>NC_082641.1:92178420-92803420 GCF_028023285.1 Balaenoptera ricei
TTGTCCTCCTGCCTCTTGGCAAAGACTGGCTTGTGTGTTGTCCCGGCAATGAAAGAGAGCTGCTAAAAACGCAAAAGAGAAGGACCAGGGCCAAGCCACGGCAACTACTCAGAATTGGCTCCGCGGTGGCAGAATGGACTAGTGATGGCATCCAAGTGTGCTGTGGCCGCCCTGACCTAGCAATCTTCAGTGGGAGAGCACAGTCAGAATTGGAAAGGTTTACGAGCGAACCAGTAAGAAATGTGGATGCCATTTCCCTGGTGTATGGCAAACCTGAATAAATTGAATTACCCTGTTAGTCCTCCCTGATTTGAAGCTGTTTAATATAGCACTTGAGAACCAAGGAAATACGGCTATCTAGGTCATTTTAAATCTTGAAATTAAATGGTTTCCTTATTAAATCCGAAATACTTAAGAGTGACAATCCTGATGATTGCCTTGTAGCAGTAAAAAAGCAGCCCTCTCAGTATCACAGGCAGAGGAGTGCTTAAAAATTGAATCAGATATGCCCTTTGCAGTTTAATGAAGTCAGATGCCTTCAGGGGCCCTCTGTGTAGTGAGGATCTCCTCTACGGATCCTGGGATTTAACAAGCCTGCTTTGTTGTTGAATTTGAGGGGAGGTTCCTTTCTCTTCAATTATATGCACCTAGGAGAGACCAAAGAAGGGGGAACTATTTGGTGCTTGTAGCTCACGTTATCATGGAATTTAACAGCTTACAAAAGGCTCCCTCTGACAACCTCTTAACCCTCAACTTGGGAGGGCAGGATAGTCCCATTTCGCAAATGAGAAAACAAAGGCTTTGACTTTGAATGACTTGCCTCAAGTCCAGAGCTGTTAAATAGCCCAGCTGATCACTCCCAGCCCCTCTACCTCACCTCCGTTGTTTTCTATATTATCACAGCTACTGCTAGAACATGGGAATTCTTGTAAATAATCTACCAGTATGTTCTGGTGTCTGTTATTTAACTACCTATCTCAAAGTTGGAGTCCTATTACCCTCCAAAAATATTACAGCCTTTAACTTGTGTTTGTGTGTGGGGGGCAGGGGTGGGTGTCATGTCTACTCAAAAGTGTGTTTTCTCATTTAACAAATACGTGTTAAGCACTTACTATATGCTGGACTATTTGGATGCAAAAGAAAGTAAAACAGACAAGATCCCCACTTTCATGGAGCTATATCCTGTTAAGGGAGCTAGACAAAAAGCAGACAAATAAATATGAGCGTAAGAAAGCTCCACATAAATAGGACACTGTGACAGAATAACAGAAAGGCTTGATTTTAGTAGGCAGCCAGGGAAGGCATCTCTGAAGGGGGGACATGTCAACTGAGATTTTCAGGGGAAAAAGGAACAGCCATATGACAAACTAGGAAGAGACTTATGGGCCACCTTACCAACTTCAAGGCTGGGAAGTGGTTGGCATGAAGTTAGAATTGCCCAAATGCCAATGGAACTGAACTAGAATGAGTGAAAGGAGGAGTTCCATGAGATAAAGTGGCAGAATAGGCAGGGCTGGGTGGGATACAGATTTTGAGGCCATGGACAAAGTTTACTCTGTACTCTGTCATTGGAAGTTGTTAAAGGGTTTTACGTAGGGGAAGAACAGATCTGATTTAAATTTTGAAAGTTCACTCAGGTGTGAAGAATGGAAAGAGGTGGGCAGGAGTGGAAGCTGAGCCAGTTTTGCAGTGGCCCAGGTGGTGGTGATGTGAAGGGGTCAGTATATGTTTGGTGGTAAAAACCCACAGATGTAAGAAAAAGGGATGGTCTCAAAGGAGAGTCTCAGTTGTCTTACTGGTGGTGTTGGGTACACGGTGGTGGCATTTACGGAGATGGAGAAGATGGAGGAAGATAAGGTTTGAGGAAAATCAAGAGTCCCCTTTGGGAATGTTAAATTGGAGGTGTCCGTACGAAACCCTGGATATGTGAGACTGGCACTCAGGAGAGAGGTCTGGACAAGAAATCTGGGAGCAATGGGAATATAAATGCCTGTTAAAGTTGTGGCACTGGATAAAATCACCCCCAGGGGGAGAGTGTTGATAGAGGGAGGGGCCCAGGATGGAGTCCGGAGGGAACATCAACCCTCACAGATTTTATAGAGGAGGGAGTCGGCAAAGGAGACAGAAGAAATGACCTTGCGGGTAGGAAGAAAACCAGTAAGACACCTATCATGACCCAAGTAAAGGAGAACGTTTCAAGAAGGAAGCCATACCCGATTACAGGGGTGCTGCCTGAGAAGGCCTCTAAGATAGAATTGACCACATGGAGGTCTGTGAGCTGAGTCAACAGTTTCATCTAATTAGTAGGGACTGAATGTAACTGGAGCAAGTTGAGAAGTAAACGAGAGAGTGGGGATTGTTTGAAGAAGTCTGAATGTGAACAAGGACAGAAGACTGTGTCCTTGTAACACCGTATGTTGAACTGACCTTGTTGTTGCCAAAGCCACACAGCGGTCTTAGCTATACACTCACCGGACGTGTCCTGCGTTGGCGAGTGTCTCCATAATCTGCTCTAAGATACGTGCCCCTAAGATTTATCCTCAACGCAAATGACTTCCAAGCCCCTTAACATTTCGTGTGTGTGAAATCCTGTGTCTCTTTAAGACTTGGTGGTCAGAGTACTACAGATGGGCATGTCCCATGGGAAATGAATCATTGCATCTAGATCATCAGTGTCCTGGGACAGAAAACAGAGAGGCTGAAGACTTACGTTTTTCTGATTTGCTTTCCGACTTTGCCATGAACTTTTGCCCTGAACATACAGTTCTGATTCCTGTAAAACTTAAAGTTCCCACCACTTATCCTACCAGTAGTTAGCAGTTAGGGGTCTGTCCAAGCTGGAAGGAGCTTTGGACACGATCCACAGTTGCCATTCAAAGGCCCCTTAAGTGCAGTTTCTTGTTCATTCACTGATTCATCTTTTGTTCCTGGTCCATAGTGAGTGTTCTGAGTCAAGGATCTGGGGTCAAAGTGCGTGGTTCAAATCCCAGGTATTAATTACCCTTTCCGTGCCGCCTCTGAGAAATGGGGATAATAATACTTAGTTCAGAGGGCTGTTGGGAGAGTTACTGATCAAGGGCTCAACAAATGGTAACTATTACTGTGATTTCATTTGTCCCTGTGGAGGGTGGTTCATTGAAGCATACCAGTTGTAACTCTCATGAGGGCCTGAGGTCACGTGGTTGGTTCCTTTCCTTGGTGTATCTCCAGAGCCTAGTGCAGTACCTAGCAAATGGCTCGTCTGTGGCTGGCTGGGAAATAACCAGGAGTTTATTTTTTATTTCTCATTCACACAGAATTTAGTGATTCTTCAGCTTTGAGCTTCTTCCTTTATTACGTGTCATCAGTTACATTTACTAAAACATCTGATGAGCTCACATCCAACATGCATTTTGGCCGGAATCTAGAGTCAATGGCTAAAATCTTGGCAAATTCATTGTAGTCCTGGTGTAAAATTGTGAACGTGATTTTCCTTCCTTTGTAGCCGTATCGAACACCTCAAATCCCAAAATGACCTTCTGACCATAACCCTGGAAGAATGCAAAAGCAATGCTGAGAGAATGAGCATGCTGGTGGGGAAATACGAATCCAATGCCACCGCGCTGAGGCTGGCCCTACAGTACAGGTAGGAAGTGGGGCGGGGCGGGCGAATAGCCACCTTAATTTAGAAATGCATCCATAGCAAGCTTCTGCATGAAAGTAGAAAACATAACCAGCAAATGCTAGTGTGATATATATTGAAAATCAATTAGCACCCTGGTGGCAGCAATTAAGAAAATAAGGGTAATACGTATGGTATTAGTAAACAGGTATGTTTCTGTTTGCATGGTCAACGTAAATATTATTTCGTTCGAGTAGTATCCCTCAAAACATCAAGTTTTGTGTTACATGTTCAAGTCTTGTTCTTTCTAATCTTTTTTCCCCAGTCTTTATTCATATTCATATATATTTTACATTGTTGTAAATTTGGTGCGTTGTCTTCCTTCAGTTTGTTACAGATTTGTAATGTTGCTTAAAAGTCTCCATTTATTTTGACTGGCTGTATCCCCTACATCAAGTTCATATGGTGTTATTACTCGTTTCTCTAAAAGACATTTAGACTTTTGCAGACTCTTGATACTGAAAATAATTCTATGGTGAATAATTTAATACAGAAACCTTCATTCTTGTGAGTATTTTCCTCAAGATAAAATCCCTGAAGCAGGAATTATAGGTCAAAGGGTATGAATATTTTCATGGCTCTTCAGGCATGCTGCCAGTTTTTTTCCCATAAAAACAAACCAGTTGAAATGAATATGATTCATTCATTGATGAGCAAGTGGTATATGAATGTACCACTTTTTTTTTCAGCTTCATTGGCTTTGGAATTTATCTATTTTTAAATTACTGCTTGGTAAAAGCTACGAAACTATGCTTTATTGTTCTCATAGATTTATTAGTGTCACCACTTAGGCATATTTACCAAAGTCCCAGAGTAGCGATTGTATCTTACGCTTGGCATCCTTTACAGAATTCAGTATTGTTTTAAGAAACAGTGCTTCTTCAGAAAACATATCAAACCTAAATATAGGAGACCAAAGCAAGAAAGCAATCCTACTAGTTGACAGACACAGCAAAGCAAACAGATAATCGTCTATGACAACTCTTGAAACAGGCCGTTCTGCACCGGCAGTCTGCCTTTCATCCGTACAGAAGAAACAATGTCCCAGCGTCTCTAACTTGAAAGACTAACTGCCCTTGAGAGGAGGAGCTGCCAGTACCCAGAGACAGTCATTGGGCCCATTTCCTTATCTCTTAGTAAAGGAACTTGAAAGTAAAGACAATAAAAAACAGTCTGTTGACTAAGTGTTGAGTAAAGCAACATTTCCCCGGCTCAGCTTGGAGAAGCTAATCAGTTCTCTGCCTGGGGGGGAATGTCACTACTGCAGGCATCTGGCCAGGATGACTGAGGCATTAGGCATACACTCCGTCCAGTACAGACGTGGTCCATGTGGGGTCACAGGCAGCAGTGGCTTTCAAGAGGTCGCTCTTTGATCCTCTACCTGGTGTACCCAAAGAGAGACTAATTTTCTTCCTCTTAGAAATCCATACTCAAACTCTTGTCAGAGATTTTGTGAGTGTTTCATGAAACAATCGTACAAGCATTTAATAGAACTTTCTGTGATGATGGAACTGTTTTCTGTGCTATCCATTATGGTAACTGCTAGCTACACATGGCTGTTAAACATATGAAATGTGGCTATTGCAACGGAGGAACTGAATTTTTCATTTTATTTACCTTAAATTCTTTTCAATTTAAATATCCACATGTGGCTAGTAGCCATTCTATTGAACAGGCGGGTCTGGGTCAAAACAGTCCCCTTTCTAGGGTGCTTATATGAATTACCTATTATTGTATGACTATTTATTACATCACAGTTTCTAGGGTCAGGAATCTGGGAATGATTTGTCTAGGTAGTTCTGGCTCAGGGTCTGTTATGAGGTTCTGGTCAAGCTCTCAGCCAGAGCTGCATCAGCTGAAACCTTAACTGGGGCTGGCAGATCTGCTTCAGAGACGCTTTGGGTAGAGTCCTCAGTCCTTCACTGGCTGTTGGCTAGGCGCCTTAGTTCCTAACCACATGGGCCTCTCCATAGGGCTGCTCAAGAGTCTTCAAGGCACAGCAGCTGGCCTCCTCTAAAGAGGATGATCCAAGAGGGAAAGTGAAGGGAGGAGAGAGAGAGACCAAGATGGAAATCACCAAGTTTTTTAATAACCTAATCTCGGACGTGACCTCCCATGACTTCTGCCTTATTCACTTAGTCACACAGACCAACCCTGCAACAACGTGGAAGGAGATTATGCAAGGGTGTGACTAGCAACATGTAGAGACCAGGGCAGTTGGAGAGCATCTCAGAGGCTGGCTGTCAGGAGCGTGTTACCTTTCCCTCTGAACTGATCATCAAAGGGCCAGCAGACTTGCCTCCCTCATCTTTATTGCTTTTCTTGTATTTTTCTAGATCCTAGTTTAAAGTTTAAAAAAAAAAAAAAAAAACAAGGGCAGGGGAGGGGGCCACATGACAGAGCAAGACCCTGGCTCTGGCCAGGAGTATCCCTGGGTATTTCCTTGCTGACATGGATGGCGAGGCTGAGAGCCAGGTCCCGAGCTGCTTCCCACCCCGGGCACAGCACTGCATTGGAGAGGCTCGCCGTCCTCTGCCCGAGTTGAGGATGCCGTGTGCTTCTGTTTCAGTGAGCAGTGCATCGAAGCCTATGAACTCCTCCTGGCGCTGGCCGAGAGCGAGCAGAGCCTCATCCTGGGGCAGTTCCGCGCGGCTGGTGTGGGGTCGTCTCCTGGTAAGTGTGGCCGGAGTCCCTCCGTCCCCTTCCTCCTCATCCCCCGCCTCTCTTGCTCTCCTGCCCCCATCTCGGCTGTTGGCATTGGCACGCCTCCCGACAACATGAAATTCCCTTGTCAAGTGTGTTTTTCATTTTTTCCTCGTGACTGAGTGAGTAAATTGTTTATGTTGAATGCAGCAAGAACTGGAGTGGAAACAGCATTACAGACAAGTTAAAACAAACAAACCCTCTCAGGAAACATACTCTCCCCGGCTGGCAGTAGAACCAGATGGAGTGGGAGGCCCAGGTTCACGATGAAAGGGACCAGCTTTCCCGCAGCCTCTCTCTGATGCTGGTTGTTGAGGGTCCCTTTGCTGCCCACAAGGCCTTTGCCTCTTCTGGCTGCTTTTGTTGGCTGTGCTTTTTCTCCACGTTTGTTCCTTTGAGTAGGTTGGAAGCGTGGGTTCCCCCTGCCTGGTCTCCAGGTGTCGTGGGAATGCAGAGGAACGTTTCATACCTTGCTCTTGTCGGCCTCACCGAGTGCGAGCCCCGGCAGCCCCTACGGGGGAGCAGAGGTGTTGCCAGCCCACCTCGCCGCCCTGCCGCTCCCTCACCCCAGGGGTCACACGTCCTGTTGGCGTGATTCCTCCCTCCAGATCCACACCGCTTCCCACTGCTGACCCTCCCCGTTGAGTAACTAGAAGGGCTATGAACTGAAAAAGACACGAGTGTGGCATCCTAGTTACCATCGTCTGCCAAAACTTCACCAGTGACTATGGCTCTGGGCCTTGAGATAACATGAGGGCAGTGGCAGTGGAAATAGTGTTTGGGAGGAAAGAGAGCTCCAGGGACAGAGGTTGCCGTCTCTGATGCTGAGGCCTGCAGACTCCCTCAGCCTACACCTGATGACCGCAGTTTCTCCTGAGAAGCCACGGCAGGGAAACAGAAAACTGAGCAGACCACTCCAGAGTCAAAGGTGGGCGGTGTGGGCAGGCTGGGCACCAGGCCACCTGTCATGGACTGGCTTTTCCTCGCGGGCTGTGAGCCCCCATTAGAGCTAGTCCTTCCAGGACACGCCTTGCAGAGAAGGTCGCCGTCGGGGTACCTCCAGGATGCGTCCCTGTCCTCCTTGCTGGCTCCTGGCTCCCTGCCTGGGCTCTAGCTTTTGCACTGAACATTCACCTATTTTTCCTCCTTCAGTGTTGACACGGACAGGGATCTGAAGCAAGCCTGAAGGGAATGAAGTATCCTGGGTATTAATTTCCTGCTTCAGATCCAAGTCACCCAGCGAGGAAGCAGGCCTCCATTTGTATGGGTGACCATCCTTCCACCCCCATCTCTGGGATTTCTGGGTTGTTGTTTTTTTTTTAATAGGATTACCATCCCAGCCCAGAAGTAGAAACTCTGCCAGCATTTCCATTAGGAACCTCATTTTTCAGGGTCTTTTAACCAAACCATAAAACTTTATTCCTCCTCTTAAACAGATTCTAAAATGATCTTGGCCTGCTGTCAGGTTTTTTTTTGTTTTTTTTTTTTAATGTAAGTATTAAGGAAAATGATCAATTAAAGGAAAAAAATCAATCATCTTATTTCCAGTTTGTATCAGAGGAATGTCTTAAACTGTTCCATCTTTGAAAGGTACCTTTTATGAGGCTCGTACCTACTCAGCACAGTTACTTGGTAGGAGCTGAAAGGACTTAAATAAATCTGCATTTTAAATATTTAAAATCAATAATAAAATGCCTTGTATTAACATAATCCTGGGCAGCTCATGGGTCTGTTTATAAAATGGGGCAGTCAGTAATACGCCTCTTCAGAATTCAGAGAGCAGTCAGTTGGTGCGACATATGTAAAATATCTTATTTGTGGAAGGAGAAAAAAGCATGAAAGTTGTCAGAGAAGTGGCCAGAGGGAGGTCCAGGGAATCTTAGCCTGCGGGACACGCACACCCACGTTTCCTCCCCATCCTCTGTAAAGCAGAGCGTTGACTGACTTTTTAGCAGCTCCCTATTAAATCTCACTCTTCCATTCTGCTGACAACGGCTGCTGACCTGTCAGCCTGCCCTAACGTGCCATGTAGTTGCACAGGGAAGCAAGTACTAGTTGTAACATTTACCCACAGTGTCAGTTATTGTGGGTTTTTTCTTTGTTGACTGCACAGGCATTCATTCTAGATGATTTAGACCAGTGCTTTTCAAACTGTGCCTGGGAAGCTGGAGGAGTTTCTTTGGGCCTCAGTGGTGGGCGTGGAGGGTGGAGAAGCTGAGTGTATGCCCCCCACCCCTGCCCACTTCAACCAGTTCCACATTTGCCAGTTTTGTATCTTAGGCTTTGGCATAAGATTTCATATATACATACTTGGAAGATCATGGGCCTGGGCTGCAGAGGTAACAAACCAATGACTTATTTGGCCGGCATGGTTTTTGAAAACACAACAAGAAAGTGACTGTCTTGGGCTGGGAATTCCCTGTCTGGCTCTGTGGTGGTGGCCACGACCCTGACGTCTTGCTCCAGCCCAGTTTCCTGGCCTCTGGAGGCGGGGGAGCTCGCCCCTGGCCATGACCCAGCTCAGAGAGAAAGGTCAGGGATAGCGTCCATAGAGGACAGTCAGAGCCAGTCTCAAGGTCTCCTTTTAACCATTAGTTTTGTGTCTCGTGCCTGCACGAAGCTCTGAGCAAAGCTGCAGACTCGTGGAGAGATCGCAGGGTTTGGCCTCAGTTTCTCCCTGGCCTCGTTCACAGGGAAGTACCAACCAGCGCAGGGGAGAAGGGCCACACAGGAGACTTGGGGCTGAGTGCGGGGAGCAGCCAGGAACCTGGGGAATTAGAAAATCATAGCAGGTTAGAGCTGGGAACAGACCTCAGAGCTCCTACTGGCCAGCCCCTCATTTGTCGGGGAGGACCATGGAGGCCAGAGCAGAGAAGATGCCTTCCACAGTGCGGTTTCTCGGTGAAGAGCCAGGCCCAGGACGCGCGTCTCTTCACTGGCATCCACCGCTGGGCTCCTCTCTACTGCGCCACCTCCACCCCGAGTAACTGGCTACTGATTATCCAGACTCACTCATCTAGACCAGCGCTGATTAACCCATTGGCTTCTCCTGTGATGCAGGAGACCCGTCAGGGGATGAAAACATCACTCAGATGCTCAAGCGAGCTCACGACTGCCGGAAGACAGCCGAGAACGCCGCCAAGGCCCTGCTCATGAAGCTGGACGGCAGCTGTGGGGGAGCCTTTGCTGTGGCCGGCTGCAGTGTGCAGCCTTGGGAGAGCCTGTCTTCTAACAGCCACACCAGGTAATTCTCGGCCTTTCTGCCGCGAGCTGGATGCGTGCCCACGGGTGGTCCGCTCACTAGGCTTGGCGTGCAGTGACCCGGCTCTTAAGGACTGTGAGGCTTGCGGGAGGACAGAATTCTACCCCCCGCCCCCCCAGTTTGCATCCTGCTCCCGGGAATCAGAGTCAGGGAGTCAGAATGGGAGAGCTGGAAAGCGCCTTCTCACTTTACCAGTGTGGGAACTGCCGCCCAGAGAGAAGGGGTCATTTGCGCAAGGAGGTGGAACCCAAACCTACCTTTCTGTCCGGTGCACTTCCCCCTTTTGGTTCTACCCTCCATTTCGTTACAGTCCTTGATTTTCAAGAAGCATTTGGGGCGGTGAAGAAGGCCCATGTACTGCAAATGGTCCTTAAGCACCCAAGACCCAGACCGCATCCTATTTCCAGGCTCCATTCTCTCCCTTCCTCTTGTGCCTCTGTCCTTTGTAAGCCCCTCTCGGGCAACAGACTTCCCTTCTCCCACCTCTTTGCCTTGTAGAGTGATGCATAATCATAGCGTGTGCTTAGCAGACACTTAGTCATGAACCTGGGTTCAAGTTCAGTATCTGTGGATCTAGAAAACTGAAGTGTGTACTTGAAAAAAGATGGGGAGGAAAGCAGTGAACACCTTGCTAAGCATAATTTGCGGAAGCCATTGGATTCTATTGGATGTGGGTGGAGGGTCAGAATGAAACTTTCTCTAATGACCTTCTCATTTCTTGCCACCAAAACTCCTAAAAACATGAATGCCTTCCCTTGTTCTTTCTTTCTGTAAAATTATAGTTGATTTACAATGTTGTGTTAGTTGCTGGTGTACAGCACAGTGATTCATATAGAGATATATGGATATATGGGTACATATATATATGGATATAGATATATGGATATATATATATGGATATATATATGGATTTTTTTTTCAGATTCTTTTCCATTATGGTTTATTACAAGATACTGAATATAGTTCCCTGTGCTATACAGTAGGACCTTGTCATTTATCTATTTTATATATAATAGTTTGTATATGCTAATCCCAAACTCCTAATTTATCCCAGCCCACCCCCTTTCCCCTTTGATAAGCATAAGTTTGTTTTCTATGTCTATGAATCTATTTCTGTTTCATAAATAAATTCGTTTGTATCATATTTTAGATTCCACATATTAGTGATATCATATATTTGTTTTTCTCTGTCTGACTTCACTTAGTGTGATAATCTCTAGGTCCATCCCTGTTGCTGCAAATAGAATGCCTTCCCTTTATATCCCAGTTCTGTCTAGAAGGTACTTTGTTAGAGATTGTCATGTGATAACCAAATCACAAAAGACAGGAAGGGTAACTTACCCCGTTTGTACAGGTGGGAAAACCTTGGCTCAGAGGTGAGAGAGTGACTTGCCTAAATAAGGTCACATGGCTGATAGATAAGAGGGAAATCAGAACCCGAGCCCAGGAATTTGACACCAAGCATATTATTCTTTTCACTAGGCCAGGTTGGAGCTCATGATTAAAAAAAAAAAACAGTGTCTGCTTGCAGGTCAAGTGACCAAAGCCACATAAGGGTGGATTTAATCTTAAGAGCAAAAGGAGAAATGCTGATGTTTTTTTTGGTACCTGAGAGAAACTTAATGGTCCCATCTGTCTTGCCCACTGGTAGGACCCAGCCATCTGCCTAAGTGCAGATTTAACTGTCCTGGATCTGGTGCCTCAGGAAAGGGGACATTCCCAGTAATGTACTTGGCCAGGTGCCCACAAACACAAGGGACTTCTTTCCTCTTGACTGCAGCAACAATTGTCTTATTCAGGGAAGCACAGATTATCATTTATTTTTTTCTTAAAACCAGATTCTTCTGTTTAAACACAGAAAGCAGATGCTCTTCTTAATGACTTTTCCCAATGTGTATAATCTATAATTTCCACCTTCATTTAGCATAAAAATGTAGTTCTCATGTTGTCAATGATACTGTTCTGTTGCATTAGTGAACACAAGAATTGGGTTGACAGTAATTGTGTACCATTTCAGTAGCTTATAAGGGGTGTGTTACAGATCTTTTGCTCATACCTCCCCGCCTTCAAAATAATTTTGTTTTAATCTAAGTCAGAGACAAATTTAGAGCCAGTCAGGAGTGGGAATGTTTTCTCACCAGCTATTCAGTGGAGACCCTGATTGTGAATATTTCTTAGAAATATTTTAATGTATAGATGAGCCTTGATTTTTGAGACAGGCTTCTTAGAGAAGCTTAATTTTAGGTAATGTCCTTCTGTAGGTTGACATAAACTCAGAACATAGTTGCATTTTGCAAGGATGACCTCACTGAAGAATGGCCCTTGAACTAAATTCAGTCTTCAATGGATCTTTTTTTTTTTTTTCCTTTTTTTTTTTTTTTTGGCTGTGTTGGGTCTTTGTTTCTGTGCGAGGGCTTTCTCTAGTTGTGGCAAGCAGGGGCCACTCTTCATCGCGGTGCGCGGGCCTCTCACTGTCGCGGCCTCTCTTGTTGCGGAGCGCAGGCTCAGTAGTTGTGGCTCACGGGCCCAGTTGCTCCGCGGCATGTGGGATCTTCCCAGACCAGGGCTCAAACCCATGTCCCCTGCATTGGCAGGCAGATTCTCAACCACCGCGCCACCAGGGAAGCCCTTCAATGGATCTTTGCATCAAAGTACAGAGACCTTTAGCTCAGATTTTACTCAATTCTCCTTAAAAATTCCCTTTCACACACCCACCCAAATCAGAGCAGCTCGGAGAGGGGGTTACAGGCATTCATGTGGCAACACACATTCTTGGGACCTGATACAGCCAGACTGCTTATGTTCAGTGTGGCTCAGAAAAAAAGTCCCAGACCACCAGATGCTTTCATAATTATAATAATTAATTTTGTTTGTAAATCTTGCCATTCCACTCAGCTATTCCCACATGTCAAGATTATGGAAGAAAGAAAGACAAGAGGCTTTCTGAGTTGGAGCTTTATGTGGCTCCATCAATCTCCTCCCCTCCCACTGGAGCCAGCTGGCAGAATTCTAATCAGAGAGTCAGCCAGCTGTTCCTCCAGGTCTCAGGAAGGGAATGCTGAGTACCAGGCCTCCAGACGCCTTTCTGGCAGCACAGGGCAGCCCCCGGTAACAGCAAGGTCATGGTTTCAGAAGGGAGCAGCTGAGAGGCAGTTACCAGCAAGGAGAGTAAAAATGGTAGCCAGCCCATCAGTTGACTCTGTAGTCAGGAGCCCAGGGATGCTGCCGTTTCAGTTTTGAAACATTTCATTTTTTGCAAAAATACAGCCATGGCCGCATCAGCAAGTGTAATTGTGTTAATGGACAGAGTAACTAGGTAATGTGGGTTGCCTGGATAACTTTATCAATGTATCACAACAGAGAGGCAAATGGACTAAATTGATGAGAAGTGGGAATAGGAATTCTTAATCAAGCCCACCCTTTTGGTCAAGCATCACAATTTCAGCTCACTGGGCGGAAGCACAATCATCGATCTAAATCTGCGAAAGGACAAGGGGCCAAGACAGAATAAGCCACAGCAAGTCTGTCCTCATGGAGGCTGGAGTCCCTTTTGTCCTGCCATCAGGTGTGGCTCAGGGTGAGGCTTGTGAGACTGGTGATGGCAGCCTTGCAGTGAGCTCTGGGAACATCCAGGGAGCCAGGGTCCCACCTGGCTGACCACTCACGCTGGGGCGTAATCCCCAGATTGGAATGGAGAGTGGTGGAGCTCCCAGCCCTCACCCTCTAAGTCAGTCTTGATTAAGATGAAGTTTCACTGGGACGGAAGAAAAGGCTGAGGACAGTGGAATCACGTCCATTGAAAGGGTAAATGGGATTGAAACAGCCACCTAGTTAGGACAGGCCTGTGCCCCACCACCAGCAAGCTTCCAGGCATGAGAGTCAGACTAGGTCTGCCTGTCGTAATAGGCGTCTTTACTTCCCTCTGAAAAACAGAGGTGCTTTCCCCATCCAAGTACCAGGAGAGTCCATCGAAAGTCCTTGGGATTAATGCCTAGAAGTGCCGGTAAATTCTGAAGTCCAGCTCAGACACAGTCCTCCACATGACAGCATGGTGCTCAGGCCTCCTGCAAAAATGTCCTTGTCACTTATCATTTAGGTTCTGTGGGAACTAGATGGAGACCTGAAATGCTTTTGCTTTTCTTAAGACCTAACTTACTGATTTCAAAAAAATTATATGCTCATTGTAAAAATAAACTAAACAATTAAAATCCAAGCATTACATAAAATTCTTCATGCTAGGACCCTCCCTGGAAAGTACACTGCACACAGTTTGGAGCGTATCTTCACAGATTTAACTGTCCATTTTTTATGACCTAGACCTTTGGTTGCCAATGACAGAAACATACTCAGATAGCTTAAAAGGGGGTCTTGGTGGAAGGATATCAGGTCTCCCACAGAGGAGCCGCGTACCTGGTCAGAGGGCTACAGTGAGCCCGGGCAGAGGAGAACCACGGGCCAGACCACACCCGGCCAGTCCGGCCCCTGCGCACGGCTTTCACCTCTTCCCTGCTGCAGGCTGCTCCCCAGATGACAGAAAACCAGCACACCACCTGCTTTAGTATACCAGGCTGACTGGTTTCTCTGGTGTCAAGTAATAAAATCCTGGGAAGGAACATCTCGCCCAGCTGGGCTCAAGTGCCTACCCAGTCATCCGTGGCCAGGACAGTTCTTGCAGGAGCCACGTGGGCAGAGAGAAGGGGTAGGTCCCAGAAGAAGGCGGAGGGTGTGTCGTCAGCAGACCAACACATGGCATCTTTAAAAATGTGACTCCATCTCATTTTAACCCAATAAGGATCCTATTTAGGTGGACTCTCTCGAAACTTGCTTTTTCCCCTTACTACTATTATATTTTTAGGCATCTTTCTATGTGTGTCATTCTTTTCAGTAGTGCCCAGTCTTCCATTGGATGGCAGTTCGTCATGTATTTAGACAGCTTCCTCTTGTTTGGATGTTTGTATCCAGTTTTTTACTATTAAAACACTGCTGCAGTCACCATCCTTGTCCTTATACGTGCCCCCCTTGTGCAGTTTCTGTGGGACCAATTCTGAGAAGCAGAGTGTGCTGACTCAAAAATGACTATTGTTTCAAATGTCAAATAGCCCTCCATACATGATCAAGCCAGTGTGTGAGGACCTCTTCCTCCACACCCTTGCTGAAACTTGGGTAGCATACATTTTTTTAATTTGGCCAATCTGTAGGCAAAAAAATACCCTTAATATTTTACTCTGTACCTCTTAATTATTAGTGATGTTGAAAATCATTTACAGTCACTCCTCAGTATCCTTGGGGGATTGGTTCTAGGACTCCTGTGGATACCAAAATCTGAGGATGCTCAAGTCCCTTATATAAAACATTGTAATATTTGCATTAGAACCTACAGACATCCTCTCATATATTTTAAATCATCTGTAGGTTACTTAAAATACCTAATGTAATGTAAATGCTGTGTAAATAGTTATAAATAAAATGTAAATGCTATGTAAATAGTTGCCAGCACATAGCAAATTCAAGTTTTGCTCTTTGGAACTTTCTGGATTTTTTTTTTTTCTTCCAAAAATTTTCCACCCGCGGTTGGTTGAATCCGCAGATGCAGAATTCTTAGATGGGGAGTGCCGACTGTAAAATGTTTAATGTTTTTAATGTCAGAGAAATTGTTAGCAGCAGTATAGGTGTCAGGTCTAGATGGTGTCTTTCTTGGTGTGTTATCAGCAACCAAATCAGGAGCAGTTTAATATTTGTTTTAGAGATGCCCTAACGGCACCATATAAAGACGTGCAGGAATAGAATCCGTCTCCTAAATGTGTCTCTCATTTTGCCTTCCATTGTCAGCTGAGTTTCTGGAACCAGGCAGTTTTTGAGGACTTCAGTTATCTGGCAGAAGATTTCCCCTACCCATGTAGTCATCCCCTGGGTATCCACCGGGGATTCGTTCCAGGACCCACCACGGACTCCCCTGGCCCCCATCGTAAACATAGTACTGTATTTATTTTTAAAAACCCACGTATAAGTGACCTGCACAGTTCAAGCTCATGGTGTTCAAGAGTCAACTGTATTTTTTTTAGATAATTTTTCCTCCCCAAACCGCTTCTCCTTGAGAATTCTGATAATCCTTTGAGCACATTCAGACCTAAGAGGTTTGGATTGTGTTGAGTACTTTTAGTCCTATGTGACAAAGAATTGTCAGGAAAAAAAAGGTAGGGGGCCATGAGGGGATACCCAGTGCAACACTGAAAAATTCAGGCAGTTGACAAGGCCCAAGCTTCTGCTTAGAGGAGTGGGGTTGAGTGTCACTGACCTGACCCCCTCCTTCAAATAAATTTAAAATGCTCAGCCAACAGAAGGCCCCCTGGTGGCACTTTCCTTCTGAAAATGAGCTCCTCCTTGGTATAAATGAGATCCTAACTGGGGCCAGGTAAAAGACATTGATAAAAACTTCAGGAAAAATCTGGTTTTCAAGGCAAAAGAAATGATCTGTTCTTTTCTCTTTCTGCCGAGACAAGATGAGGAAGCTGAAAAAAAAAAAAAAAAAGGATTTTTCTTCTAAAAGCAGGATGGGGAGTTGTCTTGAGAGCAGGGCTGGGACATGGTGGAGAGGGGCAGAAGAGAGGACATTTGAAATGGACGGCTGCTTAAATAAACTGCTGTGTCCGCGTCCCACTGTGAACAGGGCAGGCAGGAGGGTGGGCTGCCCCAGGCTGGCCAGTGTGCGCTCGTGTGCGGTGAGCAGACAGGTCAGCTGGCAACTAACGGGCGCGGAGCAGAGCCAGCCGAGGGGAGCGCAAGCAGAGACCGTCGTGGCGAGGAGAAACCCACGCAACCTGGCCCAGCTCCTTGAAAAACCAGGGGAGGAGACAAAAATGTGCGGCCCCAGAATCCTGGGACCAGCTGGGGTTTGCTTCCTCTGCAGTCCTCCCCGCAATCCCTCTCACCCTGGAGAGGAGGAGGCACTCGGCCCACTGGGAAAGTGATTTATTCCCCCTTGACAACTGAGCTCACCCGGCATTCCGAGCCGGGAGAGTTAATGGATGACTTAACCCCAGCCCGGCAGCCGGCAGCCGGCGGCAGGCCCTCGGGAGACCGACAGCGCCTTTGTCTGCAGGAGGCCGGAGAAAAGTCCGCGGCTTCCCCTCCTCTTACCATTGTCATAATCATATTCCGCGGTGGGCCATTAAGAGCACAAAGCAGAATTGTAATTAACCTCGCCTCATCTGTTCCCCGCTGGTGTCCTGGAAGGGAGAGAGGGAAGCTGGAGAGGGACAGCGGGGCTAGGTGCTTACCTTGAAATTAAACTTTCCCCTGGAAAAGCACTTTACAGCTCTGAGCTTCCCGCAGGGGTAAAATCAGTGGAGGGAGATCTTTTGTCCTTTTTTCTTTTCCTTCCTTTCTTAAAACTATACCCACAGGGCTTCCCTGGTGGCGCAGTGGTTGAGAGTCTGCCTGCCAATGCAGGGGACACGGGTTCGAGCCCTGGTCTGGGAGGATCCCACATGCCGCGGAGCGACTAGGCCCGTGAGCCACAATTACTGAGCCTGCGCGTCTGGAGCCTGTGCTCCGCAACAAGAGAGGCCCTGCGATGGTGAGAGGCCCGCGCACCGCGATGAAGAGTGGCCCCCGCTTGCCACAACTAGAGAAAGCCCTCGCACAGAAACGAGGACCCAACACAGCCATAAATAAATAATTAATTAATTAAAAAAAAAAAAAACTATACCCACAGCAGAGATGGTGAAACAAAAGCCTTCCCCACCTGGCCTGGGATCGGGCGCCAGGCCCTAGAGGGTTCCAGGACCCCCCAAAGCCTGGCAGCCTCTGCCCCCGCCATGTTGGTGTCTCCCAGGCAGTTCTGGGGGTTTGCAAGTCCAGTCAACGCTTGCTGCTCTGCTTCCCCCCAGACGGATGGTTTTCTGCAGGACCTGCTAGGTGGCTGACATCCCTGGAGGGAGGCCCTGAGCCTGGTGTTGGGTGTCTCGGGGCCACTGGCACAGCTGTGCTTCCTCCCCGCTCAGAGCAAGTGCTGTGGGTGGGCTGCCGGCTTTAGGACCCATTGTCTCATTTCCATAGCCTGGTGACACGGGAACTGTTAGTATCCCCACTTTGTCACAGCCCAGAAAGGTTCGGTGATTTACTCTGGGCCATAACCCTAGGCATTGGCAGAGGAAGGATGTTTACTCAGGTCTGCCTGATGTCAGAGACCTGCTCAGAATCACTGGTACCCACCAGGTCAGCCCAAGAGCACGGTGGCTGTCCCTAGAGAATTTGTGATGGGGTGCCGTTATTTTACAGGCTACTTTGCAAATGCCCAGTTATCCTGTGGGGTGGACCAGTTGTTCTCAAACCAGGCTGTGCCTCAGAATCAGCGGGAGAGTGTGTTAAAACAGATGCTGGTCACCCCCCCACCCCACCCCCAAGTTCCCAACTCTGTGAGTCTGGGTCGTGGGGCCTGGGGACGTGCATTCCTAACAAGTTCCCAGGGGATGCTGCCGTGGCCAGCCCCACGACTGCTCTTTGACAACCACTGGGGAACACCAGTCCCGCTAAATGGAAGATATGCCAACATATTATCCTTTCAGGGCCTGCAGAATAATTAAAGAACTCTAGCTTCTACTGTCCTTTGAGTTTTGAAATTTTTGTTAAATTTTTTATTGAAGTATAGTTGATTTACAGTGTTGTGTTAATTACCGCTCTACAGCAGAGTGACTCAGTTATACATATATATACATTCTTTTTCATATTCTTTTCCATTATGGTTTATCACAGGATATTGAATATGGTTTACTGTGCTATATAGTAGCACCTTGTTGTTTATCCATTCTGTATATACCAGTTTGCATCTGCTAACCCCAAACTCCCACTCCATCCCTCTCCCAATCTCCTCCCCCTTGGCAATCACCAGTCTGTTCTCCATGTCCCTGGTTCTGTTTCATAGATAGGTTCATTCGTGCCATAATTTAGATTCCACATACAAGTGATATCATATGGTATTTGTCTTTCTCTTTCTGGCTTCCTTCACTTAGTATGATAATCTCTAGTTGCATCCATGTTGCTGCAACTGGCATTATTTCATTGTTTTTTATGGCTGAGTAATATTCCATTGTATATAGATACCATATCTTTATCCATTCATCTGTTGATGGACATTTAGGTTGTTTCCATGTCTTGGCTATTGTAAACAGTGCTGCTGTGAACATAGGGGTGCATGTGTCTTTTTGAATTACAGTTTTGTCTGGATATATACCCAGGAGTGGGACTGCTGGTTCATATGGTAATTCTATTCTTGGTTTTCTGAGAAACCTCCATACTGTTTTCCATAGTGGCTATACCAACTTAGATTCCCACCAACAGCATAGGAGGGTTCCCTTTTCTCCACACCCTCTCCAGCATTTGTTATTTGTAGACTTTTTAATGGTGTCCATTCTGACCGGCATGAGGTGGTACCTCATTGTAGTTTTGATTTGCATGAAATTTCTTTTTTAAGTGACAGGACTCAAAGGGTGGCTCAAGTACGTTATATTTCTAAAAAAGCATTTCAAAGAAAATATGACAAAAAGGTCACCCAGGTATTGGTTTAGCTCTGCGTTTTCTCTATGTTTAAAATTTTCCAAAGCGACTTCTAATGAAAAGAAGGACTACAGTTGTAAAGTGAACCTCTCGTGCTGGGTCCCAGCTTCACGGGAAAGGATCTACCTGAAGCCTCCTCCCCACTCACTGGAAGAGCAGTGTTGCTATTTCCCAGCGCCGCGCTGTCTAAACACGTCATGCCTGGGAGCGCATCTCCACACTCAGCCCCGTGCAATGCTCCGTGAACAGGGCCACCGCTTCAGTTCGCTCTAATTTTGTGGCTCATGTGTGGAAACTTAGGCATCTGTCCCTCCACGTTGTGTTGACAATCCATGAAGGCAAGCTCCGAGTCCTGTTGAATGGTTTTGTGTAAGGCATGCCTGTCACCGAGCTGTTTGCAAAGCAGGTCTTTACCAAAGAAGGCTGAGATCCTGAGCAAGGGACCCTGTTTCCTCCCTAGGATGAATCCCTCTTGTTGGGCAGCTGTCATCCTCAGAAGCCCCCGCTGGCTCCCCGGCGCCCTCTGCTGGCGGTACCGGTTGCTCCTTCATGCTTCTCTTGGGCTGCTTTGTTTCTTTATGCAATTGCACCTGAAGTGTTCCAACTGGAGGGTATTGCTGCTTGTCCCATCTCGTGCTTTTTAAAATACAGCTTGAGAACACATAACATTGATGATGAGTAATTTTTAACCTCCTTCCTGCCTTCTCAGCTCCCACCGTCTCTCCCAAGCTTGTTGCAGTAGCCCCCAAAAGGTCTCTCTGCCACTGCCCTTGCCTCCCTGCATCTCTCCTAGTACAGCAGCCAGAGGGAGCCTGTTAAAATGGAAGGCAGATCATGTCACTCCTCTATTACAAACCCTCCAGTGGCTTCTGAGTCTAATTCTAGAGAAGAAGACACAGCCCTTATGAGACCCTATGTGACGTGGCACCCTGCCCCCCACATACACACCCTCCTCTCTGACCAGCTCTCCTCCCTCTCCCCTGGCTGACCCACATTCAGCCACAGTTTTATTCTTGCTGGCCAGCCAGACTTGCTGCCTCAGGGCCTTTGCATTTGCTGTGTCCTCTGCTTGGCTCCCTGTTCCTCCAGATATCCACATAGTTCCCTTTCTCACCTTCTTCACGTCTACTCCTCGGACTCTATTTGGAAGAATCACCCCATCCCCTCTTTGTGATCCCCATAACTGCGTCATTTTTCTCCCTGGTACGTCTCCCTGTCTGATGTGCTGTCTGTTTTACTTGTTTGTCTCCCCTGTTAGAATACGAGTTCCATGAAGGCAGAGATTTTTCTAGGGCCTAGAAAAGTGACCCACAGTAAGTACCCCAATATTTCTTGAACGAATGAATGATGGCTATATTTACTGAGTGCTTACCGTGTGCTGGGCACTATTCCAAACACTTTCGTTTTACCTCATTTAATCCTCACCACAACCTTAGGAAGCATGTACTGTATTACCTTCATTTTAAAGATAAGGAACTAGGCACAGAGAGTTTGAGTCATGCTACCTCTAAATCTACAAAGCGTATAAGATGCTCGGGTCCCAGGTAAAGGCAGCACCGCTGTATTCAGGTTCCCCAGAGAAACGGAATCAACAGGTGTGTGTGTGTGTATGGATGGAGAGGCTGATTGATTCACTGATTGATTTTAACGAATTAGCTCATTTGATTATGGGGGCTGGCAAGTCCTAAATCTACAGGGCAGGCAGGCTGGAGACCCCAGGAAGGGGTGATGTTGCAGTCTTGAATTCAAAGGCAGTCTGGCGGCAGAATTTCTTCTTCCTTAGGGGATTTCCATGTCTTCTTTTAAGGCCTCAACTCATTGGATGAGACCCACCTACACTATGGAGGATAATCTGCTTTACTCAGTCTACTGATTTAAATGTCAATCACATGTGAAAAATACCTTTACAGCACCATCTAAGAGGGGGGTTTGGCCAAGCAGCTAGGCACCATAGCCTAGGCCAGCTGACACGTGTAACTAGCCATCACAACCTCTGAAAAGGTGTTGTGTGTTGGTCAGACTGATCTTGCTACCTTCATCTCTAAGGAACAGCCCACCTGTCCTGATGGGGGTTGGGGGGTGAAGGATGGTAGGGGCCGCAGGGAGTCTGTGGTGCTTGGGAGCTTCCGGTCCTGGCAGGAGTTCTCTGACCTGAAGACCACCCCAGGCTCTAGGAAGTTCTCTTCCTTGTGTGCATGGCCTACCATCTCTTCTCACCCTTCTCTTCCCGGAAGCCTCGACTTCTTGATAACGTGTCACGTACAAGAGTGGAATGGCCCTTGGTTACATCGAGGTTATGGGGAGGAGATACATCTGCTGTGTTGGGGTCTTGGCCTGTTACCCCTGTTCCAGTGTGAGCTGAGGAGGGCAGGCCTGGCCTCAGGGCAGCCAACAGCCTATGGATACCAGTCCCTGCTCCTGGCACAGCTTCCAACAACAGGAATCTTGGGGAAACAGGGCTGTGGAAGGGGGAGACTGCAGCCCAAGTCCAGCTGCACCAGTTTCCATCCTCATGACCAGGCAAGCTACTTAATGACTCAAAACCTCCGTTTCCAAATCTGTAAAGACAGAGATGATAATGCTGACCTGCACTATTGTGATGAGAGTTAAATGGGCCCCTGCTTGTTTTTCTGCCATCTTTCCAAAGCCAGTTCCATGAGGGCCACGTCAAGTGTAGGTGGGTCCCGAGAAACCGCTGTAGGTGCATGCTGACCTCAAGTGCTTGAGAACTGGGTAGAGTGGGCTTCATTCTGAGCCAGTGGAGACAGCCTTCAACCGTCTTGAGCACCAAGCCTGTTTTCCTGTGGTTCTCACCCTTCTGTGGTACTCTGGAACCCACAGAAACTTTCATGGACCACCACATTCCCAGGGTTCAGCCCTAGGTGCTCCTCAGAACTGCCAGCCCCTGCTTGGTCACCATTCAGCATGGGTGGCCAAGGGCCCCTTGGACCAGCCTGAGACCCTGTGGTGGACTTTATACTCAGCCATGATACAGAGGAACAGCTCTCGAGGCCCGGGGGCACCCTGCTTTCTAAGTTGTGGCAATATTACACACCCAGAGGGTCCCCCATCACTACCACTCCTTCCAGCTCCCACCCCCAGGGGACTGCTGTCAGCAGTCTGGGATGTGTGCGTGCACAGTGCGTATGTGTACACACACACACACACACACACACACACACACAATCTGTAGATCATGCCGTAGGTGTTTTGTTCTTCACCTTGCTTTGTTCCCTTAACATATCCCTTTTTTAAAGTCCTATCCATATATACACCTATTTTTATGACATATTTTCATCCTATTTCCTCACTCAAACTCTCTCCACCATTGCCATAATTATTACTGTAATGTCCACATCATGTCCTTCTTTTTGATATGTACCATAATTCACTAAACCTTGCATTCCATGAAACATCTTTGTACGTGTGTATCTTGTTGCTTCTGTGGAATCATTTCCTTAGACTTCATTTCTAGGGTCCACACCTTGTCTTAAAGGGTGTAAACATTTTCTGATATTCTTCGTACTCATTTCTCTCCCAAAAGGTGGTATCAATTTACTGTGCCATGAAGAATGCTTTCTTTGTTGTTGTTTTTGGATTACCATCTAAATACTGTTGGAGAGGGGAGGGTCTGGAGAAGAATGAGGGAAAAAAGACCTGTTGGCAATGACTGGAAATGCGATGGGTTTTCTTTGTCTTCTCAGCACAACCAGCTCCACGGCCAGTAGCTGCGACACGGAGTTCACTAAGGAAGACGAACAGAGGCTGAAGGATTATATCCAGCAGCTCAGGAATGACAGGGCCGCGGTCAAGCTGACCATGCTGGAGCTGGAAAGCATCCACATCGATCCCCTCAGCTACGACGTCAAGCCCCGGGGAGACAGCCAGCGGCTGGACCTCGAAAACGCGGTGCTGATGCAGGAGCTGATGGCCATGAAGGTATCTACACGGGGGGGCTCTTCTTCTCAGACCCGGGTCCCGTTCACTCCGCTGTCACCAGGAGGAAGTACGAAAAGCCCTCTCGGAAGTGGCCAGCCCATCCGTGGTCAGCCGCCTCTCCCCTGGAGGACAGGCAGGGCCTCATGTGTAGGCAGGGATGGTTTCAGTATGTCTGGGGGTCACTTGAGCCGGATGTGGTCCCTTGAACCGGATGTGGTCCTGGAGAGGTGAGCTGAGCACTGGAGAAACCTCAGGGGGTCCCAGGCCAGAACGGAACACCTCGTCTCCAAGAGGAGCCAGGAGAGACCTCTGCAGGGGTGGGGAGCAGCCTCTGTCCGCGTGAAAAGAGCCCTGGTCTCCAGAACGCTTGCAAGTGCTTTCCGGGTTGATGCGGATGTTAAGGTGAGGCGGGGAGAACGGGGCGAGGCCAGTTGCGGCCTTTGGACAAGAGCCCTGGTTTCCTGACCCCCTTGTCCCTTTGGTGTTGTGTGGAGCGTCGATAACCATCATCCCTGTCACCCTCCGGGGTGGCTTGCTCAGCACACCCCTGCCCTCGGTGGCTGCTCGAGCTGAGTCTGGGTGAAGCCTGGAAGAACTTTGGGCCGTGGCAGCGGATTCAGGTCAGATATTGGCCTCACCCTCTCAGCTCAGACCCTCACTTGACTCCCGCTAGGGAATCCTCATGCGACGTTGGCTGATTTCCCCTCTCACTGCCCACGAGCCGGGCATTGTGTCCGTAACCGCGGTGCCTTTTCCCCTCTCTGTGGGCCTTTGCACCCTGTGGCATGAACTGTGAAGCTGCCCTTCCGTTACTTCTTCCAAACATCATGTTTCCTTTGGCCAAAGACTCCAGATTTCTTTTATATTCAGGCCAATATGTTGTGCGATAAATTCAGTGTTATTTTGGCCAGGAAAGATATTTTTGGTGAAATAAAAGCTCTCATATTCCCTTTGCTACTTGCAAATAAAGTGTGTACACATCAGAGAAATTTTCCAAAAAAAACAGGAATTATAAAAAGCTGGAAGAGAATCCATAATATCATGACGCAGGGGCAGCCGTTGGGCTCCCTCACTAGGAGTTTTTTGAAGAAAAACATCAGTCACCTCCCTTCCCTGTATGTCCCTAATAGTGTGTTCAAGGCTGTGTGCTTGCCCACACCAAGTCCACTGCTGCAGATTTTGTCGGATTTCACCATTTTGTTCTAGGCTACAACTGCTGAGAGACTCAAGTTTTCTGGGTTTTTTCACTTCTTGTACTTGGTCTTTAGTAAACAGCTTTTGATTTCTAGATGATTGACTTTGTTCCTTCTCAGACCCACTCTTCTTTTTTGAATATCCCATCCTTTCATTGTGACTCCTCTTCCTTTTTCTCTTTAATTGCTTTAAATATTTATTTTCTGTCTTTTTCCTTGTTAATTCTGGTTCTTTAAATGCCGATTCTACCTCACCGTGACTCACTTCCGTTTTCTCTTTGTGTGTGTGCGTTGGGAGGAGAGCGTGGGTGCCAGCTCACCCTTGGTGGAGGTTGTGTCTTCCGTGGGGTCCCGCGGGTCCTGGGTGGGGATGTGCCTGTAAATGGTTGTGTCCTTAGATCTGTTGGGACCTGTGGGTTTCAGAGGTTTAGGGCTAGTTTTTGTTGTATTCTTGGCTGAGGATTCCTGCAGCATATCTACACATGCCTCATGCCTACATGATTCCTCAGAAGAGGCTTTTTTTTCTGTTCCCCCCCAAAGCCTGAGTGATGACACGTTTCCTCGCCACAGGAAGGAAGTCTTCTCGTCTCCTCTCGAGGTGGCACTTGGAGAGTCCTGGCTCCTGTAGGGGGGGGTCTCAGTCCTGGCTGTCTGCCCTGCCCTTGCATAGGTGCTGAAAGCCCAGGGCCTGGGGCCTCCCTACCTGCCTGACGCCTCAGGTGGCCAGCACTGTGGCCACCTCGCCTTTCCTCTTGGGTGGAGTGCCTGCGTTGTTTCTGGCACCCATGGATTCATCTTTTCTTCTTTCAAGCTTGTGTTTGTGTGGTTGTTCTGGGTATGACGGTCCACATTAGCTCAGGAAGCAGTGCTGTCAGAACCTTCAGAATCCGGCTTCTGATGGCAAAAGATGAGAAGGTTCAGGGTATGGAAACACCTTTCATCCTGGTTCTATGTCGTTGTCAGGAAGGGTTTGGCATCTTCTTTCCAGTGGTCGCTTGGCTCGGCACATTGCCTTCTCCATGGCTCACGCCCCCAGCCCTGAGTATGACTAGCCGTGGTGGGTACCCTCTAGGTGTTTCCCCATGTTGGAGGTGAGAACATCTACTCCCCGGGTCTGGCTTACCCAGGAGAGCACAGCAGGCCTGTGGCTTGTCACCTCAGAGGAGGGTCACTTCGGGGGTGACCTTGGTGAATCCCTCTCAAGGCAGTGCCTCAGTGTTATGAAGGAAGATGATGGAGATAGCTGGGGAGACTGACCGGGTGGTCATGGGGTGGTGGACTTGCCCTCCAGCAGAGGTGAGGGACAAGAGTCATGCGTGGGCTCACCTTGAAAGCGGGGCAGGGGAGGGGGAGTATAGCTTAGTGGTTACCTGGGCTCTGAGCCAGACGTCCTGGGTTCAAACTCGGGCTCCACAGTTTACCCAGTAATTGTGGGCTGAGCTGGTGGATTTCCCTCTGCGTGCCTCAGTTTCCCCTCCATGAATGGAAATACTCATAATACCTACCTCAGGTTGGGAGGATTAAGTGAGTTACTTAGTGTAAACATTTAAGACAGTGTTACATGCTCAATAAATGCTGGTGATTACCGCTGTTACCTGGCTCTGGTCCCAGCACAGCACGGCCCCATTTGGGAGTCACTTCTTTCTCTCCATAGCAAACTCTAATTTGACTTCTTTAAGATACTTTAAGAAGTTACCTGATGAGTAGTCACCTGGGAAGGGCTCTGTTTCGATTCGTTTCATTTGGGGCCTAAAGTAGAGAAGAGCTGGGGGAAGTATCATTGCTCTGCACGCTTCCCAGCTGCCTGGCACAGCTCAGGGCCCCAGACTGCCATCAGGGGTGATGAAATATGTGGATTGGTGCTATGGAAAATGGAAAAGGAAATGGGAATTGGAAGGGACCTAGTCAGACCCAGCCTTATATGAAGGACCCTTTTACAACCTCTTTGATGAAGGTTAGCGTCTGCCTGCCAGCAAACTGGTTTCTATCATGGCTGATGTGACCACTGGGGATGTGGGCGTGGGGTATTCTAGTGGTTAGAAAGGTTTTCCTTTTAGCGAGCCAAGATATGCTTGCCTGTAACTTCTACCCATTGATCTCAGTTCTGGTGCAGAGTGACAAGCGCATGGCTTGGTGCACGCATCAGTCCTTTAAGATGTGCGGAGACAGCCATCTACTCTCCTCGGGGTCATGTCCTCCCCAGCTGCCCAGTGATACCTCCCTCCGGGCTGTGGGTGGTAGCTGCAGACCCCCTTCCCCCGCCCAGCCCTGCTCTCACCCCGTGGGCACGCCCCGTGTGCTCTGTGCTCCGCAGGAGGAGATGGCGGAGTTGAAGGCCCAGCTCTACCTCCTGGAGAAGGAGAAGAAGGCCCTGGAGCTGAAGCTGAGCACGCGGGAGGCCCAGGAGCAGGCCTACCTGGTGCACATCGAGCACCTGAAGTCCGAGGTGGAGGAGCAAAAGGAGCAGCGCACGCGGTCCCTCAGCTCCACCAGCAGCGGCGGCGGCGGCAAGGACAAGGCCGGCAAGGTAGGGGCACAGGGACCCTGGGGCGCGGGCCCCACCGCCTGCCCCGGTCCCGCCAGCCAGCGCTCCTCACCACCCTGCTGCCTCAGCTTCCTTACTTGCATAGGAACCGAAAGCCATTCTAGAAATTCGGAAGAAGGTGACATTTTGCGTGCAAAGAAACCAAATCCACATTTTAAAAAAATCTCACTTTTACATACAGTTAAAATTACATACAATTCAACTGTTACATCCAGTTGAAGCATTTTCACAGATCACAGTCTTATCCAGGGAGCGATCTGTGCAGTGGTCCAGGGGTCTGATATTGGTTCCACCTCTTCCTTCTATCCCGCGTCACACACTGACCATCGTTTGTTGATCACTCTGTACCCGATCATTGCACGTATCATCTCCCTTAAGTCTCAGGACTCTCAGGAAAGAAGAGTTATCCCCATTTACATGAGCATAATGAGGTTTAAAAGAACTGAAGGGGTCTCACAGCTAGTAAATGGCAGAATCAGGATTTAACCCCAGTTTGGCTGACGGCCACTCCTCCTCTCGTCTGTTTCCTCCTCGACTTCCAAGAGGTGGGAGGCCGGAAGCATCATGAGGCAGAGAAGGAGGAAGGCGAGCCCTGCATTACCCAGAGGATATCACAGAGAGTGGGCTATCGATGATATCATCTTGCAAACTCACACTTTCATTAGCCCACAAGTCTTTTTTCCTAGAATCCAAGCTCATTCCATCATCCTCTATCTCAGAATGATTCCAAACACTGCACTGGAGAAAAAAATAGTCCAGACTTTAAAGAAAGATATCCCTCGTCCCAGGGTGCTGGAATTCTGTGCGTCGGATTTTCTGTTCCTAACAAATGCCAGCTTCTCCTGACCCCACTTTGTCTGAGGCCCAGGACTTGTGGGCCTTATGCTGACTTGCTGGTCTAATGAGTGGCCCCTCACGGCCCAGATGCAGTGATGTCTTCACGAGAGTAATGTACCTGCGAAGAAAGCACCTTGATGATATTGTGTGGCAGTGAAGAAACAGCTAAACAGCTAAGAACTGACGCACACTCCACAGAGGCCACAGCTACCCTTCACCCTTCGCCCGCCTCTCACCTACAAGGGCACCAAGGGGGTCCATAGCCATGGTACCCAGCTGGGCCACTTTCCTGAGGCCCCAGCTGCTTCTCAGTCATCCGTTCATGTGATGGATGTGATTTGGTCCAGGCAAGATGCTAGAGGCTATTCCAAGATTTTAGATTGCCCTGGAATGGGCAAATAGATGATCACAACGCAGGGACACAATGTTCTGGGTGCAAGGATCAACGCCCGGTGCAAGGGGAGGCCACAGGCCAGACCCACAATCCAGATTTGGAGATTCGGGACAGGTTTCCTGAACTGAGAGCCAGTGGAGAGTGGGTGCTAGCCTGAGGAAGAGGGCCAGGGCAGACCAGGAAGTCCACCCTAGGCCAATGGAATGGCAAGGGCAAAGCCTGGAGGGAGGAGGAGTCGATACACTGGCTGGGGAGGCCAGCCGGCTGTGCCGTCCTGAGGATGGGGAGGAATCGCTGAGGGGTTTTTGCAGGGGGTGAGGTGACACAGTCTGAGCTTTGGAAAGGTCACCATGCGGGTGCACCCTGAAACCACGTGCCGGGTGCTTGGGGAGTTTGATCGTGGTGAGCAGCAGCCCCTGCAGGGCTGTTTCACACGGGAGGACGTGGGGCTCTGTTCTGTGCCAACAGCTTCAGAATCTGTGCTCAGCCTTTTGAGTTTGTTAGCAGTCACTTTGGGACAGAGCCTGAGAGACAGAGCCCCAGCGTTCGTGTGTGCGCCCTTAGGGAGTGGTGCAAACGGACTAGTCAGGCTCTTGCCAGAGGCCCAGGGACTGAGCATCCCCCTGGTTCCTAGTATTTATTTCGACTGGGGGAAGCTCTGTGTTTCGTGCAGTGGCTTCAAAGAACAGAAATCTCTTTGATGGAAAAGGCCAGATGATTTATTTTTATTTTTATTTTCTTACATTAGGGTAAGGAGCTTTATAAGAGTGCTCTGTGTTCAAGTAATGAAATTAGAGGAAGCTGATTCTTTTGTCTTTCAAAAGTTATATCCAGGGCTTCCCTGGTGGCGCAGTGGTTAAGAATCCACCTGCCAATGCAGGGGACATGGATTCGAGCCCTGGTCCGGGAAGATCCCACATGCCGCGGAGCAACTAGGCCCGTGAGCCACAGCTACTGAGCCTGCGCTCTAGAGCCCGCGAGCCACAACTACTGAGCGCATGTGCCGCAAATAGTGAAGCCCGCGCGCCTAGAGCCCATGCTCTGCAACAAGAGAAGCCACTGCAATGAGAAGCCCGTGCACTGCAACCAAGAGTAGCCCCTGCTTGCCGCAACTAGAGAAAGCCTGCGCGCAGCAATGAAGACCCAACGCAGCCAAAAATAAAATAAATTTATTTTTTCAAAAATGTTAGATCCATTTGCTATATCAATAATACCTCCCTTCTGGGCTATTTATTTGGTCTTATTTGTTGGTAGATGAGGCAAGCAGTCTGGAGCAGAGGCTGGTATACTGTTAACATTTTAGGATTTTCAGGTCATGTGGACTCTGCTGCAACTACGGAACTTTGCCGTTGCGGAATGGTACTGTGAAGGCAGAGACCATACAAGACACAACGGCGCCTGGCTGTGTTCTAACACTTTATTTACGGACGCTGAAATTTGAATTTCATATGATTTCTATACATCACAAAATATTCCTTAGAATTTTTTTTCCACGATTTTAAAAACAAAAACAATTCTTGCCCTGTGGGCCTTTTATAAAAACAGGTGGCAGGCCATATTGGGGTCTAGAACATCCAATCTCACTTCTGAGGCAGGGGGTGGTGTCATGCTTGGTTTAAAACTTCCCTCCAGCCAACAAGCTGGGTCCCAGATCTTGCCCAAGTGACATTAGGTTTTTTCACTTCTTGTCTGTGTGCAACAGAGATTACCAGACGTGTTCAGTGAAGGGCACTGGGGGAGACAAAGCTGTCCCTTGTCCTTAAGGAGTCTTATGAAATGTTAACCCCAAGGGGAGTCGCTGTATACACTAGAAGAGGGTGTTGGACTCTGGAGAGACTCCAGGGCTGGTGGATGGGGGCTCGGGTCTGCAGGTCACCAGGCAGAGAGGAGGAAGGGAAAGCAGAGCTGGAGGAGCACGGGGGTGGGGGGAGGTCAGGTGCAGCGGGCTCCTCCACAGGAGTCCCGTGTGGTGGCGTTTCTGTACCAGTGGGCTGAGGGGACCCAGCGCCCCCTGTCACCTGGATTTCTAGCGCCAGGTTCGTACTTCCTGGAAGCGCTCATTCCATCACGATACAGCCTCTTGTTTACACTCTGTCTCAGCCTAACAGATCACGGGCTTTTTATTCTCAAGCCTGGGCTGTACAGCCCTCTGTAAATGTCTGCTGAGCAAATTATCAGGTGAGCGCCGTCCCCGGAGGGGTGTGAGCATTGCTTTGTGAATCGTCCTAACTCCATTTAGGATTTAGGTATTCTGGCTCTTACGTTTCCTCCTCTGTAAAAGGGCAGGATTTGGTTTAGGTGGTGTCAAAGCTCCTGTCTGATGCTAAGGCACATCTCCTGTGTCTGTGTGCTTCTGTCGTCCTCCTCCTTTCCTGGGTCTTCGAGATGATTACACTGAACCCAGTAAAGCCCATAACTCTAGGGAAGATTGGTTCTCTCCCCAGGGGACACAGGATGGAGGGAGGAACGACCCAAGGATACTCACATGTGTTTCCCACTTTTATGAGCTACCAGGGGCTTAACCCAGTGGTGAAGGGCACTGACCTGGCATCAGTTGGCATCCTGGTTCCACCGTGTCCCGGATGGTGACCTGCCCCGGCAGTGTAACTTCCCTGTGCCCTAGTTTTCTCCTTGGCAAAGAGGGGATAATGACAGTATCTGCCTCAGAGGATCGTCACGGTGATCAGATGAGAGAACATGTGTGTAGCGGGCTCAGCCCAGTGCGCGGCTCCCTGTGAGCGCTCAGAGCGCGGGGCAGCCGGCGGACGTCGAGGGGACGAGGGGCGGAGCTGCCGCCGCCGCTGCCCATCACCTCCCGCGTCTGCCTCCGGCCGCCCTCGGCTTGGCTCCAGACCTGACCCGGCTGTGTTTGCGTCCTCAGGAGTCTGCGGACGCTGCCTCGCCAGCTCTGTCTCTGGCTGAACTGAGGACGGCGTGCAGCGACAGCGAGCTGGCCGCGGAGTTCGCCAACGCCATCCGTCGGTAAGCGCCCTGCTCACAGCCCCGCCGGGCAGTTTATTCCCGGAGTGACGGCTGGGTGCCGGGTTTTCTCCGCGCTGACGTCCGCTCCTCGTGGAGCATTACAGGCTGCCTGGGAAGGAGGAGGCGCCCATACGGGCTTCTTTTGCCCAGACCTGGAGGCCAGAAAGGGGAATGACGGGGAGAATATATACAGTCATTTCACCTGCAGGTAGAAGAGGCCTTTTTCTGTACTTTCTTGTTGTGGCATTGGCTAGAACCTCAGGACTGTGTTAAATGGTGAGGAACAAATCAGGCATCTTTTCATATCACTGGGATGGAATATTGCAAGTAAATTTTGTTGGATCTTTAGGGAATTTTTAACAATTTCTTTGGCTGCTTTATACGTGTATCGTATTCCTCAAATATAAAGGTAATTAAGTTGACTGAAGGAAAAAAAGAAAAAAAACAGGCATCTTTATCTTGTTTCTAGCTGCAGTGAGAATGCATCCCACCCCATCTTTGGCTCTTTCCAATCAGACGGCCTCATTGTTCATTCACTGCTGGATGTTTTTCCTCTATTGCGGCTGTTTCTTTCCCTCTATTCTTTCTCTCTGGATCTGTCTTCCATATTCCTAACTTTTCATACTCTCGCCACCCTTCTGCACTCTGTTCCAGAGGAGGGCTGTCCAGTCGAAAGGTAATGCAAACCACGCCTAATGTCCTAAACGTTCTAGGAACCACATTTAAAAAGTAAAAAGAAACAGGTACAGTCCACTTTAATAACGTATCTCATTTCACTCATTGTATCCAAAATATCATTTCAAAATATAAATCGATATTTTTAAAAGATATTAATGAGATATCTTATTTTCTTCTAAATTTTTTTTTTAACTAAATGTTCAAAATCTACTGTAAATCTAGTAAATTTACACTTACAGCACATCTCAGATTCAAACCAGTCAACATTTCCAGTACTCAGTAGCTCACGTGGCCATGGCTGCCCTATCGGATAGTGCAGTTCTGGGGAGGTTCTGCAGCTCTGTTTTCCAGCTCACTCATTTATTCCTTAGCTAGAGCCATCATGGTGTTTGGATGATGTGTTGAGTTTATCTTGGTGATGAAACCTATCATCTCTTGTGTCATGATATGATATCTTCTTGCGTCTCTCTGAGGATATTTATTATACTTATTCTAAAATGTTATTTTGTCTACTGTATTAACTTTCCTCACATGTGAGTTTTTCAGGTTGAGTTTTGTGACTTTCTTGGCTTTGGTTCACAAGCTTGCCTTCTGGGCTTTCTATTCCTTCCGGCTGACAACGGGTCTCTAGGCCGCATATCTGACCCAAGCGTCTGGTCCCCTCCGGTTCTAATGGCCAGCACCTCTCACTGAAGCACCTCTGAATCCCTTTCTTCCTTTTGTAGCAGCTTGCTTCTGTGTGCATTTTGAGTTGCGGTTTCCTTTTTCAAGAAAAATAAAAATCTGCCTTTCCTTTTTTATGATTCCTCATGGTTTCTGGCAGATGAAGAGCACTCCTTAGTTTCCATCGTGCTTGAGGATTTTTTAAAAAATACATTTGCCATCGTTTCTGGGGATTTGGGGTAGGAGGGGAAGCCTACAGTGTGCGCTCAGGCTGCTGTCTTGGTCCAGCCAGGGCTGTTTATCTTATAGTGTAGCCTCCGGCTGAGGGTGGATTGCAGGCTGCCATGTGGGGAACCTCACTACCCTCCTGATTTACTCACTGCCACTTTTTGTCTTTCCTTCCAAGTTGTAATAGCTCAGTTTCTACTTTGCCAGTGCCTCTGGCCATGTGGTTAAATGGTAATCGCTTTGCTTGAGGCAGGAAGAGAGAAGCTGCGTGGAAAATGCCCTCAGCTAATCCGAATGACGTGATTGCTCCAGAAATTCGGGATGCAAACCACCCCCTGCTTCCAACAGGGAGCCATTTGGATACTGTATCTGTAAGCTAAGCCCCTGCATTTTTCAAGTTCCCCGAACCTCAGAGGCCTTCGCTGGCACAAGCAGGATGCAGGTTCTGCTGACTAAACATAAAGAGATTTCATTTGTTCTGTCAGTCACAATGGATTTCCAATAGCCAGCCTTAAGTTGCTTAGCATGGATTTCTAATCAAGCCCCAGATATATGGAGCCAAGAAAGAACCCACAGGGCTACAGGAAAAAGGAAAATAACATAATTATACTGTAAATATAGCTTAGAAAGTGGAATCGTCATTTCATGAGGATATATAATCCAGACACCTAAGGGCTGAGGTTTGGGGATGTTTTTATTTTTAAAAATCAAGTGGAAACTGCCACCTTCTTTGAAGGTATTAAATCACCGCCACACTAGTGGTTAAGTCAGTTGAGGGAACCTTCCCAGAATTTTCAGACATATTCCTACCTTGGAAAAGGAACAAGCTTCCAAACACCGAAGCTGTGGACTGGGGGAACCAGACTGAGAAGAGCAGGTGTGGAGAGGGGGATGGAGCAGAGGCTAGGCATGGTCTTTTCTGGAGGAGAGCCCCTAGGAAGGTGCCTTGTGACATTCCAGTCACTGGTCCTAGGTTCCTGCCCTGTCCCAGCCTAGTCTCCCCAACACCTAGCCGGGCTGCAGCCTCGGTCGGGCCCCTGCCCTGCAACCCTGCTCTCTCCGTGTGTCTGCTCCCAACCTTCTTCTGTTTGGAACAAAACCAGGCCTCCGTGCAATCACACATTTACCGGCTACCTCCCATCTGGTCTGATTTCACTCCCTCCACTTCCATGGACGTTTATTGTGGTTTATTGGCTCCGGGGTTGCCATAAAACCCCATCTGGATGACCAGGTTTCCAGTCTTGCACGTGAGTTTTTTTTTTTAATCAGGGCACCTTGTCTTTGCTGTTGTCTGCGTAGGCTGCATGCTACGAAACCCTTCTCCATCCCAGATCCCTCTCTTGCTCGTGGTGCTAGTAAAATGTAACTGAACAACCAAAGAAGTAAACTATACAAATGCAGTTAAGGAGAGGGAGTTTTGAGAAATGAGTTTTCTTCGTACTTAACGTGGTATTCGCGTAGCGTGCCTTCGGGCCCCGAGCACAGCTGAGAGGAGCAGACTTTCACCTTCGCCATGGCGGGGCAGGTGGTGCTCTCCATGTGATGCGGGAAGAGGCGGGGGCGGGGCCGGGCGGGGGGTGGAGACCGGCACTGCCAGGCCGAGCGCTTTCCCGAGGTCACAAGGTGAGGCAGCGGGGAAATCGCAGGCCCCGCCCCCCGCCTTTCTGCCGGCCCCCACCCCCACCCCGCGTGCTGGCAGAGGTTTGCTTACAGGTGAGTGTGAGCTGAGCCCGCCCGTGTGGGCTCACCTACACCTGGCCCCGGCGTAGTGTGCGTGGCCTGGGCAGACGGGAATCCCTGTGCTCCTGGCACACAGCCGCCCATCTGTCCACCGAAGGCTGAGGGCACGTGAAGGGCTGGTGGTGAGGGCGGACTTCCTCAGACGCACAGAGCCCAGGTCGTTGTGGTTAAAAGGTAAGGCTGCTGTGGCCCTCGGTGCTGAGGGACAGGGAGGAATCAGGAAAGGGCTGTGACGTGGTGAGCAGCAGCGTGTAGCATCGCCTCAGATGATTCCACACCCCTGTCCCCGGGCCCCAAGGCAGGGCAGGACCAGCTCCAGCTCCCACCCAGGCACCGCAGAGGTCGGCCGCCCTGTCCCTGCAGGAGGCTGTGCTCATTTAGTCACAGCCCCGCCAGGGGCTCTGCTGAGCGCTTCGGGGCACTGGCAGCTGCCACCTGTGTCTGCAAGTGCCAGATGGGTCTATAAAACGCTAAGTGAAGGCAATCAGCAAATCACAGTGGCCGCTCTGTCCAGGGGCAGGATGCGCCCGACCCATCAGCAGAGAAGGGGCACTTAGACTTCCTTTTCTCTCTCTGATGAGTTACAGGCGAGCTGCTGCTGCCGGGAGAGGGCTGTGTGTCAGATCCCTGTAAGGAGACATCGGGGGCAGGTGGGCCCCGTCTGGTTAGGGTGGTCACAAGAGACCAGATCTGGAGGACGTGGATGTGCCCCTGTGGGCAGTGGAGCTGGGCCATCCACGAAGACACACAAGGCGGCGTCTCGGAGTTCAAAGAGACGGAGTGGGAACTCCCCGGTCAGCCCCGGCCCGTGGGCCTCCACCGCTGGGTGAATTACTCCTAACGGAAGGGACTCCAGATGACGCATGAACCCGCAGCACTGACACAGAAGCCAAGCAAAGAACATGTTTCAAAGCAAGGAAGCGACCACTTCAGATTGCGGTGGGTTAAGAAGGGGAAAGGCAAGAAGTGAAGACAGCTGGTGGGAGAAGGTCGCTGTGCAGAGAGGGAACTCTCTCTAAGAAGGAGACCCCGGAGCGCATCTGTGTGCGCCTGAGGATGACCCCGTAAGAGGGGGCTCTGTCAGGATCACAGAGTAACTTTACAGGATGCAGATCTGATGGTACCCTCACACTAGTGTTCCTCTGCTGTGTAACAAAGTACCACAAGCTTTGCAGCTTAAACAATGCCCATTCATTAGCTCCCAGTTTCTGTGGGTCAGCAGGGCACAGCATGACTGGCTTCTCTGCTTAGGGTCTTACAAGGCTGCAGTCAAGGAGTCATCCAGGGCCCTGTTCTCATCTGGAGGCTCTTGGGAGGGATCTGCTTCAAAGCTCGTTCTGCCTGTTGGCAGAAGTCAGCTCCTGGTGGTTGTAGGGCTGACATCCCATTTTCTTGGGGCTCCTGGCCAGGGGTAACTCCTAGAGGCCTCTAGAACTCCTTCTGCACAGACTTCCTGGTCCTCGAAGCAGCAAACACCTCCCTCTCATGACATCCCTTCCCTGCTTCAAATCCCTTTCTAGGAAGAGCCCAGTCCTTTTTAAGGGCTCACCTAAGTCCGCCAGGTCTACCCAGAATCATCTTATCCTAAGATCAGCTCTTTGGGACTTTAATTACATCTGCAGAATTCCCTCACAGCAGCACCTGGATGACTGAATAACTGAATAACTGGAAGGTGTGTGTATCCTAAGGGGCCAAAATCTCGGAGGCCGTTTTATAACTCTGCCTACCACACCTCATTACCTAAGACCTTCCAGTGACTCCGGCTGTCTGTGTCCAAGCTCCTTAGCAAGTGTGTGATCTGACCCCTGCCTGCTTCTCCACTCTCGCCTTATCCCATGCCCCCTCCCACCCTGAGCCACACCAGGCCGCCCGCCCTCCCTCTCTGTGCCTCTGGGGCTTCACTGCTGCTGCTACCTCTGACCTCACACCACCAAAGCCCACGTCCCAGGCACTCACAGCACTGTGCCTCTTCCCTGTCTATAAAATTTGTTTATTTTTTGGTTCTTGTGTGCCCTGATTTCGTTCTATCAGAGAACACATCATTGCTTTGTTTGTTACGCGCCTGCCTCTTCTTCCCCTGCTTCACCCTCCGCTGCCTGCAGGAGAGTCCCTTGGGGGGGGCAGGGGTCATGACTTACCCAGCTGTACGACTCTGGTGACTTTGTTCCTTCTAAATGATCCCTCAGTGATCTCAGCCGCATTTCTTTCTACCCACTGGACATCTGCCCCGAATATCAGGCTAAAGCCTTAAAACACACCATGTCTAAAGCAGAAATTATAATCCTGTTTCCTCCTGCCCTTTGAAATTGACCTCTTTTTCAGAATTCCTATTTATATTAAAAAAAGTAAAAAAAAAAAAAGTAAATTCTTCTAGTGATCCAGGATTACAATTTTGAAGTCTCCTATCTCTGTCTCACATCAGCAGATTGTATTGTTTTTTTCCATTAAAATCCCGTCCATCCCATGCCATTTGCATTGCCTTCTCCTGAGTTTAGCCCTCAGTCCCTCAGAACTCAGTAGCATCCCGATGGGTCATTCTGCCATTAGTCTCACCTTGTGTTCTGCCACCAAAAATACCTTAAAACACTCTTCTGATCATGCTGCTCTGCAGATACACCTTCAGTAGCTTGGCCTGCAAGATCATCTGTAGGTCCCTAACTTAACTTCCTAGCCCATATTTCAAATGTTTCTCTACGTGTAACCTGCGGTCCAGATTCATCTGGGCAGTTCATCTTTCCGAGAGCATGCCCTTTGCTTTATCCCCCCACCCTGCCCCATCTCTCTCAACCTGGGGACCCCTCCTCTTCACCCCCTCCCGTAGGACACTCATCTTCCGGAAGCTTCCTGTGTCACCTCTTCTCTGCGCCCCTCATGGTACAGACCACTCATCGTCCATCGGTGCCCGCAGAGCATGTGGTTGTCAGAGGGCCTTAGAACAAACCACAGCAAGCCTCCTTGAGTTCAGATCCATGTCCGAGTTCCAAAAATATCTGCCCAGCTCTAGAAATCTTCCGGATTTGTAGGAAAGAACAACTGGCCATGAAAGGAAAGAAGATGGCACTGATTGACCCCTATTTCAGCAGCTATGGATTAATACTGTTTTTGAGCCGTACACATAGTGGATTGAAATAAGAGGGAACTGGTTGGAGTCCTTTAAAGAGGGAGACCCCACTGAGCAAACAAGCAGCAGAATCTTCACCATTTTATTAGTAGGACCATTACTTTTAAAGGTGCTGTTTTATTAAACTTGCACTTGCTGATTCTTCCTATGTGGCTGATTTATAAGAGCAGTCGGGCAGTGGAAGTTGTGCTCAGAATTCCATAAATGCACAGGGGTCTGCAGGACGTTAATGGAATACAAAGTGCACCTGTGAGTTCATTATCATGTCAATAAATGGCTGAGCTCCAGAGCCGGCCTCAGAGGGCACAGGGAAAGACCAATGTTCGTCCTGGGGGTTGAGGTGGGCGTTGCTTGGATAACTGAGATTTCTTTGTATTCCTATCATTCCCCCCATGTTCCAAAAGCTCAGAGAAAAGGCCTTCCCCTGGATCGCATAAAGGCAGAGTGATGGAGAACATCCAAAGCACGCTGTAGCATGGGCAAGGCAGCAGCGTGCAGATGTTCAAGAAACGTGGTCATAGGGAGGTCTGGGCCATCATCTTGTGGCTACTCCTGGCAAACTCACCCCAACACAACACCTGCAGAACATCATTATCTGGGACACCCCCTCCTTAGTTCCACAGGCCTGGGCTCTTCACCAGAGAGCTGTCTGCTTGTTACGAATCGGCATACTTCAGCAAGATGCTGAAGGGTAGTCTCGCAGACAGACCCCTGGGTGCATCCCAGCTCCGCAGGCGAACCTGGCGAGTGTCTTCACTGTGCCTCAAGTGCCTCATCTAGAAAACTAGAATAATAATATAGTACTGACCTCCAAGACTTGTGGTGAGAAATAACTTCATCCTTGTAAAGGACTTAGAGCTGTTACCGCTGGCTGGATTTTCTAAGAGAGAAGTAGTTATAGACTGTAATGGCTACCATGAAGGAAAGAAATAGGGTCATAGTCTCTGCGGAGATTTTTTTTTTTTTTCCAAAAAAAGTAAATATAGGTTGCAGTGAATAATGGGGAAATGACGAGGTGCTGGGATGTCATTACCCTGGGACATTTGTTTAGATGGGTGGTCAGGGTAGGCTGCTCTGAGGAGGTGATATTTAAGCTGAGATGAGAAGGAGGAAAAGTAGCCGTGGGGAGGAAGTTCATCCCAAGCAGAGGGGACCGACTGCACGGGGTTCTGTCCTGGGAAAAAGCTTGGTGTGTGCTAAGAATGGATAGGATTCCAGGGTGCGAGGGGGAGGGCGATACCAAAGAGTGGGTCAGGCAGGGCCTTTAGTCAGAGTAAAACCACGGACTTTATTCCAAGTGCAGGGCAATAATATGATCTGAGTTGTCATATTAAAAACTTCCTCTGGCCGCTCTGTGAAAGCTAGACTCCGGGGTACAAAGGTGAAGCAGAAACACCAATTAGGAGGCTCCTGTGGTTGTCCAGGAGAGACATGATGGCAGCTTGGGCCTGGGTGGTGGCAGGAATGGCACCCATTTGGTAGGTGGGGTTTGGGGCTGAGCGAACGTGGAGGACGAGGAAAAGGGAGGGTCAAGGCTGACTGAAGACTGGTGTCGGCAACTGGGTGAATGGCCTTGCCGGCCGCTCACGAGCGAGGAGGCGTGGGTCAGGGAGGCCGTCTCAGAAGGTCTGCTTTGGACACGCTGAACTGAAGATGCCTGTTAGGTAGAGATGTCACAAGGACAAGTCCAGAGCTCCGGGGAAAGGCCTGAAGATTTAGAAGTTTTTAGCATGTGGGTAGTTTCTAGGAAAATAAATGGGAATGGAGAGAATCAAGTCAAGAAGGGGTGGGGTACAAAATAGGGTCCAGGCCCAAGTCCTAAATACTCCCAGCATGTAGAGGTGGAGGAGAGGTTGAGGAGCCAGGGCAGAAGACCGCACGGACAGCTGGTGAAGTGGGATGAAGTCCAGGCGCTCGGGGAAGAGGAGAAGGTGCCGACAGGGAAGATCAGGACAGAGAGGGACCCTTGGATGTGTCAATGCCCAGATCATCGGTGGCCTCGTGAGCAGTTTCAGTGGAGACGGAAGCCTGGTAATGGAAGGTGAGGAAGAGGAACCACATGGGCGGACGATTCTCTCGATGTCTAATTCCATATAATGAGCAATTACAAAGAATGCCAGGCCCTGTGGCTGCGACTCCCTGCGGTTTGGTCTGATTACAGCTCCTCTGGAAGGTTTCCTGGCTGGTGCAGCCGCTCCCCACCTCATCACGCCCGGGCTCTTGCCCTGCCTCCCCAGCTCATTTGGACTTGGTGATTAAAGCACTGCGGCTGGCCTTTTTCTTTGCGGGGGAATGCAGCCTCCTCCCTGATGGCCCCGAGAACCCTGCTTCCAGACCCCCGGGCACACTGACAGCCTCACTGCAGAGGCCTGCGAGGCCGTCCCCTGCCCAGGCTGCCCGCCTGGATTTTCTCGTCACCTGCAAACTCCCACTGTGAGCCTGCCTCTCACTTCCCCTGTGTGTATGCCACTGTTGACAATTATGCTTCAGTTAAAAATAAAAAGCACTTCCGGCTGCGTGGCTAAAGTAAGATTCGGAGGACCTTTTGTGACCAAAGATGAACCCGGGGATGGGGCGGAACCTGTAAGTGAAACCCACGTGTGTGCTGGGGGCTGTGGGTCTTCGTGGTGAGAGTAGGAGCCAGGATTGTCTTCTTGCTGCTGTAGGTGCATATTCCTGAGGGTCTGTATTACTGAGTGTGAAGACACAAGGAAGGGATTACACAGTTCTGGTCGTTCCAGAAAACACTGTGTGAACACATTACCATGGAGGGGCAAGTGGAACATGTAGTGTTTAATTTGTACTTTCTCATCTGCGTGGAGCCTATGAAGGTGTTCCTTTTAGCCTTATTACCTAGACAAACCATAGAAATTCTTTCTGAACTGAAAGCCAAGCAAATTTGAATCAGAAACTAGAAGGAACAGGACATGAATGGTTGAGGTTCCAAAGTGACTTGGATTAGCAGGTTTATGGTTCTCAGTGTTTTTCAGGTCATCCTTTGAAAATCAGAGGAAAGCTGTGGTCTTCAGAAAAGTAGAACCGTGCGTGTAATTTTGCGTAAAAATTCAGAGAGTTCAAGACCACATGAAGCTCATTTGTAGACCCAGGTAAATAGCACTGCTGCCTTACCAGAGTTTCCCAAATTTGCACAATAATAAGAATCACCTGAGGCATTCTTTTTTATTGAGGTATAATAGACATATAACATTATATTAGTTTCTGGTGTACAACGTGATGATTCAATATTTGTATATATTGCAAAATGATCACCGTAGTCTAGTTAACATTTGTCACCATAGTTACCAAAAAAATTTCTTACTTGTAATAACTTTAAGATCTCCTCTCATATCACCTTTCAAATACGCAGTACAGTAATATTAAGTATAGTCACCATGCTGTACATTACATCCTCGGGACTTATTTATGTTATAACTGGAAGGTTGTACCTTTTAACCCCCTTCACCCATTTCGCCCGCCCCCAGCCCTGCCTCTGGCAGCCATCAGTCTGTTCTGTGTATCTATGAGCTTGCTTTTTGTTTTTTTAGATTCTACATACAAGTGAGATCATACAGTATTTGTCTTTGTCTTATTTCACTTAGCATCATGCCCTCAAGGTCCATCCATGTTGTTGCAAACGGCAAAATTTCACTCTTTTTTATGACCGAATAATATTCCCTTGTGTATGTATCCCACATCTTTATCCATTTATCCACCAATGGGCACTTAGGTTGTTTTCATATCTTGGCTATTGTAAATAGTGCTGCAGTGAACATGGGGGTGCAGATATCTTTTCAGGGTGGTGATTTCATTTTCTTTGGACAAATACCCAGAAGTGGAATTGCTGGATCATATGTTAGTTTTATTTTTAATTTTTTGAGGAACTTCCATTCTGTTTTGCATAGTGGCTACACCAGTTTACATTCCCACCAACAGTACACAGGGTTCCCTTTTCTCTGCATCCTCACCAACATTTGTTATTTCTTGTCTTTTTTATAATAACCATTCTGACAGGTATGAGGCAGTAGCTCATTGTGGTTTTGATTTGCATTCCCCTGATGATTAGTGATGTCGAGCATCTTTTCATATGCCTGTTAGCCAGCTGTTTGTCTTCTTTGGAAAAATGTCTATTTAGATCTTCTGCTCTCTTCTGCTCATTTTTCTTCTTTTTTTTTTTTTTAATTTTCTCTTTCATTCAAACCCTGGCTTCTGCTCATTTTTTAATCAGGTTGTTTTTTTCCTATTGGGTTGTATGGATTCTTTATATATTCTGGGTACTAACCCCTTATTAGATACATGATTTGTAAACATTTTCTCCCGTTCAGTAGGTTGCCCTTTCATTTTGTGGTTTCCTTTGATGTGCAGAATTTTAGTTCAATGTAGTCCCATTTATTTATTTTTGCTTTTGTTGCCTTTGCTTTTGGTGTCAGTTTCAAAAAATCATCACCAAGATTGATGTCAAGGAGCTTACTGCCTGCGTTTTCTCTAGGAAGGAGTTTGATGGCTTCAGGCCTTACCAGGTCTTTAATCCATTTTGAGTTAATTTTTGTGTATGGTGTAAGACAGTGATCCAATTTCATTCCCTTGCATGTAGCTGTCCAGTTCTCCCAAGACCATATTATTGAAGATACTGTCCTTTCCACACACACACACACACACACACACTCTTGGCTCCTTTATCATAAATTAATTGGCCTCTCTATTCTGTTGTATTGATCATGTGTCTCTTTTCATGCCAATACCATGCCGTTTTGGTCACCTGGAGCACTTTTTTTTTTAATAAATAAATAAATTTATTTATTTATTTATGGCTGTGTTGCATCTTCGTTGCGGTGTGCGGGCTTCTCATTGCAGAGCATGGGCTCTAGGCGCGTGGGCTTCAGTAGTTGCAGCACACGGGCTCAGTAGTTGTGGCTCACGGGCTTAGTTGCTCCGCGGCATGTGGGATCTTCCCAGACCAGGGCTCGAACCCGTGTCCCCTGCATTGGCAGGCGGATTCTTAACCACTGCGCCACCAGGGAAGCCCTGGAGCACTTCTTGAAACTACACTTCCTGGGTCTCAGCCCAAACCTACTGAATCAGAATCCAGGGATACCCCTGGTACTGTTACTACAAACACATGCTCTAGAGCAGCACTGTCCGCTAGTAACATCACATGAGCCACAAAGGCAAGCCATGATGTGTGTAACTACGTTTTCTAGTAGCTACGTTAAAAACTGTAACAGGGGCTTCCCTGGTGGCGCAGTGGTTGAGAATCTGCCTGCCAATGCAGGGGACACAGGTTCGAGCCCTGGTCTGGGAAGATCCCACATGCCGCGGAGCAACTAGGCCCGTGAGCCACAACTACTGAGCCTGCGCATCTGGAGCCTGTGCTCCACAACAAGAGAGGCCACGATAGTGAGAGGCCCGCGCACTGCGATGAAGAGTGGCCCCTGCTTGCCACAACTGGAGAAAGCCCTCGCACAGAAACGAAGACCCAACACAGCCATAAATAAATAAATAAACAAATACTTTAAAAAAAAAAAAGCACAAGCTGAAGCCCTTAAGAGTCAACAGATCAGAGTAAAATATGGGAAAAACATTTCTCAGACAAAATCCATCATCTAAATAAGTTCCTATCATGGCATGTTATCAAGCTTAATTTAAAAAAAAAAAAAAAAAAAATTGTAACAAACAGGGAAATTAACATATTTAGCCCTGTGTATCTAAAATGTTATCATTTCAACATATAATCAATGTTTTTTCAGTTATTTTACCTTTTTTTCATATTAAGTCTTCAAATTCCAGTGTGCACTTACAGCACATCTCAGTTCAGACCGGCCGAGTTTCAAGTGCCCAAATGGCCTCCTGACGCCTGTAGGCTGCGTGTGGGAAGCGGCCCTAGAGTTGCTACCGCACAGGGGTTTCGCGTTTGTCCAGACAAGCGACAGCAGAGGCGTGACTCTTACTGCAGGCGTCTGCCTCGCGCAAACAAAAACAGGTATAAAGTAACTCACATTTTAGGTTTAAGTTTGAGGTTTAGCCTGTCTTTATAGCTTTAAATAAATCAGCATCATGGTTTTCTACCCTGGTGTTTGGACAGCAGTTCACTCCCATCTCCCTCCCTTCCGGAGGCCTAAGGGGTTCTGGGGACAGTTCTCAGCTCCCAGAGATGGCTTCCCACTCCCAGCCCTGTCCCCATCTCCCTTCACCCCCAGCCAGGGTTGGGCAGGGTCTGTGAGGGCCTCTCTTGCCTTCCTGGGTTCCATCCTCCATTGGAGCCTGCCAGGTCTGGAAGGTTCCCTCCAGTCCCCAGGGGCCTGGGCCCTTTGTTTTGCGGGAGCTGGGATTTCCACACTCTCCCTTTGGGGTTGGGGCAGGGTTGCGGATGTAATTAGCGGGTGGGGAAGAAGCCGTATTGCTCCAGGCAGTTTTATGTTGTGAATTTGAATTCATGGTTAGATTTTAAATTCTCTTGGTAATTTTCTTCTTTCCTTTTGCACTATTAATCGACTTCAGAATAAAGATAAAAGAATTGAAACAGTAACAAAATGTAAAACAAATAACCCTTCCCTATTCTTTGCAGCCAGAGGGAAGAGGGGAGAAATCGTTCATGCTCTCCTGACTTTCCCTCAGCTGACAGAGGGCTGCCTGCAAGGCTGACGTGATGGGTTGGGGAAGGAGGGAGGAGCCGCCCTCCCGAGACGCCATTGTCACTTCTGGTAGGAAATGGTGCCACTCTCGGATTCCAGTGGGAAATGCAGCCAGATCTGAGATTTCCTGGTGGCCGCTAGGGCCCAGGAGAAACCTCAGCAAACAGGAGGCACTAGCTGGAAGGCTCTTCGGGGGCTCCTGCTCCCTTAGGGCTGGTGGGAGGAAGTCACCGGGTGCTACGCACACTTATCCTCACTCACAGAAGCGGGCCTGGATTTTTGTGTTGCGATTCCTTTCTTCATTAATGAATTTGGAAAGCTGGAACTGCGCTGTAGCTGGAGGCAGAAATGTTAAAGATTAGATGCCTGAAAAGCCAGGAGGCGAGAACCAGGGCTGAACCACTGAGCACCTGAGAGTCCTCCCGTTCAGGGTCACCCCCCACGCCCACCCTTCAGGAAGCACAGCTGAGACTCCGCACACGCTTTCCAAAAGCATCCAAAATTATAAACACTTCAAGCAACTCGAAATGAGTCAGGTAGACAATGAAAGCGTCCCGTCATCCCCCTTCGGGAGTTCAGCACTGTTCAGTGTTTAGTCAGTCACTACAGTATATCAGCTATTCACACATTTCTGGTTGTTTTTGCAAACATGACATCCGGTAGAACTCACCCTTTTCACTTGACAGTGTATCAGCTTCTCTTCCATTCCAGTGCATGGCAGTCTGTATGTTTTATTAACAGGGTAGAGCATTTCAAGAGAACCACTGGGAGACCTTGAGTGACTTAACCAGCCCCCTGGTTGTTTCCCATTCTTAGCTTATAACCAGTGCTGAAGTGAATCCAACTGTAATCTCATGTATAGGAACCTACACTCATACTGTTTCTGTAAGAAAAATTCCTATAAAGTTTCTTAGTCAAGGGATGGGTTCATTTTTTATTTTGCTAGATGCTGTCAAATGCCTCCCAGAACCATCATGCTAATTTACATTCCTCTCATGAGTTGTCTTTAGAGGAATTTCTTCCATAAATCCTGGTTACTCGGTATGCTCCAAGGTATCCCATACCTTCAATGACCTGTTTTAACAACTGTTGTCACTGTGAAACTATCCCCTAGCGTGGCACTCGGCACTGGGGATACATTGGGGAAGAAACCAAATAAGGTCCTTGCCGCCCTAGAGCCTGCATGCCGGTGGGGGAGCCCGCTGAGCAGATTAACGGCCAACTGTGCCGAGCGTGCCACATGCGACAGAACACAGAGTGGCACCGTGCCTGTGCTGGGGACCTCAGGAGGGAGGAGGGCGGTCGGTAACGCCTCCCTGCCCAGGTCTGTGCTCTCGTGGGAATTAGAGGAAGTCAGTAAGCTGACTGGACACCAAAAACCTCCTAAGTCACTTGGCTTGGGTCCCTGCAGTAGTAAAGACCCAATGGCACTTGAAGCCAGGGACTGGGGGAGTCGAATGAGCGCGAATATAACTTCCCGTACTTGAAATGTGATCAAGGACCTTCAAAATGAGAAGAATACCAGTTCTCCCTCTACCACGACCACACCTTTTTTTATTTTGCCTGGTAGGATCGTGTTGATTTCATTGAGAAGGGACTCATCCCAGGTAGGTACCCAGACCAGGTTTATACTCTTGAATCCCCGCGTGGTTCAGGAGATGCTTAGCACACTTGGAAAAGAGCACGGAGACCAGGACAGGGGTTTGTGGTCAGACGGCACTCTGCTTGCTGAGCATCTGGTCTGCCCACAGCAGAAAGGAACTTCTCCGTGAGCTTAGTTTCCCCATCTGGAAGACGAGAAACAACTTCCTGTCCTGTTCCTTTGTAACACACACTTAGATCTCTAAAGGGCCCTTATCATTAAAAGCAGACTCCAGCGGGCCTTCGAGACTGCAGTGGTGCCGTGTTCGGGCTCTGCAGCGGGGCGCTCCTGTGCTCTCTAGTGTCTCCCCTTTGGTCTGTACTCCTGCCTTTGGACTTGGCAGGCTAAGCCTTGCTCCTCTGCCAGGGCAGCAGCCATCTCCGTTCTCTCAAGTTACTCACAGCATGCTGCATCTCTCCTTGATACAGAGAAAAGAAGTTAAAGGCCAGAGTTCAAGAGTTGGTGAGTGCCTTGGAAAGACTCACCAAGAGCAGTGAAATCCGACACCAGCAATCAGCGGAGTTCGTTAATGACCTGAAGCGAGCCAACAGGTAAATTCTCCGTTTGTAATCCACAGTAGTACTTGGACTCATACACCAGGGAGAACGTTTCCATAATTGCTGGAAATCAACTGTAGAGAACAGTGAATCCTCAACTGTCTCCCTTAGAGCCTGACCTTCCCTAGGGTATCACTTCCCATGTTCCACAGAAACCTGAGAAATGCTCCGTAAGGACAAGTCCTTGGGTCAGATGTGTCTGGGAGATGCAGCAGACTGTGGTCCCCTCCTAACACTTCATATAGGAAAGGTTCTGAGAAGCCATTCAGTTTAAAACAAACAAAAAAAATCAGCCTATGTTTAAGCCCATGTTTTCCAAGCAAAATTGGCTACACAACTTTCTATTTGAGCAGCATTCAAAAATCGGGTGGAACACGTTAGGGAGCATTGCTCTAAAACAGCAGCCTCAGACTTTCTGGGCTCGTGACCCCTGCAAGAAAGTTAAGGACCTCAAAGAGTTTTGTTCTTATAAATTATGTCTTGATAAATTTCATTTGAGAAACTAAAACAAATTTTAAGTTTTTATTCATTTACAAAAAAACCCACAACTCACTACATATAATACAAATGGCATTTATTTTAAAAACTACTATTTTCCAAAAAATAATTAGAAGATTTGCTCTGTTTTTACAATTTTACAAATATCTTTAATGTTTGGTTTAATTTAAGACAGCTAGATTCTCACATCCGCTTCTACAGGCAGTATGTTGTTTTGAAACATGCTGAGGAAACCCAGCTTCGTGTACGTCTGTAGTTAGAAAATAAAGGACCTCACAGATTTCCCATGAGAGGGCTTTGGGAATACTGGGGGTCGGTTCTCAGACTGCACTTTGAGAACCTAACAGTATATGGAAGGGATCTGGGGTGCTGTTTTGGACCAGAGAGAGTATGGGGACTTACCTAGCTCTGGGCTCAGCCCCTGCCCTCTTCCCCCAGAGGCCTGTGTCCTGTGTCCTGTGTTTGGCTGGCAGCATTAGCTTACGGCCTGTGTGCTCTGAATCCCACAGCCCAAAGCATAAAGGGAAGCCGTTGGTGCCTCTCTGTCCTCGTCCTAGGTGAGGTGACTTAGACTGCAGTGTGTGAGGAACTCTCTCCTGCAACTGCCACTTGACCATGTTGCAAGCAGCCATGGAGCAGCAAGTAGATCCACTATTTGTACTTCCATGACAGATTTCTGGAATTCAGCTGCCTTTTCTGCTTATCTGTTTTGGAGGTGGCCAGTTTGGACTGTTGGTTTAAATCCCTCCCAATACGTTAGTGACAAGCCTCTAGCAGTCAGGCTGAATGAATCGTGGTTAAGTCAATACACGAGTGGCCGTGAGTGTTGAAATACTAACCACTTGATTTCAAATTCTTACTGAAGAGGCCGAGTGTCCTCTGTCTGGAGTGGTACTTGCTGGACCAGGTTGCCCAGTGGGCAGGACAGCGTGCATCTCAGTGCTACTTAGGATAAATCTTCATTCTCATTTCCTTCTGTTCCCATAGCAACCTGGTGGCTGCCTATGAGAAAGCAAAGAAGAAGCATCAAAACAAACTGAAGAAGCTGGAGTCTCAGATGATGGCCATGGTGGAGAGACATGAGACCCAAGTGAGGATGCTCAAGCAAAGAATAGCTCTGCTGGAGGAGGAGAACTCAAGGCCTCACACCAATGAAACTTCACTTTAATCGGCACTCAGGCTCCACAGTTCTGTCCGCGGAGGCTGAAGTCTAGCAGGTCACTGAGGAGAGAGGGGCCCCAGAGGACAGAGTAACCTGTTGGGAGAAGGAGAGAAGGGAAGGTTGGCAGGTAGGTCAGCACTTGGACAATGGAGTGCCCTGGACTCAGCCCTGGGGCGAGTGGCCCTGGGACGCGGTGTAGACTGTATCCAGAGGATCCCGCGCCTCCCCTCCTGGGCTGTGGACGGCGTGGGAACCCCTGCCGTGTGTGCCGGCTCCGCAGGTCTTGCTTCTGCTTTCAGCACTGGCTCTATCACTCTCCCACCTTTCTGTTCTGGAACTTGTGCATTGGTGGTATAATCCAGGCATCATCTGTTCAAGATTTTCCATTCTTTTTTTCTCTTTTTGGTAGACAGCAACCTTATCTCTGACATCCCTAATTTCTCCTCCTTCCTTCTCCTTCAGGGGAAAACTGCCGGGGGGCGAGGGGGCAGAGCGGGGGGGGGGGGGGGGGGGTGTGTGTGCAGAGACAGTGCTTAGCATCTAGAAGAACTGCTGCTTTGTTTATTGCAACCAGGCTTTGGTTTTCGAGTCCCAGGTGTCAACATTTAAGACACAGGCTGTCACTCAGAGGTGTTCTGGGATGTCAAGCACAGGCGGATGGCACACAGGTGTTCCTTACAGTCCCAGATATTATGTTGAAGTTACAGGTAGAGCAGTTGGGTCTGAACAACTCTGTACGGGAGAATGAGAACTTCCTTCACCTCTCACTGTGAAAGCAGGGCTGGGCAGGGAGCTCTCTTTAGACTGAGATTTCCCCGTCCTGGTGGAGCCTTATTAACAGCCAAGGCTTGAAGCTGAGAGAATCCCATTGATACGTGTAAGGGAACTAAACTTTTGTCAGGAGCAGAGACGCATTAGTACTTTCCACTACCCCAGGGCACTACATAATTGCTGTTCTACACGAATCAAAGCTCATCCACATGAACATATAGTTAGCTCTGGACCTGCCTCTATTTCTCTAAGGGCAAGAGGCAGGATGCTGAGTAGATAATGTTTTGCAGGCTACACTCCTGTTACAAAGGGCGCAGGGGGTGAGGGAAGGGTTGTTGAGGCCTCCTTTTATCCCCCAGAGACACGGTGATGGGAAGCATATGGTGTTTCAACAGGGGAAATTTCAAGCAAAATGGTGATGGGACTGGGCAGGAACAAAGTACCTGAATTCTTTCAGGAAGGTCTTCCATTTTAAAATCAATTTTTCATCCCTTTTCTACTATAACCTTCCCTGTTGCACCTTTCACTTTTTTCAGTTCTTCTGTTGCTGCCATTCGCTGATTGATACATTTTAAAGGACCACTTACCATTTATTCTGTAGCACCTGAAGACCCACCTGAAGTCACCTATGAGAAATATGCCCAATGCCACAGTTCACTATGTTTTGCTTATGACCAGGTCACTGCATTCACTTCCCCGTGTCCATGAGCTGCTTTCCGAGGCCATGACACAAGTTCCTCAGCCTTCTGCACAAGGGGGCAGGACACTCTAGCCACCACCTTGGAAGGCAGAGCAGTTCTATCCCAAAGCAACTACCCTTCTTTCTCAGGCCAGTGGTGAGGCTGCCCCATATTCAAAAAAAAAAAAAGTTCAACTGGTATCAGTGTGAAAGGCCCAGCTTTTGGATGCTGTGAAAGTACCCACTGGCTTGCGTTTCTATAAAATTCAGGTAAATTTGTTTCTGTAGAATCAGGTAAACTTGGTTCTTGTTGACATTAAGTCAATTTTTACTCTTCGGATAGTTTCATTTTTTTACAAGGAAAATGTTTTGGCTGAAAAGTGTGTGGAAAAAAAGGTGTAACAGATGAAATCATGGTTTTCCCCATTTTTCCAACATGCCCAGGGAAAACGTCCTCCCTAAGCAACTGTGCAAAGCAGGGAACCATTCATGGCTTTCTCTTGTGTGATTGAACAGGCATCAAAACAGATGGACGGTTTTCATTTTCACCAACACTAAAAAGTGTAGCTGAGGCAGGACCTCTGTCTACCATTCTTGTTGCTCCAAGTGAAAACAGAACCTGCTCTTCTAGGGCCATGGAACTCCTCCAGACCTGGGAAGTCTCAGCTCCTACATTATGAGCCCCAGTATTACTGATCCTACTTGGCCTCATTTTGAGTTTATACTTCAGCATAATACTTTCAGATATATGGTGGTTGGGTGAAAACTATTTCCCTGGCAAAACTGTTACTTTTATAAATGTGTAGAATAAAAGCTATTAAATAGTTGATTACCTTTCCTCATATTTTTCACATACTCCCCTAAGACACAGTCCTTGCTGAAGGTGAACCTACGGGCACTTGGTTATTATGTTAATTGCAGGGCTTACTAAAACCGCATTGATTAAATAAATGATTACAGGTGCCTGGATCATTTTCTTTTTTTATAACCTGAATTTTTCTTTCTAAATAGGAGCTGGTTTATATTAACATCTCCATCAGAGGTAAACAGTGATCCTGATGATAACTTGTACAAGGTTAAAAAGGTTCAGATGTTTCATATGTTTGTTTTAATCCTCAGTGGTTAACCCTTTTAGGCAGTCACCTTCGCTGTTCAGAGTTGTCTCTGGCTCTTAAGAGAAATAGGCATGAGAAGAAAGGACCCGTTTCAAAGTTCCCTTGGAGTATAATTTCCCACTACTGCACTGAGGCAAAAATCTCAAGTAAAAGAGACTTCTGTCTGTTGCCGGAGTGCATCAACACGTGCACCTACCAACCGGATCTGATGTTCTGCCGAACCCCACGTGCACCAGCTACCAAAACTGCCATGGAATTGTAGGCGGTAAGATTCCCTTTTGAGATTTACACCAAAAGCTGCTGATGATTATGTATCTTACTTGATCAGACAGTTGGGATTTATCATGTCCTCCCTACCTCAGAGGTACACTAGATGTTTTATCATTGCCAATGCAGATAATTAACTGTTGCATATTCACTCTCATCTGCTGGCATGTCAGGTTTCTGAAGTTAATATCCATGCTGCCTGAAACTGGAATGGTAGAATAATAAAAAATTAAGTGGCAGTTAAACATAATTGCTTAATTCTCCTGTGAGATAATGCATACCTTACTAAGTCTTCCTCTGAGCCTACAGCAAGACTTTACAGGGACGTTCCCCTTCTCCAGGGAGGCAGTCCAAGTTAGAGCCGATGAGGCTTTCTTTCTAGGACGAGGATAGTAAAGATTTTACTATTCTAAGAAAAACCTGAAATCACGGGAAAGTCTCCTAGTTCCCAGCTGCATATAGATTACATTATTTCAAGTGGAAAAAATGCCTCACAGTTACCTGATCTGGGCTGGATTGCCTATGTAGATGGCATGAATTGTCTCCTATGGCCCACAGAAATTATCCTGCAATTATTTTTTAATTCTATCAAATATCTTAAAGCTCTCAAGAGTTTGGGGTATCATGCTTGTGTTTTAAGTGAAGTAATGAGAAAGACTACAGAAGACACCCAAACTTATATTATTAATGACTTCTGAAAGCCCTAAGCTTTTTCCATAAACTATTTGCAAATGCACAGCTGGGACTATGGCTCATCATGAAACTAAACTCTCTCTGAAGTGAAAAGACCATGTTCTCTAAGTTTACAGCTGCACCTATTTCTAGATGCAGCAAACAGCTTTTAATTAGACAGTTTTTAAGAGCCCAAAGGGGGAGAGAATTCTGATGACTGAAGTTTCTGAACTGAATTTAATTAGGGTGCATTCCATAGGGTTGCCAAGGATTTCGTGGGTGGGGAGGAAGCATAAGTAACATTTTTGTTTTTCTGCACCACGTGACAGCTTGGTAAAACAACACTGTCAAAAATTCTGAAAAAATCATGTAGCAATTACTTTTTTATTTCTCCAATGGAATGGCCTATTTGACAGGAAATGATACTGTTACCACCTTTCACCCAGGCTTGCTGGGCACTACTTTGTAGAGGCATCACTTGTTACAAAACACAAATTATGCCTTTGCTGCACACAATTCTTATTGAAGTCTGTCAAAATCCTATTCTAGTTAACTGAAATCCTGTGTTCACATAGGCCAGGCTGAACCTGTCACCTTCTGAAGTTCCTATTTCACACACCTGAAGTTAACTTTCTAACTAACTACATTTGTATTCACTAGGAGATGAATGGGGCTGCCTTAGGTTGCCAAACACTAATTTTTCAGAATTGGCACCAGAATTATCAATTAATATAATGCTGGCTGTAGCCACCACAGCATCACTGAGCACTCAGTGGCTGTTAAAACATTGGAAGTGGAAAAGAATACAAGCTGAATAGCAGCTGTTCACGCATTCTCGTTTTTTGCTAATTCTTGTGTAGAGAAAAATAGTTTCGCATACTGACAACTATTTTCGGTGAAAGGTTACATTGGATAAGTTGTCACATTGCATCTGAGTGAGATTTTGCATAAGACCGAGACAAGAAATCCTTCTGGCCCAGTAACAGCAACTGCTACTGGATCATCATATCCTTGCCCAGCAGTACTGATTTTTCCAGTCAAGGTCGCTACAAAATCACTCATCCACTAATCATCTGAAATGCCAGCTCAGCAGTACAGAGCAAGCTAGAGACAAAATTCCCTCATACTGATGACCTGCTTAGTTATCCCAGCTCTACTGTTCACTTTTGCACTTTTTTGCAAATCAAATCCATGTGGAAAATGTTCTGTTTGTAGAACTCATAGTATTCACTTATAGTGCTCACGTCAGGACAGCCATTCGGGGAGCCCCTAATAATCTGCTTCTGTTTGAACCCAATGCAAAGATGATGAAACGTTCACTTTTCTATGTCTAATCAATCAGTTTTTAGACATTGTCAAGACTTACCTACTTTGCATGAGATTTTAGTTTCCTATTATTTGAAAATGTGCTACTTTCAAGCTGCTTGAATGTACTGTCAGTTATTAAAGCACATGTGACTAAGTTTGCATTTGTCAGTATTGTTCTACTGTATTAAAGTCTCATTTTAAGGTTGCCCTTTAACACTGTACTATACCTTGTAATTTTTTCTTCACTTGTATGCTTTAAATGTTTCCAGATGCCTTTAGTTTTAGCTGCTGTAAAATAGCTTTGTGTTATTTGATATAGAATTGTTTAAAAAAAAAACTCCATTTATTTATACAGAGACATTTATAATATTTTACAAACAATCTTATATTCTGAATAAATATTTCTAATTCCATAATGTGCTTTAACTGTATTCACTGAAGGATATGGCTGTCCTGTAATACTGTGTGTCTAACAAACATTTAATGTCAAACAAACATCGCAGGTTTCATAGTTACATCAAGAGCCCTCATCAAAGCGGGAAACTACAAGACAGACTGTATTAGGTCAAAACGGCCAACAAAGAAACCTCATTTATCGCCAATTTCTACTGGGCTACCTTTTCAGATTTGGTATGAATGCAGAGTTAGTTAGTTATCTATCTATCTATCTATCTATCTATTGAAGGATCTGCATCTTTTTTCCTCTTTAGAAGTTACTGAAAGAGGAGGGAATATAACAATGAGCTGGAAAGTCAGTCAGTCATCCATGCCTATAAAGAAGGATGGTGAGCAGCTCTGCAAGGTGTCTGATGTTTGTTAGAATATTACTGCAGTGTTGTCAGTTCTCATTATCAAAGCAAAGTACCTTTGACAGTAAGAGCATAACAAACACCTTGGTTACTCTCCTTTCTTAAAATCTTAAATAAAAATTGCTATCATATAGCTGAGGTCTCTAGTAGAGAAGAATGTATGTATTTCTTTGACCCCTGAGATCCAAAGACTGGCAAGCATTCTATTCAGAAAACCAGGCTCTAATACAAATTGAAGAATTGTTGGATTTTATGTATCTAATTAACTCACAATATAATCTTGCTTTAAAAATCAACAACCAAACCGTAAACTGAGATGGAGAATACATACCAGTTTTCATTTTTGCAGAGACACTCTACCCTTAATATTTCTTCCTATCGTATAAACATACCTTTATCTCATACTTGTCATTTTTTTTTTACTGGTCCAAAGAGATGCAGCCAAAATATGAGCAACTTGCAACCTACAAGTATCAGTAGCAGAAGCCAGGTTAAGGTAGTAATTAAAACTGCCCAAGCAGCAAAATTTATTGATATTGCACTACAAAGAGTAAATTTAACATGATGATAATGTTTTTACAGAAAGCCAATATTTGAACAATCAATCAACTGTAAAAATGTTTTAAAATACAAAGGAAACCTTCCATCATTCAAACCGTATTTAAGATAGAAGGTTTCTCATTTCTCAAAGGGTGTTATTTACATCAAAAGCTTTCAAAAAGAGCATAACTGTTATGACACAGGACTTTGTTCATTTTCTCAGTGGAGAATACAGCTGGCATTTCTAGTCGACTTTGGAAGTGCAGTAATCCTGCAAACATTTAAACTCCTGATTCATAAACATGAGTCACTGGAAATCCTTTACTTATGATAGACACACTCAATATAAGTGAAAATCAATAGAAGTAAAATCCTTATCCTTTCATTAGCACTGAGGGGAAAAGAGAAAACTATTCAGTCAGAATGTAATAAACCCTGAAACACAGTAAGTAATACCACTCTAAAGGTTATCAATTCATTAAACTATAAGGCGCACCAACAAGGTTGGTTTTGGGGTTCCTTTTCTGCTTTTCCTAAATGTTTGACAATCAAAACAATCACCAAAAACTTCATTACTACCATAGACAGAATCACTCCAATGGTTTACTTACACAGTCTTTCTCGAAACATTAAAATGCCCTAGAAGGTAAAGTAATAAAACGCTGCTATAATTAAGGTAAAAATTAAATGTTAAATCATTTTACATGAGACAAAAATTATTGCTGAATAAAGTTTACAAACCTATTTAGTTATCACATTTACTCTAAAGTTCAGTTTTCTCAAGTGGAATATCATGTTTAGCAAAACCATTTCATCAATTTTTTTCTACCAGATTTTGTCGGTCCATGACTCAGCATAAATATCTTCACCTTTTTGAGACTAAAACCTACCCCCAGGAAAACTGTTTTAAGACTGCGTATGTTCCATGAACATCACCTAGTCTGCACAGCATCAAAGACACTTCAGATCTTGTTTCGGAAATAGGCGGGAAACATAAGGAAATCAGTTCTTATTCCCTTTCCCATCCAGACTAAACTGTATGCCCTTATTTTGATGGTCACTTTAGTTAACACATGAACCATAATTCCATTTGATTAATCATTTTATTCTGAAATAAGACTTTTAAATTTTCATTAAACAGGTAAAATTAAAAATCTGAGTTGTATGAATCAATACTTAGCAAAGACGAATTTTTTATAAAGTATTAAGCTAATAAGCAAACTTCAAAAACAATTAGAAAAAATATGTATATTGTGTGTATATATATATACACAAATATATGTATATGCAAAATAGTTCATGGTTTTATTTTCCTTCCCTATTTGTTACTGAAGAAAAACAGTTTATAATATTTATAAAATGGAAGTCAGGTTACCTGTCTCCTGTCCTAACTTGGAAATGAAATTAGCAAAAAAGTAAAATTAAAGAATCAGTTCTTTGGGCTCTCACACTTGAAATTAAAAGGTACTTGTGCAAGATCCAAACACAAACCTAAAATGACCACCAGAGACGGCAGTGCCCTAGGACAGTAGTGAAATGCACAAAGAAACTCTGCAGATATGTCTTTTGTGCTTTTCTATCAGTGCATATCGTATGTGTTAAGACATGAAGAGTACGGCTACTCATTTGTTCCAAAAGTATTCAATATTAACACATCTAACTAACCAAACTGCTGAGGAATAGTTACTACCTTTCTCAATTTCATTCACAGTTGAGAACCTTTGCTTCCATTTCCTGCCATCCACAATCTATTCCTAAATATCACAAAAGCATAGTAAGCGAAGATATCATTTTACAAAGATCTAGCTAATATCTTAAAGCTTAAGAAATGACTGACAATGAAGATTTGTGCCAAAAATGTTTCACACCATCGTTTGCAGGTATAGGTTGTTTTAGAAACTCAGATTCAATTCACTGTAAGTACACTAAAATGTTACAGCCTACCTCAAAAAGTCCACAACCTAAGAATGTTAACTAATACCTCTCAAAGACCAGCAGAATACTGCCCATTTTGCCCTAGAACTACACAGAAGTTTCCTTTGTTCCCAAACCAATGTGACAGCTACCTGCATGAGAGACTAAAATAAAATAGCACAGGCATCCACAGCCCTCCTAACTGCTCATGGCCCAAGAGTCAAAGTTAAGATGCAATCACTGCTTGTAAATTCCCATAGGGGCAGATTCACCATAGGGATGCATCACAAAAAAAAAAAAAAAAAAAAAAGATTCTTTTACCGAAAGAAAAAAACCAACACGGGGTGGGTGCTGGGGGGGGGGGGGGGGGCAGGGGCAGGGTACAGGTGGCATGGGACAGACTCAATGGCCGCTTCCTGATCAGTCACCCCAGAAAAGGGATTAAAAAAGGATTAAGAAACAACAGGTCTTCAAACAGCACTCACCAGACAGAGGCCAATAACCAAAAGAACACCCAAACAAAAAAGCAGCAAGTATATGTTCAGGGCCTTACTCTTCCACTGGACTGAAGGATTAAAGGCTACTAACAGGAGGGTCCAGGCGAAACAAAGTTACATACATAGGCAGTTGACTTCTGCTTTCAATCCCTTTCCCAGAGCACACTTGACCAGCACTACACAGCTAATGCAACCTTGTTAAGGTTAATTCCTCTTAGATTGTGCTTTCAAGCTACCATAGCTAGACCATCCCCTCTGCTAACAGAAGACCCAAGACAAATGGAATCTCTTTACTGGTGATTTCATAAGGAACCCAGATTAAAGAATCAATTATGAACGTTTTCTCAAGATAAAACTTTCATACTTTATCGTAGTTTTTTGTTTACACTTCTCTGTACCTTATGTTAAAGTCTGAGCAACAAAGCTGGTGGAAGCCAACCCTTCAAGTCCACTGCCAGGCAGGGGAGGTAGCTTTACCATGTTCCCTAGCTACAGACCACCAATTCAGTAATAAATACTGTCTGCAACAGGAAACTAGATGGAAAGGATCACTATTTAGGACAAATGTATGGCTACCATGTGAAGTGACTATGACACACAGCTGATTATGGCTGTGTGTACTCTGGGCTGTATTCTGGTAAGAAAGCCATGTACTTCTAATCAGCATAGGAAGGACCAGACTCCCGAACACTGATCATTAAAGTGAGAAAAATTACGTTAGATTTACTGGATTGCTTGGCAACCATACTTAGAAAAAATTATACCCAGAGCCAGAAAACGCTTGGTAATGGCCACATATATTAGACTCTGCTTGGGCTAGGCAATGACCACATTTCTAGCCTCGTGCATCATACAGCACTCAATAATTGATTTTATCTTCTAAAATTTCTTCTTCATGCTTTCTTTGCCCAGCAACTATAGCTATCTTCCTCCTTCAGGGCACTTTTATTCTATAATAATAAACCTATCATATTTTTTGAAACTGCAGTCCAGAACTCTACTTTGAAAGCATGACACAGAGCCTACACTGTCCATCTGCAGTCTGCCATCTTTATGACAGAGGAGTACAAACTTCAAGAGCAACTCAATTCTAAGAAGAAAAAGATGCTGAGAAAGCCCATCATCATCTCATTTTTAGAATTCTTGGCAACTATACAAATGTATCTTAAAGTCTAAGGACAGAATACAAAGTAAGGAACTCTAGGCTTTACCAAATGATCAGGAATAAAGTTTAACAAAACTGTTACTTACTAACACCCGTTTACCTAGAGACAGGTACTTACAGGGCATTGATACCTTCAGACGGAACAAGACTTTGTCCTGCTCACCATTAATCTAAAGTTACAGTGACGCGTGAGCCCCCTTCCCCAGGCTAGAAAATATTCAAGTCAGAATTGCTAGGTAACACTTATTTTTCTTCAATCAGAAAAATGTTAACGAATCTGATCTTTTAACTATCATTAATATGCGAAGAAAATACTGCCTCAGGAAATACAAAGACACAATAGATGTCAATCAATACAAAATCTCTGAGTGGGTAGAGGGAGGTCCACTGGTACAAAAATAAAGATAAAAAGCCAAGAGATGTCATCAGAGTAAGAAAAATAACTCGGCAGAAAGTCTAATTTTTTAACTGACTTTGCTCCTTACTGTTCAAGTTAACTGTTGGAAGCAAACAAAAAAAAAAAGGTGAGGGAATCCGTAATGAAATGTTTTTAATTTTTTTAATGTACACATGCAGTCAGACCTGAACTTTTCTAAAGACTACCACAATGTATTAAGTTTTATAGAAAAATTTAATCCTGTGGAAGGATGCTATTCACTTAGATTTGAGTATTTTTTTTTTGATATTAACATACAAATTACTAAAGACTTAAAAGACAAAATACCAACCCAATCTCATAGCATAAAATTAATTTTGCTATACATCTTCATCATCTGTACTTACTAATTGATATGTAATAGAAAAATAAGGATATCCAAGTTCAAAGCAGCAAGCAGTGACCACCATTCCTTTACAGCACAGGAAACTCACCTTTATATGTAACCATGAAAATCCAACTTAATTTTCAAACATCTTCATTCAAATTTCACCCATGCTAGAAGAGCTCTGTTAGGTTCTCGGACTTCTCCAAATGCTCATGTCTCAGGAGAGCCTCACTGTTGGTAATCCTAAAACCATTCATTTGCTATTTCTGAACAAAAATTTGTGAAAGCATGTAAACCATACCCCTATCTTCTGGATTACAATGGTTAAGTACAAAAACAATTCATTGAACGTCTTACAAATCATTACAGTTACACATAAAAGCACCTAAGAAATTTAAAAAAATAAAAGATTCACAGTGCACTGAACCTTGGAACATATAAGGCTGGAACATAAGAACACTGAAAAAGTGGATTCAAAAGACCTGTTCTCTCAAAGACGTAAAACATAATGAAGCCAACCCAACACTTTTCCCATCTAGTTTCTTAAATCGCAGCACACAGAAGGAAAGTACTGCATATTCAGCACTCTCCTTGATCACTTGATTTCTTCAAACCATGCTAAAATTCCTCAATCGAGAAAGCTAGTTCTGTGCTAAGCATGGCCTTTCTCAAGGTAACCTGAACACTGAGAAACTTAATACACAGGTTTGAGGGAATAAGTATAGCAGAAGTACATAAAACATGTACATCCAACTTATACATTTTCTGCATAGTTAAGTCACATCACACACATAAACTTTAAATCACATCTTTTAACATTTTTTTAAATCTCAAACTGTCAAGAGAGCTAAAAGCCTCAAGTTACCAAAGTTCCATTCCAACAATACCCTTATTTTGTTCCACCCACAGTGCATTAAATGAAGCAGCACAACAGCAATAATATTTAACCATAGTTAAACTACCATTATCGAAAAGATAATCTGTTGGTTCTTGAAAAGGCTCAACACCATTAGAGGCCATACTTCTGGTAACTAATCTCTTCTGCTTTAGTATGGAGAGCTGAAAATTCCAACTCGAGGCACCAGAAAGACTGACCAAAGCACTCACTTAAAAAGGGAAAACCCCTAGAAAATCACTAAAAATTAAACAGTTTCCAGATGGCAGTAAATGAGTGAAAATGATCTACCTGCCAGGCAAACAGTTTTCACTGTTTCTGTTTGTAATTTAACAGAAATCTGGAATGCTGGGACCAACTAAAAATATGGCTCAAGGAGACCCAAGCAAAGCAGCTGTATTTTTGGAAAAAACAGTTAAGAGCTTCCTAATTGCAATCATATAATGCATTTTTAAAAGGTCACAGAAGGATTCACAAATTTGTCACATTAAAAGACGCAGGATTGTGAATAACCTAATTCTAAACACACTGCTATAACTGAATTATCCTGCTTAGCACCAGGAGGGTGACACTTGTATTAATAAATAGAATTTCTCCTTTAAAATCAAGCCATTGAAAAGCTAAAGCAAATTAATACCAAGTGAACTCCTTACAATAGCACTTCTTTTGAAAGTCCCACCGGGTTAAATAGAACCCCTATTAAATAGGCTATCTATACAGAATAAAGATTTCTACAATAAAATTTACAAGCAGAGATATATTTTGTGGATACCACATGTAAAAAAGATTTTTAAAACCCACATGACAGAAGCACACGCACGCATATGCTCACACTCTCCCCCCAACCCCGAAAGAAACACCTTCAATGAGGTTAGAAGCAGCCCAAACACTAAAGCCCCTTAAAGCCCTGGTGATTGTCCTCAATTATATAGCTAAAATCCTTCTTTAAATGGGCACTGCCATCCTTATTTGGATTTAAGAATCCTAAAGGAGCAAAATACATTCCTAGGAGTGAATTACACGTTACTGCCGTGTTCTGATCCTCCCCTAGTGAAATGCTTTATCTGTACTTGGGTAAACTGCATACCCTTCCCTTTGGCTCCATCATCTAGGGGCTTCATGCTAATAAAAGTGTGTCAGTCTCTGCTACTACTGCAAATTGGAACCTAATAATAACATCAGTTTCCAGAGATCAACACTGAGATGCAATGTAAAACCTAATAATGTCAGTATTCCATACATATTTACACAACTTAATATAGAATAAAGTTTCACAAGAACAAAATCATCATATGATACTAAGGGGCTGGCAGCAGGATGGTGCAGATGTGACCAAAGCAGTTTCGGGGTCCCAGCCCCCATGCTCTCTCCCCACTACCCTCTCTTCACGGTCTCCCAGGTTCACTGACTGCACACAGCACAATTCAAAATCAGAGCATCAACTCCCCGCCCAACCAACTCAGTCCCTCTCCAGGCTGAGGACTTTGTCCTTTAATGAAGTGCTGAGAGTTCATTTTGAACATGAACATTATATAGCAGATGCTGACTCTAAATAAAACCTTAAAAAAACTCCTAGCAGAGGACGATTAGAAAACCTAAGTGGTTAGAAGCAGAGATAGGCACAAAATGCCACCAAAGCAGATGACCTGCAATCTTGACTTCTGTGACATTTCAGCTCTTGTATTCATTTAATAATTGTGTATTTTAAGTTTCTTTTAAAATTTTCAATATAAGGAAACTAGTATTATCAATACAATCACTGTAATGGGTTGATGGAGCATTCCCATTAACTTAGCTATTAGTGATGACTCAAACACTATTTTCTTAACCAGAATACAAAATAAAAACCATAATCACACAGAAAAAAATGCCCTCATAAAAAGCAACTTAAATTCATTAGCCAAACACTGAAAGGGTACATATGTATAAAAAGTTATAACTGCATTTACAGTGCAAACTCATGTTTCTTTCTACTCTCTCTTCTGCACATAGAACATCTCTTCAGAAACATCACTGCCTCCCTGCATTTCTTTAAAACACCTGAGAAAGGTAAGGCTCAAAGAGACACCCACTCAAATGCAACAAGTCTCTGATCTTGAGACTTCCACAACACATTTGTTGCTATCAAAGGTCCAAGATTTTCATTATAGCATTATGGTCAAACTTGAAACTCAGAAAGGCTCTGGATGAAAAGGGGAACTTGCAACGTCCATTACATGCCACAGACTGGCCCTCGGCATGTTCTAGCAACTGGTCTTCACCGGAGCAAGGTAAGTCATATACAGCATCTGCTTAAAAAACAAAATAAATAAGCTCAGTAACTTAGTAAGAAATCAAATCCTGCCCTTCACCTTTTGTTATAAAGGAACTCACGTGCAGTATATATTCATCTCCCCACACTCTAAATCTAACCTAAGTAGAACCACCAAGTTATCTTCCTTTCCCTAAACTGGTACTCAAGTGTATTTCTAATCTACTATTGCTTATTCCAAACAAACATTCAAAATCTTAATCTCAGCCTTTATTTTAAGACCCTTAATATTCACCTGCTTTCAAAAATGGGCATACCTAGGGACTTCCCTGGTGGTGCAGTGGTTAAGAATCCGCCTGCCAAAGCAGGGGATATGGGTTCGAGCCCTGGTCCAGGAAGATCCCACATGCCATGGAGCAACTAAGCCCATGCGCCACAACTACTGAGCCTGCGCTCTAGAGCCTGCGAGCCACAACTACTGAGCCCACGTGCCACAACTACTGAAGCCCGTGCGCCTAGAGCTCGTGCTCCACAACAAGAGAAGACACTGCAATGAGAAACACGTGCACTGCAATGAAGAGTAGCCCCTGCTCGCCGCAACTAGAGAAAGCCCGCGTGCAGCAACGAAGACCCAACACAGCCAAAAGTAAATTAAGTTTTTTAAGAAATGTGCATACCTTTGTTTACCACCTGTATTTGTATTTTGTGCCAGCATAAGGGGAGCTTCTTGACAGAGATCAAAATGTAAACATTATAAAGATTACAATTACAATGTAAGATCTGTAAAGATTCCAATTCTAGAAAAATAAAGCTGGAGGTTATCAAATCTTCAGGGAATATGTCAACCTAAAGAAAAATCCAAATTTTCAAAATCATAGTACAACAGAACTCCAACTTATCAGGGCTTTTTTTTTCCCCCCTGAAAGTAGAACAGGGACGTGACCAGGAAAGTAGGTTTGGAATAGACACCAAAAGGTTGAGGCCGAAATAAAGTCTGATATGAGGTTTCCCAGGATAAGAACACTTTTATACTTCCTTCTCAAGACAACTCAAAATTTTATATATCTGAATCATACCCAACTAAGTTGGATACACATTAGTGTGCCTTTTTTAATGTTCCTAAACATATGGCTTTCTAAAGATTTTCTGAAATAATTGATTTCTGAAGCTACATTACTTCAACTATCAGCCTATCATGCCCACACCACCTAAGGTGGCCAGAAAAGTCCAACTAAGAGGAATTCTACCCCCATAACTTAATGACAGTTCCAAATTCTTCTTACACTTAATTTTCCAAAACAGGGTTAAAGGATCTCTCTCTTGTTTTTTTTTGGCCGTGCCGCAGGCATGTATGATCTTAATTCCCCAACCAGGGATCGAACCCACGTTCCCTGCATTGTAAGCATGGAGTCTTAACCACTGAACCACCAGGGAAGTCCCCAAAGCATCTCTTTTAAAACAGCTTCTATCTTGCTTAAATCATAAACAGTAATGCAAGAAAATATAATTATAATGCTTCTCAATTCTTAAGAGTTTTCTATATGAAAGCCTTAAATCTAGATGGTAAATAAATGCTTACCTACTGCACAGGGAATTTCATACCATTCAAAATAGCACCGAAGAAAAAAATAGCCTATTGCAATTCCAAATGACATCTACTAAATCAGTATTTACAAAGAGCTTTCTACATTCCTCAACATTACCTTCCAAATCAGATCACACACCTACTCTTCATAACTGAGGATGGAGAAGTTCCAAATGTCATTTTAATAAAAGCTATCCTTAGTACCATCTTAACAAGTTGATCATTACCTCAAGTAAGGGGGAAATGTTTCCCTTCTGAAGTTAGCACTCCTCTTACATATATGTGAGAATGAGGTTTCTCCTCACCATTATATTACTTGGGTCTACTCCCTGTCTAACCCTCAAGCAATTATTTATTTATTTACAATATTCATGCACAGCACCAAGGCTTCACATTCACAAAAGAAATAGCACAGTGAAAGGGCAAATAATTTAAATAAATTTATTTTAGCCAGTTTCATATTTAGAGAACTTGACCATATATATGAACTCTCTCTCTATAGACCACGTGCAACTCTTTCAGCTTATCTATCACAGTTCATCATGCACCACTAAAATCAAGGTTACTTCAAAACCAAACCGAATCCCAACCAGCAGAAATTTTAAAAAGAAAATGACTTGCCTGTTTCAAAAGTATCCTGAAGCTTTCGTGGATGAAGTTTTTTTTCACATTTCTATTAAAAAACACAAACACACAACATACCATCTCCATTTATTTCAATTATAAATAAGGAGATATACTATCAAATTTCTCAGGAAGAGAATTAAACCATATAATCACCATGCCCACCTTGCACTGGTATTTTTAATTTTATTTTTAATTTATTTTTTTAAGCCTAAAACTGTTTTTAGTTCTTGATTATACATACAATATGGAAACACCAGAAAACAAGAAAATTATTCATTAAATTTCTCAACCCAGAGATAATTACTATTAACATTCCAGTACATCTTTCCAGCTTTTTTTCTATGAAGATACGTGTGAATGTATTTTCATATAATTATGTAACAAACAGAATTATTCTATACATAGTATTCTATAACCCACTTTTTTTTTTTAACATCTTTATTGGAGTATAATTGCTTTACAATGGTGTGTTAGTTTCTGCTTTATAACAAAGTGAATCAGCTATAATATACATATATCCCCATATCTCCTCCCTCTTGTGTCTCCTTCCCACCCTCCCTATCCCACCCGTCTAGGTGGTCATAAAGCACCAAGCTGATCTCCCTGTGCTATGCGGCTGCTTCCCATGAGCTATCTATTTTACATTTGGTAGTGTATATATGTCCATGCCACTCTCTCACTTCATCTCAGCTTACCCTTCCCCCTCCCCATGTCCTCAAGTCCATTCTCTACGTCTGCATCTTTATTTCTGTCCTGCCCCTAGGTTCTTCAGAACCGCTTTTTTTTTTTTTTTTTAGATTCCATATATATGTGTTAGCATACAGTATTTGTTTTTCTCTTTGACTTACTTCACTCTGTATGACAGACTCTAGGTCCACCCACCTCATTACAAATAACTCAATTTAGTTTCTTTTTATGGCTGAGTAATATTCCATTGTATATATGTGCCACATCTTCTTTATCCATTCATCTGTCAATGGACACTTAGGTTGCTTCCATGTCCTGGCTATTGTAAACAGAACTGCAATGAACATTGCGGTACATGACTCTTTTTGAATTATGGTTTTCTCGGGGTTTATGCCCAGTAGTGGGATTGATGGGTCATATGGTAGTTCTATTTTTAGTTTTTTAAGGAACCTCCATACTGTTCTCCATAGCGGCTGTATCAATTTACATTCCCACCAACAGTGCAAGAGGGTTCCCTTTTCTCCACACCCTCTCCAGCATTTATTGTTTGTAGATTTTTTGATGATGGCCATTCTGACCAGTGTGAGGTGATACCTCATTGTAGTTTTTTGCCTTTGCCCTGCAGGATCTTTTTTTTTTTTTTTTTAACATCTTTATTAGAGTATAATTGCTTTACAATGGTGTAATTAGTTTCGGCTTTATAACAAAGTGAATCAGCTATACATATGATTAGTGATGTTGAGCATCCTTTCATGTGTTTGTTGGCAATCCGTGTATCTTCTTTGGAGAAATGTCTATTTAGGTCTTCTGCCCCTTTTTGGATTGGGTTGTTTGTTTTTTTGATATTGAGCTGCATGAGCTGTTTGTAAATTTTGGAGATTAATCCTTTGCAGTTGCTTCATTTGCAAATATTTTCTCCCATTCTGAGGGTTGTCTTTTTGTCTTGTTTATGTTTTCCTTTGCTGTGCAAAAGCTTTTAAGTTTCATTAGGTCCCATTTGTTTATTTTTGCTTTTATCTCCATTTCTCTAGGAGGTGGGTCAAAAAGGATACAACCCACTTTTTAAATGTATATACTATGAACATATTCCTTTTTCAATAAATACAAATCTACACCATCACTTTCAATGACTACATGGTAGTCTATGGCATAGATCTACAATATTGCATTTAATATTATCTTCTTAGATATTTAGATTGTTTCCATGTTTTCATAATTAAGAGCAATGGAGTGGGGGCTTCCCAGGTAGCACAGTGGTTAAGAATCCGCCTGCCAGTGCAGGGGACACGGGTTCGAGCCCTGGTCCGGGAAGATCCCACATGCCGCGGAGCAACTAAGCCCGTGCGCCACAACTACTGAGCCCATGTGCCTAGAGCCCGTGCTCTGAAACAAAGAGAATCCACCACAATGAGAAGCCTGCGCACTGCAACAAAGAGTAGCCCCCGCTCACCGCAACTAGAGAAAGCGCAGCAACAAAGACCCAATGCGGCCAAAAAGTAAATAAATAAAATAAATAAATTAAAAAAAAAAAAAAAGAGCAATGGAGTGAATATTCTTTAAATTTCTCTTCTAGGGAACCAAGGTAAGAACTTTTTCAGGCTTTCAATATAGCCAAACTACTCTCTAGGAGGCTGTACCAATTAGCAATTTTAAAGTGTTCTCAATATTCTCAACAATATATAAGTGGCTATCTTTTCATCTTTGCCAATCTAATGAGGAAAAGTGGCATCCCGTTTTAATTTACTTTCTTTGATTACACATTTATACGTTTATCAGTCACTTTTAGTTCTTCCCTTATAAGCTGTTCATATACTTGTTCTCCATCATTAACTTTCTTTTAAGAACTTTCAAAAAATTTATTCAAGTTCTTTTAGACAAATATGAGAGTCATTTGTGAAGTTCCCCCCAAAAAATCAAGGATTCTGATTGGTATTGAATTAAATCTATGTATTAATTTGAGGAGAATTAACATTTTTATAGTACTATCATTTTAATCTGTCCAGCTTTTGTTAGGGACAGATGTTGAATTAGATTAAAAGCCTTCTGACCATCTATTAAGACTCTTCTTTGTTCTTGTCACTATTTCTACCAGAGTGGAGTGCAATAATAGTAAAGGGCAAGTAGTCTAACAGTAAACTGATCTTTAACATGTGCTTGCTAGTGGAATCAATACACCCCAAGTTAAATCAACAGCACCTAGGGAATTCAAGGAAAATACTTTTGTTAAAAACTTGAAATTACTATTATCACCCACTGTTAAAGAAAGAAAAATAGGTGAAGATACAATAAGAAAATTCAACATAGAAATACCAGGACTGGGACTTCCCTGGTGGTGCAGTGCGTAAGAATCTGCCTGCCAATGCAGAGGACACAGGTTCGATCCCTGGTCCGGGAAGATCCCACATGCCACGGAGCGACTAAGCCCGTACGCCACAACTACTGAGGCCACAAGCCACAACGGCTGAAGCCCGCGCACCTAGAGCCCATGCTCCACAGCAAAGAAACCACCGCAATGAGCAGCCCGCACACCACAACGAACAGAAGCCCCCGCTCGCTGCAACTAGAGGAAGCCTGTGTGCAGCAATGAAGACCCAACGCAGCCAAAAATAAATTAATTAATTAATTCAAAAAAATAATAAAAATAAAATAAATACATCTTTAAAAAAAAAAGGAAAGAAATACCGGGACATACAGAAAAGATAAGCAAGGAGACTTATCAGTTTATGAATTACTTTCTGGAACACAGACTAAAAGAATGGAAGTAAATGCCTTAAAATGCTCACACGTAATCTGCCTTTCAGCCTAGTCTAATGAATATGACACTGGCTGTGAGTATTTTGTTTTGTTTTCGTTTTCTAAATTCTATCAACTTGAAGAAAAAAAACAAAAACAAAAACACTGTGATGTTATTCCAAACTTTTAACTTCATTAAAATAATACAGACTCTATTTAGAAAAATAGAGAGAGAATACTTAGGACTTGTCTAGAAAGCAGGGTTGACTACACACTGTTTCCAAAGTATTAAAATATATCTAAATACCCACATATAGATAACCAACAAGAACCTACAGTATAGCACAGGGAACTCAATACTCTGTAATGACCTATATATGGGAACAGAATCTAAAAAAGACTGGATATATGTATATGTATAACTGATTCACTTTGCTGTACAGCAGAAACTAACACAACATTGTAAATCAACTATACTCCAATAAAAATTAATTATAAATAAATAAATAAATAAATACCCACATAAAAAGTAAAGATCAGATGCACATTTGAATCAATGTGATAAACCTATAATTGAGAGTAGGCAGAGATTTTTTTAGTGGGTGAATAGTGCACACACAGCAGGTTCATAAAAATCCTGTCAATATATCAATTCAACGTGCCTTGCCAACGCCCTTGCCCCATCTTAAAAAGCGTGAACTGCCTTCTTAGCATGAGAGCTGTTAACTCTTACCATCAAGGGGTTCTGCTGCTTGCCTGGCTGGCTGTGGACCCCATTTGTTCTTTTCTTTTGATTAGGTGACTCTTGATACTGTTTTCTGCCATTTCCCCTCATACTTTGACTCTGTTTTTCCAATAAGAAGAAATAAAATATAAATCTATATAGCATAATGTAATAGGATAAAACAATATACCCCTATGAATGTATTTAGCTGGTTGAATCAGAGTTCAGCAAAGCCCCCCGCCCCAAAAACCTTCCTTAAACACTGGAGAACCACTATCAATATATTTTCTTATAGAAGACAGTTCTTCACAAAGCTAGAGTCCTCAAAAGATATGAAATAGAAAATATAATGGTCCCTAGGAATCTTTCCACACCTCTTGCCTTATGCCATTTCTGCTCACAGACTGTGTTTACAAGCATGAGGAGTTAAAGAAGAATGGGAGCAAGGAGAGGAACAACTTTGAAAACCTTATGTGACTGCCAAAGAAAACCTCTCTGTGAGGGAACACTGAGGCACATTGACTACAGTCCTTAAAGCTGGAAACAGGCAGCAGATGTGATCACCGTTACCCTAAAATCTGCTTTAAGTTATTAATAAACAAATAGGGATTTTTTTAATTAATCATCTCTTTTTATACAAAATAATAAAGACAACTGGGTTTTAAAATTTGGGCCATTATCCCTAAATTTAGACCTAAAACCTAAACATGCAGTAGTTTACATCTTGCTATTATACTGCTTTAACGAGTTAATTTTCTTAGAAAATAACTCTAAATTTAACTTAAAACACAGTTTTTAAACATTAATTTGGCCTTAGAGGTCTTAAAAAGACAGCTATTTAAGAGGACTAGCTAAAACAGTGAACAGAATAATTTCATTATTATTTTAAAATGTATAAAAATACATTTATTTATGTACAGTCTATCTACCTACAGAAAAAATTAAGCAGTTCCTAAAATAGCTTGAAAACAAGCTAATTTAAAGAAAGAAAGGTAGGGAAATACAGCTTTCAGAGACTCATGTTACCACACACTTTTAATTCAATTTCATTCCATTCTTCTTGGTATTTACCTTTTATTGCAGTACCATATACATAAAATTTAGCACTTGAACCACTTTTAAATGTACAACTCAGTGGCAGTGTATAGTCACAATGTTGTGCAACCACCACCAGTATCCATCTCCAAAACTTTTTCATCATCTAAACAGAACTTCGTACCTATTAAATAATTCCATATTCCCTCCTGTCCCTCAGCCCTGGTAACCTCAAGTTAATTTCTGTCTATAAATTTGTCTACACTAGGCACCTCATGTAAGTGGAATCATACAGTATTTGTCCTTTTGTGTATGGCTTATTTCACTTAGCATGTGTTTAAGGTTCATCCATGTTGTAGCACGTACGCCTCATAATTTCATTCCTTTTTTTTTTTTTTTTTTAAATACTTATTCATTTGGCTGCGCCGGGTCTTAGCTGCAGCATGAGGGATCCAGTTCCCTGACCAGGGATCCAACCCGGGCCCCCTGCATTGGGAGAGTGGAGTCTTAACCACTGGAACACCAGGGAAGTCCCTTTCATTCCTTTTTAAGGCCAAATAATATTCCATTGTATGTTTATTTTGTTTATCCATTAATCTGCTGACAGACATGTGGGTTGTTTCCACCTTTTGGCTATCATGAATAATGCTACTGTGAACACTGGGATATAAGTTACCTGTTTAAGTCCCTGCTTTCAATTCTTTTGAGTATGAGCCTAGGAATGGAATTGCTGGGTCATATGGTAATTCTATGTTTAACGTTTTGACGAACCATCCAAACTGTTTTCCATGGCAGCTGCACCATTTTACATTCCCACCTGCAATGCACAAGGGTTCCAATTTCCCTACATTCCTGTCAACACTTACTATTCTCCATTTTTTTAATTACATTTTTATTACTTCATACCTAGCGGGTATTAATAGTATCTCACTGTGGTTTTGATTTGCATTCTACTAATGATTGTGAGCATCTTTTCATGTGCTTATTGGCCATTTGTATATATTCTTTAAAGAAATGTCTATTCAAGGTGTCTACCCATTTTTTTAATTGGGTTGTTTTATTTGTAGTTGAATTGTAGGAGTTCTCCATATATCCTGGATATTAATCCATTAGATATGTGATTTGCAAATTCTCCCATTCCATGGGCTGTCTCTTCTCTTTTGATAGTGATCTCTGATGCACAAAAGTTTTTAATTTTGATGAACCCAGTATATTTTTAAAAGAATGAACATAAAAAGAGTGGTACCCAAATAGATGGCTAAAGTAATAAAGACAGATAATACCATGGATTAGTAAGGATGTGGAACAAATGGAACTCTCATATATTTTGCTGGGGATATAAATTACTTGAGAATATTGTTTGCAGTATATACTCAAGAACATAGGCATATCCACTGCTCCAACATTTCTACCCAATTCTATATACCCAAAATAACTGTGTATGTTCCTCAAAAGACATGTACAGAAATATTCATAGCAGTATGGTTTGTAAAAGCCCCAAAGTGGAAACAACAAACATGTACGAGTAGAATGGATAAATAAACTGTAATATAATCATACACCAGAATACAACACAGTAATGAACCTTTCACTGGTAGCATATTTACCAAAATCAGATGTTAATTCATATTACTTGCTACACTGGATTAATACCAAAGCTGTAAAGGTTAAGGAGTCTCATCCCTACTTCAAATCACAAGTCAGAAACACAGGAGACCTGGATTAACAATTCAGAGCTCTACAACTGTTAATCTGTAATTCCTCAACTCAGATACATTTCAAAGTCAAATGATCTAAAGTTATGAAAATCTTTAAATGTGTATCACTCACCTTTGCTTTTAAAAGGTCAGACATTTCAGAATGATTATTATTATATGGTTTTTGTTGCAGTGGTTGCCTGTGCTTTACCCACTGGTCACCAGGAGAACCTTCAGGAAATAATTGCTGACTGTGGCGGAATTTGGTTCGACTACACCAAGATTTAAAAAATAAAAATCAGATCAGAAAATTTTCACTTATAGTTTTTCTAACACCTGTTAGTTTATCTTACAGACTACAAATTTTACTTTATTTACTGTCTTTCTCTGCCCACTGGAGTATAAGTTCCATGAGGGCAGGGGATTCTTGTTGACTCTATCACTCTACCCCCAGCACCCAGAAGAGTGCCTAGCATTCCATATTTCTTGAATGAATTAATAATCTGTTATTTTTAATCCCAAAGTTTCCTAAATTTATTGATACCACTTCCTCCCTATAAATGACTGTACTTTTAAAAATCTGGGGAGTTCCCTGGCGGTCCAGTGGTTAGGACTCTGCGCTTCCAGTGCAGGGGGCACGGGTTCGATCCCTGGTTGGGGAACTAAGATCCCGCAAGCCGGGATGCATGATCCACCCCCCGCAAAAAAAAACACAACTGAAGAAAATAATTCTTTCATAAATTTAATAAATTTAGTAATAAATTCAATAAATAAATCGAGTCGAAACAAACAAATGTCAGTGGATCTTCCTTCTTAACAGGACAGACAACTCAATTCTTTACTAGGATGCTTAAGTATGGAATTTGATCTGGCACAGGTCAGTTATGGACCCCGGCCATGCTGGAAGAGGATCTGAAAAATTAAGCTACATTGTACAGCAAAAAATTCAGGAGCTCAAAAACGATGGAGAAGCAAATTAAATAAAGATCCAGTCTCAAATACTTATGCAAAAGAAACCAACTGTAACAGTAGTTTGTAGTAAAGATAAGAAATCGTATTCTGTAGTACCACATACATGTGTAATACAGTCCAGAGTCACTGATCCCAAGATCCATATTATAGTAAGATTGTTTTTGAATATTTCAGAATCTGTCCCCTTTCCCATTTAAAAACTGTAATTAAATTGCAGACTCTCTACTCTTTCTTTAGACAAAATTCAGATATTTCCTCCAACACATCAATAGATGTTATTCTATATGCTAAAAACAGACACCACCCTGCCTAAGAAACCTGAAATTTGGTTAAAGAAGTTGCTTTATTGTCTCCTTATTCCATTCTCTAGGACCACAAACCCTAACACTGACTGAAAGATGTGGGAATCTTATCACACACTATGGTGGACAGATTCTCCCAAATATGAACAGTGACACAATTTCTTTTCAAACACTGTCACTATTTCATGACTTTTTAGTAGTGATTGGGTTTTTTTAATCCTGACTACATTCCTGTCTACTTTACTCTTTTTCTTTTTTATTGCTTCCCTTATGTTTAGTAGTATATAATTTGGTGATTATAATCATAGATTCTGAAAGGCAGAAATGACCTTTCAAGGCATTTAGTCTAATCTCCTATCCTCATAAAATTCAACTAAAATGGAATATTCCCTATGTGTTTAAAAAATATTGACTGCAGATGTGGTTTACTCCTATTGTTTACTTTTTAAAGCTCTGGGATAAAAACAGAACACCTAAATTAGAGAAAGTATAAAAAGCAACTCTCTCTGAACCTAACAAAGGCAAAGTTCTAGCAAGCTGATTACAAATACATATACTTATTTAAGAAAATTACTTACTCAGCCTACTCTATAATTGTGATTTGGATACAATTACATTCCAACCAAGAAAATGCTCTTTGCAGTTCATGTCCATGTAATAGTCACTCTTTATAATATACAGTCTAGGCTAGGGAAAGAAAAGAAGCAAGCCCAAGTCTTCACAGTGCTATCTTTCTGAACAAATTATACATACACCAGCATCCCTCATCTCCTCTACACAAAAACAAACTTCAATATATTCCCCCATTCAACCATCTTCAGAAACTCAATTATTTCTAAAGTAAAGATATGAGAACAGGGAAGTAACAGTATAAATACACATACAGAGGATTTTTTTCTTTTCCTCATATTCTATCTATCCATCTAAAAAGTTGATAAGCTCTTATGTATACCATTTTAAAATATGCCTGAAGCTCCTTTCCAACTTCAACTAAGCTCTCATCAAAAACCCTTAAAATAAATTTCAATTATTTGTGAGACCAGTAACAAAATAATACCTACAAAAAGGAAGCCAACACCTCTGCAAACTTTATAAGCAAAATGTCACTGCATTAAAAACTATCAAAATGTCAGAATCCTACACATATATTTCTTTACCTCAATTTTTCCACAGTGGGTTTAGCTGGTGTGCTACCAGCTGAGGAAAATCCATTGTCGCTATCTGAGGAATCGCCAAATCTTCGAGAAAGCCAGTCCCTTAATGGTCTATGGAAACATTAAGAATTCAATTTTAAAACTTGGCTATGTAAAGAAACTCACCATCAGAATTTATGAAATTTTGTATTTAAAGAAATACGAACATACCTGATAAAAGGAATGGCCATAAAAAATTTGTTTGGTGCCAAACCAAGTTTGGATTTTGGGGTCATATCATTTCTATGACAGGGCAATTTCTCAATGGAGAACCACTCAATGTTCTGAAACACAAGAAAATAATTCATTTTGTTAGTTATTTATTATCAAAGAGTTTCTAAAAGCAATTTCCTACATCATTTAATTGGGATACTGTCCAGCAATCTAAAAATACTTTTCAATTACATACCCGAATTTCTCTTCTGGTTTTCGGGTTAAATTTGGTATCTTTTGGAATTCCTGGAATGATGTACAAACGAGCAAGCTGGTCATTGATTCGAAGTTCAATGTAATCATCCTTACAAATATAATCTTTAATATCAAAACCAGTTTCTTCAAAGACCTGGAAATAACAAATTTGGATGATGATTTTCAAGTTTCGCTGTTAGACCTTCAGTTCATTAAAATTTGTTTATATCAAAGACAAAAATTCGGGACTTCCCTGGTGGCGCAGTAGTTAAGAATCTGCCTGCCAATGCAGGGGACACGGGTTTGAGCCCTGGTCCGGGAAGATTCCCACATGCTGCGGAGCAACTAAGCCCGTATGCCACAACTACTGAGCCCACATGCCACAACTAATCAAGCCAGCGTGCCTAGAGCCCGAGCTCTGCAACAAAGAGAAGCCACCCCAATGAGAAGCCGGCGCACCGCAACGAAGAGTGGCCCCCACTCGCCGCAACTAGAGACAAGCCCACACGCAGCAACAAAGACCCAATGCAGCCATACATACATACATTCATTCATTTATTTAAAAACCACTAAGGAAAAAGTCAGAATATTTCAGGGTCTAGTTCTAGCTGTGCCTCTGTTGAACTGTTCACTATGGAAAAACCTCCTTGCATACCTGAGCCTAAGTTTCTTCACCTATTCAGTGAAGGGTAACGTGGGAAATTGTGACTTACAATAATATATATTTGGTCACTGTCCCCCTTTCTGGTACAAGATCTCCTAAAACCCTTGGAAAGTCTTAAGTGACGAAAGCAAAAGTGTCTTTTTGTTATGTTAATTAGGTGACTTAGGAAGCCCACCTAAGGATTGAAGCTGGTGGCCAGGTGATTAAGAGGGCTGGAACTTTCAGCCCCTCCTCCCCCACACCTCCAGGGATTGAGCTCAATCGCTAATGGCCAATGATTTAATCAATCATGACTATGAAATGAAGCCCCCCCTAAAAACCCAAAAGGAGAGTTTCTAGTTTGGTGAACACATGAAGATTTGGGCATAGCAGTGCCCTAGAAGAGAGCATGAAAGCTCCTTGCCCTTTCCCCATATCTTGCCCTATGTATTTATGTCTTCCATTTGGCTATTTCTGAGTTATATCCTTTTATTACAATAAATTGATAATCTACTAAGAAAAATGTTCCTGAATTCTGCGAATCACTCTAGCAAATTAATAAAACCCAAGGAGGAGGTCAGAAGCACAAATGACAACTTGGACTTGCGATTGGCATCTGAAGCAAAGGAGAGTCTTATGGGACTGAGCCCTTAACCTGTGGAATGTGATGCTATCTCCAGGTAGATAGTGTCAAAATTGAGTTGAATTGTAGGACACCCAGCTGATGTCCAAAACTTGCCTGCTGGTGTAGGGAAACACCCCCTACACACACACACACACACACACACACACACACACACACACACACACACACACTATAATTGGGTCCAGAACCCTTACGATGTTAGAATACATCAGTGGTTCCCACTCTGTGGGAAGTCACTGGGAACTCCATATGGATTTTATTCACAGCAACCACAAATCTACATGTATACCAAGCTACAGAATGAAAATGGTCTTACACCAGCGGCTGGTTTCGTGGAAGACAATTTTTGGGCTGCGGGGTGGGGTGGGCGCTGCTCACCTCCTGCTGTGCAGCCTGGTTCCTAACAGGCCCCTGACCGGTTCCATTCCGTGGCCCAGGGGTTGGGAGCCCCCGTCTTTCACAAAGAAAATCATTTCTCAAACATGATAACGGAATGTGATTAATACTAATATTTAAGTGGACAGATTCCAAGAGTATAGCTACAACCACATTTGCACATGTGTGTGTGGGGAGGTGTTGTAAATGCACGAAAAATGAGAACTAGTGAAGTGGATTAATGGTTCTAAAACTGCCTTTCCTCACCATGCCTCAAGGACTACGGGAGTGTAAATCTCAGGAATAAAATGTCACATCTAACCCTCACCTTTTCCTTCAGCCAGAGGACCCATCCTTAATTTGATTAAAATCCCGGGCTTCTGCTTAAAATTTAAAAACCACTGGTATCCTCTAGCCTTAAAGTTCTCCTTCAGATAACATTTGTGTTCTCTGACAAAGTCCTTCCCCACTTCACCCCCAAATGAAAAAGGCTTTGGAGCTTTAGTGTCTAGTAACTAGTGTGCATCTTTTACACTGGAGTTCGTTCCTCCTCTTCCCTCTAGTTTCAGCACATTCTAACCAATCAGTGGGAGAGAACATGCACAGGCCTGAATCTCTTACAAGGTATGGGTGTGAAGGAGCTGTTTCTATCCATTTTTTTTTTTTGTCTCTTCCCTCTTTCTCTTGCCAGTACATCTGACAAGAGAAAGGTATATCTTTCTACCTTCCTCAATAAGGGCACATCTATACTTGTCTCAAACATGTGTAGACTGTAACTCCCAATTTAAGCTCCTCTACGACACCTAACTCATTTCTGTATACTCCCAATTATGCTAAACCTTTTCCTAATTTTAAGAACTAGGTGAATATACTTACTTAAAAACTGCTCTATGGTATATAGAAAAAAGACATTATTTGTATTTCCTACTTCTGGAAATGACAGAGTGGGAACAGAAATACAGATATGCTACCAAAAAGAAAAAAAGTGTTCTTTTCCAAATAAAATTCCAAAATAAAATTCTTTTTTTTTTTTCTTGTGGCTGAACCACTACAGGTTTTTTTTTTTTTTTAAGGAATTTTTTTTAATTGGAGTAAAATTGCTTTACAATGTTGTGTTAGTTTCTGCTGTACAACGAAGTGAATCAGATATATGTATATCTATATCCCTTCCCCTTCTTGGACAGAATAAAATTCTGAAGCCTCAGTGATAGAGATTTCGTAGTTTCCCACATCCCCAAATCTTAACATTTATATACATAAGACAATGTAATTAAACCAGCAATTGTGGATTTATTTCACAACTCATGTATGCTATCTGGAGTGAAAGTCCAGATACTCTGGTTTTCCTTTTCTTTGCAACTAAGGTCTACCCTACTCTACTGCTTCAGACATAGCTTAAAAACATTTTTTTTAATTGTAAATCAATCGGGATGGATATTAGATTTATAACTGTAACAATTAGGACTGGTTTACCTGAAAGTTTACACATCATTGACATAAAATTGTTTCTCTTCAAAGTTTTCATTAAGAAGGTCAAAAGGGAAGACAAACCAGAAGACATTCACAATACACTCAAATCCAGACTATATTAAAAAGTACTATATATCCACAGGACAAGTAAACCAACTTTTTAAAAAAATGGGTAACATGTAAGTGGGTACTTAATAAAAGAGGACATTCAAATGGCCAATAAGAATATGACAATGTGGTCAACATCATTAGACTTCAGAGAAATATAAATCAGAAGCACAATGACAGACCATTACATTCCCATGAGAATGGCTAAAATTTTTTAAAATTGAGATATAATTAACATTATATTAACTTCAGATATACAACATAATAATTAACTTTTTGTATATATTGAGGAATGACCATAAAATTTTTCCCAGTTTTACTGATATAATTGATATATATTATTGCTTAAGTTTAAGGTGTACAGCTTAACGGTTTGACTTACATATACTGTGAAATGATTACTCCAAGTAAGTTTAGTTAGCATTCATCATCTCATATACATACGATAAAAAGAATAAACAAAAAAAAAAAAAAAAGATTTTTTTTTCATTGTAATGAGAACTCTTAGGATCTACTCTCTGAGCAACTTTCATGCATATCATACAGGCAGTGTTAACTATAGTCATCATGTTGTTCACTGCATCCCTAGTACTTATTTATCTTCTAACTCAGTTTGTGCCTTTTGACCACCTTCCTACAATTCTCCTCTACACGCACACACCCTCTGATAACCACAAATCTGATCTCTCCCTCTATGGGTTTTGTTTTTTCAGATTCCACATATAAGTGAGACCATACAGTACTTGTCTTTGTCTGACTTATTTCATTCTGCATAATGCTCTCAATGTCCATCCATAGCGCAAATGGCAGGATTCTTTTCTTTTTTTTTTAACAGCTGAAATATATTCCATTGTGAATATAACATACCACATCTTCTTTAACCATTCATTGATGAACACTTAGGTTGTTTCCATGTCTTGGCTGTTGTAAACAATGCTGCTATGAACATAAGAATGCAGATACCTTTTCAAGTTAGCATTTTCATTTCCTTTGGATATATTCCCTAGTGGAACTGGTGGATCATATGGTAGTTGTAATTTAATTTTTTGAGGATCCTCCATACAGTTTTGCATAGTGGCTGTACCAGTTTACAATCTCAGCAACAGTGAACAAGGGATCCCTTTTCTCCACATTCGTCTGTCTTTTTAAGGATGCCATTCTAACAGGCATAAGAGATATCTCATTGTGGTTTTGATGTGTATTTGCCTAATAACCTAGTGATGTTGAGCATCTTTTCACATACCTCTATCTTCCATTCCATTAGCCATTCCTCTATCTTCTTTGGAAAAATGTATATTCAGGTCTTTTGCCTATTTTTTAATTCAATTATTTGTTGAGTTGTATGAGTTCTTTATACATTTTAGCTATTAACCCCTTATCAAATATATGGTTTGCGAGTATTTTCTTCCATTCCGTAGGCTGTCTTTCTACTTTGTTGACTGTTTCTCTTGCTGTACAGAAGCTTTTGGGTTGATGTAGTCGCACTTGCTTATTTTGGTGCTTCTGCTTTTGGTGTCATAGTCAAAAAATCATTGCCAAGACCCATGTCAAGGAGTTTTTATCCTGTTTTCTTCTAGGAGTTTTATAGTTCCAGGTCTTACATTTAAATTTAAGTCTTTAATCCATTTCAAGTTAATTTCTGTGAGTGGTGTAAGACAGGGGTCTCGTTTCATTCTTTTCCATGGGAATATCCAATTTCCCCAGCACCATTTACTGAAGAGACTTCTTTTCTCCATTGAGTTTTCTTGGCTCCCTCTTCAAATACTAGCTGACCATATATGTGTGGGTTTATTTCTGGCATCTCAGTTCTATTCCATTGATCTATATATTTGTCTGTTTTTATACCAGTGCCATACTGTTTTAATTACTATAGCTTTATAGTATAGCTTGAAATCAGGCAGTGTGATGCCTTCCACTTTGTTCTTCTTTCTCAGGATTGCTTTGGCTATTCGGAGTCTTTTGTGGTTCTACATACATTTTAGAATTTCTTTTCTCATTCTGTAAAAATAATGTTGTTGAAATCTTGATAGGGATCACACTGAATCTAGAGATGGTTTTTGGCAGTAATGACATTTTAACAATATTAATTCTCGCACTCCATGGACATGGGATAAAAATTTTTTAATTGGTAATTCTATGTGTAGGTCAGGACAACTAGAACTCTCATATGCGGGTGGTGGGAATGTAAATTGGTTCAACCACCTGGAAAACCATTGGCAGTAGATATGCAACTTCCCTATGACTCAATAATTCCACTCCTAGAGAAATGAAGGCTTATTTTCCTCAAAGGACATGTACAAGAATATTTACGGCAGTTTTATTCTGAATAGCCAAAAACTGGATACAATCCAATGCATAAGAGAATGGATAAACTGTATTATATTTGTACACTGGAATATTACAAAGAGCAATTAAAAAGGACCAACTGCTAATATACACAACAACATAGATGAATCTCACAGGCATTATACTGAGCCAAAGACATAAAACACAAAGAATAACTATTGCAAAATCCTAATTATATGAAGCTCAAGAACGGGCAAAACTAATCAATGGTGATAGAAGTCAAGATAGTGGTTCCTTTCAGGAAATGTGGGGAAAAGTAGGCATTGATTAAGAAGGGGCAGGAAAGAATCTTCTGAGGTGCTAGAAATATTCTTTGACCTAGGTGGTGGTTTCACAGGTATATACATATAGAAAAATGAATAACCTGTTAAGATTAGTGTATTTTATGTTCTTATCCTCCAACAAAAAAAGTTTTAAAATAACTTTATATAGTTCTTAATTCTATTTTTACAGTTATTCCCTTTAACTACCTTCTTTGAATAATACCTTAAAATCAGAAATTAGTATACATACCAGTCACGTATGTCTGTATAAGAATTAGAAACTATGCTAAAGGTAAACTGTATATTCTAAGTTCCTTGCGAGCAGAGCCTGTTACCAAACAGAATCTAACTGAATACATGCTTACTAAAACAAGTATTGGAGGACTGAGGGGCTGTTTCAGATTAGAGACTGAAAACATAAGAATTAAATGCAAATACAGTGCATGAGCCTGGATAGGATCCTGGATGGAGGAGGGGGTGGAAACTGCAGAAAAGGACCATAATGGATCAACTAGTAAATATGAATATGAATTGTCCGTTAGATAACAGAACCTATCAATGTCCCACTCCTGAATTTGATAATTACACTGTGATTATATAAGAGAACTTCCCACTTCTTAAAATTTACATGCATAAATAATAAGGGGTTAAGGGGCATTTTGTCTGCAATTTACTCCTAAAGTATTTAGCAATAATAATAAAAACCATTCACCCATATGTATCAAAAGTAATAAAGCAAATATGGCAAAATATTACCAGGTGAATCTATTCTTTATATTATTCTTACTATTTTTCTCTATACTTGAAATTCTCTCAATAGTAACACAATTTTAAAGAGTAACATGTAATTAATGTTCAGGTTTTTCTAGTGCATTCATTCAAATATATCCTATGTGCTTAGTAAGTGGCAGGTACCGTCCTAGGCACTGACTTCAGAAATGAATAAAGCAAGTGCTGCTCTTTAAAGAGTTCCATCTAAAAAAGAAATGATAACTGCAATATGATATACGTGCCAAAAGGTAGGTGGGTGCTATGGGAGTACAGAATCAGGGTGCCTAACTCAGCCTTGGTTACAAGTAAGGTGTGGTTGTGAGTTGGGGTGGTCACCTCCGGAAGGCTGTCATGGGCAGCATCCTATTCTGCTGGATACGCTTGAGCTAGGACTTGAAAGATGAACAGAAGTTTGCCAGATAGACAAAAAGAAAAAGACATTCCATTCAGATAGCTGGGAATGGCTACAGCTGAAGAATTATATGAGAGGAAATGGTACAACATGAGGCCATCAGCCTAGTTTAACAAAGGCAGCTTGAAACCCTGTACAACTAAACTTAGAATAAACATAATATAGTGACAGACCTCTTAATTCTAAAAGTGATAGACTGATTTACCTCTAAAATTAGGTATTCATTCTCAACAAATATTTACCAGGAAAAAATAATAGCTCACTTACATGTATAGACAACAAATATAAAAATTTTAATACCATACCTCTGTGTATCAAATCCATGCCTGTATTATAATACAGACTTAATGTTCCTGGCACATGGAATAGGACTAATATCTCAAATGATATCAGATAAAAATCTCTACATAAGAGTAAAGAAATGTGCTACCCAAAGAACACCAGCATAGACAATGAAATCCTCTGGGTAAAATCTATGTCCTATAAGCCTACAAGAGGTAGAATAAACCAATAGTTCCTCTGTACAAATTCCATCAAGATTAAATCACATAAATGCATATATTAAAGTAAGCTTTATTAGAATAAAATATGTTGTTCTGACAAATAATAAGCAACAATATGAAATCCTGAAACCACAAGTGAACTGCCAAGTATTCCTTATTCTCAAAAACAGTTGGTGTTTCACCGCAACTGATAACAAAAATATACTAAGGTTATCCTAATATAGCCTTTCAATAATATCTAGAAAACATTTTTCATATCCCTGTCCTAAATCTACTTCACTGAATACAAGCGATCAGAAATAGGGACCTCCCTGGTGGCGCAGTGGTTGAGAATCCACCTGCCAATGCAGGGGACACGGGTTCGAGCCCTGGTCCGGGAAGATCCCACATGCCGCGGAGCAACTAAGCCCGTGAGCCACAGCTACTGAGCCTGTGCTCTAGAGTCCGCGAGCCACAACTACTGAGCCCACGTGCCGCAACTACTGAAGCCCGCGCGCCTAGAGCCCGAGCTCTACAACAAGAGAAGCCACCGCAATGAGAAGCCCACGCACAGCAACGAAGAGTAGCCCCCGCTCACTGCAACTAGAGAAAGCTCGCGTGCAGCAATGAAGACCCAACATCGAAGACCCAATGCAGCCAAAAATAAACAAACAAATTAATTAATTAATTTTTTTAAAAAGTGATCAGAAATAACCCAATTAACAAAGGTGAACCAAGAGGTCAAAGAGAAGACTGGAAATTAATAAGTGAGATGGCCCTTAGCTTTCTATTGACCATTATTCATACCTTCTCCCTGAGAAGCCTGCTTGCCACTGCTTCTTTTAGCTCGGTCCACAAACACAGCCATTACAGGATGTGTCAAATTCTGCTGTAGCATAACAAAACACCTCTATACAGCCATATATGGTGAAATAACTGTAATATAATTATAATAAACCAAATTAAAATGTTATTAAGCAACCTAAAATAAAGCTAAGCATCCATGGAAGAACTGAGTAACTTAAAAACAAGAGAAAAAGTGCTTAAGACATCAGCCTAAGTCTAACTAATGGTAGCTAGAAAATGAGGGCAACACCTCTCCATATATGTTAATACAAGTGAAAATGAAAAGAAAAAATGTAATATTAACATAAACTCCTATAAATGGAATAACTATCTGGTTTTCAACTAAGACACTGGTGGTTCGCCCCTCCCTCAAACAGTGTTGCTTTTATTATACTGCAGTACCACCAAGTGGCAGAAGGATACACTGCAACTCTAGCACTGCTAGTTGAATACTTCATCACTCAAAAATGGCAACTACTATGGATTGAACCCTCCAAAATTCTTATGTTGAAGGCCTAACCCCCAATATGACTGTATTTGGAGATAGGGCCTCTGAGGAGGTGTTACAGGTTAAATGAGGTCATATGGGTGGGGCTCTAATCCAATAGGGCTAGTGCCCTTATGAAAAAGAGGAGATGCTAGCACACTAGCTCTCGGGCACTCACACAGGCACCCGGCAAAGCCCACATGAGCACGCAGAGAAAAGGCAGCCAACTGCAAGCCAGGATCAGAGTCCTCACCAAGAAGCCAATCAGCAGGCAGCTTGATCTTAGACCTCCCAGCCTCCAGAGCAGTAGAAAATAAATTTCTATTGTTTAAGCCACCCAGTCTGTGGTATTTTGTTATGGCAGCCTGAGTGGACTAATACAGAAATGCTCCACCTTAATCCCAAAACTTTTCTCTTTATGAAAAAAGTATTCACTTAAAAATCAGGAATAAAAGTCAAAAGACTTGCCTTTAAAACTTCTAGCCTCAAAATTTACAGAAATTAACATTAAACCTTTTTTGACAAGTTCCTTTATCAGCTAAAAGAGACTATTATTTAGATCAGAAAGGTTAGAAGTTAGGATTAATTCTTATTATCAAAGGGAACATTTTTTTCCTTGAAATTAAAGGACTGCGGTTCCTAAGTATGCTTGTGCTTTCCTCAGAGCAAGACAAAAACTCTAAAACAGGGGGAAAAAATTCATATTGATCCTACAGAAAGGTAAATGTTATTAGGAGATAGATAGATGTACTTAAAAATCACAAATTCCTTCTGTTTTCATCTGTGTGTGTTTAGAAATTCTCACCCATTTACAAATATTCCTTAACTGCCTATATAGCAGTCAAGAACATGAACTCCAGAACCCAAATACCCAAATATCTCTGTTTTGCTGCTTACTGTAAGACCGTGAGCATGTTACTAAACTGCTCTGTTTCAGTTACCCCCACCTGTAAAATGGAGATAACAATTTCCCATAATGGTTGTATCTTTCCCCACAGGATTCTCTTTAGATCTTACAATCCCCACTCCATTCTCCCACTTCCCATCGCTCCAAGAATAAATTTTATTTACTTTCTTACAAATTACAGTGATCCACAGTCATTACTGAAATCAGCACCACATAGATAGGACAACTTTTTATCTTAGTATCCCAGAGCAGAGACCAAACAAGATAAACCAAAGTGAAAACTGTCTCAGTTCACAGGTTAACTTACTCTTTTACCCTAAATATCCTATTTCTGCATCATCCTGACTCTTTATAATACAGTGCATAAAACTCATCAGATGGAGGTTTCCAGCACTCTTGGGTCTAGGGTCATTCTTCAGTTTTTCCAAGGTTAGGTATTTGATTCCTCCAAGAAGATCCAATTACAGAGACAGCTCATTTCACACAATTTAGCCTAAATTTCTGTTATTCCAGTTATTATCTTTTCTGGACCTGGACAACTATCTCACTACTGTAGGACTAGTCTAACTCCATGTTTAAGATCTACAGATCAATTCCTCTAAGTAGGATGCTATGGTTCCCATTTTGTCCTTCCTTATAAGCAAGATGACTACAAAAATTGAAGGCATAAAAAGGGAAGACTTTACAAGTACTCTGTTTCATCTCCTGCCATCTACAGAAAAGAAAGGAAAAGCTCTTAGAGGATGTGGCAATTCCTCATCTGCTTCCTAAATAGCTTTTGATTTTAAAGGGTGGGCATAAACCTTCACCTACTTGTACATAAAAGCTTTGTCTATACGCTGTTGCAAATAACTTGCTTAGATAAGTTGTTCCATACTCAATTTAAAATGCAGCAATTTTCAATCATTTTGAAAATCTTACTCCAAAGTAAATAACTACTTACAGTTTTTCTACAGTAAATAACCACTAGTGGTTTATAAGAATTTTAACTATTATCCCTCACTAATAATTATACCCAAACTTAAATGAGGCAGTGAACACTGCTGCAGGAAAACAATGAGCCAAAAAATAAATAAGGCAAGAGATCCATATAAAATATGTCACAAAATACATACTGCCATCTCAAAAAAAAAAAAATCTCAAAATTCAATCACCACCAGCTTAGATTCTAAAGATATCACTTCTAGTTATGAAGATCTTGTTTCTAGTTATATCTGAGACTTCCCTGGTGGTCCAGTGGTAAAGAATCCGCCTTCCAATGCAGGGGACACGGGTTCAATCCCTGGTCGGGGAACTAAGATCCCACATGCCACGGGGAAACTAAGCCCGCGTGCCACAACCACTGAGCCCGGGCACCTCAACTAGAGAGCCCACGTGCCCTGGAGCCCGCGCACCACAACTAGAGAAGAGAAAACCTGCACGCCATAACTAGAGAGAAGCCAGCACGCAACAAAAAAAAGATCACACATGCCTCAATGAAGATCCCGCGTGCCGCAACTAAGACCCAACGCAGGCAAAAAAATAAAATTAATTTAAAAAAATTTTATGTCTTACAGAGGCTTGCCCAAAGTCTCTAGGCTATTGAACAACATATACTAAAACTGTACTAGAACAAAAACCTTTCAACTCCTAGGCCAGTTCTCTTTCCATTTTATCATACTTCCTCATAGCTCAACTTCTCAAATGTCAAGGACAAGGTGTAATGTTATAAATGATTAGGAACTAATAAATAAGAATACAGTATACAATATATCACAAGGTACTATACAGTTAAGGCCAAGCGAATGATAAAGACAGCAATTGCTATTAAAGTTCAGATTACTGTGGGCTACAGCTGACTGGTTACATTTTAAAATAAACAGAATTTAGGGACTTCCCTGGTGGCACAGCGGTTAAGACTCCGTGCTCCCCATGCAAGGGGCCTGGGTTCTATCCCTGGTCAGGGAACTAGATCCCACATGCATGCCGTAACTGAGAGTTCGCATGCCACAACCAAGGAGCCCAAGTGCTGCAACTAAGGAGCTGGCAAGCCGCAACTAAGGAGCCCGCCGGCCGCAACTAAGACCCGGCGCAACCAAATAAAAATAAATAAATAAATAAATAAAAACAGAATTTAAAGAAGAATGAACTTCCTTATTTTACAAATAAAGAAACTCAGGCCCTGTATACAGAGCTAGTTGGTGGCAGTCCTTTAGGGAAAAAGAGTAATTTGAGCTGGGTCTAGAAAGATACCTAGATAAGACTTGAATAGGCAGGAAGAAGAGAGGACTTTCCAGGTAGGGAAATCACATATGCAAAAGCTTAGAGGCTGAAACAAATCAATCAAATTCAGAGACCAAAGAATTCATTCTTTTGACTAAGAATAAAGAAAGATAAATTTAGGAATGGCTAAGTTTTGCATTGGGGGTAGGGGAGGGAGTTTCAATACTTAATTAAACTTCATCCTATAGGCAGTGGGAGGACACTAGAGTGGGTTTTGAGCAACAAACATAAATTTCTTAGAAAAGCCCAAATTGTGCATTTGTCTGGAAGCCAAGACTATAAACATAAAACAAAGGTTATAATAGCCAAAATATTTAACCAATAACAAATCCAATTCTAAAAGGAAAGGTGGAGAAGATATCATCTAAAAAAAAAGTTAAATAATAGAATAAAAAATGAACAATGAAAGAAAATGGAAACAAATGAGAGAAGAATAAATGATAGATGTGGACAAATGAATCAACAGTTACATTATAAAAGATGTTACTTCATGCAGTCAAGTTCTGGAAAGAGGATTAAATGATCCAAACAAGTTAGTCTCCATGGCTAAAAAAACACACTCAAAGCATAACCACCAAATGTTACTGTTTCAAACTGCAATAACTCACCTCTCTAGCAGCACAATCATGAGGAGCTTCTTCTTTATTTACTTTTCCTTTTGGAAATCCCCAGCCTGATTTTGCTAGGTACCCCTGAACCAGTAATACCTACAAAACAATCAGAGGTAAAAATAAAACTTGCCCTCCTTTCCCATGTTCCTTTCTAAAAGCCAAAAGTGCTTTTCTCCTTACTTCAGGTAACTGTTATCACCAGTAATTTTACTTGGTTAACTATCTTCCAGGAAGCTAAATATACTATTACTTTTCCTGTGAAGAAAGGCATTCTGTCCATTTTAAAGTATTTCTTCAAAAATCAAGTGATTCCTTTGCAATAAGCCATGCTGCAACAAGTATAAATTATTAAGACCCAGAATGCAGATGAAATATACAAAATCTGGCCTTTTATCACTAAAAATCTAAGTATATTTTTAAAACCTCAGTTCAGAACATTATAAAAACAACATATTAGGATGAAAACAGCTGATCACCATTTCACTAAAAATCTTTTATTACTCTCACTCACATTTTCAAGTGTCTCATCAAGAATAATTGCACCATATGTTGGCACTCCCATTTTATATTCCTTCCATTCATCCAAAATTTTTTCCACATCTTCACCTTGAGGCAGCAAAAATGGACAATGACTGAAGAGTATACATTGTGTTAAGGAAGCTACTTTCTCCCTTAATACAGCTTAAGCACTTATACACATAAAGAGATCTATTTAAATCAACTGTGTATTTTACATGAAATTACTCGTATCTTCACCTCACTTAAGTTTATCCTTCTTGCTTTTGTCTTTTCACATTTGTTTTCTCTTGAACAAGCCATTGCTAACTTTTGCATTTAGCCTAGACACAAATCAAGTAAATTGTGAATACTCAAATACTCTGGCTCCCTAAGTTAACACAAATAAATTCAGGACCATGTGAACACTTAGAATAATTCTTGTTAAGTGGGTCGAATTCATCATATTAAGAGTCAACAGATACTGAAACTGACAGCAAGAAATATAAGCACAATACACATATACTGGTAAGAGGTAGGAGCCATCAGAATAAGTGAAAGTGGGAATTCCCTGGTGGTCCGGTGGTTAGGGCTCCGCACTTCCAGTGCAGGGGGCAGAGGTTCAACCCCTGGTCGGGAACTAAGATCCCACAAGCCTCAAGGCCAAAAAAAAAAAAAAAAAAGAGTAAGTGGAAGTGGCTAACTCTGGGAAGCAGAACTAGGGATAACGTATACCACTCTACATTGCCGAATTTCTTTACCATGTATATATATTGCTTTCATAATTTAAAACATTTTTAAGATGAAGATTTATTAAGAATTATAGAGAAAGGTAAATATGGGTTTTAAGGAAAGTATGGCCTGTTTCAAAAGAAACTGGGTATGCCTCCCCAAAATTGGGCTGAGTAAAGTAAGTTTTTTTTTTCAAGTAAATAAAACCTAAACCTGGGCTTCCCTGGTGGCGCAGTGGTTGAGAATCTGCCTGCCAATGCAGGGGACACGGGTTCGAGCCCTGGTCTGGGAAGATCCCACATGCCGCGGAGCAGCTGGGCCCGTGAGCCACAATTACTGAGCCTGCGCGTCTGGAGCCTGTGCTCCGCAACAAGAGAGGCCGCGATAGTGAGAGGCCCGCGCACCGCGATGAAGAGTGGCACCCGCTTGCCGCAACTGGAGAAAGCCCACGCACAGAAACGAAGACCCAACACAGCTAAAAATAAATAAATAAATAAATAAATTTATTTAAAAAAAAAAAAAAAAAAACCTAAACCTGTAAAGTATATGCTCAGGCTTCCAATACTCCATGCTAGCAAATGCCTCATCACTACAGCACTGTTAATTATGAAAACTGTGGGGAAAATTGTAATTTATGATAGCGTTTCTCAAATGGAGGGCATTCTCAAGGGTCTTCAAGTCCTCTATGAAAACTTACATATTCTGTCTTTTCATTTTTATGTTAATGTAAAGGCATGTAATATGAGCATATTTTCAATCATTTGGATGATCTCATCCATCAAATACTACACTACTTGATTTTAGAGACCATATTGGTACTAGCACTTTAACTGCTGTGGGCTACTAAAAACGGAAAAAAACGTAATATGCAAATAGTGTATTAGGGTCAAATGATATTCCATTGCAACACAGAAAAGAAGGTTTCATAACACATAAAGAAAGGTTCTGGGAAAACCTGTAGTACAGGCACATCAAAACACCCTTAAAGTCAGCATTATACTGCTGAACTGAATGAATAAGCATTTTCAGAACTCTAATGAAAAACTGATGAACTCATAAAAGTGCTAACAAAAGATCAAGACGAAAAAAAAAAATTAATTACATGGGACTGAGTGAACTGATGAGGATGAGTATAATTTTTGTGACTTTCTGTCTGAATTTAAAAAAAAAAAAAAAAAAAAAAAAAAAAAATTCCACAAGGACTCAGAGGCAAAGAATATACAAATCAATTTTCACTGCAAAGTAAAGGAGCTGTTACAGTGGAGGATTACTGGACTGAATGTCAATACTATGACATAGTATGAGTGTGTTTCATGTTTGGTAATTGCAATCATTGTTGCTTTTGTTGTGGTCATCCATGTACAATGCTTGGTGTCAGTCGATTTATCTCTTGTAAAAATAAAATACAATGTGTGTGTGAAAAAAAAAAAAAAAAAAAAAAAAAGATTAGTGTTTATCTGTAGCTTCAGAATTAGCCAACAATAAGGAACACCAGTGAGACTCTTAATGAAGAAACTACAATTCAGTGATTTAATTGGAAAATAATACTGAACAGGGATTGTACAAAATAAATGTGTGTGTACACATACACACATGCAAAAAAAAAAAAAAAAAAAGTCAGCATTATATTCACATTGTGACTAGTAGTTTGGTTTAAACAAAAACATCACATTAAATTCACTTTATGAAAACTAATTTTATGAGTTCTACAGCTTTGTGTTTAAAATTTTGCTTTGGTTTTATAGTTGTAGTAAGAACTAACGTTCTCAAAGAGCTCAACAAAGTCAACCATCTATAACAACACTGTAATTAAAAGACAGGCAGCAGATTAATCTCAATATAAACATTCCTTGCCTTTATTTAGGGAGGGGGGAAAAAAAGAATAAATTATGGATATAATATTAACTATTCCATGAAGCCCTATGGTCCTACATCAGCTTGCTAGAATTCTGGAAGTTATTTCTCAATAAAAGTCTGGCTTGAGATGTTCAGTAAAATCCCTTATGTGTTTTGAAGTCACCACAGATTTTTTTGAATCTAGCTATAAATTTAAAATAAATGGATATTTTTTCCATTAAAAATTTAACCATAGTGAAAAAAACATATGAATATACCCCAGGAATATAGGTAACTTCCAATAATTCAAAGAGGAAGACACTTATCTAGTTTTTTTCTTTCTCTTCCTTCTCCCTACCATGTTCCTCATAACTTCAAGGTGCATCAACGTCTCTCTAATGAAGTGTTATCTCATTTTTCTACCCATTAAACAACTTCTTTAAAAAGAATAACAAAAACAAAGGTTTAGCAAAAGAAATTAAATCAACTGACATAACCTTGGAAATTATCCACACTCTTCATTTACCTACTTTTTTTCCTATCCCAAAATCACCATAAAATGAGTGAGCTGATGAACCAACCAACTACAGTTCAAGATACACTTGGAATTAATGTTGAAAAGTACTTGCTCAAGTCCACACAATTAGCAAATAACAGAACCCAATCCAAAATGACATCAATTTCCCCACTGACAACTCTTCAGTCCTCCTCCATATTCAGGAGTACATAAAGTAATTCAAACAAGGGAGTGGAAAGTTTTTGAATACCATTTTTATTTAATGAGACAATGTATTTAATTTAAAAAACCCTATGACATGCTCTGAGTATTGTTAATTATCTTTCTAATTTTTACTAAAATCATTACTTGGCTACTGTCTTATTTTCTTAACCACCAAACCAAACTATTTTGCGTCTTGAATCTGGGTTACTGGGCCCTACACAATAGTTCTAAGAGAAAGATAGAAGATCGCATTGATTACATGAAGAATGTAAGAAATTTTAAGCACATATATCTACTTGTATTACATACATCCTTTCTTTTTTAGCAATTCAGTGATTTTTTTATATACTCTTTTTATTCTAACATTTTTGCAAAAACATGAAAAATCTGCTCTAACGACAATCATTTAGATAGTAATCTCCATCCTCCCATTATCATAGATGATATCGATCTCCCCAAGGACAACTCATCTCACGCTCCAGGCTCAGTTCCTGGTATTCCTTGTACTTTACATCCATGCCCACTTCTGGGACCAATTCCCACAGGAACATTCTGGACCTTGCCATCAACAGAACTATTATAGTACTTTGATTAGAATAAAACATTGTGACCACAATTTTCTACGGCAGTCTTCTAATTACTCACAATACACTGTTATTCTACATCTATTTTTGACTGTCTTCCTTTCTCCATATTAGCACCCTCCTGCTTTTATTTCCTTCTCTAAACAATATGGTCCATCACTTTAATCAATGTCTTAGCAATATCCAAAATTTCTTTGCTCCACTATTCTGAATACAGCTCCCTAGTAAAACCTCAACTCAGGAGCAAGTCCAGGACAGCCATTCTATACCCACACTGCTGAGTGCTTACTGAAGAAAAATCACAAGACCATGCAAAATTAACAAAAGAGAAAACAGAGGCACAGAAAAGCCCCACTATTTGCCCAAGGTTGCACAGCTGGTAAATGGCAAAGGTGGGATGGCAACCCAAGTAATCTGGCTCCAGAGCTCATACTATTAACTTTTATTCTACATAGTCTCACCACTTCAATATCCCACAGGTACCACAAACCAACATGTCCATAACTGAGCCCATCATTCCCCCACAAAATTTCTCCTCCATTATTTTTCTACAAATGGAATGGCACACCCATCCACTCAACTGTTCAAATCAGAAACCTGGATACCATCCTCGATTCCTTCTTCCACCTTTCCTCAAACATCCAAGTTAAGACAAATTTTACTCCTAAATACCACTGAAATTTAATCTCTTCTATTCACTTCTATCACAGGTTTCCATTTCTCACTCATAAATTAATGAAATAGCATCTTAACTAGGTTTCCAATCTCATGTTCCTCCAATTCACTGCCTACACTACTTCAGAGCTTCTTTCAAAACACCCCTAGAGAAATAAAGCAAATATGGCAAAAAGCTAACAATGGGTGAATACATAAAAAGGGTATAATGGCAGTTGATTGTAATATACTTTCAACTTCTCTGTAAGTTAAAATTTTTTCCCAAAAGTAAAGTGTTTTTTTTTTTTAAATCTCCTATATTCTTTTATTACTCTTACGGATAAAGTCCAAACAAACATGGCCTACAAGATCCTTCCTCCAAAGAAAACTTTTATCTAATTCCAAATCTGGGTTGGATTAGTCTCTTCGCTATTCCTACTGAACCCTATGCTACCTTATCAAAACCTAACAGACTGCAATGTAATCACGTCCTTTCCTGTCTGTAATCTTCTTAAAGACAGCAACCAAATCTACCTTGTTCACTGCACAATGCCTGGCACAGAGGAAGCACTCAATTACTGAATGAAGTCTACCACACTAGCAATAAGTTCTTTCCTCCACATAAATGAATTAAAAGAAACTTAACTAGAACAGAGGCTTTTTTTTTTTTAATAACAAGGAAAGTTTTTAAAACTCATGTGTATACACACACAAAATCTTACCCAGAACCCCAAAGTATGTATAGTTGCTCTGGTAGAACCCTAAGTCTATGCAAAACAGACCAAAACCGCAGAAGACAACTTTCCTGTTTTAATCATGTTTATAGCTCCTTAAAAGCAAAGTCTTCTATGATTTCTTCATAAAACCTGCTACCAAGACTTTAACAAAGACAGTGCTCAACGGTACTTCTATTCCCCTTTGATTTTTTCGTTTACTTCTCCACATTTAATCTGTCTAACAGCTTGAGCATTTCTGCCACTGAAATCTGTCTCTTCTGTCTTTTCTTTGTAGTCCCTCTATTATGGTCAGGACCTTACTGCTCCATATCTCAAGTATTTAACAGTCCTTGTGGTTCAACCTGTCCTGCCAAATAAGTTTTCTTGAATACCATTTTCAAATGGTCTGAGTAATATGCTTGACTTAGCCTTGCTCAAAAACTTTCAATGGTTAACAGTAATGCAGAATAAACAGAGTTTCATCCATTTTCTACAGAACCCTAAGGGGTTCCTTATTTCATACAGCTCAAGAAAAAGCATAGGGAGCTGAGTATGAGGGTTATTTTACGTCATCTATCCCTACTCCAACTCTACTCCAACTGGTGTAGTACAGTGAACTTGTGGGTACAATTGCATCTGAGCACATGATTTATGGTTAAAAACAATGACCTAGAGAATAAAAACCAAAGCAGTTTGGCTCAAGATTTAAAACCCCACAAATTCCCCCTATATAACTTCCATCCATATCCCCTCTTGTATCCCTGTAAGAAACTCAATACAAACTAATTTACTTCCCAAAATATCCCTTATCCTTTCCAACTCTCCAATTTTGCTCAGTCCCTTTTCTTTACCTGCAACATATTTCCCACTCCAGTCTGTTTAGAAAATTCTATATTCCCTTAAAAATATAGCTTTGCCTAAAATCTTTCCACCTTTTGCCAAATTCTAAAAACATTTAGTATAAGAAGCATTAGCAGTTCATCAATTTTTTTGCCTTGTGACATAGCTTCTTTTATAATCTTAAATATTCATGTCAATTTTATAATTAATAAATGATGACATGTTTCTATTTTATTTGTAAATAGGGAGGAACAAAAGCTTCTCTAAAGGCAAGGACTTCTTTGAATTTGCCACAGACCCAAAAACTGCTTTGAACACAGCAAGTACTCAATAATTATTTAAGAATTTCTATCCCAGAAAGGTAGTAATCTGAATAAAGATCATCCAGTTAAGTGGAACAGCGAGAGGAATGTAAAAAACAGATCAGTCCTAGAAATAGGCTGGCTGCATTTGAAAAAAAAGAAAATCAAATTTAATTCTAATTATCACTGCACATTTTAGGGGGTCCTCAACACAAAAATAAGAATACAGTTGGCCCCCCAGTATCCAGATGTAGGACCCGCAGATACCGAGGACTGACTGTACTTTGCCATTTTACACAGTCTAAGGAACCTGAGCATCCATGGATTTTCGTATCCTGCGGGAAGGGGCGTGGTCCTGGAACCATCCCCATAAATATCGAGGTACAACTGTACTATCAAACTGTACCTATCACAATCAGGCACAAACCATATGTATATGTTTTACATTTTTGACAATTTTTAGAAATCAAGTATGTTTTATCTAAAAGGTTATAAATCTCAACGACAAGCAAAAGAAAAATTGTGCTAAAATACCTTATTAATAAGAATGAAAGACATTCATTATAGTAATAAAAAGGATATCAGCTTTAGCAAAGTCTCTTATCCCACACTGAGGTAATCCTGGTGTGTTCTGCATGTAGAAATCCAAGTAAAACCAATGGGCAAGTTCAATCTGAAAACACACTCGGATAGCATTGTCTCTTTCCTCGCTGGGAATATGCAAAATAAATCGGCTGTCAAAAACAAAAAACATACAAAAATTACATTTACAAACCATAACAATTTATTTTAACCTTTTTAATTGCTTCACTCCTGACCCACCAACATAGAAAAGGGACCCAGAGCAGTACTGATCAAGGAAGCAAAACTGGCAGGAAATTACTACAGGGAAGATGAGTCTTTTAAAAAAAAAAAAAAGAGGTATCACATGTATCTCATTCATAATAGAATTTTTTTAAGAGGCCATCTACCCTCTGTTCACAAGTACAGAGATAAACTTAAGAGCTCTCCAACAATAAATTAAAGGTAAGCAAGAAAACAAACTTCACTAGGATTCCCTCCCATGTCTGGTAATATTTTCAAACAATATATACAAATATATTCATATACTCAAATAGAAAAGATGTTAGCTGCTTAATCTTCCTATTTAAAGTATATTACAAAAAAATATTAAAGAAATCATTAATAGACCAGATTTCCCAAAAAGCTCATCTGAAGAACCTGAGTTCAAAATAACTTTCAAATACACTCACTTTTAAAAAAACCTAAATTGTCTTTTCCAAGTACATTCAGAGGGAGGAAGGGACATTTATTTTAATACATAGTATAAGTGTGCACTATATTATATACACATATGTATATATATGATTAAGATAATTAACCCCTTTTTTATGCAACAAGTCAAAATTTATGTGATCTACAGGACTCATTAAGCAACCACCATTAAGCTTCTTCCATGCTTAGCATTTTTGTAACTTTTTTTCTAGCGACCTTTAAAGACTGAACTACATAAAAGAAATCCACTGGTTTTTAGAGTCATTTTCTAAAATTAAAAATAGCATCACCCAGTTTGATCACTTACACTATTCACTAGCTGTGGTGCTAAATGTTCTTTGTTGTTTTCAAGTTTCAAATCAAACCTCAAAAAAAAAAAAATGCTTTTAAATTATAAAAATAACGTAGCATTCCAACAGGGGATTGAATAAGTAAATGTTAAGACAAATGTATGTATGATAATCTACAATTCAATATAGAAAAACAATGGGGAAAGGAGCTTAAAACTGCATCTACACTAAAACCAAGACATGTAACATGCAATGCTAATGGCATAATCTAAGATATAAAAATCTGAGCTCTTCCATACGGCATTCAAGATCCAGTGCCTGCTCACCTGCACCGCCTCTATCACTCTGTAAGGTTCTTTATACCCAGTGATACCTAATTCTTAGTAATGTCCGAAATTGCCATCCACATACTATATCTATTCCCTTCTCTTGTCCATCTAGCAAACTTATAATTCATCCCTCATGACTTAACAAACACTGTATCTCCTATATAGGTATATCAGACTCCTCTGAACAGATTTATAAACTCTTTCAACTCCTCCATTATAGTAATTATCTAATTTTTACTATTACTGTCCATAAACTCTTCCAAATTACTTCACTGAGATATCTTTGCATACTTTTATTCCCACAGTCTAGCAAATTGTCTGCATATACTTACAGTGACATACTGATAGTTACAATTTATCTTTGAAAGGTAAGATGGAGTAAGCACACTCCACTCTGTCCCTCCCATAAAACGTAGCTATAAAACCGGGACAAAGTACATGGAGCAGCTGTTTGAGGACTGTGAAAAGTAAACAGCAGGAGAAAGATTGGGGAAGATGATGAATATCCAAATTTACCATTTTTCACCCTCCAATATCCCCTAGCTGGATTGGGGGTTAGAAGTGACCTCCAAAAGCCCTCAAGGATCAAGAAAGGCATCTAAAGGAATCTATTAACACTCGGAGACAGTGGGGGAAATTCCCCCTCTCTTTTCTCCATTCTCTCATGCCCCAGCGCCCAAGCAATGCCACACTGGTTAGACTTGGCAGCAACAGTGGCTGTAACAGAGATCCACAGAGACTAAAACTTTGATGGACGGGAAACTTCCTCTCCGATAGCAAGAGCTGGGAGGTCCCAAGAGATTAGAGCCAACGTCCATTGCTTATTTTACTTCTAACCTCCAGCTGCTTGGTCCCAGGCATGAGCAGAGTCACATGAAATGTGTGGTAGAGCGCCTTTCCATTTTTGCCATTTTTCAATATTCAATTTCCTCAAAAAGGGGAGCCAAGAAGTACCAGGGAGATAGCAGAAAAGGAACAGCTCAGGAAAATGGTCCCACAAAATTGTTTATGAACTCTGAGGCTCAACCCCAAACTGCACAAACTTGGATTAGAATACAAACAGCATACCACACACTTTGTGAGCTGAACTATGTATGAGACAGACCATTGCCCAAGTCTCAGACTAGCCAGTAGATGATACACAAAGACAAAAAGCACTGCAAAAACTAGTCTTCCTTTTATCTGATTTTATTTAACTTACACCAAGTCTCAAAAAAAACACCTGTCTGCTATTTCTTACTTTCTCAGTTTGGGACATTTTCTATTGATTTCCATTATGGAAGCTGAAGAATTAACAACTCCAGTCCTCCCACTCTCATTCTACACACCATTCTCATCTCTCCATCTTCCCAACAAAATGGTATCTTAGTTTGGTTAGTTTGTTAACTTCAGCACTATTGACACCTGGAACTGATAACTGTATGTTGAGAGGAGCTGTCCTGTGTGCTGTAGGTGTTTAGCAGCATCCGTAGCCTCTGCTTATTAGATGTCAATAGCACTCTCCAGTAAGCTGTAACAACCAAAAAGATCTCCAACCACTGCCAAAGTTCCCTGAGGAGAGCAAAATCACTCCCAGTTGATAACCACCGGGTTAGATAAAAAATTCAGTCTTTACATTACTATGACTCTGCAAACGCAATTCACGACTAAGCCATGTGACAAGCTACGATTGTTTTCCCTTTTAAGCACAATCCTTTGTTCTCCCACTAATTAATAAATGTCGTCATTGTCTTTGCTTTGTTTTCTCTATACTTGTCACTAACTCAATCTTCCACTAGTTTCCTAAATTTTTTTTCTCAAGATGTTAATTCAGACACATCGGTTTCATCTTGAAGACTATCCCTGAGCCTTCTGATCTGTTCCAGTCTGGAGTGGTTGTCACTTCACATAATACACATCTGTCATCCTATACTATCCTTTCACTAGCATCCTATAGTTCCCAACGCTTCCATCCTGTATTTTTTTTTTTTATAAATGTATTTTATTTATTTATTTTTGGCTACATTGGGTCTTCGTTGCTGTGCGCGGGCTTTCTCTAGTTTCGGCGAGCAGGGGCTACTCTTCGTTGCGGTGCGCGGTCTTCTCATTGCAGTGGCTTCTCTTCCGTGCAGAGCACAGGCTCTAGGCAGGCAGGCTTCAGTAGTTGTGGCACGCTAACTCAGTAGTTGTGGCTCGCGGGCTCTAGAGCACAGGCTCAGTAGTTGTGGCACACGGGCTTAGTTGCTCCACGGCATGTGGGATCTTCCCAGGACCAGGGCTCGAACCCGTGTCCCCTGCATTGGCAGGCAGATTCTTAAGCACTGCGCCACCAGGGAAGCCCCATCCTGAATTTAGATCTCATCCTGTCTTCCTCCTAATTAATGTACTTCCTATTTTCACGAAGTACATCCTCCCATGCCTTCTGGAAAAAGGATGCAGGGGAGATTAATATTAAGACATGGTGAATTTGAGAATATTTTTATCCTCACACTTGACACTTTGGCTAGGTAAAGAATTCCAGGTTGGAAATCATTTTCCTTCAGAATCCTGAAGACAGTGCCCACTCCTGCCAGCCTATAATTTTGATGTGAAGACTGAAGCCACTCAGATTCCTTTGTCCAACCTGTTTTTTCAGACTGGAAGCTTCCAGGTTCTTCCTTCTATCCTCAATGTTCTGAAATTTCCCAGTTGTCTATTATTCATCTACTGCATCACCCATTCAATGGACTTTACCTATTTAGAAACTCACCTCCTTCAGTACTAAAGGACCTCATGGACTGATCCTTTGATTCTTCACTTTTCTCTGATATTTCCTATCTCTAATTTCTCAAGCCCCCTTACTTTGGGGAAACGGTCTCTTGCAAGCCATCTATTGAGGTTTTTGTTTCTACTCTCATATTTAAAATTCCAAAGGCTATTTTTAATTGTTTAAATTATGCTTTCACAGATAATTCTATTATTCCATGACTGTAAAAACCTACCTATCTAAGGAGATCAATGTAGTTTTGAGGGGTTTTTTTGTTTTAAAGTTTTCTTCTACCTGCATAGTTTGATTCTTTTCAGTTGCTTTTTTTGTTCTTGTTAGTTTTATGCTCTACCTTTTGTGTTAAGAGGCCTATTTCAGATGTTTGTATTTAATGTGATAGACCACAAAGCTAATTAGGAAGGTTGTCAAACTATGAGGCGCCATTTAAGGTGATCAGGCTGAGCCATTTAATCAAGGAACCTCCAATGTTAGTTATCTTTAGGTGTTTCCTCATGGGCTAGTCAGATCACCTAGACAAGAACCTTCCAATCTCCTATCTGGAGGGTAAAGCCCAGGCTGCCACATTCTGGGAGCTGAGCAGGGGAAGAAGGATGGTTTTCAATATGTATACAGGATGCATAAACTCACTTCTGCCACTTTTCAATATTCTCTAATTCTGAAGTAGACTACTACAGTAGTCTTTCACTCTGTCAGGTCTGCTAAGTCATATGCCACTTTCCCTTCTGCTGTATGATTTCCAAGTTTTGTTGCTCATCCCTTCACCCGATCTTCCTTTTCTTGTGGGGTTATGCATTTAAAATTGTTAAACTTTACTCTTTTTGTGGAGTAGATGTTTGTGTTCAATCTACTATTTTTAACTAGAAATTTGCATTTCAGACTTCCCTGGTGGTGCAGTGGTTAAAAATCCACCTGCCAATGCAGGGGACATAGGTTCGAGCCCTGGTCCGGGAAGATCCCACATGCCACGGAGCAACTAAGCCCGTGCGCCACAACTACTGAGCCTGCGAGCCACAACTACTGAGCCCAAGTGCCACAACTACTGAAGCCCGCGTGCCTAGAGCCTGTGCTCCACAACAAAAGAAGTCACCACAATGAGGAGCCCGCACATCGCAATGAAGAGTAGCCCCAGCTCGCCGCAACTAGAGAAAGCCCGCGTGCAGCAACTAACACCCAACGCAGCCAAAAATAAATTAATAAAATAAGTAAAATTTTTTAAAAATTTGCATTTCAACAAATTTCTAGAGGATACTAACCACAATCTAAAATGGGGTATGAAAGTGCCTAAGACAGAGAAATCCAATCCCATTCCTATCCCACTCCAGAAAAGCCCCAAATGAAGAAAGGTAAGCTGGAAGATGAGAAGAAATAAAACTTTTAAAAAGGGTAACAGAGAGGTCTATTTATGTAATAGGAGAACATCCACTCTTCTTTCATTCCTCTGACAGTCAGGAGTTTCTCCTACAAAAGGTGGGGGAAGGAGGAACAACACCCAAGGCCCTTTTCTAACTTTAGCAGATAGGTTTGAGTGTTGGCACCCCAAAGCAAAACTCCTACACACTGGTATTCAAGGGTCTCCCAGCGTAAAGGTCAGCTCCCTATCTACTCTCATAAAGAAGCCTATCAGTCTCCCAGCGTAAAGGTCAGCTCCCTATCTACTCTCATAAAGAAGCCTATCAACAAGTTAAGTCCCTCTACAGCCTCATCTTAAATATGAAACAGCAACCAAAAACTCACCCAATGTCTAAGGAAAATCTAATTCGTGACAAAGAAAAAATTAAACACATTAAAAAACTGGTTGTGAAGAAAAGACAGTGTTGAGGATATCTCCTGGAACCTTGGTACTGAAAGTGTGGACCCTGGACCACCTGGAAACATAACTGTGAGAAGAAAAAGAGACATTTCAGTCACATACGGACTCAGAAAGTTTACTCTCTAATGACCCCCTCAAAGAAAATTACTTTAGAATGTACACCAGCTAAACAAGAATGAAAACCAAGAAAGCATAAAACAGGATTCAAGAAAGAAGAGATATAACCTGGGAGAGCTGGGAAAGGAAATTCTAGTGTGCCACTTGTTTGGCAAGACTAAGAAGCAACCAGTCCAGATTAGACTAAGAGAGTGGAAATCTCCAAAATGGCATTCTCCAGGAAAAAAGAATTCGGTAGAACAGTAGATACTAGTATGATTGAGGGTAAGACCAAGGATATAATAAAGGAGCAGGGACCTCCCTGGTGGTGCAGTGGTTAAGAATCCGCCTGCCAAGGAAGGCGACACGGGTTCGAGCCCTGGTCCGGGAAGATACCACATGCCGCGGAGCAACTAAGCCCGTGTGCCACAACTACTGAGCCTGCGCTCTAGAGCCCATGAGCCACAACTACTGAGCCCGCGCACCTAGAGCCCGTGCTCTGCAACAAGAGAATCCACCGCAATGAGAAGACCGCGTGCCGCAACGAACAGTAGCCCCCGCTCACCGCCACTAGAGAAAGTGTGCACACAGCAACAAAGACCCAACACAGCCAAAAATACAAAAATAAATTAAAAACTTAAAAAAATAAAAAAGAATCTTTAAAAAAAATAAATAAAAAATAAAGGAGCAGATGAGGGGGTGATGGTGGACGGCAGCAAGAAACTTTGGGCATGTTGGGGGAGAAGGGTAAATGTACAAGAGAATCACAGTCCAAACATGAAGCAAAAAGTCAAAATCAGAACAAAAGGGGAAAAAATTATTTCAAGAATAGCTAGAAGGAATCAGGGAATAGTGAACAAATCATATGCTTCCTTCTCCAAAAGAAAAATTAAACTGTATTATTTTGAGCAATTCGTAGAATGTAAGAAAAGAGAATTCATTAGGACATTCATTCTCTTTCAAGATTCTTACAAAAGGATCTTGACTATGGCCAGATGGAAAAGAAACAAAATCCTAACCATTGTAGACTTGCCTCTACTGTGAAAAATATTTACATAGTAATAATGTATAACAAATGCCATTATTATTATTCAGCTTTTGCTATCAACCAGTAGCAAAACGTATAAGATTTCATAAGGTTACAAAATGTAATGTAACTACTATCAATCTTAACTTCTATTTTAAGTTCACCTGGATAGAAACTGAGGGAATGGGTAAGAAATGGAAGAAATGATGGGGCACTAACTTCCTCACCTTATCAAATACAGACTCAAGAGACACTGAAGTCCGTAAAACAGAAATATAACTTTAAGTATATTAAAGTCACGAAGGTAACCAATGGAACAATTTAAAATAGTGATATAACTGTATTGGAAGTAGGACAAGTGCAACAGTAAGTGTAAACTAAACCCTCACTTAATAATCTACCAAGATTGGGCTTCCCTGGTGGCGCAGCGGTTGAGAATCTGCCTGCCAATGCAGGGGACACGGGTTCGAGCCCTGGTCTGGGAAGATCCCACATGCCGGTAGAGCAACTAGGCCCGTGAGCCACAATTACTGAGCCTGCGCGTTTGGAGCTTGTGCTCCGCAACAAGAGAGGCCACGACAGTGAGAGGCCCGCGCACCGCGATGAGGAGTGGCCCCCGCTTGCCGCAGCTAGAGAAAGCCCTCGCACAGAAACGAAGACCCAACACAGCCAAAAATAAATATAAATAAATAAAACTTTTAAAAATAATAATAATAATAATCTACCAAGATACACTAAATCCTCAATCTAATATCTAAAGTTGATAGAAACTGGTGCAAGTATACTTTAAAATATTGAAATATCCACCAGAAAACTGAACACAAAACAGGTAAAAGTCTGGAGAGCAGAACTGGGATAAAAGGGGTAGGGCAAGAGACTGCTGCTTTTCATTTTATAAATTCATCTGTACTGTTTGATTTTTTTTTAAACCTTACAGATGAGTACATTTTTAATACTGAAAGGCTAACTTCTTTAAGAAACTTTGTAAGAAATAGGAAATTTTGATACAGGAAAATTAAACTTCAATGCTTTCATTCTGTGAATGTTTTTGATCTGTTTTAAAGATTTAAGTGTTTGTATATACATACATATGTATATTTTAATAGCTAAAATAAAATGCTTTCCACAATATTTTGTTATGGTAAAAATTTCTCCACCTAACAAAAATGTCACCTTTCCAATGTTCCCACAGATAGACAAAGCATTAGCACAAGGACTACAATTAATACAAAAATGTTTCCGGTGAACTGAACACTAAGATGGCAAGATGAAGATAAACACAAATTATTTAATTAACCTATGCGATCACCAAAATAGCAGCAACATTAGTTGCTAGAAAATACCTTTCTCCTTTTAACACTGGAGTGGCTTTACAATTTAATTCTTAACGAGGCTTATAAAAAACTCCAAACACTTCTTTAAGAGAAATAACTTACCAAACTGCAGTTTTCAGTTTTTACTTTAAAAACATGCTTTCCAAATATTTAATAAGATAATTTAAATAGTACTGAAAAACTACGTATTTTACTTTTAATGTCAAAAATCATGGCGCACCAAAGGCAAATATCACCATAAAATGGTGCTGATTTACTTTTTTACATACACCTACATGTTTTATTATAAAGTAATTTTGGTTCACTAAAGCATTTTAGACCACAGTCTTCCATTCCTCTCCTCCAATTCCATTTCACCCAGAAGTCACCAGTTTTATCAGTTTGGTGTATATATTACTTTCAGACTTCTCCTGTGCATGCACACAAACATACATATACAAAACATTTAAAAATTTGTTTTAACAAAGGGCATAAAATGACTAGTTATTACCCTCAGTAGTAATATTGTGTACATTTTCAAGACACAAACATTTTCCTTCAGTTTACTGTTTGCTAACTGCCTGAGGAATTTCTAATGGCTGCACAGTATTCCTGTAAATGAAATGTCCCATATTCAACCACCTGAAAAATAACATTTCATGTCTTAGGTTATAAGCTGTCTAATGGTTATAAAGTCACATCTTGAAAATTTAAGTCTCTTGCTCTAATGTTTCACATAAAAATCACTCTCAAATTTTACATTCCTCCAAAACATATTACTATATGGTCAATAACTGACATAGACAAGATTAGCAGGACTATGTAATTTATCAAAAATCAAAATAACACAAAGCAAAAAGACCCTTACAGGTACTGATCATAAGAAGTAAAACTGGAGAAGACACAAAGAGAGTAAAAACAAGAGTCAAGACCAAACTTATAAATCAGCAGGTACTTAAAAAAGAAGTACAGGACTTCCCTGGTGGCGCAGGGGTTAAGAACCCGTCTGCCAATACAGGGGCACGGGTTCAAGCCCTGGTCCGGGAAGATCCCACATGCCGCGGAGCAACTAAGCCCGTGAGCCACAACTACTGAGCCTGCACTCTAGAGCCCAAGAGCCACAACTACTGAGCCCATGCGCCACAACTACTGAAGCCCATGCTCCGCAACAAGAGAAGCCTGTGCACCGCAATAAAGAGTAGTCCCCGCTCACCGCAACTAGAGAAAGCCTGGGCACAGCAACAAAGACCCAACGCAGCCATACATACATACACAAGTAAATAAATAAATTAGGGCTTCCCTGGTGGCGCAGTGGTTGGGAGTCTGCCTGCCAATGCAGGGGACGCGGGTACGAGCCCTGGTCTGGGAAGATCCCACATGCCGCGGAGCAACTAGACCCGTGAGCCACAACTACTGAGCCTGCACGTCTGGAGCCTGTGCTCCGCAACAAGAGAGGCCGCGATAGTGAGAGGCCCGCGCACCACGATGAAGAGTGGCCCCCGCTCACCGCAACTAGAGAAAAGCCCTCGCACAGAAATGAAGACCCAACACAGCCAAAAATAATAAATTTTTAAATAAATAAAAATTTTAAAAATCTTTAATCAACAAAGATATTATAAATATTAACTTGAAAAATGGTATTACTTTTAAAACCTCAAGTTTTAAGAAATGGTTATTTGGTTTTAAAACGGAGCAGGAGCCTTCCTGGGAAAAGACATCCCCACCCCCTATCAGTCACCTCTTATTCACAGAAAAGTTTTACCCTCCTAGACTAAATTTGGTTCAGAGAAGCAAGAAAATGCAGAAACAAAGGAAAGCAGTCTAGCATGACAAAATGATAATGGCTTAGCCATAAAACAAAGTCAAGGACCTTTAGTTCCTCCTCAAGGCCTATAGATAATATCCTGAGCCCTATCCCAAAGTTGTTTTGCAGAAACTAAAACCCCCACCAGGTGGAAGAAGTCAACTGCATGCTAACCACCAGCAAGCAGACCTCAGACCCTTGAAACCAGGTTGATAATCTGAGATTCCTAAAATGCCACCCTGTTACCTCACCACCAACCTATCAGAAGGATGTCCACGAGCTGATGACTCACCCTGGACCCTTTCCCTCATCTTGCCTTTAAAAACCCTTCCCTGAAAGCCATTGGGGAGTTTGTCTTTTGCGCATGAACTGTCCATTCTTCCTTGCATGGCCCAGCAATAAATGCAGTACTTCCCTTCAACCACAACCAGTGTCAGTATAGGCTTTGCTGCACGTCAGGCGAGTAGACGCAAGTTTGGTTTGGTAACAGTTTCACTATTAGTTTAACAAGTGGCTAGCCCTAATTTTTAAACACATCATTCTTACAGAGCCAAAACACAGTGATTACAAAAAATTTTCTTAAAGGAAAAAAAGAAATATTTCTCTGTTCCAAAAAATTTGTATAAAATAGTTTAAATACACCAACTAGAAAAACAAGAATCTTTATTTAACACAACAGATGTTTAACATGAAGTCTACAAAACACAACACCATTATTTTTAAGTAAGATTACACACATAAAATCAACCACCTTCATAATGGTGATATGACTTCTTTAAATGATGTAATCCTCCATAATATACAAAATAAACCCAATACTAATGGGACAATTAGTTTAGATGCCTGTAAAAAGTATAAGATTACCCATCTTTTCTAAATCACCTGTATCCCTATTAATTCATACATAAACAATTGCTCACCTTTCCAAATACTACTCATATTTAATTTTTCTAACTATAAAATGTACATCCTCTAAAAAATCTTGGAAACATGAATAAGAAGATAAAAATCGTAATCCCACATCTGGTATATGTTCTTCCAGTCATTTACCTAAGACAGACATCAAACCTCTTTTTTTCTTAAGAAAAATGATCATAGAAAATGAGTGCCTTTTAAGTGGTTCATTCGAGTCTATCGTATTCCAAAAGTTATAATCATACCATCACTAAAGAAGTACAGTGATGTTAATTCTCAGTGGTTGCAGAACTAGTCTATTTACTTATCTACATGTACTTTTCTTTTGTGAGGATATAACATTAGACTTGACTTTCTATTTCATCCACCTGCGTAGGAAAAAAAGCAGACATTAAAGAGAAAAAGCCCTAGGTCTTAAATCTTGATTTTCTAAATTAAGATGAATGTGACCTTGTGTAAATTACAACCTGAGTCTGTCAGATGAAAATGGAAAAAACTGCACCTACCAAATAGGGTGGTTTCGAGGATTAAATGATACATGTGAAGAGAGCAGCCAGTGCCTGCCTGGCACTCAGTAATAACTCCACAAGTATTAGTTCTTCCTTTCCCATTAAAAGAGGCGTGAATGCGACACAACTACTAAAAGTCAGACTTTTAGACATAAATACGTGAAATGTGTTTGTTTTAATCAGAGCTTTCACTCATTTGTAATTAAAATTACTTCACAACCCACTTACACCGACGACAACTCAGGGTATTACTGCACCAAAAAGATTTCCTTTTCCTGAAGTAAAATTTTAAGGCCATTTTACACTTGCTTGGCTATCTGAAATCATAGCCAACAAGAGAGAAGAACGCAGGAAATTTCTCTTGTAAAAGTACTCCAGGAGTTAAAACCCAGCGGATGAGAATTTCCTTTAAGAAGGATAATTAAGAGATTGGGGGTGGCGGGGGTGGGTGGGGAAAGCAACTCCAGACTTTTTTCCCCACTTCCAATGATAAGTTTGGGGATGAACAAAAGAATAATTCTTTACAGCAATTTACAGAGAACGCCACGGACCCATAAGAATACTCCGGGGAAAAGGTAAATTTTAAAATTGCTCCCTGCGTAGGTCCGAGAACCTGGGATTCTAAGACTTAAAAACCTTGGAGTCTTTCAACAGAATTGGGGAAATGTGATGGAGGGAGGAGGGGGTAAAACAGTCTGTGAAAGCCGGAGAGCCAGAAAAAGCAATGGGAGGGGGGAGGGGCTGCCCCAAAATGCCAAAGATCCAGGCTTTGGCGAAGCGGCTTCGCTTGCGGGGAAACCAAAGTAGCTGGGGAACTAAGAAAATGAGGAAATTCCAGCGCTGCGCGAGGAGGAATGGAGGGGGGCGTGAGAAACAGGGAGGCTGCGGCGGAAAAAGAGGGGTGGTGTCGTCCGAGATAAGGGTCGACGGGGAAAGGGAGCAGCGGCGGGACGGGAAAGCCCGGACAAGGATGTGAGCCGGGGGAGGAGACGCGGAGGCGTCCGGGGTCGCCGAAACTTAGAAAAAAAGAGCAGGGGACGACAGGGGGCCGGAGCAGCGAGGGGCGCCCCAGTACCTGCAGAGATCGTCCAGGACGCTGCAGGGAATCTCCACCCGTTTGGTCTCCATGATGAGGACCCACAGCAGGAGCAGTGCATCCCGGCTCCGCGCGGCCGGGGACCGAGGGTACGGCACGGAGAGCAGACGACGACGGCGGCGGCGGCGGCGGCGGTTCCAACGAAAACGAGAGGGGGAAGGGGCGGGACCCGCTCACTTCCGCCCGGCTCCCTCAGCCTGGGACCCCGAGGCTGGGCCGCGGTGCGGGGGCGGAGCCCCGGGAGCCACGCCCCTGCTCTGCTTGAAAGGCCCAATGGGAAGCTGGAGAACCGGCAGCCTGAGCAAACTAAGCCAATGAGACGTTTGTTTATTGGTCCGTCGGCTCCAATCCGTCTTCAAGCTGCTCAGTTGCTACTCAGAAAACCAACTTCCCGCCGCCTTGGACTGGGCCTTGAGGTGGATAGACGCATGCGCACCCTGCCTCCTTCGCACTATTAGGAAGTCTGGAGGGCTCAGGTTTTCCCACTAGATCCCAAGACCAATATCCAGGAGTTCGGCGTGGTCTGCACCTCCGCTCCGTGACCGAGCAGGCGCTCCGACCTCTGTACTGCAGAGCCCGTGGGCGCTTTCAGCACGAGTGTGCATGCGTGGTTCCTGTCACCAGATATCCCGCACACACACTTACCGCCGCCCCCAGCAACTCCAGGCCAATGGCTGTGTCTCCTTTCGCTACAAACCCCCAAGAGAGTTGTCATTTTTGTGGTGGCTCACCTCGTTCACTCTGCGGGCACCCAACCCTGACTGTGAAGACAAGGGACTTTACCCCAGTATTTGACACCCTGTAAGATCTCAGAAAATATGAATTGATTGAACCTGAACTCGGGAATCTGCATTCCACCTCCTGCACGCTCACACCACTCCAACTGGCTAGTCCTCATTCGTTCCACATCTTGCTTATTGGAGTCCAATCCATTTGGGATCCTTGGAGACACTCTGGATGCATCCATTTCTCAACTTGCTCCTTTTGTATCAGACCCACAGGCCCACACACACCTGCTCAGTCGTGAGTTTAGTCCGTTCTGCCATTTAATCTCCCATCTTTTAATTTCTGTTAAAATGCTCACTGCCTTTACATCAGGTTCGCATTATTTCTTCTCACTAGTCTAAGAGCTGCCTAACCAGTACCTCCTCCACCTCCATTCTTAGACTGTACACCTGCCCAGGTTTTGTTTTGTTTTGTCCAGATATGAACAGGTTACTATCTTTTCAGCTTCTGATAGCCCACCCACATCAGCTTCTGATGTACGTTCAAGCCCAAACTTGGTATAGGAGCCCTGTTACCATCTATTTTACTCTCCTATTTTCCACCTTTGTTCTTTTTGCTTTTTATCGGAAGATTCCTCGAGTTTATTTTCCAGCCATCTGTAGTTTTTACTTTTCTAGAAGTTTCTTTCGTTCTTCAAATGGCTCTTCGTCGTGGTGTCATAGCCTTGCTTCATAGATCCTCTGTTTCTATGAGGATATTAATACATTTCAAAAGTTTTCTTCTTCCTGAATAGTCTTTTATTCCTCTCAGTTGCTTTTTCCTATTAATTTGGCCTCCACCTATCATATTAGAAGTTTAATGGTGGTCCTCGACTATTCACTCATACTTAAGAGTATGGAACTATAAAACTGGAGTCAAGTGCTATAAAAGCTGATTGGAAACTCCCAGCATGTGGGTGGGACTTGTTTCCTGAGAGCTTCACTGTAGGATGGTCTGGCTGGGCTGCTGATTGGGAACACATGGCATAGGTATCTGTAGGTCATTCTTTCCAGCTGGTCAAATTCCCCGTAAAGAAAATCCTTTCAGGCCAAACTGGAAATATTCTAGGAGTCAAGTAGGGAAGCACAGGCTGGAGTATTCTGTTTGTTCTATTCAGTCCTCCCTGCTACAGTACAAGTCTAGTTTGGGTTTCCTAAGAAACAGGCCCTGCGACAAGGATTTGAGTGCGAGTAGTTGATTTGAGATGTGATCCTGGGAGAGACTGGTGGCAGAGCAGGGAAGTGAGTCAAGGAAGGGAAGAAAGCCAATGAAAGGATTATTATCAACAAAGTTAGCACTGAGTTAACTGGAGCTGGAGAACTTTGAAGGCCAGTATGAAACACACCTCAGAGTTATCCTACTCAAGGGGTGAGAAAGATAGAGTATTTATATACTAATTTCCACCAGCTATTGGTTGAGGGCTGCCCTTGGGGTCAGCATCCCAGCCTGCCACATGGGCAGCAAGGCAAGCTCTGCTGACCAGAAAAAGCCCTCAGGCAAAGCCCTCATCAGGTGGAAAAGATAATTACGTGATGACCAGATGCTGGCAGTTGGATGTTGTTGTGCTGCACCAGGGCAAGCCTGCAAGCCTTGTAGCTGCCCAGCCTCGAGACCAAAGAAGGAGCCTGGAGACAGCAACAGAAATATCAGTGGTATATTGGACAGGAGGATCTTACACAAAGGGTCCTGGGGTGCCCCTACCATGTGCAGCAGATGGCAGGCAGGACATGGCAGGGAGAAGGAGGCTACCATCTATAGGGGGAATTCACATCAGGTGGGCTCATCAGTTACCAGTGACTAATTAAGGCCTATAGTTAAGAGGATTGGACAGTCAGGCGAGTGAAGCAGGGACTGGTCAAGCAGGGATGTACAGAAAGCAAGAGAACAGCCATCTTGAATGGCCTGACCATGCAGATGTCCAGGCAGCTTGGTGTAATGGATTGGTGGATGATGGTAAGCCCCTTCAGTAGCTCTATCTTGCTTGGTGTGCATTCTATCTATCCTACTGTAACAAGCAGGACCCCATGAGGCCTTCCTGGGACAGACCCCGCCCCCCCTCCACCATGTCCTCTACCTGCCTCTTGTCTGTAGAAAAACTTTAGCCAAATAATAAATTTAATCAGAGAAGTGAGAAAATGTGAAAGCAAAGGAAAAAAACAAGACAAAATAATAATAATTTAGCCATTAAACAAAGTCAAGGACCTTTAGTTCCTACTCAAGGGCTACAGATAATATTCTGAGCCATATCCTTTGAGCTATTTTGTAGATACTGAAAACCCTCATCAGGTGGAAAAAGTTAACTATGTGATGACCAGACTAGCAATTACATAAGCTGCTCTAGCTTACACAAGTCTGAGAACTGACCTCAAAGAAATGGGAACAAACCAACCCTGGAACTGAAGATTAACTGTACTTAAAACAATCAAGATGACACTGATCAGACCACTGCACCACCAATTTCAATATAATTGTCGGAGCTGACTGTGCTCTTCTGCACTTAGCCCCCTCTCTCCGCCTATACACCCCTGAAACTCCCTTTAAAAGCCCTTGCCCCCTGATCGGCAGTTGGGAATTGGCTTTTGGACATGAGTTCAAACCTTCTCCCAGGTTGCCAGCCTCCTAAATAAAGCAGTTTTTCCTTTCCTGCCAACACTTGTCTCTCAAATACTGGCTTTCGAGCAGTGAGCAGACAAACCTGAGTTCAGTAACACTAACTGAACTTCTTTTCTGTGTCTGAGGGACACCTTGGTGGTTATTTTTCTTAGTTGTCCACTTGTAGCTCAAGTCTGGTTTTTAGAGTACTCTAAATGGTGGCAGTGAAACAATGGCGGAAGGCAAAGTGGTGTTTACCCCCAAGGGTCCAATGGCATAAAAACAATCAGGCTACCAGCCCCACTGAAGAACCTAGAGGAAGTTTTCCTGCTCCCTTATTTCTTTATAGTCTCCCAGCTCAGGGATAGCTACACAACTCCTTCTTTGGCTTTTAGGGGCCAGGAAGTCCCCAAACTCTCTCACAGTGCTAAGTCAATCTCCTCCACAAAGAATTCCAGTGATGTCTGAGGGCAAGTATCTTCCAAGTTACTTTCCTGCCCATTCCCCATCTCACCCCTGCTTCCTCTCACACACATTTCTAGGAGCTGGGCTAGTGCACAGTGGAGCAGCCCTTATAGCAGCCCTCAGAGCCGTGACTTCTAAAGAACCCAAGGCCTCATTCAAACCCAACTGTCCACAGGCCCCAGCAACCTGTGGCTTGAGAGAGGAAAATAAATTGGAGTTTGGAGTTGAGGGAAAGGAAGATGCTAGCATTCTTAACTTATAATATTGATATGATTTTTAAATAATTGGGTTGATCAAAACCTTTACAGTTTTAAAATATGCTATCTCATTTAGTGTTTATAACTACATGGGATGGGCAGATAGAGATTAATGAAGCTTATAAAGGTTAAGTGACTTATAAAGATTAAATGATTAAACCATTGTATGCAATGGAGCCAGAACTAGAATTCAGGTCTTTTGAACTCATCAGCAGGAATTCTGCTTCAAGGAGAAAGACACAATAATAATTATTAATATCTGTAAAGCATATTATAGTATAAAATTATTTTCAAATACAATAATCCTCACAACAAAATGAGTTGTTGTAGAATTCTAAAAAAATACTTAACATGCTTACTGGCCTCTCCCAAGTCAGCTGAGCTCCTGACAGCTCTGGTTCCATTTTCTACAGGTCTTTCAGCTTTGCCCTACTCTACATGTTAGCTTTAACCGCAGGACACTGGTGAGATGGCCCTGGTAGTTCCAGACATCATATCCTGATCTGATGACATTCAATAAAGAGAGGAGAGAACGAGAGCCATCAGGTATCAGAGTAGCCAATTAAACCAGCAAGCCAAAAATGAAAGAGTTAAGCCTTTAATCACTTACTGTTACAGTGTGAGAAAGAGGTTAAAACCAGACAAAGCATGACTCTCTCCTTTCCATTTTCTCCATGGAACAGAGCACTTGTCAAGGTCAGATGGATTAGCTCAGATCCACCTGTGCTGGGTGGTGGTTTCACTGGACAAAAGGCTCCAGCTGTTTTATGGACCCTGGGGAAAGGGTTAGGAGTCAAAGAGCACTCCTCCTTCCCAGATAAGGAAGTCTCAGCAGAGGCACCTGAAGAAGACCTCTGCCCAAGCCCTAGATAAGGAGACCTAGGATTGAAGGCCCTGGGGCTAGGAATGCGAATAGCGAAGCACAGGAGTCTGGGAGGCCTGAGTCCTTGACTGCAACCCTCCTCAGAGATTGCAGTCCACTGGCTGTGCACCAAGGCCATGGGGCTGTTCCCCATGAGGCCTGCCAGGCAAAGCTTTTGTAATTGCCCAGGGTTAGGCCTGAAAAATCACACATAGGTCTTTAACCGTGAGCCAGACTCATCAAGAACTGCTGGAATTAAGTGGACTCTTAAGCCTGTCCTACCTCTGAACCTACATGAACCCATACATTTCTTTTTTTTAAATAAATTCATTTAGTTTATTTATTTAAATTTGGCTGCGTTGGGTCTTCGTTGCTGCATGCGGGCTTTCTCAAGTTGCGGCGAGTGGGGGCTACTCTTCGTTGCCGTGAGCGGGCTTCTCATTGCGGTGGCTTCTCTTGTTGCGGAGCACGGGCTCTAGGCACACGGGCTTCAGTAGTTGTGGTACGCAGGCTCAGTAGTTGTGCCTCGCAGGCTCTAGAGCACAGGCTCAGTAGCTGTGGCGCACGGGCTTAATTGCTCTGCGGCATGTGGGATCTTCCCGGACCAGGGCTTGAACCCGTGTCCCCTGCATTGGCAGGCGGATTCCTAACCACTGCACCACCAGGGAAGCCCAATACGTTTCTTTTTATTTCAGCCCAAGCTTTCTGTTACATGGGCCCAAATCATTCCAACTGATATGTTTCACTAGCCACCCAGGGGCTCAGACCAGAAACCTAAGAGTGAATCTTGATTCCTGTCTTTCTCACACATTACCATTTCCAGTTCATCAGTGAGTCCTGTCCACTCTACCTCCCAAACCTATCTAAAAACCCATCCCCTTTATATGTATTGGTATAACTGGATCACTTTACTGTACACCTGAAACTAACACAACATTGTAAATCAGCTATATTTCAATGAAAATTATAAATAAACAAATAAATAAAACCCATTTCCTTTTCTCCAACCTCAACCTTCCCCACCTCAGTCCAAGCCACCTCATCTCTCACTTGGACAACTTCAATAGGCTCTCCTGTCTTCTGCTCTTGCCCTATTTTAATCCATCCTCCATGTAGCAGCAAGAGTGATCATCTTAAAACACAAATTTGATCACATCGCTCTCCTGCTTGGAAATCTTCATAATCCTTGGAGTCAAATCCAATATGCATGCCGTGGCCCAAGAGACTATATGATGGGGCACCAGACTATCACTCTTGTTTCTTCCTATGTCCCATCTGCATCTCTCTCTCACTACACCCTAACCACACTAGCCTTCTTCCGATTCATCAAAAACTCCAAACTCTTGGGAATCCCCTGGCTGTCCAGTGGTTAGGACACCGTGCTTTCACTGCGGAGGGCGAGGGCGTGGGTTCAATCCCTGGTTGGGGAGATAAGATCCAGCAAGCCACACAGCCAAAAAAAAGGAAAAAAAGGCCTTCTAACTCTTTCTGCATACCATTCCCTCTACCTGGAATGCTGCCCACCCCCTTCTATAATTCCCTCCTTTTCATCCTTTATGTACAGCTTAAACATTACCTCTTCAGAAATCCTTCCCTGCCCACTGTATGTAAATAGTCTCTACTGTTATTATCAATCCCATTCCTTTGTTTTCTTCATACTATGCTTCCTCAATGTGAATTTTTTTCAATCTATTTTCCCTCTCCCCCACTATACCATAAGTTACAAGAAAGCAGGGATCTTTTCTATGTTATTCATTGAGTCCCCAGTGCTTAGAATATCTTTGTCATATGGTAGGCACTCTATAAACATTTGCTAATTAAGAATAGGCAAATGAGTAAGTTATCACCAAATATGTGCTGAGATTACTGAGGAAGAAGTGACAAGATGCAAAATCTTAACATCAATAAATGTAAAGTTCTTCAAAAAAAAGTGCGTCTCTTTTTCAAAGTTCAAAAGATGAACTCATTCTAGCTCAGATGGGTTTTTGTTTTTTTATTTTATTTATTTATTATTTTTGGCTGCGTTGGGTCTTCGTTGCTGCGCGCAGGCTTTCTCTAGTTGCGGTGAGCGGGGGCTACTCTTCGTTGCCGTGCGCGGGCTTCTCATTGCAGTGGCTTCTCTTGTTGTGGAGCACGGGTTCTAGGCACATGGGCTTCAGTAGTTGCGGCACGCGGGCTCAGTAGTTGTGGTACACGGGCCGCGGCATGTGGGATCTTCCCGGCTCAGGGCTTGAACCTGTGTTCCCTGCATTAGCAGGCGGATTCTTAACCACTGTGCCACCAGGGAAGTCCCAGTTTTTGTTACTTTCACCAAAGAGTTCTAATTAATGCAGAGTTCACTTGCTCTCTCTTTCTCTATGTATGTGTGTATATATAGGTATATATATACATATATACTATATTATATATATTATATAAATATATTATGTAAATATATAAAATATAATATACAATAATATAATAAATATATAATACATACCTATGTATGTTAAACATAAATATACGTATAAATATATTATGTATATAAAACAACTCTAGACTCTAGAACTCTAGAATACCTTCCTTTACTTTTGCCCTCCCCTTCCTGCTCCTCTGTCATGTCTAACTCCCATGCTCTGATAAGTTTGCCCAGAATTGGAGGAAGCAGTTGAAAGGGGGAAAATGAAGTTGTCAGACGCAAATAAAAAAGCTCTACTCCAGTGGTAAACAACCTTTTTTTGCCTGAGGGACAGCTCAGGAAAAAAGAAACTTGTTTCAGGATTTTTCTTTTCTGGAAATAATTTCTTAATTTTTTAAAATCAGAAATATAATCTCTATAACAATTCTTAAGAATTTTCTTATTTAATTCCCTGTCACTGATGAAGGGGTTTTGGTGGTTTTTTTTTACTAAAATTTCGGAAACTAAATTACTAACAGGCACTAATTACTATGTTGATTCTTTGAATAAATTTTGTTGTTGAGTAAGCATGCTGGAGGCTGTTTTGTTTTTCTTTCTTTAACTGACCTTGTAAGCATCTTATTGGGAAAAGCTGTTTATCTCATAACATCTCTTATATAGAATTCTTTAAAAGAAGAAATTTCATTGAAACAACAGCATACAAATCCTAAGCATTTCTCCAATCACTCATTATTAAAATAATCAGCTTAATTGGGCCCCATTACCCATTGGTCGACATGGGGCTCATTGTCCACAGTTGGTCTGTTACTCTCCAGATAGAGGCCCCATCTTTGACAGGCCTGGGTGGCCCCAACTGTTCCCAGAGTACACAAGGACACCAGAATCCAAAACAACAAAAGTCTGTTTTATCTCTACCAGCAGAGGGTGTCCATTCCTTTTTCCCATTTTTTTTAAAAATAAATTTATTTATTTATTTATTTATTTTTGGCTGTGTTGGGTCTTCGTTTCTGTGCGAGGGCTTTCTCTAGTTGCAGCGAGCAGGGGCCACTCTTCATCGTGGTGCGCGGGCCTCTCAGTGTCGCGGCCTCTCTTGTTGCGGAGCACAGGCTCCAGACGCGCAGGCTCAGTAGTTGTGGCTCACGGGCCTAGTTGCTCCGCGGCATGTGGGATCTTCTCAGACCAGAGCTCGAACCCGTGTCCCCTGCATTGGCAGGCAGATTCTCAACCACTGCGCCACCAGGGAAGCCCTTCCCATTTTTAAAATTGACATCATACAGCCTCCTCATGTGTTTAGCACAAGAGCAGGACTTGAAAACTGAGCCTTTTGCCATACGTAGGACTCCCCTTCTAATGACTTCAGGTGAGTATATCATTATCTGCTTAAATGATTCAGATCTCCGAAAAAACCCTTTCCCACATAAGGAAAACTCTCCCTGAAAGTTGGCTTTCTCTTTTCTATTCTATAGTCACTACGGCACTGCCAAATGGTGATATAATCTCACTCTCTACATTCGTTTTATATTATATTGCTGCTCTGACAAATTACCAAACTTGGTGACTTAAACAGTATAAATTTATTACCTTATAGTTCTGTAGGTTAGAAGCCCAACAAAGATCCCACTGAGCTAAAATCAGGATGTTGGCAAGGCTGTGTTCCCTACTGGGGCTCTAAAAGCAAAATAAGTTTCCTTGCCTTTTCCAGCCTCTAGAGACCACCTGCTTTCTTTGGCTCATGCTTCCCTTCCTCCCCTCCCAAGCCAGTAATGTTTGGTTGATTCCTTCTTGCATCACATTACTCTGATCTTCTTGCATAGTCTCGTTTCCCTGTGACTCACTCCTTCTGCTTCCTCCTCCATTTTTAAGGACCCTCGTGATTGCATTGGGCCCAAATAGATAATTCAGGACAACCTCCCTATCTCAAAGCCAGCTGATTAGTAACCTTAATTCCCCTTTTCCATTAACATAACATAGTCACAGATTCCAGGGACTGGGATGGACATTTTGGGGGGCATTATTCTGCTTGTCACACTGTATAGGTATCCTTGCTTTACAGCTTTTCTCTGTGCCTACCCACCCCCTTAACTCCACTTCCAGGAATCATTGCCAAATTTTTTTTTTTTGGCCCCTCAGCATGTGGGATCTTAGTTCCCTGACTAGGGTTCAAACCCACACCCCCTGCAGTGGAAGCACCGAGTATTAACCACTGGGCCGCCAGGGAAGTCCCCACTGACAAATTTTTATGGTGCCTGAAAATAGCTAGTTTTAGTAAATTAAAATTATGCAGTTTTTGCTCCTTTGTTCATTGTGCATGAGATCACCCAGTTTAAAACCAGCCCTTATTTAAGGGTAAAATAATGCCTGGGATTTGCTTTGAAATAATCCACCAGGGGAAAAAGTTGCAAGGCAAATAGATAAAATAAGGTAAGTAATTGTTGAAGTTGGGTGATAGTACATGGAGTTTAATTATATTCTTTTCTTTTGCATATATTTTCAAAAGTTTGTAATTTAAAAATTGAGAATTTATTGGGACTTCCCTGGCAGTCCAGTGGTTAAGACTCCGCGCTTCCATTGCAGGGGGTCTGGGTTTGATCCCTGGTCAGGGGAACTAAGATCCCGCATGCCACATGGCACGGCCGAAAAAAAAAAAAAATCAAGACTTTCTTACTGGGCTTCCCTGGTGGTGCAGTGGTTTAAGAATCCGCCTGCCAATGCAGGGGACACGGGTTCGAGCCTTGGTCCGGGAGAATCCCGCATGCCGCGGAGCAACTAAGCCCGTGTGCCACAACTACCGAGCCTGTTCTCTAGAGCCCACAGGCCACAACTACTGAAGCCCACATGCCTAGAGCCCTGCTCCGCAACAAGAGAAGCCACTGCAATAAGAAGCCCGCATGGCGCGATGAAGAGTAGCCCCCGCTCCACGCAACTAAAGAAAGCCCACGTGCAGCAGTGAAAAACCTAATGCAGCCAAAAATAAATTAATTAATTAATTTTTTTAAAGAAAAACTTTCTTAGTGAGAATTCAATTGACTTCTTGTTTTTTTTTTTTTTTTACTGTTTGACAGGGAAAAAAATAAATAAGAATAGTCAAAACTGCATACTAAATATGTCCTTATTAAATGCACTAATTTGGAAATGCAACTGACTTAAAAAAAAACTTTTTTGAGATATAATTTACAATGAGATGCTGCTGACTTTTATAAAATTAAACTTTATTTTTGAGAAAACTGGAGATTCATATCCAGTTGTATAAGAAGAGAGCTCTGATATACCCTTTACCCAGTTTCCCACAGTGGTAACATCTTACAAAACTATAGCAGGGTATCACAACCAGGAGAGTGACATGGACAGTCAAGACACACATTTTCATCACCATAAGGATCCTTCATGATGCCCTTTTATAGCCAGCATTTTCCGTGTAGGTGACATGTATGTATTGTACATCCCAAATGAAGACCCTTCTTATCAATTTTACATGCCTTCCTCTCAGCTTTGCTTAGGAACTTATTGGCAGTTGCTTAAAATTACCGAAACCTATTTTTCAGAGCTGTCAAACACACTGACTGATATAATCCTAAAACTGAACTGACCAAATTTTAGGAACCATAGATGGACTAGTGAAATATGAGCTCAAATAAGGGATTGAGAGCCGTGCACAGAATAGTGGAGAAGCATCCTGGGACTCCAGCATCAAAGCAGCATGGCAGGGAGGCAGGGCAGTCAGTGTAACCACCTGGGTGGCCCAGTCATCAAACACGTGACAGACACTGCTACTGCCAGCTGCCTCTTCCAACATCCAGGCTCCTCGTTCCTTTCAGTTAAAGGGCTCACGTAGGAATGCATGTTGGTGCAGCCACTATGGAAAACAGTATGGAGGTTCCTCAAAAAGCTAAAAATAGAGTTGCCATGTGATCCAGCAATCCCACTCCTGGGCATATATCCGGGCAAAACTATAATTCAAAAAGATACATGCACCCCTATGTTCATAGCAGCACTATTCACCATAGCCAAGACAGGGGGACAACCTAAGTGTCCATCAGCAGATGAATGGATAAAGAGGATGTGGTATCTATATACAATGGAATACTACTCAGCCATAAAAAAGAATGAAATAATGCCATTTGCAGCAACATGGATGGACCTAGAGATTATCATACTAAGTGAAGTAAGTCAACAAGAGAAAGACAAATACCATATGATATCACTTATATGTGGAATCTAAAATACAACATAAATGAACTTATCTACAAAAGAGAAACAGACTCACAAAGAGAACTGAATCACTTTGCTGTACAGCAGAAATTAACACAATATTGTGGATCAACTATACTTCAATTCAAAAAATTAAATTAAATTAAATTAAATAAATAAAGGGCTCACTTAAAAGCCTACATCTCCTGGCCCCTCTCACAGCTGTATGTGAGTAGATGGAGCAACTACATTTGGCCAAGAAGATGTATGCCATAAGGTAGTCTAGGACTTCAGGAAAGTCTCTAAAAGAAAGTGGCAAGCTTTTCTTTACTCCTTCCTGTGGCCAACAACAGACCCTCTGGTCAGAGAAGTAAAATAGAAGATGCTGTGGACTCTGATGACCTTGGAGCCACCAAACCAGGCCTGGAGTACCTATCTGTAGATTTACTTTATTGAGAGAAAGAGAGACAGACAGAGAGAGAGAGAGAGGTAAACTTCTGTCTTGTGTAAGCCATGATATTGGGCTTTTTTCTCTTACATGCAGACGGTAATCCAAGCTGACATAAGCAATCTTCCCCTTATCTAGAGGCAAAGGCTTTTCTCATTTGAGGCTTGAAACTGCTCTTTTGATTTGGGAAAAAAAACACTTCAATAGGCTTTTTGATCATATAAAATTAAAGGCCTGAAATGATTACAGACTGAAGGGTTTGAGACAGTGTGAGGTAACCAGCTCTGTGGAATGATGCAAAATTTTCTCTTCCTTTGAGTAGAGTTGAGGCTCTGAAGAAAGAGGGTTACTATGTTGGAGGAAGGGATAAGGAGCAGAAAGGAAGGATTTCTTATCTTTTTTAGAAGAAAACAAAAGGGTATAGTTGAGGGCCTGACCCTGGGTAGAGCTTAAGTTCAGGATACCCACCTCTATCATATATTCTCTCAAGGACGCTCTTGCCACCACGGGCCTAAGGAGAGTGACAGCCTGTGGGGCAGCCTTCTGTAGAGATGGATCTGGGAGCCAGGATATCAGCAAACATTAATTTTAAGGTAGTTTTTTTTTTTCCCTGCACGGTAATTCTCTTTGCTGATGTCCAAATGTAGTGAGCATCTGTCTTTTCTTTCCTTTCCTTTGCTTTCCTTTGCTTTCCTTTGCTTTCCTTTGCTTTCCTTTGCCCTCCTTTCCTTTCCTTTCCTTCCCTTCCCTTCCCTTCCCTTCCCTTCACTTCCCTTTCCTTTCCTTTCTGCATCCATTTTCCCTCTGGTAACATGAAGCTATGTTTCCTTCAGGAGCAACTCCTCCCCCACCCACATCCTTGTGTTTTGGGAGGGTTTGGTTCCTTACCCCCAACCCCTTCACCCTAGCCCCCAATCTCCGAGAGCATTTGTCACAGTGATTAGTTAAGGGATAAGCTAGGAACACAAGTCATGCTCAATAAACCCAATACTATGACATTTGGGGGGCTGAGTGGGAAAGGAATGTCTTCTTTCTGCTCTTCTTGCTAAAGTGCTCAGAACATAAGCCTGGAAATTCTGTGCCTTCTCTGCTACCACTCAGGAGAGCCTGCCTGAGAATGAAGCCAAAACAGAGGAAACAGGGGCACGAGATGAAAAGAAACCATTTCTGATCACATTGTTTGCACCCTGGAATCCAACTGAGCCTTGAACTACATGTATCCCCTGCATTTTTCATGACCTTAGCCAACACGTTCTCTTTTACTGATGGTGGTATTGTTGCTCTTTAAAACCAGTTTGAGTTGAGTGTCTGTCTCTTGCAACCCTGAGTCCTGACTGACACACTAAGTCTGGTCTTCCTGTGTTTTGGGGAATCAAGGAAGAAGTGTGTGCCTACATTTGGAGTGTATGTTTATTAGGAGAGCAAAGCATCAAGAGAAAAAAGTTGTGAGAGCAAGAGAAGATTGGCAGGAATGGAGCAGCAGGCCAAAAGCAAGAGGGCGACCTTGGGAATGGAGATGAAAGCTTAAACCCTCTGTTTGGCACTCAACAAGAATGACCTCCAAAACCTGGAGACCTTGGGAACACTCCGATTATACTAATAAAGTCGGTATATCATAAATGAAACATGGTATCTGCAAAAACTGTCTCATATGTCCAAGTGGGAAGAGCTGAATCAGATGGTTGGCTAATATTATTCACATCTTCAAAAAACAGCGAGCCAACAAGGCGTAGAGAGGAAAGCCTGAAAGAGATCTGAAATGCAGAGTTTGGCACTGCCTCTCTAAGTCCCACAGACTGGAGACGCACTGAGTAGCCAACTTGAGCCTCTGCTTGGCAGTTCTTCCACATAATGGCTCTGATAGGACCTTTAACCTTTAAAAATTACTCAACTTAGGTGCCATTTCAATTCAACACTCTTCAAGCAACTTTAAGATTACAATTTCACGTCCATGTAGCCTTCCATCAGCACTGTCAAGGCTGATGCAAGGCCATGGAAAGGAGAGGAGGCAAGTTCAGATTAAAACCATTTGAGAGCATGTAACATCTAACTGCACCAGGAGGCCAAGTCCAAAGACCAGGTCTGGAGGGTCCTAAACAGAATCAGAGTTTGGGAAAGGGGTGTGAAATTGGAAGGTGGTGTTGGGTGAGGGGGCTACACTTTCTGAGACAGAGACAGAGTAATAAAAGATAAGGTTGGAAATGAACAAAGAGATTTGGTAATGGTTCTAATCAAACTAGAGGGTCTGCATCTGGCCTTTGTTGGCTTGGGCTCTGAGATGTGGGGCTGGTTAAAGGACAGGGCCCACAACACTTGGTCCTAATTTTTGCATGATAGAAGGCTCCCTGCCCACCAGGGGCCAAATCCACATTTTCATTAGTGTTGGAAATACCATTTTAGAAACTTAGTTCTTTGTCCTTATGCTTTTTCCCCTCTTTTACATTTGGACAAATGCAAATGTCCATGAAGAGCATTAATACATTAAACTTCATCACTTGTATAGACATCCTTATTGAGAATTTTCTTTTTTTAAGCAAAAATTAAGTGCCTTCTGTTTTACTTCTTAAAAGAGCTTCATTGTTTTTACTAGTAATCGACTTTCTAAAAGTTAATTTTCCTAACTTTGAATATGAAAAATTCATGCAAATCGATGAAGGACTCACTCTGGGAGTAAATAATGCATGCAATTTTTATGCTGAAAAAGTCCAAACCATGATGTCATTAATATACAAAAATAGATTGTTAATTTCTGTACACCTGCCCATACATATTATTATTTTCATGACAGTGGGGTATGTGAACCATAAATTTATATTTTCCAGAATTACATGTTTTAAAGATGATCTACCTCTAGCTTTTGAGTGCCACTTCTTCAGAGGTATTTGTTTGAGAAAGAATTGCAAATAATGACCAGCTGGCAGACTGCCAGGTTTCAAAAGAACTGGTTTGGCCTTGTACCAGTACCTACATTAAAGTCTGTTTATTTAATTTTCTACAGAAGAGAATTTGCATTGCTAAAGTTGGCATGCACAGCATGCGTCCCTAATTTAGGTAAAACAACAATTTTGCCAGAAATCCATAATTAGAAAACAAGCATAAAAGCTATACAAAAGCATATGTTAGTTTTTACAAATGTAAAGTTTTATGTGCAGAGCATCAGCTCACTCGATACAGGTGTTACATGTATCATGAATTATTGAATGAATTATTGCTCACTTCCTCTGCCCTGCTTTTGTTCCTAGTCTGGCTTACCTCCTCTCTCTTCCCTTCTCCCCAATCATCCGTTTCCCCTACTCTGAGCAAGTTAACAATCTCTGCATGTCCTTGCATGCCTTCTCCCTACTCTTTTTTTCTTTTTTCTTTTTGGCCATGCTGTGTGGCATGTGGAATCTTAGTCCCTGACCAGGGATCGAACCCATGCCCCTGCAGTGGAAGCACAGATTCCTAACCATTGGAGTGCCAGAGAATTCCCTCCCTACTTTTTAAATTAGACAAACATATATTCATGGGGATTTCCTCCTCATTGTCTTACAAAATAAAGGAGGGTTATAAAATTTTTAAAATGTTCTTTCTTAGTAAAAATATGTGGAAATCTCTCCAGTCAATTGATAGAGAACTCACTCATTCTTTTAAGTATATAATATTTTGTGTTGCTTTACATTCTATGATGTGGCTATACCACAATTTAGTCAATTATTTCCCCACTGATGGGCATACACTTTGTTTTCGAAATATTGTCCCTGCAAAAAAAAAGTTCTGCAATAAAAGTCCTTTATGCAAGTCCTTAAGTACTGATGCCTCTGTTTCTAAGGACTAGCAGGAGTGAGATTGCTGGGGCAAGGGTGTGCATATTTTAAATTTTAATAGGTACTGCCAGATTGCCTTCCCAATGCACAGTATTGAATTCACAGTTCCAAATGTAATGTATGAGTGTGCCCTCCCCTGCACTCACCTCTACTGCCACCAGTCATAGGCACTGTTATTCTTTTTAATTATTGCATATTGGTAAAAAGTGTTGGCATGCTCCCTGACTTCAGACTATACTACAAAGCTACGGTAATCTAAACAGTGTGGTACCAGCACAAAAACAGAAACATACATCCATGGAACAGGATAGAAAGCCCAGAAGTAAACCCCCACACTTATGGTCAATTAATCTACAACAAAGGAGGAAAGAATATACAATGGAGAAAAGACAGTCTCTTCAATAAGTGGTGCTGGGAAAACTGGACAGCTACACGTAAAAGAATGAAATTAGAACATTCTCTAACAGCATATATAAAAATAAATTTTAAAAAGATTAAAGACCTAAATGTAAGACTGGATACTATAAAACTCCTAGAAGGAAACACAGATAGAACACTCTTTGTCATAAATCACAGCAATATTTTTTTGGATCCATCTCCTAGAGTAGTGGAAATAAAAACAAAAATAAGCTAATGGGACCTAATTAAACTTAAAAGCTTTTTCACAGCAAACGAAACCATAAACAAAATGAAAAGACAACCTATGGACTGAGAGAAAATATTTTCAAATGATGCTACCAACAAGAGATTAATTTCCAAAATGTACAAACAGCTCATACAGCTTAATATCAAAAAACAAACAACCCGATTAAAAAATGGGCAGAAAACCTAAATAGACGTTTCTCCAAAAAAGACATACAGCTGGCCAACAGGCACATGAAAAGATGCTCAACATTGCTAATTATTAGAGAAATGCAAATCAAAACCACAATGAGGTAGCACCTCACACCAGTCAGAATGGCCAATTTTTTTTTTTCTGGCCGCACCACACAGATGTGGGATCTTAGTTCCCCAACCAGGGATTGAACCTGTGCCCCCTGCATTGGGAGCACAGAGTCTTAACCACTGGACTGCCAGGGAAGTCCCCAAAATGGCCATTATTTAAAAAGTCTACGAATAATAAATGCTGGAGAGAGTGTGGAGAAAAAGGAACCCTCCTACACTGTTGGTGGGAATGTATATTGGTGCAGCTGGTATGGAGAACAGTATGGAGGTTCCTCAAAAAACTAAAAATAGAGTTACCATATGATCTTACAGTCCCACTCCTGGGCATATATCTGGAGAAAACTCTAATTCGAAAAGATACAGGCACCCCAATGTTCATAGCAGCACTATTTACAATAGCCAAGACATGGAAGCAATCGAAATGTCCATCAACAGATGAATGGATAAAGAAGATGTGGTATATATATACAATGTAATATGTATATATATACACAATGGAATATTACTCATAAAAAAGAATGAAATAATGCCATTTGCAGTAACATGGATGGACCCATAGATTATCATATCTAGTGAAGTAAGTCAGAGAAATACAAATATCATATGATATCATTTATATGTGGAATCTAAAAAAATGATACACCCTTGCTGAGATCTATTGAAAGTCAGCTCTTGACACAAGGCTTTGTTAAAAAAAAAAAAAAAAAAAAAAAAGAAGAGAAGAATAAAAAAAAAGAAGAGAAGAATTAAAAAAAAAGAAAAAACTGATATACAAAGGAATTTATTTACAAAACAGAAATAGACTCATAGACATAGAAAATAAACCTATGGTTACTAAAGGGGAAAGGGCTGGGGAGGAATAAATTTGGAATTTGGGATTAACAGATACAGACTACTATATATGGAATAAATAAACAACAAGGACCTTCTGTATAGCACAGGGAACTATATTCAATATCTTATAATAGCCTGTAGTGGAAAAGAATCTGAAAAAGAATAAATAAATAAATATTTATTTATTATTTGAATGCTTTGAATCACTTTGCTGTATACCTGAAACTAACACAACATTGTAAATTAACTATACTTCAATTTAAAAAAATAGAAATAAGTGATAGTTGTGTTTTTAATATTCATTTTTATTAATTTTATCTTGAATGCACACACAGCAGTTATGGATCAGAGTCAGATTTCTTAATACCTCACAATAAATAGCATACTGGTCCCCTTGCACCAGTTCTCATTCACTTGTTGTCCGTATCATGGGGAAGTTCTGTGATGTGCTCTCTGAATCCTTGTGGATCCATACAGACTTTTCTTTCACCTCAGTAGATGAATGCTATCTGAGCTGGGTAAAGATTCTTGGGTAGGGATTTTTGTTTTTTCCTGTCAGTATTCTGTAGATTTTATTTCATTCTCTCTAGCTTCAGATTTTTAATGGGAAATCTGATGCCAGGCTGATAGCTTTCCTTTTTAAGTAACTTTTTCTTTTTATCCAACAGATTCTAAGATTAGTATTGCTGATTCTTGAAGTTCAGGAATTTTACTAGAACATACCTGTGTGTAAATATATGTTTGGGTTTTTTGTTATTATTATATTTTAATCAATCTGACTGGAACTCAGGAAAGTCTTCCAATCTTCAAATTGTTCTTTAGCTCATATAAAATTTCTTCCTTTTTGGTTCAGTTATTGCCTCTTCTCCATTTTTTCCTTTTTCTCCTTCTGGTAATATTATTTATATGTTGCATCTCTAGTATCTGTCTTCCATGTCTTTATTTTTTCACCATTTCTACTGCTTTTTTTCTTCTGCGTTTTGAAATCTTTCTTCCCTTTCCAGACCACTAATTCAGGTTTCAACATTACCACCCCTTATTTTTTTTTTTTTAATTTTATTTATTTATTTATTTATGGCTGTGTTGGGTCTTCGTTTCTGTGCGAGGGCTTTCTCTAGTTGCGGCAAGTGGGGGCCACTCTTCATCATGGTGTGTGGGCCTCTCACTATCGCGGCCTCTCTTGTTGCGGAGCACAGGCTCCAGACGTGCAGGCTCAGCAATTGTGGCTCACGGGCCTAGACGCTCCGTGGCATGTGGGATCCTCCCAGACCAGGGCTCGAACCCGTGTCCCCTGCATTGGCAGGCAGATTCTCAACCACTGCGCCACCAGGGAAGCCCTACCACCCCTTATTTAAATTTATCTGCTAAATTTTAAAATTAGAAAATTATCCTTAATATTTCCAGAAGTTCTCTTTCATGCTATAATTGAATCACATTAAATTCTCTGGCTTTTTGGGCTGTGGTTCAGGTTGTCATTTTTCTCCTGTAGTAATTTCTATTTTGCTAGGAGTCATCTGGTGTATTAGTTATCTATTGCTGCAAGATAAATTACTCCAAAACTTTGTATCTGAAAACAACAGTAAACATTTATCTTCTCTGGAGAATTCAAATGGAATCAAAGTACTCCAAGAAAAGTAAAAGTCAGTTCAAGGTTTTTGAGCACAAGCCACCTGTCCTCCTTGCTTGGCCCCTCAATAAACTTTTCTCTGCTCCAAAAACATTTTAAAAAAGAAAGAAAGAGTAAAAGTCTTCCTTCTACTCCAGAACTTCGCTTCCATCTATCCATTCATCTACCCAGAGATAACTATATTTTATAGTTTTAAAACATTTCTAAGCAGATACAAGCAGATACACATATGTGTAAAGATATATTTTTGGCTTTTTGCTTTGAAATAATTTCAGACTTACAGAAAAATTACAAAATGGCACAGAAAACACATACCCTTCACCCAGACTCCTCAAAGATGAGTATTTTGCCACATTTGTTTTCTTATCCTCTCGCTCTATACTTTTTTTCTGAACAATTTGAAATTGGGTTGCAAATATGATGCCCCTTTACCACTTTATAAATGCATCACTATGTGTTTCCTGAAAACATGGACATTTTCCTTTATAACCATAGTATAATTATAAAGATCAAGAAATGGGCATCAATGGGAAAACAGTATGGAGGTTCCTCAAAAAACTAAAAATAGAGTTGCCATATCATCCAGCAATCCCACTCCTGGGCATATATCTGGACAAAACTCTAATTCAAAAAGATACATACACCCCTGGGACTTCCCTAGTGCTCCCATGGGTAAGACTCCATGCTCCCAATGCAGGGGGATGGGGTTAGATCCCTGGTTGGGGAACAAGATCCCGCATGCATGCCACAACTAAGAGTTCGCATGCTGCAACTAAGAAGTCTGCATGCCACAACTAAAAGACCCCACGTGCCACAAGGAAAATCCCGTGTGTCACAACTAAGACCCAGCACAGCCTAAATAAATAAATATAAATAACAACAACAACAAAAAAAAAACCCCAAATAAAAAGATACATAAACCCCTATGTTCATAGCAGCACTATTCACAATAGCCAAAACATGGAAACAACCTAAATGCTCATCGACAGATGAATGGATAAAGTAGATGTGGTACATATATATATGATGGAATACTACTCAGCCATAAAAAAGAATGAAATAATGCCATTTTCAGCAACATGGATGGACCTAGATATTATCATACTAAGTGAAGTAAGACAGAGAAAGACAAATACCATATGATATCACTTATATGTGGAATCTAAAATATGACACAAATGAACCTATCTATGAAACAGAAACAGAATTGGGGACATAGAGAACAGACTTGTGGTTGACAAGGGGGAGGGATAGATTGGGAGTTTGGGGTTAGCAGATGCAAACTATTATACATAGAATGGATAAACAACAAGTTTCTACTGTATAGCACAGGGAACTGTATTCAATATCCTGTGATAAACCATAATGGAAAAGAATATAACAAAGAATGTGTGTGTGTATATATATGTAAAAAACTGAATCACTTTGTTGTACAACAGAAATTAACACAACACTGTAAATCATCTACATTTCAATAAAAAAAGAAATGGGCATCAATGTAATATTGTTATCTAATCTACAGATCTTATTCAAGTGTTACTAATTACCCCACTAACGTCTTTTATAGCAAAAGAAGAAGCATTTTTCTCTGGTCCAGGATCCAATACAAGGTCATATACTGCATTTAGTTGTCATGCCTCTTTAGTCTCCCTTAATCTGGAGGAGTTCCTCAGTCTGTCTTTTCCTATAGATATGTTTTCATAAAATCACAAGATAGAATAATTCTACATAAATCTATGTCCCTTGTCTCTTGCACTTAGTGTATCTTGGACATTTTCCATTTCGGTACATTTTTATCTGTCTCATATGTTTTATTGGCTGCTCAGTAGACAGAATCAGTCAGGATAATCTAGGTTATGCTATGATAACAAACAACACCAGAATCTCAGTGGCTTAACGCAACAAAAGCTGATTTCCTGTTCATGTGAAGTTTGCTGTCTTTGCTGTGAAGGCTCAGTCTGACTGCTTCTGTCTTGTGACTCTCCCTCCCAATGTGTGTTTCTACAAATGCTGCACCAGAAGAGAGCATGGAGAATCTACCATGGGCTCTTAAAATTCTTCTCAAATCTCAAGGGCCAAAGCAAATCACGTCAGCATGCTCAACTGCAAAGGGGCAGGGAAGTGTATTCCTTCCATGGACTCAGAAGGAGAAGAGATTAAGAAATGTTGGTGAACACTAATAATGTCTACCACACATATCATTGAATGGGTATATCATAATTTATTTAAATAGTCCCTTATTGATGGACATTTAGATTACTTCTGGGGTTGTTTTTTTTTTTAGAGATCTTTCTACTTTTATTTTTGCACACTTGTGTGAGTATATCTACAGCACAAATTCCAAAGAGTGGATTTGCAAAAGTAAAAGGAATGTACGTCTAAAGTTTTGACAGATCAAGGCTGCCATTTTGAGCTATGTGCAACGTGAGTGAACAGAGGAAGACAGACAGCAACGAAGGAGACAGAAACAGGAAAATCAAGGAAAGAAAAAGATGGGAGAGACAGAGAGAGTAGATTTTAAAGCCTGACTTTCCAATTCACAGGCCCTTTGAATGCAAGTATTCATGTCTACTAAACCTCAGTATGTGTTCAATAAGCACTTGTTTTCACTTTTGCATGTTTACGTGGGTTTCTGCTCCTTGCTTTAAGTTGTACCAGACTTCAGGGGGAACAGAAAGAGGCCTGGTATGATCCTTACTCTCATGTCAGCTTTCAAACTAGTAAACAGTGGGGGGCAGGAAAAGACGTGAGCACTGAGTTATCCAACCAGAAGGTTCCCCACTGGACCAGTGTTTATGAGTAGAGCTGCTTTTAAATCCAGTGCCAGTGGTTGATGGAATGAATTTTCCTCAGATCTGCAAAAAGAGCACAGTCCAAGAAAAGCCTTGCTTTTCCATCTCTGCACCAGAGGACATTTTTCTCATTTTTAAAAGCCCAGCTCAGATTTCACTTACTTCATGAAGCTTCACCAACTGCTATCAGATCTCATCTGATCTCCAACTTTTCTAAATTCTTATGACACATGACATACAAGTTAGCCCATATTTGGTTTCATATTGTCCTCTGTTTGTCTTATATCTAGAATTAGGTTTTAACTTATTTGAGTGTAGGGAAAATATTTTATATTTATTTTAAATTTCCTACAGAACCTTGCAGATAAAACACTCAATAAATGTATAACTGTTGACTGATTAATTCTACCTAAGCCATGCAAACCAGACTTAACATGAGTGTATTTAAAGCCACAAACAAAATGTAGGATAACTCAGCTGAAACCAACATGTGGTTCGCATTTGCCAGGATTCCCAAGGAATAAAGATTATTGCCTTGTTGATATAACTGCAGCAATTTTGAAAACCTAGTGTGTGCACCTTCTAGTGACTACAGACTATTTTCTTAGACATGTATTATAAACTTGCCTTAAGTAAGCTTACACACATGACTATAAGCAGATTTATAAAATCTGGTACTCATTCCATAAGTAATCACTCTATAGAGATATTTATTTTAAAGTATTGAAAGTCTCTTTCTCCCTTTCTTGGAATATCATTCTGTAAATGTCATTGCATATCATTCCTGTGAATGTTTTCATATTTTTTCCATATTAGTATGTATCCATAAATAATATATACTATTGCTGTCATGTACATTTAAGTGTTATCATACTCTACTTATTATTCTGCAACATCCCTTTTTTCTCTTCGCAATATGTATTTATAATTTATCTCATGTTAATATAACTGTAGATAACTTATTTTAATTATCTAGAATTTTATTTTAGTAAACCCATTTTCTTGTTGATGCACATTCAAACTACTTCCAGGGACTTCCCTGGTGTTCCGGTGATTGGGACTTCACCTTCCAATGCAGGGGGTGCAGTTTTGACCCCTGGTCAGGGAGCTAAGTCCCACATGCCTCGAGGCCAAAAAACCAAAACATAAAACAGAAGCAATATTGTAACAAATTCAATAAAGACTTTAAAAATGGTCCACATCAAAAAAAAAAAAAAAAAGTTTAAATAAACTACTTCCAGTTTTTCCCAGGTTCACAAATAGGCTGCAAGGAAAGTTCTAGTTCATATCTACTTACACACATACAGAAGGAGTTTCTCTGTGGTATTTGCCTACAGGTAGATTTCTGGGTATTGATATCTTCAACTTTGAGAAAGAAACCATCAACAAAATGTAAAGACGACCTACCAAATGGGAGAAGATATTTGCACATGATATGACCAATAAGGGGTTAATAACCAAAATATATAAACAGCTCATACAACTCAGTATCAGAAAGACAAACAACCCAATTAAAAAATGGGCAGAAGAACTGAATAGACATTTTTCCAAAGAAGATATACAGATGGCCAACAGGCACATGAAAGGATGCTTATCATTGCTAATCATTATACAAATGCAAATCAAAACCACGAGATATCGCTTCACGTCTGTCAGAATGACTACCATCAAAAAAACCACAGGGCTTCCCTGGTGGCGCAGTGGTTGAGAATCCGCCTGCCAATGCAGGGGACACGGGTTCGAGCCCTGGTCTGGGAAGATCCCACATGCCGCGGAGCAGCTGGGCCCGTGAGCCACAATTACTGAGCCTGCGTGTCTGGAGCCTGTGCTCCGCAACAAGAGAGGCCGCGATAGTGAGAGGCCCGCGCACCGCGATGAAGAGTGGCCGCCACTTGCCACAACTAGAGAAAGCCCTCGCACAGAAACGAAGACCCAACACAGCCAAAAATAAATAAATTAATTAATTAAAAAAAAAAACAAACCCACAAATAACAAACATTGACAAGGGTGTAGAGAAAAGGGAATCCTAGTACACTGTTGGTGGGAATGTAAACTGGTACAGCCACTGTGGAAAACAGTACAGCGGTTTCTCGAAAAACTAAAACTACCATATGATCCAGCAATTCCACTCCTGGATGTATACGCAAAGAAAACAAAAACACTAATTCAAAAAGGTAAATGCACCCTAACATTCATAGTAGCATGATTTACAATCGCCAAGATATGGAAGCAACCCAAGTGTCCATCAATGGATGAATGGATAAAGAAGTATTTTACATACATATATATATATGGAATACTATTCAGCCACAAAAAGGAATGGAATTTTGCCATTTGCAACAACATGGATGGACCTGGAGGGTATTATGTTTAGTGAAATAACTCACATGAAGAAAGACAAATACTGTATGTTATCATTTATTTGTGGAATCTAAAACATAAAACAAATAAATGAGTATAACAAGAAGAAAAAGACTCATAGATACAGAGAACAAACAAGTGGTTACCAATGGGGAGAGGGCAGCAGGGAGTGGCAAGATAGGGACAGGAGTAGGGGATTAAGAGATACAAACTACTCTGTATAAAATAAACTACAAGGATATATTGTGCAGCACAGGGAATACAGCCAATATTTTCATAATAACTTTAAATGGAGTATAATCTATAAAAATTTTTGAATCACTATGTTTTATACCTGAAGCTAATATAATGTTGTAAATCAACTATACATCAATAAAAATTAATTAATTAATTAATTTCTGTGCTCACTATTTTTTCTTGCATCTAATTTCTGTTCCCTGGGTTTACTGTTCCTCTTATTGAAATACATCTTTTACTAGGTCTCTCACTGTAGGTCTATGATTAGTACACTCTTTTCCTTTTGTATATCTATTTTCCATATTTCATATCTAAAAATGTATTTTCATCCAACACTTCATGCTGCCTTTCCTATACAAAGTAAGCAAATAGAAGTGGAGAAGTTTCTCATTATGGAAGTATTTCACCAACTAAACAAAGAAAGAATGATTAATTTGAATATCACCATTTTGCAACTCCTAATGAATTAGTAGATCAGTGGCTCTCAATATTACACAGAGAGAGACAATCAGCTATTACATGTCTCCTCCATGCCACCTACAATAGAGTCTGTCACAAAATTGTACCTAAATCTGATCAAGTTCATAATCCCATTCCCAATTTGTAGAAAATACAGGAGACAGAGGAACGGGGAATTCAATTAACAAAATCCAATTGTGGGAAACTGTGCAAGCAAATCAAACAACCCAGGTTCTTCCAGAACTAAGTTGTAAAGAAAAAGGTGGGGCAAAGGAAGACTAGAATGTACTTGGAGAATTGGAAGAGACTTAAAAGGTGTACATTTTTTAAACTATAGGGTTTAGAGATGTATCTTGGTTGACAGACTATAAAGAAAGCAAGGAAATGACCATACAAGTCAAGATATGGTTACTTTTGGGCAAAAGGGAAAGGTTTGGGATTGATACAGGGTAAATGAAGGACCTCTGGGGTGGCTGGCGCATGGACCCAATCAGGGTACAGCAGAAAACAAGACAAAGTCCTGGGTCTCAGGGAGATTGCATTCTATAGGCAGACATATACCAATACATGCATAATATTACAATGACAGTGGTAAGTGCTATAAAGAAATATAAAGGATGATTGATCCCAAACCTCTAAACAAGCAACAACTGAGTTTCACTCCTAACATAAAATATATAGAAAATATAATTATTTGATGAAGTCAATAAGTAACACAATTTTTCTCAATATCTTATGGCAAAACCAAAGATTGATACATAGAGAGATACCCACAAAGGCATAAAGAAACACCCACATCCATGGGGCCAGTATTTTATGGAGTTAAATCTTTTACTACTGCTACAAATTCACCACTCTACGCAAATACATTTTCTTTTTTTAAATTTATTTATTTATTTATTTATTTTTGGCTGTGTTGGGTCTTCCTTGCTGCGCGCGGGCTTTCTCTAGTTGCGGCGAGCGGGGGCTACTCTTCGTTGCGGTGCGCAGGCTTCTCATTGAGGTGGCTTCTCTTGTTGGGAGCACGGGCTCTAGGCACGTGGGCTCAGTAGCTGTGGCTCGTGGGCTCTAGAGAACAGGCTCAGTAGTTGTGGCACACGGGCTTTGTTGCTCCGTGGCATATGGGAACTTCCCGGACCAGGGCTCGAACCCATGTCCCCTGCATTGGCAGGAGGATTCTTAACCAATGCACCACCAGGGAAGCCCTACAACCTTATTTTTTTACTTAATATATCATAGATATTCTTGGTATGTGGTAGAATGAAAAAATAAGTTACTGAGTAATACATATGTTCATAGTATGAATGTATTTCATTTTAAAATTCTATGTTTATATCTAGATACAAATATAAATCTAGATATAGAGATATATGACTTTATTTGTACAGAAAATGATCTGGCAGGGTACAAATCAAACTTTTAACAGCAGGGAATGGGATGGAAGGGGGATAAGTAGAGGAAACTTAAATTTTTTACTTTATATATACATATGCATCTATTCTAAAAAGGCATGTACTGATTCAGAAATTAATAAAAGTATACATAATGAACAGCTTTTCATGTCCATTAAAATATTTGTCACCCTTTTTAATTGTTCTTTCTAAATTTGTCACCCTTTTAAATTATGTCATCTTTTAAATTGTTTAATAATATTCCATTGTACAGCTATACTCTAGCATTTAATCCATTGTCTACTTATGGGGTTTAGGCTTTTTCCTATCTTTTGGTATTAAAACAGTGTTGATAGAATATCCTCCTGTATGTTTTCTGCACTTTCTCATCAGTCCTGGGTATTATCAATTTTAATTTTTTTTTTCACCCACCAGTCATAAATGGTATCTCATTGTTTTAACCAGCAGTTTTTGATTTAAAGTGAGAATGAACATGTTTCCCATGGTTGTTGTGTATTTTTCTTATTTTGTGAATTATCCTATTCACTTTGTCCACTTTTCTTGTAATTTTCCTATTTTTCTTAGATAACTGCTTATACATAGTTATTAACCCTGTCTGTGATATACACATGAAATATTTTTCCAGATTTGCTTTTGCCTTTTAGATGTCTGTTTTTACCATTCCTCTCCATTTAAAAAAAAAAATTATTTATTTATTTGGCTGCACCATGTCTTAGTTGTGGCACGTGGGATCATCATTGAGGCATGCGGGCTCTTTAGTTGTGGTATGTGGGATCTAGTTCCCTGACCAGGGATTGAACCTGGGCCCCCTGCATTGGGAGCGAGGAGTCTTAACCACTGGACCACCAGGGAAGTCCTCCCCTCCACTTTGTTTCACATTACTTTTACGTATATATTGTTGTCTGTCTATATGTTGTTTTATTTCTCTGATTTGTCCATTCTTGCACCAGGATATATGGCTTTAATTACTGTAGCTATATACCTGATAAGACAGTCTCCCCACATATTTTTCTTTTTTTGAATGTTACTAGTTATTTTTGCATGCTTATCCTTACTGGTGAAATTTAGAATCATTTTGTCAAATCCAAAACGCTGGGATTGTGTTAAACTTATGGATACATTTGGGAAGAGCTGACACATTTATAATATTGAATATGTCCCAAGTCTTTTATGTTCCTCAGTCAAGTTATGTAGTTTTCTTTAAATATGTCCATCAGGGACTTCCCTTGTGGTCCAGTGGGTAAGACTCCATGCTCCCAATGCAGGGGGCCCAGGTTCGATCCCTGGTCAGGGAACTAGATCCCGCATGCATGCCGCAAACTAAGAGTCCGTATGCCACAACTAAGAAGTCCGCATGCCGCAACTAAGATCCCACGTGCTGCAACTAAGACCCAGAGCAGCCTAAATAAATAAATAAATAAATAAATATTTTTAAATGTCCAACAATATCTTATCAAATTTGTACTTATCTATTTTATGCTTTGTGTTATTAATGCCAATAGGAATTTTTATTTCTGCTTAATAGTATGACTGGCATTTTATAGGCATTCAACAAGCATTTATTGAATGAGTAAGTACATAATAGAGAAAACTACTTTTAAAAGTCATGAAAACTGGGCTTCCCTGGTGGTGCAGTGGTTAAGAATCCACTTGCCAGTGCAAAGGATGTGGGTTAGAGCCCTGGTCCGGGAAGTTTCCTTATGCAACAGAGCAATTAAGCCTGTGTGCCACAACTACTGAGCCCATGTGCCACAATTACTGAGCCAGTGCACCCAGAGACCATGCTCCACAACAGGATAAGCCACCGCAATGAGAAGCCCGTGCACTGCAATGAAGAGTAGCTCGCTGCAACTAGAGAAAGCCCGCACGCCGCAACGAATACCCAACACAGCCAAAAATAAATAAAATAAATTTATTAAAAAAAAATTAAAAGTTGTGAAAACTTTAATTACAGATGAAAGGAGAAATGTGCTTTAATACCTAAAAGATTTTGGTTTAATTGTACTAGCACAAAAAAATGTAGCCAGCTTGGTTTAGTAGGACTCATGTCAAAAAGTGAACTGATAATTCAGGACTCAAAGTCAGGACTAGCCTTATTCATTTATGGTGGACCTTGGGAAATTACATACATTTAGGGGAGAAAGGCTCCATTATTGCTTCACTAATGTCTAGAGCTCTACCGTTAATTTCACTGCTTCAGATTAAGGAATTCCTTTCTCTGACAATGCAAACACCTCTGAGAAAGATAGTAGAATACAATGAATTTAGCCATTACAGTCTTTTACACAGTAGTATGAATTAACAATCAATTTATTCTCAACTTGAAGCTAAGAAGAGCTTTTGACAACAGGAGAGAATAAAGAGAGCAAAGAACAAGAAGTACTAGGATACTGGACATATGGGGAAGGTATAGAGGTTAAAAAAAAAGGTCAGGAGAGGGAAGCTAAAATTTATAGATTTCTTTGGGCAGGAAGTGCATCTTATTCACCTTCAAGAACAATGCTTAGCACATCACAGCCACTATATAGATATGCGTAAAACAGATGAGTCAGTGAATAAATAGCTCTGCTCACCTCACAATTTTGGCATTGTGTTGTCCTGACCAAAGCTGTAGTCTCAGGCTATTTTGGGGTGACTCTGCTATTCTGGCTTCCTTTCCTCAGAATTACTCAAGTGGGATAGGATGCCAGAATCTCATTGTTAACAGATGTTAGTTCACTGGTATAACAAACAATTTCTAATTGCCAACACATTTTGCATTAAGGTAAAACAATAATATGTCTGTTTATACAGTTGGAAATGTCTCCCTAAAGAATAAAAAGAGATTATTAACATAAGGTACTTGGTCAGGTCAATGATTAACTCTCCCTCCCACTCCTCACGGGTCTGATCATTTCACAACTGACCCCTCTAGGGAAGTACTGGGAGACTGGAAGATGGGGGATAAACAATGGATATTTCCCCCTTGTTTAGTTTTTTCCACTATTAGCACTTATGAATTTATTATGTAATGTGGCATAATGATGATTCATCCATGAAGTCACTACTCCCCCAACTCCTATTGGATCTGGGGAAAGGGGGAGAGAAAGCTGATGGAGTTGGAAAGGATTTGCTGCTAGCAGAGTACAGGGGGGCTGGTAAAGAATGAACAAATGATACCACATAATGGTCAAGTGGAGAAGTTTCTTGACCTTGGTAATAGTTTTCTCTTTAGTGAAGAAAAACATAAGTATTGGGTTAAGATATTAAAGTTTCTTTCGAATTCTCACGGATAGATATCAAATATTATGAGATACATAAAGCTTGGACCTCATCTATCTTGGTTTCTGGTGTATATTCAGTGCCTAGCAGATAGTAGGTGCTCAGTAAATAAATGTTGAATGAATGAATATTAAGTACTGATGATTCAGTAGCCTTCTGAAAATGAGTCTAAAACCTTTAGCAAATTAAATCTAAATAGTTAGGTCTAATATTAATGGAAAGTGACTTCAAGGGTGGAGGAGTATATTCTGGAATATTTTCTATGCTTGACAAAAACAGCACCGACCATTCTAAGTCATCCTGAAAAATCTACCCATGTCCATTTTTTCTCTGTTAAAAGGCCATAGCATGGGGCTGTCTACACCAAGTTATTGTTCATATAATTTTTAGTAGTAAAATCCAAAGATTTTTGCTTAACTCTCCACTTTCCTCTGTCAGTGGGGATGTAATCTAAGGCAAATGAAAAGAAATCATACTCTATAAACTGATGCAGGTCTTCAGGCTAACTTGATTCTTTTCTTTATTCTCCTCTGAATTAATACAAATTGGAAAAAGTAATTTGAGATAACTATAAAAAATTATTTTTAATAGATTACTCTGAAATTGAGCCAATGTTTTTGTTTTAGCTTATCAAGATAACTGCCTATCCTCCACTTAATTTTGCACTCAAGTCTTTTGTGGCTTATTTAAGATATCTGTATCTAACCAAATCATGGCATTAAAGTTGTGAACTTGATATCACGCAAGTATAAAGGTCCTCCTACATGTTAAAGACATATGCTGTAAGTAACCACACTCCCCAAAAATCCAGAAGTGGAAATTCCTCCTTTAATCCATTTCATATGTCACTATGATATAAACATACCAAATATTCAGGTGATGTAGACTTGGTGTACTGTGCTAAACAAAAATTTAGTGACAATTGTAAAAAATTATAAGTTACAGCTGTAATGATTAATGTTTCCAAGTTCAAACTGTTTGCCTAAGAATGATCATCAAAAGTCTCAACACTGTGACTTTCAGTAAACTGTGTAAAGCTGATTAAGATGATACACACAACAGGTGATGTTTTTTGGAGGCAGTGTACACACATCATAATTTTTTATACTAATACATTCTCACTTTCAGCAGAGAGTTTTTCTTTCAGTGGTCGATAGGTAAGGAGTTCTTAGAAACACAAGTGACAAAAAAATCCAGCCTGTACTCCCAAATCTTATTCCAAACCCCTCAATACTAACTAGTTATAAATCTACATCAGTACTGATTTTAGAGAGACCATCCTGGATAATAAGCAAAAGGCTACAAGATCAAGTCATCCTCTCCTAAGTGCATGGCAGAGCTCATAATAAAGCAAAAGTTATTTACGTATTTTAAGGAAGAGGCGTGTTCTTGAGTCAATGAATGTGGTCATGGCATGATTGATGTCCAAGAGCTGGAGGATCTTGGGCCAAAACCCATCGAAAAATGGTTGAAAGACAGAGCCCAAGGAGAGAGAGGAAGCATTTGGAGACTGTTAAGTGATAAAGAGCTGCATACATCAGCTTGCTGCGTGTCAGAGGACAGCTTGACCTGACCAGGCACACGTTGTTAGGTCAGTTCCTTGTTCTCATCTGTGCAGGCCTGGCGAGTCCATTTCCTTTGGCCACTGATTAGTCAAAGGGTCCTAAATGCAATAGGAAATTAGCAACTTGGTTTCACTATTGTGTACCTGGAGAAAGCCTACTTTTTAAATCCTCAAGCACCTGGTGCCTCCACTCTATTAAAATATGCTCTTAGATCCATCATGGACACAAATCGCTAACACGAAATAGGTGCTCAGTGAAAATTTTTGTTTTCCTTCCTCTTTCCCGTAATTGCTGATGAAAATATGCTCTTATTTCTTCTAGAGTATTTTTATTTTCACAGATAGCAAATACTGGAATCAAAGGGATGAGACAAGAGAGGAATTTTAGGTATCGACTCTTATGACACTTCGTGTATGTATGAATCTTTCAGATTAGCGAAAACTTCATCAGCACTCGTGAGGCTAGGCACTCTAAGGAGTGCTTTAGATGACGTATGCCATTTGTCTCAACAACCCTATGAGGTATTATATTAGTCCATTTGGACTTATATAGACTGGGTGACGAACAACAAACATTTATTTCTCACAGTTCTGGAGGCTGGGAAATCCAAGATCAAGGAGCTGCCAGATCTGGTATCTGGTGAGAGCTGGCTTCCTGGTTCATGGACTGCCATGTTCTCTCTGTGTCCTTGCATGATGGAAGGAGCAAGAGAGCTCTCTGGAGCATCTTTTACAAGGGTACTAGTCCCATTCATGAGGGCTCCACCCTCATGACCTAATTACCTTCCAAAGACCCCCATCTCCAAATACCACCACATTCGGGTTTAGGTTTCAACATATGGATTTGGGGAGGACACAAACATTCAGGCTACAGCAGGTAGATACTAACATTACCTTCATTTTATAAACCAAGGAAAGTGGCGCTTTTGAAGATTGAGAACTTTCCTAAGATTTTGCAGCTAGTAACCCAGGGCGTCTGCTTCAGGACCTGTGCCTTAATTAAACCTTTGCCATGTCCTGGGTGGGCCCTCAGTGTGAAGAAAAGGGCTACACCAGCTCATTGATCTTAACATATTCATTCTTTCTAGGGACCTTGAGGCTGGTTTTGGACCCTCCATGTATGGCTGGTGTGGTAGGCAGAATAATGACCCCCCCGAAAATGTCCATGCCCTTAATATCCAGAACTTGTGACTATGTCCCCTTACATGGCAAAAGGGACTTTGCAGATGTTATTAAGGTTATGGACCTTAAAATAGGAAGATTATCCTAGATTATCTGGGTGGACCCAACATAATCACATGAGACCCTAAAAATGGAAGTGGAAGGAAGATGGGTCAGAGAGATGAGATGGAAGAAAAAGGAAGAGAAATTTGAAGTATGAGAGGGATTCAACTGACTGGTGCTGGCTTTGAAGATGAGGAAGGAAATGGCAACCTCAGTCCTACAACCACAAGAGCATGAATTTTGCCAAAAACCCAAGATGAGCCAAAATACAGATCTTCCCCTGAGCCTCCAGAAAGGAATGTAGCCTTGCTGACGACATGTTGGTTTTAGCCCAGTGAGACGTGTTTCAGACTTCTGACATAAAGAACTGTAAGACAACAAGGCTGTGTTGTTTTAAGCCACCAAGTTTGTGGTAATTTGTCACAGCAGCCACAAGAAACTGATACAACTGCTCGCTTCCTTTATTCAAGTTAAGTACATTTTCCTGATGCCTAGTCACAAAGGGAAGTGCACAAAATTATCTGACTCTTTCTCCTGCTTCTCCTACATGGAAAGAAAAGCAAAAAATGCACACCACCCTATAGGCTATGAGGCGAATCTGGATTGTTCTCTGTGGTTGGAACCAGACCCCAGGGTCAGTGGACAATCTCAGTATGGAATCCAAATGCCATGGTTTGTCCAGAACTGGACTAAATGGTCTTGAACATAGAGAAGCAACCTACCAGTGACTTATTTTCTATTTGTCTCCTGTGCAGGCACTATGAGAGAAATGGACGGCCATTTTATAACTGGTGAAAATCTCTAGATTTATGTGCAATAGCAATGGCATATGATATTTAATTTCAGAATAAAAATCTTTTGCTAAACCATAGGTTATTCCCGGGTTGATTTATTCTCAATTGTGAGCAGTTATTTTCTAAAATTCAACTTCTTGTTTGATACATGGAAACACAATAAAATGCTTTGTCCATATTTTCAGTAGAAAATGTTTAAGAATAAGACAAATGAGGCAAACAAAATGTAATTCAAATGTATTCAATGAAGCATGGTAATTTTCACATTTTATTTCTTTTAATACTCTTTCTTCAGTTATATTAATAGCCTCTGCATTTTCCTCCTGTCGTCTGTGCCTCAGGTTTTGTTTACTTCGTCTTTTCCTCTTTTTATTTCGATGACATGTTGCCACTAGCCTCCTCCAGCAGAGGGAGGGGGTGTGTGTGCAACAGGGCTGTGTCCACAGGGTCAGAGGGTCTCCTGACTGAGAAGGCTGGCTACCTCATGGGTGCCAGGCTCCAATAAAAGCCAGGGTCCCCCCCTCCATACGCGGGGTGGGGGGAGGGTAACAAAGAGATTATCTGGCAAACTATGCACTACAACTTCTTCCTAACATACGTGAGAGTTAGAACAAAAATATGTTAATGACTTCAAGTGGTTAAGAAATTATCTTAACCTGAAGAAACAGGCTGTGGAGAACAAAAGTGACCTGATCATAGGTCTCGGGCAGAAATTTCTTCTCTAGCTCAGGAAAGGGTAGAGTAATAGCATTTGCATCATCCCAAGTTGGTTTGACTTCCTTCTTAGGAGCTGCCAAAGTCAGCCTGCTTCAGGCCAGCCTTCTCCATGGCCTTCCAGGCAGAGACCTGGTCTGTCTGCTTCCCAGGTCTAACAGCGTCTGGCACCTAGGATATACTCCATAAATATGAGTAGGTGAATGGTTTGAGACCCAAGTCTGAGCTCTTATCTTCTGCATCTTTTTTCTTAGCTCTGAAAGAGTCTAAGCTTTGTAGTGATGCCTGAATGGGCTAAGGGTCCCACACTCCCCAACCTTACTGTCATTTCCTAAAGGCAAGAACTATGTATTCCTCTATCTCAATTTTAGCTGTGTTTTTTCTTCTTCTTTCTTAAATTGTTTAAGAGGGACTTCCCTGGCAGTCCAGTGGTTAAGACGCCATGCTTCCACCGCAGGGGGTATGGTTTCGATCCCTGGTCGGGGAACTAAAGATCCCACAAGCCAAAAAAAAAGAAAAAAAGAAAAAATATATATATATATACTTAACTAACACTTATTTTGCAACAGGCACTCTTCCCAAAACTTTACAAATAGCAACTCATTCAATCATCATGATAACCCTATGAAATAGGTTCTATTGTCACCCCTATTTTGCAGATGAGGGAACAGAGGAACAGAGAGCTTATGTAACTTGCCCAAAGTCACACAGCTAAATGGTGGAGCTGGGATTTCATCTGTACAGGCTGGATCCAGAGGCTGTGCTCCACACACACACTACGCCTTACCTTGCTGCCTCATCTTGCCAGTGTTAGAATGACGGAGGAAAGAAAAAAAATTGGAATCTAACTTCACAGAAAACTGGGAAGGGAGCAATATTTATACAAAAGAATTCCAAATGAATAGTATGTTTCCAAATACTTCATGCATAGTGTGTTGACACTATATGAAATGTAGTCATAAAAATCTAGGCTGATTTGAATACCTAACTTGAAAGATGTTGCTCCTTGGCTTAAAAAAGATAAGACTATCAAACTGTGAATCACTTGAAGTTCTCAAAAACATGACACTGACGTCCAGGCAAATGAATAATTACTGTATTCACTTAGTAGGAAATTATACAAACACACAACTGGTTAAAAAGTTCAAAATTCAGTTATCCTCGTAGCCAGTTGTGCTAGCTACGGCTGCCGTAACAAAGTACCACAAACTGCCTTAAATAAAAGAAATGTATTGTCTCACAGTTCTGGAAGCCAGATGTCCAAGATCAAGGTGTCAGCAGGGTTGGTTTTATTTGAGGGCTGTGAGGGAAGGCCTCTCTCCTTGGCTTGTAGATGGCTGGCTTCTCCCTATGTGTCTTCAGATCATCTTCCCTCTATGTGTGTCTGTCTCTGCATCCAAATTTCCCCATTTTATAAGGACCCAGTCATATTGGATTAGAGTCTACCCTAATAACCTCATTTTAACTTGATTACCTCTAAAAAGACCCTACCTCCAAACAAGGTAGGAGTTTTAACTCCAACTTATCCATTTTGCAGGGGACACAATTTAACCCGTATCAGCAGTATATTGAGGGGTAAGAGTCCTGTCTGAATTCTAGCTCTGACATTTATCAATTTTGAGACCCTGGCATACCTCATTTCCCTCCCTTAAATGAGGATAAAATAGATAGTATCTACGCCATGCTGTTGTGAGGATTAAGTGAATTAGTACATGTAACACATAGACTACTGAGTAGTACAATGCATGTTAGATATTCGTTCATTCATCAAATAGTTACTGAACACCTATTAAGTACCAGGCACTGTTCTAGGTGTTTGAGACACAGACATAAACAAAACATGCAAAAATACCCACCTTTGTGGATCTCATAATTTAGCGGGGAAAGAAAAAAAATACAAATAGTAGAACACATAGACTATCAGAGAGTAATAAGTGTTATAGAGCAAAATAAAGCAAGACAGTGGCTAGAGAGCGTTGGGGGTTGCGATTCTGGATCAGAGAGGGCCTCACAAATTTGTCATTTGATCAAGGACCTGACGAATGGGAGGAGACAGTTAAGTGCTTATCTGGAGCTTTTAGATAGAGAAGGGTTTCCCCACTTCAGCACTACTGGCAGTTGGGGCTGGATTATTCTTCTTTGCGGCGGGGGGGGGGGGGGGGGGGGAGGGGGGGGGACTGACCTGTGCATTGCAGGATGTTTAGCATCCCTACTAGATGCTAGCAGTGGTGAGTAACATCTGCTACCCCAGTTGTCACCACTCGTCTGACAACCAAAGATGTCTCCAGACATTGCCACATGTCCTGTGGGGGACAACATCACTGCTGTATGAGAGCCACTGAGACAGAAGAAAAGTAAAAGCCCAGGGGCAGGAGTGGGCTCAGCTTGTTTGAGGCACAGCAAGGAAGCAGGCAATAGGAGATGAAATTAGAAGGGAGAAGGATGAACCACACATATCATCTATGACCTTGAGGCCACTCTTTCAGCAGATGGGAAGCTACTGGAGGGTTAAGAGCAAAAAGACAACACAACCTGACTCACATTTTAAAAATATTCCAATTGGCTGCCACACTGAGAATTGCCTGTAGGTACAAAGACAGAAATGGACACCTCAGCGGGGAGGCTATCACAGTAATCCTATTATTGGTTTATTTACTTTTTTTTTTTTTTGATTTAATTTGGTCACTGATTTGCCTGGATGGTCATGGGACTACTGAGAGAATTGAGCTAAGATCTGGGGAAGAAAAGAGGAAGGAGAATTAGCACAAAAGGAAAAGCCTAAGAGTGGGCAAGGTAGCTTTTCACTGAAGTGTAAGGCAGTACTGTAAAGTCAATTTGAAAGAGCAGAGGGGTTGCATAGGACAAAGAGAGAATGTTGGGGGCAAGTCTGTGCGCAGGGCCAGTGAATGCTATACTAAGGAATGGGAGCTCTGGTCTGTAGGGAACGGAGAGCCTTTCAAGCTTAAGCAACGAGGAAAACTCTGCAGCAGGGTGCAGATCACAGGACTAAGAAAGAATACTTTCAAAGGGAGTTTCCTGAAATAATACGGGCGAGCGATAACAAGAGCCTAAGTTTAGGTGGAGGAAGAGCCTGAGCACGACATTCTGAAGGAAGCAAAGTGAAGTCCTGCCCAAATATTTGGAATTACCTTCTGCAGGGTAATTTTGCTTGTAGGCAAGCGCACACTACTGTCTTCGTGGCTGGGGTCTGGAAAAGTTTCCAGGGTATCAGAGATCAAGCAAATGCCAAGCCCACCATGAAATGGTTTAAGCAGTGTAGGGCAGGACGTTTCTTGGAAATGGTGTCCCCAGAGGAGGGTGTGTTAAGTTTCTTCAAGGGTCTTTTCAAAAAGACTACTAGCTGTAAGTGAGAACTATGCCGAGTACTGACAACGAAGGGAAAAGTAGGTCTGCAACCAAAGAGTTCTTTCAGGATGGTCGCGCATTTCAATTTCTAGACTTAAAACGTCTCAGCAGGTTTAGCAGAGCAGGGTAGGTACGTCAAACCAGTCCCGCTACTTTTTAGGTGGGAGCAACAAGGCCGCCTGCCCCCTCCTTTCCACGTCCTTTCGAGTACGATTTCCGAAGGGACCTCACAAGACTCACCACCCTCTTTTTACCCAGTTAACAGAAGGCGGAGGGCGGCCGCGCCGCAGGGAGCAGCGGCTGCTCGGGCCGCCGCCCCTGGTGTGGCGCTCGCTGCGGACCGCGGGAGGGAGAGGGGGCGGCGCGGCTGGGCGGGGCGAGGAGGGGGGCTGCGGGGCGCGAGCGGAGGGACTCAGGAATCGCCCGCCTCCCGCCCCGCCCGCCGCCGCCGCCGCCCCAGTCACCTCGCTCTGCGGCCACCCGGCACCAGGAGTAGCCCCAGGCGGCGGCGCGACGGTCCCCGCCATGTCTGCAGCCATGAGGCAGAGGTTCGACCGGTTCCTTCACCAGAAGAACTGCATGACTGACCTCTTGGCCAAGCTCGAGGCCAAGACCGGCGTGAACCGGAGCTACATCGTCCTCGGTGAGTGTGGGGCTGCGGCCCGCGGGATCCCGCCGCTTGCCCGGCCCGGGAGCAGCTGTCGCATCGCAGCTGGGACCACGGGCTCGGTGACAGACGGGGGTCAGTGGCGTCGTCGGGGACAGAACTGGCCGCCTGCACAGGCCAGGGACCAGAGACCGCGCCCGGGGCGGCCCGGTGACGAGGCACCCGGGACGTGGGGTCGGGGACCGGCCGGCGCTGACGTGTCTGCCCTGCGGCCCAGTGCTGCGTGCCAGTGGCCGAGAGCAGAGCTGGCGCCGACCGGCGGGGCCCCTGCGGGAGGGAGCGCGGTCCCCGTGGCGGAGTACCGGGTCGTAGCCAGACCCTCCGCGGAGTTGGGCGCGGGACGGGAGGGGCCGCGGGCAGGCGCCGGAATCCCGGCCTCCCCAGACCCTCCGGGAAGGAAGCGGGGCTCCTGCCTCTGGTGCGCAGCGTGGCGTGGGGCCCCTTGCGGGAGGGACTGGGGAAGGAAGGGCACAAAGGTGCGGCCTGCCGGGTATCCCCAGACCAAAGGCAAAGCCCCGAGAAGGCGCGGGCCCAGCCTCGGTGCGGTTTCTTTTTCTCCAACGCTCAGAACGGGCCAAGCTTTGCGGTGTTGGCGGGGGCTGCCCGGCTGGAGCGCCTGTGTGCCACCCGACCCACTTCTCTCCTCGTGTCTGCAGGTGTCATCGGGCTGGTGGCTTTGTACCTGGTGTTCGGTTATGGAGCCTCTCTCCTCTGCAACCTGATAGGATTTGGTTACCCAGCCTACGTCTCGTAAGTGGCTCCCCCTGCAACCGTCCCTTCCTCCCCTTCACTCCCCCCTTCCCCCATCCAGAGCTGTGCTAGTTACTGTACCATCCCCATTTCCCTGGGAGAGTGGTCAGAGGACCAAAGAGTAGTAACTGACTGCTTAAGGTTACACATTTTAGAGCCTTACCTTGACACCTGATCTCCTGATGACTAGCCGAAATGTATATTTCATCAGCTTAAAGTGGCGGAGCGTGTGCCTTCTAACAGCTGCACAAATGAAAGGCAGAGCAAAGTCGACCTTTACCGGTGGGACGATCTCAACGGGTACAGAGAGCCGATTCTTTCTCCCTAATAATTATTTCAGTGTGTATTTCACCTTATATTTATGTACACAGTAAAACCCCATCAATTAGAGCTTCTTTAATTCAGAGTTAATGTTAATTCAGACACTGGGGAGAATTTTGTCTTCTTTATATTAAAAAGGCTGGCCACTTATTACAGGCAAACGGGAAACACTTATCCTAGTATAAAAACAAAAACAAACCTTATAAAATGCATCCCTAATATATCTCCTTGGTTATATAAATGACCCATTTATATAATTAATCTAAATTACAAGTGAATCTTATCAGATTACCATCTGACTTTTCTGCTGGCTGAGGCTGTTTTTACTCTACAGTGTGTTTAATTTGAAAATATTCTACAATTTCATTTTTCCATTCATTCAATAGGAATTATGCTTCCCCACAAATAAATTTTGTTTTATTCTACAGCTCTTTCCAAGAAAGCTGGTGGGTTTTACTTCTATTGAATTGGTCTGTACAACTTTCCTCAACCATAGGGATAAAAAAAAAGGAAGAAAAAATTTCAGCTGGAAGGCTAAGACACCAATAACACATTATTACAACTGTGTCTATCATAGGCCAGGCTAGAATTTAATATATGACTAGAAAGGGGAAATGTGTTTTAGAAAAAGTTCTGACTTGAAAAATTAAATCGAAATTACGTAAGTAGTAATTACTGAATTAGTCTGGTACAGACACTTAGTGGCTCCAGAAAATCTAGCTGCATATAGGACACTACTTGCTTTTGAATTTGGAGATCTTCTCCAGCATTATCTGCTAAAGTACCATCCACACTGTTTGTGTATACCACACGATTCTGAAGACAGACCAGAAAAACTGGTTTGACTTTCAGATCAATGAAAAAGTTACAAGAATAGCAGTTCTCCATAAAATAATAGATGGTGTAGATAGAAAGTCTGTAGGCAACACTGGTTCAAAATGGCTTGCACATCACTGTGTCTGTGATGATGGACAAAATAACCAGGTAGAACATTCCTTTACTTTTCTTCTGTTTGTGTATTCTACTTGTAAGAGTTCTTTTAGTAAGAAAGATTTTGAAGCATTTTTCAAGTTTGTGCTTTAGATGTTATTGATCACATTTAGTAACTGCCTAGCTGCTTGAATTGTTTTGAACTAGGGAAGACGGTGGATCTTTAAAAATACTGAAGAGCATAAAAAACATTTTTTCCACATCAGTGCTGTTTGGTGAGTAATCTTGTGAGAAACATAACCTTGTCTGTTGGTGTGATTAGATGATTGATACGAGCTTTAGAAAAGTAAAAATCTGTTTCTGGGTGGGATGTGTAGATCTGTGTATGAGGAAGTGGATGTGACTGAAGGCAGACAGGGCTTGGACAGGCTTTTCTTTGACCTAGTGGATTAATTCTAGCAGGAGCCGCTTTGTTTGTCTGTTTTTTAATTAATTTTTATTAGAGTATAGTTGCTTTACAATGTTGTGTTAGTTTCTGCTGTGCAGCAAAGTGAATCAGTTATATGTATACATATACCCACTCTTCTTAGATTTCCTTCCCATTAGGTCACCACAGAGCATTGAGTAGAGTTCCCTGTGCTATTCAGTAGGTTCTCATTAGTTATCTATTTTACACATAGTAGTGTCTGTATGTCAATCCCAGTCTCCCAGTCCATCCCACCCCGCCCTTCCCCCCTTGGTAACCTTAAGTTTGTTCTCTACATGTGACTCTCTTTCTAGCAGGAGCCATTTTTATAGTCATATTTTAAAGTAATTTCAAGCAAGTCAGTTTCAGTTTTTTATCATTTGTTTGAACTCATTCTTTCATTCATTTTCTACATAGTCAATTTAATATTATTGGCTCTCTTTATTTACAAGAAGCTAAGTGTTCGTGTCTATTGCTAGGAATTCTAGGAAATGGTAGAGATGGTCATGTACCTGAGTAGTTCAGGTAAGTGGGTTTTATATATTTTAGAATTTTTTTATTCACCAAGTAGACACACTTTTCTATCTGAGTATTCTGAGGCAAAGTGACATTTGTAGTACACTTTAATAGGAGTTGGAAGAGTATTAAAAATCTAAAAAAGGGGATTTAATGATTTAAATAAACATTCAGGAAATAATTTATGAGTATCTCTAGATTAATATTTATTCATAGGATGCTTCCTTTTGGTACACCCAGCTCTTTTACCTTTAAAATGAATACAAGATCCTATTATCATAAGGGAATTAAGTGAAGGTTGGTCTCTGTGGGTACTTGGATTTTTCACTAAAACAGTGCTTCTCAGCCTTGGCTGCCCATTAGAATTATCTGAGGAGCCTTAAAAAGTACTGATGCCTGGGCCCTATCCCCAAAGATTCTGATGTAATTGGTCTGGGGCGCAGCCTGGGTTTTGGAATTTTTAAAGGAGTCTCATGTGCAGCCCACGCTGAGAAGCCCTGCTGTAGAGCAGCAGCATAACCTGTGCTTGTTACACTTGAAGAGGGGGTGAAAGGGGCAGAAGAACAGCCTGCTAACCCTGGGAAGAGTCCAGAGGCCCACCTGGCCTCTGCTTTGTGAAGGAGGTTCAAGGGCACATGGGATTGTGTGCACAGTAAAAGCACACAGACCCCCAGTTAGTAAACATTCAGGCAATCACTGTTATATTAGTCAAATCAAGTCTGTTCATTGCTTAACCGATGTAATTGTATAATTGTCAGAAAGAAAGTCCTTGTAAGTGGTACTGTTAGTAGCACCACAATCAGTGTTACTTAAGGTGTGATCTGTGACCACTTTAATTGTTCTCCTTGTCTCTTGGAATTCTCCCCAGCCAGAGTTATTTTTAAGAATACAGGTTCATCTATTTAGCAAACATCAAATGCCAACCGTGCGCCAGACACCGTGGCAGCACCTCAGATACACCAGGGACTAAGTTGCACATACTCCCCATCTTTGCATGACTAGTCTACGGGGTAAACTGCAATAAATAGAAAAGTAGTGACAGCGTGGTGAGCCCTCCACAGAGCACCCGCAGGGAGCTGTGGTAGAGATTAACGGGAGGGGCCCCCTGTAGGTACTTATCTGAGCTGCCATTTGAGTTAAGCCTTGAGGGATGAGAAGCTGCCCGCTGAGAGCAGAGTCAGGCGGAGGGAGCCGCGTGTGCCAGGCCCTGGGCAGCCCGGCGCTTGGGCTGTTGGAGGACCTGGTGCGTTGGAAGCTCTGAGAGGGAAGAGGGGCGAAAGAGGACCAGAGAGGTGCAGGTGCCATCAGGCACAGCTGGTGGCTGGCACACCAAGTGTGCATTTTATTCCAGGTAGCTGTGGGGAGTTGGCATGTTTTCTGATTGCCTTGGATGGGTTCTAAGTAGGAGGTGACATGTTAACAATGTACATTTTAAGGTCATTCTGTCTGCTGTGATTCCTGGAAGGAATTGGTGATCCTGCCAAACTATTGCTAATCCCTTCCTTTCTCACCTTTCAGCTTTTGCTCCTGCTGCTTCCTTTCTTTGGGCCACCATAGAGTGGCCCACAGATTGTGCTTAACGGTCAGTGATAGGCTTAGAGGCTGCAGGGTGCAGAAGTAAAATAAGGAAAAGCCCATTTGGCTTCGTAGCTTTTCTCGTGACTCACTACCCGGGGAAATCTTTGGGTGGGGCCCAGGTGCACCTGGCTTCACACCACACCTTGTCATGTTGGAGCACTGGACAGCTGGAGGCCTGGCTAGCCTTCGGGGTGGGGCAACCAGTGCCTTATCAGGTAGCCCCTTCCTACTGGTTACTCTTATTTTCGGCATATGTAATTTCTCTTTGAGAGCAGGGCCATTAATCCTCTACCTCTAAGTTTCCAGACTTTTTGGCCACTCTTTATAGGCAATTTGAAATATAATTCCAGACTTATCATTATCAAGAGCTGTTGACAGAATGACTTTAATCTCCCTACTTCCTTCTATTTCTGAAAAGAGAAGGCAGACTACCGGATAATAATAGGAACCATTATTATTACAGCAGACCTGCCCCTCCCCCCATTTTTTGCTGAGATATAATTTCCATGCAACCCTTTTAAAGTGTACAATTCAGCGGTTAGTATAAAGTTTTGCAACCATCACTGCTTTCTTTCTTTTTTTTTAAATAAATAAATTAATTTTTTTTTAAAAAAGATGATGCAGGAAATATAACAGAAGCAGAAGTAAGATCTCACCCAACAATTTTTATGTAATGTTAAATGTAGCATTACCATTACCATTAAAAAATCTCCAAGGATTTTTAATCTTTTTTGTATAAATAACTTTCACTGCTCTTAAGTTTATGATCCCCTCTCCCGACTATTATTCTCAGGTCAAAAAAACAATGAAAATCGTCTAACAAATAAACCCTTAACAGCCACCAAGTGTGTCACTTTTATAAGAAAATTACTGAAATTTTGAGAAAAATAAGGTAAAATAAACTGGAATATAGAAAATTCATGACACAAAAACTAAACTGTAATCCCTTGTGTTTAAAAATCTTAAAAAAATTTTTTACCTCTGGTGGAGTTCCAGATCCACCCCATTTTTCTCTCACACATTATTATGAAGAGAAACTACTCCAAAATAAAAATAATAATGTCCTGCATACTAAATACAGTCTTTAAAATATGTTCCACGTAAGAGCTCTTCCAAAGAAAAGCCACAAATTTCCTTTAATATGGAAAGTAAGAGTTCCAGGCAAGTATCTCTTTTGTAACAGTAAGTCTCTTAACAGTTTTAATATCCAGGTTTTATAAAACTATTGGCTACCATTCAATCTGAAATGTCTAATCCACAAAAAAACAAAGTATGAATAGGTATCTTGCTAAGTATCAGCATCTAAGGAACTTATTAAAAATACACATGGGGCTTCCCTGGTGGCGCAGTGGTTAAGAATCTGCCTGCCAGTTCAGGGAACACGGGTTCGAGCTCTGGTCCAGGAAGATTCCACATGCCGTGGAGCAACTAAGCCTGTGCGCCGCAACTACTGAAGCCCATGCACCTAGAGCCCGTGCTCCGCAACAAGAGAAGCCACCGCAATGAGAAGTCTGCGCACTGCAATGAAGAGTAGCCCCCGCTCACCACAACTAGAGGAAGCCTGCACGCAGCAACAAAGACCAAAAGCAGCCAAAAATAAATTAATTTATTAAAAAAAGATAATAAAATAAAATAAAAATACACATTATTTCGGGCCCTACATATTTATATGTCTCCCTTGTTTGACTTAAACAGGATAAACATTCAAGTCTAAGAAATATCGTTCCTAACATGGACACCAAAAAGAAGATTCCTATAATAAAATGTTCCCTACTTTTACAGGTTTCACACATTCTCCACAATAAATGAACATTCATTCATATTGCCAATGCAATTTTTGTTCTCTATCCATTATCATAAATTATAAAATGTATATCCCATCAGTTTTCAAAAAGTATGATGGAATAGTAGAATTAAAGATTCCACAAGTTTTTCTTTTTATATTAAAGCCAACTACCCATCTGTTCAGTTTAACTCTTTAACCTCCTTCAAAACCTGTCTAAACTCCTAAACCTAGAACTCTAGTGAGCAAAAGGCTAGAAGCACTTCAGGTGCCAATTAGAAAATACCTGGTCATTTGCTCTTATCATTTACACTATATCAAGAAGATGATTTACTAACAATGTACTACATTAAAATGATAAAATTCTATAATAAAGCCATTGCAACTATCAAATATATCAAAAGAGTAGAATTTTTCTTGTATCCCAATATTTAGTACGTTTGGCCTGTGTAGGAGATCTGGCTGCATCTTTACATAAGACAGCCATGAGAGTATAATCATCACAGAGTGACCAGCGGTTTCTAAGTACCCTGACCTCTCCTTGCTCTACCCTCTGAATTTCCCCCCAAAAGAGGGCTCCCTCAGCCTAATGACTGCAACTATCTACCATTCCCATAGTCAAGTCTCATGGGTCAGATAGAGGTAAAGTGGCAGGGCATGTAATATTGAAGGAATGGCCCAAGATGCCTCTTACCCAGTCTCTCCACAATAATTTTATACTCTTATTTTCCATCTTGTACCTTTATACCCAGCCCTCTGGCGACCCTGCCCCAGTCAGTCAACCCACAGGTACAGAAATGAAAGAAAGTTTGAGCTCCCAAGAGAAAAAGAAAGTTATTTTGATTTCTGTTGCCACATGAATGAAATCTAGAGGCATTTAACATGCAAATATTGTTATACCTAGCAGATGGGTTCCATATGAATATACTTCAAGTACATCAGTGTTTAAATAAGCTGCTGTTGACTAGTATGGAAATCTAAGAATTTACAACATTAAAACCTCAAATACACTTCCTTATAGAGAAACAATCAGACTAGTATACATTTATAATACAGTCAATTTGTAGCTGGGAAATGCCTTTACTAAGATATGTAAATCTTATTCGAGTGCATTTATAATACTCAAAAGTACACTATATAAAAAAAAAATCACAGGACAGTCTTACTAACATCCCCCCCATTGCCTCAAAAATTTTATAATTCAATTTAAACATATTCAAGAAAAAAACCAGTGAGGTCAATTAAAAAAAAAAAACACAAACCTTTACATATAAAAATTAGTACCTGATCCATCTGTTCCTGAACCAGATCTGACAGACCCATCTGTGAAGGAAATGGATTCAGAATCAGAGTCACTAGCCTCACTTCGGGTGTCATAATCATTTCCCTCTTCCTCCTGGTCTCTCTCATCCTCTTCATATTCTTCTTCTTCCTCCTCCTCCTCTCCATCGTCATCCACCTCTTCATCTTCCTCCACATCTTCCACCCCTTCCTCCTCATTCTCAGTGTTGTTGCCTTGCTCGTCGGAAGAACCACTGGTGCCAGTCTCATGGTCAGAGCCACCTTCTTCAGAGTTCACTTCCTCCTTAGAAGACTGGCTGTGTCTGCTTGCACATCTGTCCACTTCAAGCCCAATTCTCTCAGAACCATCTGGCGTAAGGGATTTGACCCTCCTTTCAGGATCCCTTTTCCGCAGACATGTTTTTTCAGGTTGACTCTTACAAGGTTCTCTGGAGGCACTGCTTGACAAACGAATTTTCCGATCAGCTTCTAGACGTTTGTTTCAGATCTTTGATATTCCTCATTTTTATACTCTGTGACTGACTTTCCTTTTGTACTAACCATTCTTTTGTTATTGCTAACTGATGAGCTCAGTGACTTACAAATCAATTGTCTTGAATGAACAGAAGGTTTTTGTTGCTTTGTGTCAGTAGATTCCATTTGGTCACTTTTTCTTTTTGAACCCTTTTTCTCATTTTTTATCTTGTTCACTCTCTGGATTATAGAGTTCATTATCCTGTTCTGGTACTTCAGTCAAAATATCATCTAGAACATTAAGTTCTCCATCTGCTAGTGTTGGAAGGGCTCCTGCAGAGGTGGGGGGCGGCTGTGGCTCACCACGGGGACAAGGACACTGGCAGCAGAAATTCTGGGAGGTCCTCCTTGGTGTGTGCCCTCCTGGAGTCTCCATCACCGCTTTCTAATTCCAAAACATGTTCATCACCCCAAAGGAAACCCTGTACCCATTAGCAGTCATTCTCCATTTCTTCTACACCCCAGTCCTCAGAAACCACCAATCTACTTCCTGTCTCTATGGATTTGCCTGTTCTGGACGTTTCATACAAATGGAATCATATAATAACGTGGTTCTTTGTTTCTGGGGCGGCCCTGCTTTGGATGGCACAGAAGCGAGTCTTTCTGAGAGACCTCTCGGCGAGTGTGCTTTGCTGCACCGTCACATACACAGAGTCGGAGCCCGAGACCGAAGGTTACTGCCTCCCAGTGGTGCCGGAATGTGGAGGCTCCTCCCGCCCCTGCTTCTTCATTCGAGTGCAGTTATGACGGAAGTCTAATGACTTTGCTTTCCATTTTTATCTTTGCCCTGCAGCGAAGGGAAAGGATGAGGGTTGGATTTTGTCCAACTCAGCCATCTTTTTGTTTAAAATTCTATTAAAACGTCTTTTACTTTTCCTCTCATTTATTTCGTACGTTTCTTAAGGACCAGGTGGCCACCTTCCTGGGACTATCAGAGCTGGGCCTTAGAGATCAAACATGTAGTCTGATCGCTTTTCAAAAGATCGAGGGACAGAGAGAGTTAGAAGGTTTTCCAAGGTCACACAGAGGCTAGACTTGTAACTGAGGGCTCCAGACCTACACAGAAATGTGAAAGCACATTTAAGCATACTTTAGTACCAAGCTTGAAAAGATTAAATATGCTTAGAGTCCAGAATTTTAATGTCTGTATTTAATGTTTGGCAACACTTTTCAAATCTGATACCCAATTTAGTGATGCGTCATTTTATCTTCTGTGTGTCCTCACCAGCCCATTTTAACCTTTTGCTATCAGTACAAAGAGTGTTACTGCTTTTAGGTCTTTGCACGGCTGCTGAACACCTGTGCAGCCCTTAATTTAATAAACACTTAAATACCTCTGTTTAAGTGCTTTATAAATATAGCTTATTTAATCCTCATAACAACCCTATGATATAGGTATTATGATTATTCCCGTTTTACAGGTGAGGAAACAGAGAAAGAAGTAACTTGATTAAGGTCTCATAACAGTAGACGGTGACACTGATATTTAAACCTAGGGAGCTTGGCCCCAAAGCCCATGTTTTTAACTTTTCGTTATATTGCTTCCCATATGGCTCTTCGAGTGTCCCACAGATACATGCCATAACCTTATATAGAGATGAAAATTAACTATTGATGTAACTTTTTCTTTTATCAGTTTGACACTGTCAATACAAATACATGATCTTCATGCAGTGTAGTTCTCAAATAAGGTACTACCATCCCAAATCATATATCTGCACACATAGTCATTTGCAGCGTTTTGTGAACATGAGTTAGAATATATTACTAACAAGTTCTTTCTCTTGTTGGCTGTGGTACAGCATTGATTTACAACAGCAGCAATATAGCTCATCATGTGCAGAGACCTGCTCTTTTTTTAAGCAGTGCATGCCCATCTGAAGATGACACACTGCATTGGATCTCCTGAGGAAATGCAGCCTTGTCTGTAGTTCTTTGTCAGGAGGCAACGAATCTCAAGGGGGAGATGTTTGGGGATGGTCCCCCTATGAGGTCAGATCAGAAAAGGGGATCGTGAGGGAGAATATTTGAAGGAGACAGTCAAAATAACTACAAGAATTGTAATACAGTCAACCACAAGTAAAAGCTACAGCATCTTAGCAAATGATGCACAGCAGATAACATGAGGGAATATAGGTTAAAAAGGGTTGAAATCTACTTATTTACAGTTTGCAATGGCAGATTGCTGAACAGGTTCACTACCCAGAGGAGAATTTGGGAAAGTCGCCATGGTTCTGACTGATGGTTCTGAACCACTTTCTGTTTCTCAAGAGCAAGTCATCTGAAGCAGAGCTAGGCTTCCCTAATGTTGCTGGGGGATGTGTATTTGTGGTTGTCTTCATGGACTCATTAGTAAGGGGTGTGTTTGTTTTCTTGTGTTTTTTAAAGAACTTGTACTTATTTTTTTTCTTTTTTTACTCATGAGCACTTGGGAGCAGATATATTTTCTACTAAGCTGCTTATGTTCCTATTACACCAGCTTTACTCTCTGCAACCGTGTGTTCTTTGTTACTAGCGCTTCAGGGCAGAGCTGCTCACGCCCACACTTTCCTTCTCTGGGTAGCGTGAAGCACATGCACATATTCTGGCCTACTGGGCACTTAGACCAAAAATATAACTGGCATTCTGTAAATGCCTTAAGCACCAGTGTAGTCGTAAACATTTAAACGTTTACCTTTGTCAGCTTTTTACTGGTTGTGTTTTTACTTAGTATTATGGCTAGCATTACTGAACTATTTTAAAAGGAAGGAGTTGTGGAGAAAACTTAAATGCTGATAATTAAAGCCAGCGTTTTGGTTACGTTTTTGTTTTTTTCCCTTTGCCTGTGTCATAGAGAAAAGAAAGTTTTGAGGAGCAAATAAGATTTAAACAATTTATTCATGATCTAGTTTCTGGGCTCTAAAGCAGTTATGGAGGGTGATCTTATTCCTAAGACTCTGTTCTGGAGTGTTCCCTATGAACTTAAATGAACTTTTTTTGTTCTCTGTATGGAGGCCCTGGAGATAGGGTCTATTTGTCCTTCTGAGCTGCGTCCCTCTCCTCCCGTTCTAGAGCTCTCTTTTTTAGGACTTTGAATGAGAACTCTGTTTTTCAACTTAATATCCTCAGATAGTATTTAAAACAAGTATAAATATTTATGGGCCATTTTAAGACATTTAGTGCCTATCAATAATATTACCAAGTAATTAATTTTTTGAATAAATGATTATAGCAGAAGTTTAAAAACAATTTCAAAAATTGCTAATGAAATTACTTTTGTAGCAGTTGAAATATAAGCAGGGGCTGCAGAAACCTATCCTGATTTCATTCTAACACTCCCTGATTCCTGGAAGTGGAAGAATCAGGGAGTGGAGCTATCATGCGTCCCTCTCACATGGCTACTATATATATCCTGCAGCTTCTGGTAGTTTGGCTAGGTGATCTAGTAAAGGGATCACTTACACGTCAGAGGTAACTCTGGACTGCTGTCTACATCTTGATGTGGCCCTCTTTTGTCTGGGAAAGGTCAGTTTAGGTTGTTCTTGTGCAGGTTGTGAGGGTGCTTGAGCACAAGTTAAATTTTCTGATGCCAGACCTGACATAGATATTATATATACAGAGCCATCAATTTTATTGACAGAGGGTTGTCCCAGTAGGATTTGCATCTGCTGTTTTTTTGTTTGTTTGTTTACTGAAGTATAGTTGATTTACAAAGTTGTGTTAGTGATTGCAATGTGGTGTACAGCAAAGTGATTCAGTTTTACACGTATATTCTTTTTCATATTCTTTTCCATTATGGTTTATTACAAGATATTGAATATAGTTCCCTGTGCTATGCAGTAGGACCTTGTTGTTTGCATCTGCTGTTTTATTGCTTCAGGCGTTCATCTTTTTTAGCTGTCTATTGAATAGTCTAAATGCATTCTGTTTTGAGTTATAAAATGTTAGCTAGGAGAGGTCTTAGAGATCAGGCTGCTGGGGCTATAGCCATCTTTAACGGATTTGGAAACCGAGGAGACAAAATGAAGTTTTATGACTCAGGTCACAAGTCTGTTGAGGCAAAGCCAGGCGTAGGTGTAGGGGTGCCTGACTCCCCTCGCCCGCCCACTGCCAACATTCCTCATGCTTTATATTCGACTGTGACTGAAGCTTCCATTTTGCATTAAAAAACAAAATGGTGAACAGTTGACAAATAAGATCAGTATAATTAAACACAAAAATATTTGACCACTAAATGACTGCTTTTGGTTTTTTTGTAATTTAATCTCCGTTAGAGATGTTTTACAGACTCATCTTAAAATGCATTTGCTTGTGAATTTACCTTATATCATGCATTTCATTAAGTTAGTCATTTTATACTATAGGAGAACACTATATTAAAAATGAAAGGAGCGTGGTATATTTTTTCATTGTTCTTGTATAGTCATCTTATAGTTTCTACATATTTAAGAAGCATATTTGCTGCTAGTGATTGTATCTCTTTTGTGGTGGGGAGGAGGATTGGGCATGATATAAAACAGTAAATAAGCAGATTGGTTTTATTGTATGTTTAGTTTTTTCCCTTTGTTTGTTTGATCTCTTGCTCTGTTGGTTCTCTCTCTTGCTTTGAAAGCACACCTACTCTGCAGTGAAAAACAAGTGTACTTTTCTGAGTGCCCATAGTTTCTGACCTTCTTTTTTCCATGAAGAAGAAAAATCTTTTCCTTACTGGCATGGAAATAAAATACTGTTCATGTCTTAAAATGTGTGATTTTTTTTCCTTCTAATTTGACACACTGTATGTGTCAAATAATATTTGCAATGGCAGACTGCTAAACAGAGGTAATAGGAAATAGGAAAATTATTTTGAGCTGTTAGGAATTCCTGCTTCCCATTCTCTAATAAACACAGCCAAAAAGCAGTCCTACACATAGTGGGCACTGTGGATGGTCACACTGTGTGTCTGCTGTATCAGAAAGGATTATAAACATTATGGTCCGTATTCTTCATATTCATGCTTCAAAGACTCTACCTTGAACCCTGGAATATTTATTATTAAACATAACTTACCACGTTAGAAATAAAACAAAGCAAATGGACCCAAAGTAGATTCCTTTCTGTTCTTTACCAACAGCACATCTCAAAGCTTTTTATTGTTATAGGTTATTTTCATGAACTGCTTTTTTGATGTCCTGTCTGGTAATATAATCAACTCATTAAAATTAAAATCCTATTGATGAGTACAACTGGTTTCAGTAGTAAAGCCATGGTCTGAAGACATATAATATTACTTAATTTTATGTCATTTGGCTAGTGTGAACTGTAGTGGCTAAGTTACATATGAACCATGTACAGTACAGGTAGTGTGTACCTAAGTTTCTTTGGTGTGAGTGATCAGAAACATATGTACATGGACCTGATAATTACTAGTTGAATTAACCCTTGGGGAAATAGATTAACTTTTATAGTACTCAATTTTCTCATATGTAAAAGGAAGGGATAAGTTAAACACTAGCACAGGATCAAGATTTTAGTAAGTGCTTAATTAAGTGTGGCTACTTTTGATTAACATACAAAGAGGAAAACTGACAATCATAGTCATGGTTGTCTAACTCCATGTCATTGAACTTTAAATGATTAAGGAAAAACCTCCCAAGTAGTATTTTCTTTCACTTATTTTTTTCGCTTACTCTTTTTCTGTTCCTTATCTTACTTTTTCCTGTACTTAGATCAGCAGCTTAAGACTTTGTTATTCTAAGGCGCAATAAAGTACCATAAAGTTTTCTTCTTCCACGTTATAAATATGTGATATGGCCAGTGGTTTTTTTCTCTTTTGGTACAGTGGTATACATGTTCCTAAGCCCTGGGCATTGTTTAACGACCAATTTTTAAATATTAAACCTATTTTTTACTTGTTTTGTTTCCATTGAGATTTCCAGTTTCCCATAACTCCTCCATTGGACCCCTCCCCAAGCACACCTGTGCTGCTTACTTAAGAATGGAGTGATCTTTTGACTGTTTTTGACTTTATGTCCTTGAGCATCACTGTTTTGGCCCCAGAGCTTCAGTACAGTGTCAGTGCATGGTCAGTGCTCAGCATATGCTTGCATCCAAATGAGCCTGTCACTGACAGTTGCGGTGGATTACCTAGACAGGGCCTCTCTGGCCATTTCACTTCACCCCCCACCACTAGGAATTGAGTGGAGAAAAGTAGAGCCAGTTAGGTTTTTGGTTTGTACTGATGGTAAACAATCTTACTTATTTTTTCATTTCCTTTTTATCTTAAGAAAAATTTTAACAAAGAAGATTAAGCCAGACAGTCTTATTCCCTGTTAGAAGCTACCTTTAAAGTAGACCATTTGGAATATAGGACATAGGAATAAATAATTGCAAAACTTCTCAATGAGCTTTTTGTATTTGTCATCTATCTTATGCTTCTCCTTCATTGTAGACATACATGTATATAATACTAAATATAATATACACACAGTTTATCCTTCATACTATTGTAGGAAATTGACATTTTTCAACTTAATGACATGAATGAGGTTTTGAAATACCCATTAACCAGGAATAACCTTTGAGTCTGAAAAAGTTAATATAGTGTTAAAAATGCTTAATTTGTAACTACATCAAAGTAAGAGAATGCAACATCCATCCCAATGATAAACATAACTAAAGTCGTCATTGATGGAAGAAGAAAATCTCAGTAACAAATATCTATGACATATCTCAAAGGCTTAGAAAACAGCTTTCCTCCACATATCTGCTTTTCCTATTTGCTAGTTTTAATTTCTTAATGATATAATGATAGAATATTTATAATAGTAAATATTAGGTAAAAGTTGGGTAGCATATTATTTGACATATTATTGTTTATATTTGTTAATTGTTTATACCTCTGAAAGCTATTTACATGTTACACATAATAAACATGGACTTTGTCCTAAAAAGACAAGAATTAGAGACAGAAATATAAATAGGTTGTACAATTCATATATAGAAAAGCATTTTTATCTATTTTGCTTACTAATAACATGAATCTGAATTAAGAGGATGTGTGTAAAGGTGAATGTTTCCCTGATGGATGTGTTGTGTCTGAAATAATTCTAAAAATAGTATGGAGGGTTATCTCTTTCCTGCCCTCCTACGTGAGCATTAACTGTAAACAATGATATATTTAATCAATAGATAAAATAAAACCTCAGTAAGGGAAGCAGAGCTGTTTCTGACAGTTACCTAGATATCTAACGTAAGTTTGGTTTAGAAAGCTTTTGGTGAGGCCACTCACCTTTTATATCAGGGTTCAGTCAGCTGCTTCCATTAACAGTGGCCTGAGCCACTGAATTAGCATAATAAAAAGTCTGGAGGTTGATATTCCAGGGCTGGGACAGCAGAGGGTCACGCTTTTTTTCTGGTGACCTTGGAGTGCTGGCTTTCCTGCCCATGCCCATAGCTCCAAGGTATCACAAGACTGTTGCCTCCGTTAATGATTTTTGAACTAGTTCATCTCTAAAATACCTTCCTTTTGCCTCACAAAATTATTTAAACCCCTGGACTGTCCTTAGTTTACATGATTTTGTTCTAATAAAGTACTCAGGGGATTTGCAGTTTAGTGGTGCCTGTGGGTCAAAGCATATTTAGGTTCTCTGAATGATGACTCTTAATTTGGGAGGGAGAGGATGCTGGTAGCCCAGGACTGTATTTGCTCAAACTTTGGTTTCTTCACACATGTTTAATGCTATCCTTCGGCCGTTTTTAGTTCGTGATCTTGCGTTTAGAAAAAGCAGCAAAGAAAGAAATAGATGAGCCAACAAGGTAGAGGCAGCCAGTACCAGTCACTGGCGCTGGGCGGTCTGGACAAGGGCTGGCCAGTGGTTACCTCCCTATCAGTACCAATCCAATACCAGCGTCAAGACTTTTGGCCAGTCCTCCCCTGTAGCATGGGCCTGAAAAATGTTTTCAGCAGCGTCCAAATTTGTTGCCATTGACCTGCAAATAGGATTTTTGGATTTCAGCTAACCCTTTACTCTCTGTAGCATTTGGGATTTGGAGAGTGAGGTACAATTAAAATTCACGAGTAATTCCCTAATCACCCTTTAGCCTTATTAACAATGCTATTAATCCTTTACCCGTTGTACTTAGCCAGAAGGACTGGAGTGTTCTTATTGCTCTTTTCTTTTTAATCTCTTGCCTCCCTGTGATAATAATAAACTATCACCACCATATTATAGTTACTACCTAATAAGGTAATATTTCTGAGTGCTTACCCTGTTTAAGTGCTTAACATGTATCAACTAAGTTAATCTTCACAGCAACACAATGAGGTTTATCATCTCTACTTGACAGATGAGCACACTGAAGCCCACGGTCATGTGTTGGGTTGGCCAAAGGTTCATTCGGTTGATGAATACGTTGTTCAATAAAGTTCTTGGTGAAAATGAAAAATGCGTCTACTTAAAACCAAACGAACTTTTTGGCCAACCAATACCTAGTAAGTGGTAGAACCAGGATACAAAGCTGCAAGCCAAGAATGGTGAAATGATGAAAAGCCAGGTGAGCATTGGGAAGAAATGAAGGGAAAAGCCTGGCTCTTTCATAGTTCAGTGTAATTAATACTTTTTTGATAGTTTGCTTTGTTTAAGGAAGAAATCAGAATGAGTCAATCGCATATGATGGGCTGTGTGACTTTCTTTTCTCCCTCTGTGTCTTTCTGTGTGTATTGAAGCCCTTTTAATGCCTTAAAACACAATAGATTGTGTCTGATCACTGTTAGAGAGGTTTGTTTGTTAGAAAATCATGAGCTGTTTCTTCAAGAGAGAAATTAAATGAATGTGTCTGCTGTTCACTTTAGTGTTTGTTTTTAACAAAGCCCTAAAGAGAGACCTAGTCTCATAGGAGAAAGTAGTTGTATAAAGTCTGGTGCCCTGTGGTTTTTTTTCCTTCCAAACAGAAATATTTTTCCTCACTTTCATTATTAAAAGTAGTACATGCTATATATGTATAACTGATTCACTTTGCTGTACACCTGAAACTAACACAACATTGTAAATCAACTATACTCCGATAAAAAAAAAAATAGTACATGCTAGCAGACTCACAGAGAATAAACTAGTGGCTACCAGTGGGGACAGGGAGGGGGGGTGGGGCAATATAGGGGTAGGGGATTAAGAGGTACAAACTGTTAGGTATAAAATAAGCTACAAGAATATATTGTACAACACAAGGAATATAGCCAATATTTTATAATAACTATAAATGGCATATAACCTTTAAAAATTGTGAATCTCTGTACTGTACACTTGTAACTTATATAGTATTGTACACCGGCTGTACCTCAATTTAAAAAAATAGCACATACTCATTGTAAAGATCTTAAAAAAGTAAAATTCTGCAATCCCAATACTCAGGATTAACTGTATACAACTTGAAATATATATTTCTGAATACCATTTTTGGTCTGTAAACACATGCAAATATATATCTTTCTTTTTTCTTTTAAACACAAAATTAGTAATCTCTTTTGACATAGCACTATATCTTGGACATCTTTTCCTGTTAATATCCTTTTCAAAGGCTTCAGAGTATTTCATTGTATGGATACACCCAAATTTATTTAAACAGTCCATTCTGCCCTTAAAAGAATGTGTAAACACATACTTCTATAATCTTTTTTTTTCTATAATCTTTTAGTTTGAGTTGAGATTCATTTTAATATCACTCTTTCCTCTTTGAACTTCATTTTTTGTGTCTATAAAATGTAGAATTTGAACTAGTTCTTTAAGATATCTTCCAGCTCAACATTCTACAATTTCTGATTCGCTCAGTGAATTTTTAGAACTGCTAGCTGCTCCCGTAATATTGCCAACCATCTTCCTCACCCTAGGCCCATCTCCTGCTCACCCAGGCCTTGCTTCCTTTTGCCACCTGCTTGAGGGAGATGAAGCTCTGCCTCTAGAACATGGCAGGTGGCTCAGGAGAGAATAAGGAACCACAGCTCTGGGCTTAGGTGGCCAGGCTTTGGGCCAGTGGTGAGAATGTGGCAGTAACAGTGGGCAGAGAGCAATGTAAGACCACGGTGCTCGTCTTTTGTGAATGTGTCCTTCCCAAACCCCTGGGAGTAGTTCTTAGCCCAAGGTCACTGCTGACACCTGCCATTTGAAGACAAGGTGGCACTAGAGAGATAGTGGCCCAGGACTGTGGAGAGAGTGGTGGAATTGCTGTCAGCTGCTGTTGGGACAGTTCCAGAGCTCCTCTAGGATTGAGCTTTTCTTCTCTCTTGGCTTCTCATTCATTGCTGGAAAGGGGTAGCCTCCCCTCTGGCTATAGCTGATGGGACCCAAATCAGTCATTTTGATTTTCTGTCCTAGAAATGACATGACGAAGTGGTACTGAAACTGGAACTTGGAGCTGGTGATTCTGAAACTTGGCTGTGTGTTAGGATCGCCTGCACATGTTCCTAAAAGCACATACCTGTGCTGTATGTGGTAGAGAGTTTGAGTCACTAGATCTGAAGAAGGACCTGGGCATGTATGGTTTTTAAAAGTTCCCAAGGTGGATGTGGATCATTATCTAAGTTTGAGAACCAGTGGACCAGCAGCGGTGCCCAGCCTTTTTGGCACCAGGGACTGGTTTCGTGGAAGACAGTTTTTCCACGGACGGGGCGGGGGATGGTTCAGGCGGTAACGCGAGCGACAGGGAGTGATGGGGAGCGGCAGATGAAGCTTCAGTCGCGCACCTGCTGCTCCCCTCCTACTGTGCGGTCCGGTTCCTAACAGGCCACAGACTGGTACCCAGTCCACGGCCTGGGGTGTGGGGCACCAACTCAGAATACCATCCTGTTCACTTTTTTTTTTAAATTAATTAATTTGTTTATTTATTTTTGGCTGCATTGGGTCTTCATTGCTGTGCATGGGCTTCCTCTAGTTGGAGCGAGCAGGGGCTACTCTTCCTTGCGGTGCATGGGCTTCTCATTGCGGTGGCTTCTCTTGTTGCAGAGCACGGGCTCTAGGCGCGTGGGCTTCAGTAGTTGTGGCTCGCGGGCGCTAGAGTGCAGCCTCAGTAGTTGTGGCGCACGGGCTTAGTTGCTCCGCGGCATGTGAGATCTTCCCGGAGCAGGGCTCGAACCCATGTCCCCTGCATTGGCAGGAGGATTCTTAACCACTGCGCCACCAGGGAAGTCCCATCCTGTTCACTTCTAATGATCCCCCCACCTCAAGGAAGCAGGATAGAGGGTGGAATGGTCCTTTAGGAATCTGGATGTTGAGACTATGACCTTTTCTCCTGTTTGCTCTGTGCCCAAGTTAACCTTTCTAAGCCTTGATTTTCTCCAATAGAGGACTCTGGTCCCTTCCAAAAGTAAGATTATGAACTCCTTTTGTATTTATATTTATGCTATAAATATTTAATTTATTAGCTGCCCACTTAGCACCAGACACTTTGCTAAGTGCTGTGCAGTCGGGTAGTGAGTGGTTCTCCCAATTAGGAAAACAGCTTGGGATAGAGAAACAGACACAAGCTTTGTTGGAGTCAGTCTTGGGTGTAAACCCAGTCTCTGCTATTGCAGCTGGGTGCCCTGTCCATGTTATTTTTCTTCCCTAAGCCTCAGTTTCTTCCTCTCAAAAATGAGAATAACGTTACCTATTCCATAGGGCTATTCTCAAGGTTACAATAAATAATTTTTAGGTTCCTACCCTTCCCATTCTTTAGCTTTGCCACTTTGGCTAAAGACCAAAAACTACAAATGACCTGAGGATAGAGATTGCATCTTAGGATTTCTTGAATCCCCTGTGTTGCCTGAAAAGTTGATACATCCTCATTCTGATACGTGAGTTGAAATACCATTTAGCATAGGTACATGGCAGTAGACCACATTGTCAAAGAATCACCCACGTGCAGAGGGCCAAATTCGAAGGCTTCTCCACACCAACAAGCAATTCTCAGATGCCAGCAGAGAGTCCAAGAGTTCAACTCAGTTCTGACACTTTCTACCCGGAGATAGAATCAAATTCCACAGGTAAAGGGCTCAGTCCAACAAGACTGCCTTCCACTTCAGACACCAGTAACAAGCCCGGGTTGTTAACCTGTGCTTCTGACCAACTGGCTATAAATCAGAGGTCCCGACGTCCCCCTCTTCAGGTTCAATTAGAATGGCTCACAGAACTCAGGAAAACCATTTACCCACTAGATTACCAATTTATTATAAAAGGAAACAAATCAATAGCCAGATGAAGAGATACATAGGCGAGGTCCCAAACAAAGGAACTTTTGTCCTCATGGAGTTTGGGGTCCAGCACAGTGGCACAAGGAAGCATTGTGGTTCCCCAACATGGAAGCTCTCTGAAAAGGGACAAAAAGCTGTCCTTTGGGGTTTTATGGAGGCTTCAGTACATAGTCATGACTGACTAAATCATTGGCCATTGGTGATCGATTTAACCTCTAGCCCCCTCCCCTCCCCAGAGGTCAGCAATGCGACTGAAAGTTCCAGCCCTCTAACCACATAGTTGGCTCCAGGGACATCCAGCTCCCCTCCTTATGTGCTTTATAAAAGTCACCTCATTAACATAACAAAAGACACCTTTATCCCTCTCAACACTTCAGAAATTGCAAGGGTTTGGAGAGCTGTGCAGGAACATGGATGAAGACCAGATATATAAGAAAACTATATTTTGGTCTTTTGAATGACCAAATATATATTTTGCTTATAAATCACAATTTTGCATCCACTCATTTGGACAAGAAAGTATATACGTAAATAGCATTGAGGAAATCCCAGTATTAAGCTCTTTTCTTCTCTTACCTCTTTGAGTCTTAGGTTCCTCAACTGTACACTGAGTGGGTTAGATTATCTTTTACGTTCTTTCTTGTTCTGACTAGCTTATGATGTTATGACATGTAGACACATTTTAAAAAATGAACATTGTGCTATTTTAAATTAAAACTAATTAAATACTTCAATAATAGAAGTTCTATTTAAAAAATCTCTTTACCTTAATGAGACTCTGTGATCTTTTCCTGTCTTTTTTCCTGGGCCTTGCTTTTCTACAAAGTTGTGTTCAATATGTGTGTTCAATTTTGAGTTCTTCCTACTTTTCAGTGTTACTATAGAGTGTTCCAAGTGTATCAGCATGGAAACTTTTGAATTCATATTGTTGATAAGTTAGGGAGCTTATTCCTTGAAGGACTGAACTTGAACTGTTAGAGTAGTTTTTCTGTTTTTGAATCTGTGGATCTTGACTAACATCTTAAAAATAATGACATAACAGTCTTGCAAGGCAATAGAAATAAAAGCGAAAATAAACAAATGGGACCAAATCAAACTTATAAGCTTTTGCACAGCAGAGGAAACCATCAACAAAATGAAAAGATAGACTACAGAATGGGAGAAAATATTTGCAAATAATACGACCGACAAGGGATTAATTTCCCAAATATACAAACAGCTCATACAACTCAATAGCAAAAAAACAAACAACCCAATTAAAAATGGGCAGAACCTTACATAGACATTTCTCCAAAGAAGACATACAGATGGCCACTCGGCACTTGAAAAGATACTCAACATCACTAATTATTAGAGAAACACGAATCAAAATTACAGTGAGGTACCATCTCATACCAGTCAGGATGGCCATCATTAAAAAGTCCACACTGGGCTTCCCTGGTGGCGCAGTGGTTGAGAATCTGCCTGCCAATGCAGGGGACACGGGTTCGAGCCCTGGTCTGGGAAGATCCCACATGCCACGGAGCAACTAGGCCCGTGAGCCACAATTGCTGAGCCTGCGCGTCTGGAGCCTGTGCTCCGCAACAAGAGAGGCTGCGATAGTGAGAGGCCCGCGCACCGCGATGAAGAGTGGCCCCCACTTGCCGCAACTAGAGAAAAGCCCTCGCACAGAAGTGAAGACCCAACACAGCCATAAATAAAAATAAATAAATTTAAAAAAAAAAAAGTCCACAAATAACAAATGCTGGAGAGGGTGTGGAGAAAAGGGAACCCTCCTACACTGTTGGTGGGAGTGTGAATTGGTGCAGCCACTATGGAAAACAGTGTGGAGATTCCTCAAAAAACTAAAAATAGAGTTGCCATATGATCCAGCCATCCCACTCTTGGGCATATATCCAGATAAAACTATAATTGGAAAAGATACACATATCCCAATGTTCATAGCAGCACTATTCACAATAGCCAAAACATGGAAGCAACCTAAATGTCCATCAACAGATGAATGGATGAAAAAGATGTGGTGTGTGTGTGTGTGTGTTTGTGTGTATACACACACACACACACACACAATGGAATATTACTCAGCCATAAAAAAGAATGAAATAATGCCATTTGCAGCAACATGGATGGACCTAGAGATTATCATACTAAGTGAAGTCAGACAGAGAAAGACAAATACCATATGATATCACTTATATGTGGAATCTAAAATATGACACAAATGAACTTATCTACGAAACAGAAACAGACTTGTGGTTGCCAAGGGGGAGTGGGGGTGGGGAGGGATAAATTAGGAATTTGGGATTAGCAGATACAAACTATTATATATAAAATAGATAAACAACAAGGTCCTACTGTATAGCACAGGGAACTACATTCAGTGTCTTGTAATAAATTATAATGGAAACGAATATTAAAAAGTATGTATACCTACTCATATATATAACTGAATCACTTTGCTATACACCAGAAACTAACACAACATTGTAACTCAACTATACTTCAATAAAAAAATAATAATGACATAGAATGGAATTGAAAATATCAGTGGTTTCATAAATGTTTGTTTCAGTTTATATTTGTGTGTGGATGTGTGTTTGCTGGTTAGTCATGGACTGCTTTGGTTCCCAAAACTAAGACCTTAAGTGAAATATAACTATGTATCCCCTCTGCCCAGGATGGATGTGTAAGAAACAAGTTTTTATCGTAGTGATAACTTTTAAAATCCAGTTAAATATAAATAGATAAACCATATTCTATACCAAATAAAGCACAGAGGGGAAAAAAACCTTACGTGTGAAGGGTATACATTTGTTAGTTCTTTGGTTCACATGCTTGCCTATGCTTTTCCTTTGGCCTTGTGTTACATCAGCTAGCTTCTACCTGAGGAAAGCTAAAACACAAACACAGTCCACATGTGAGAAGCCATTATTTTATAATTAGCTGCCTTCAGTTCATTTTATGATTCTGTGTTTATTCTTGATGCTCAAAGCAGCATTCATTTCATCACTCCCTCCTCTCCTTTTCCTCATTAGCAGTCATCTCATTCAGCTATAACTTTTACCCCCTCGTCATCTTCTTAAAACACTCATGCAGGCACACACACCTACACCCACGGCTACTTCCAATTAATTCAGAGGCGTTCTTAGGGAATGACTCAGCATGATTCATCAGCCTGTCTCTTTGGTGAACCCGTGTTACCAAGTAGCCAATGTATTTTTAATAGTTAACCCATCGCATAGGCCAAACAAGATTCAGGTTTCTTCTAGTTTACTGTTGTAGTCCAGCTCAGGTACGATAAGTATCCAGGCATGTATCAGGATAGGATAAAAAATTATGGAATTGAGGTTTAGAATGAAGGGATTCCCAGGACTGGAAGAAATTCCTGTGATGCAGAAGTAAAAGAAGGTTATTTTAAATTTAGTTCTATTCATTTACAGAATGAATTTTGTTTAAGCATTAGTAGATACTGAGAAAGTCATATTATTCACCGATAAGAGGAGGAAAGGTCACAGCCTGAGGATCACGTAATGTCAGTCGAAACCAAATGGACACCATGATGTTTGTTTTCACCTCTTTGTAATGAAGTGTGTTGTGAACTTTGGACAGTGCCTAAACTATATTCCAGAAGGTCTTTTATGGAATGCCTACTCACCATGATGTACTTCAGTTATTAAAAGTGCATAAGAACTGAGTTACATGAGTGAATTATTGATATATCCCTAGTGGCAGGACCCCACTTGAGAGTGGGGATTACTCTAGTTCCCAGTCATTGGTGGTGTTTCCTGGAGCCTTCGTGGAGACTCAAGCAGAGTGGAGATCCAGGGGACAACTGGTGCTGGTTTCTCTGGTAACCAGAGAACTGGTAACAGGTAGTTATAATGGCTTGTCCTGACATCTCTACATTGCTGCCTGTTTTCATGTTGTACTTTTGCATCTAGTGACATGATGCATGCATTTGCCTGAGTTTCTCAGTTGGTGTTGGAGGACAGCTGTGAAAGTATAATGTTTGAAAATGTCTCATTGAGATCTTACTGCATGATACCCTTGCTTTTGTATTGCCTTTCAGAATTAAAGCGATAGAGAGTCCAAACAAAGAAGATGATACCCAGTGGCTGACCTACTGGGTAGTGTATGGTGTGTTCAGCATTGCCGAATTCTTCTCTGACCTCTTCCTGTCATGGTTCCCCTTCTACTACATGCTGAAGGTACGTTGGCTTTCCTGAACTGCCGTTTTCTTCCATCTGTGTTTTTGCTTTGCTCCCTACCCCTGAAATAAACTCCATCTCAGGACCTATATACAAGGAATAGGAACAGATGCTTGAATGTTGGACATCTGTGGCTCTGCCTCAGATTAATAAACAGGAAGACAGGATTCAACATGTCTAACTTATTTTGTATATTGTCTTGGAAACAGCCAAAGCAATTTTGTCTTTACAATGTGTTTGATAATAATAAAAGATGGAAATACTGTGAACTAGCTCAAGCATTGCTCTTTGCCAAGATCCTATCTTTATGCTCTGTTGTCTGTGTTTGATGCGTCAACATTGTAAATGTTACCAAGTCATCAATTATTCACAGTGGTGTGCTGGAGTCATTATTTCTGGAATAAAATACTTATTAATAGGTTTGGAAAAAGCAGATGTGAAACGGGCTCTCTGAGGAAGTCATTTTAATAACTCTGGCAGGTGCAGTAGTCTGGGATCAGCCCTGCCACGCCTTGTGTTTGCCAGAGAACTCGCCTCGGCTACTACTGTGTGAGGAAAGGGAGTAGGATGTTGAACTCGTCCCTAATGGCACCTGTATCAACTCCAGCCTTGGCCTCCAAGGCAAATGACGATGAAAAGTTTGCATCTTTTGATAGATAGGGTGGTTGGTTCTTTTTCTCTGAATGGGATGGACTGTCTTCAGTTGATTCCTCAGGTGTCTTCCGCGGAAGAGGCTTGCTTCCGGTTAGTTGCATAGGATGTAAATAGTTCCTCAGCTTCACCGACCCAGACTTCCCAAGCTGCCGAGGGTGGTGAGTCCAGATCTTATGAATTCTGGGTCTTCTTCTTTTCCCTCATACTCTTATGTATTTGCTTTAGTAAGAGTTACACATGACATAGTTTAAAGACTCAAATAGCTCTGGAAGAGTTTTGAAGATCTGCACTCCTGCCCCTTATATTGCCCTTCCTTAAAAGCAACCACTGTCCCTTCATTTATGACAGATTATTTTGTCATTTACCTCTGTTTCTAAATAATATCCTTGTTTAGTTACCTTTTAATTTTTATGTTTTACACATTAGCTCTTTTATTTATTTATTTATTTATTTGGCTGCGCTGGGTCTTAGTTGCGGCATATCTGCGGGATTTAGTTCCCTGACAAGGGATGGAACCTGGGCCCCCTGCATTGGGAGCATGGAGTTTTAACCACTGGACCACCAGGGAAGTCCCTACACATTAGCCCTTGATACCCACCAGAAGATAAGGATTTGGCTTTCTTTCCTCCTTCCTGCCTGCCACACATGCAGGCTTGATAGTAATAAAAGATGTCCCCATCTTCCTCAGGGATAATTTTGGTTAGATAAGGCTTCACTGCTTTTATTATTATGACTTGTTAAGCACTGTTTAGTTGGGCCATATAGTATATATATAATGTACATGCAGTGTTAACTGCAGTGTTTTAGTTTCCCCGGAATCAATAATTGTTTCCTTATTTCTATATTTAGGCCTATTTTGAGTGTCCTTGTTGTTTTAATTTGTCCTAGTGTCTACATTTCTATTAACTTGCTTTTTAAATTTTCTATCTAAAGAAATGTAGTTACAGGAAATTAGCGGAAGCTCTGTCATCCTTTGGTCTCCTTCCCCGCAGCCGCCACCACGTTGATATTACCTTGATTTTTAATTCTTGGTAATTATGGATATATTCTTTCTTTTCCTCTGGCCTTACCTATTTTTCAAACATATTTATTTGTATTTTCCTTCTTTCTGGGAGATTTTCTCAATCCAATCTTCCACTTTTCAGTTTTGTTCCATTCTGCTGTTTATGCCATACATTGTGTTCTTATTTCAGCTGTTATATTTTTCATACCTAGTAGTTTTGCTTGGCTCTTCCCTATGTTTTCTTGTTCTTCTTTCATGTCGCTGTATTTCTTTTAGCATAGCTGTTTTTAAATTTTTGGTCGTTCACTTCTAAAATTTCTGCTGCTGATAGAATCTGTAGTTGATTGTGTTGTCTCTGTTTTGAACTGGTTGTACTTTTCAAATACCTTGTTATTTTGGCCTGTAAGTTCCTTCTCCTCCAGGAGTATCAGCTATTCCATCGGGTGTTAGAATGGAGGAGGCCACACCCTGACCCATGCTAGTCCATAAGCTCAGGGCAGGGGTGTGTGAGTCCTAGGGTGGGGACTCCAGGCAGCAGAAAAGCCACAGGTGATTACCCTTCCCCCACTAAACAGCTCCTCAGGTGCAGGTGTCACCCTTTCCTCCCCAAGCAGCTGCTCCTAAGTTGGAATTCACAGCTCTAGGGGTTGGAGCAGGAGGGCTTGAGGAGGAACTGCCCTGGCTACTTAGTCCCTAGCTGTTCTCCCCAGTGCCTCACAGGGCAGGACTTCTATGCCAAAACCTCTGTTTTAGAAAAAGTATAGGAGAATGTTTTTTAACTTGGAGGTATAGAAACTAGACAGAAATTTCTATATGACAATGGGCAGTATAAGCAAAGATAAAATCATGACAGACTAGGAGGATGTATTTACAACACTTACACCAGGTAAGGAATTAATATCCAGAATATATAAAAACATTTACAAGTAAGAAGAAAAGGAGAAAAATGAACAAAGGTTATAAATAGACATTTCACAGAAGAGAAAAAAATATGCGTAGTCAGTGATCTGGGAAATGTGAGTTAAAATAGTGAAATACCATATTACATTTAAATACCTGCTCGTTACATTGGCAGGTATCTAAAAGGATGAGAATATCTGGTATTGGTGAATATATTGGGAAATGGATGTGTGGTGGTAATGCTATAAATTGGAATAGCCTTTTTAAAGGAGGCCTTGACAGTTTCTTGTCACAATGAAAATGATACTCTAGCAATTCTAAGTATCCATCCTAAGGAAATGTTCACCACGCATAAGAGAGCTGCATAAGGACATTTATTGCAGCATTTTTGGTTATAAATAAAAATTATAAAAAAAAAAACCCTGCAGCGTCCGTCAACTGGTAAATGGTAAAATGAATTAATAGTACATCCATACAAGTTAAATGAAATGAAATCCATTTGTAGAGATATAGAAATTTTGCATAATTCATTAATTATAAAAAATTATAGAATATTACAGTATGAAACCACTTATGGTTAAAAAAAAGAAAAGCTAAATAGTTTAAAAGCTTAAATGAAAACATGGATAGTCTCTTAATTTTGAATGCTGTTACCACAGAACGCCTTTAACATAGCTGAAAATTTTTCCTTCAAAACAAATGGGAAAAAAATTGGTCTGTGGGAAGATTTAAGATTCCAGAGATTGCTGGATTTTTTGTGTGCTTTTGTTATCCAAAGATATTTAGCACTTATAAAAATAATTTTATAATCTTTAATTTGAATGTCCATATTTTAAACTTAAAATATTTTTGAACCCCTTAATAAGATCCATCTAACGGCAGTGACATCACATTGCGGTCTCTAACAGAAGGAAACTGGGCTTTTGCCTTGGGCCCCACTGCTCGCCCTGAACAGAATCCCGTCCGTCCGCAGAACCACTCACACCAGTATCTGACCTCAGACTTCCGAAACACAAGCCCGACTTCAGCCTGCTCCTGATCGCCTCTGCTAATGGGAGGCCCCTTGAGGTAGAAAGTATCCAGAATAAAAGATAATCACCAAGTCATTTATATTTGATTTTGAAGTACATTACAAAAATTGCTTTGCAACAAATTTTCCTCCCTAACAGTAAAACAAATGCACATCCATTAGTAGTGAGCGTCCAGCTGTTTGATGTCACGGCGTCCAGAATGAGAGAGTGAATTTACCGCATATGTTCCAAATAGATAATATACTTGAGATGATTAAAAATTGATTGTGCTGTCAATAAAAATGCTTTCTTCCTGCATTAGTGGCGTATTCTGAGTGGCTTCAGTGAACTGACTGAGAAAAGGTCTCTGAATTGCAGTGTGTAGGAGACTATCCCATTTTAAGGACTAGCATAGATCTTACCTGCGCCATTGCTACAATCACAAGGTGATTGTGTGGGAGGATGAAAAGGAGACCTGCAACTAAGGCCATGTTTACTATTTTATCTTTTGCAGAATTAGTATTGTTGGCCTTTTCCCCCCATTTTTCTAAAGCAGCCTATAAGATTGCAGGAATATAAGAGGAACCAATGATTAGGCATCAAGGGTTAGTCGAGAAGATACTGTTCAATGTATTGAGCTAGAAAAAGTGGATTCTGCCTGTTCAGAGCTTTGCTCTGAGGTCCATCTTTGAACAGAAGGTTTAAAAATAAATGTATTTATTTAAAAATAATTTTTTTCTCTGATTGTTAAAGTAGTGTATTTCTTTATTTAGCAGATATTTATTTAGAACCTCTATGTGCCAGAATCTGTTCTAGGTCAGGGGGATTTTGGTGAATAAAACAAAATCCCTGCTGTCATACTGTTTGCATTTGTGTTGTGTGTGTGTGCATGTGTGTTGGGGCATGTTTTAGATAGGGAAGAAAATAGTATTTGGAAGACTACCACTGTTATCATCTTAGGGTAGTCTTCCTTTTTTTTTTTAATGTGCAGATAAATTGCTTGATGTAAGACAATTGTTATTGTCTTAACCATCGATGTATGGTTGAAACCATATATATCAGGGGTCCCCAACCCCCAGGCCGTGGACCAGTACCAGTCCGTGGCCTGTTGGGAACCGGGCCACAGAGCAGGAGGTGAGCGGCGGGCAAGCAGGCGAAGCTTCATCTGCTGCTCCCTGTCGCTTGCATCATCACCTGAACCATCCCCCCGCCCCCCCCCCCCCCCCCGCAGAAAAATCATTGTCTTCCACGAAACTGGTCCCTGGTGCCCAAAAGGTTGGGGACCGCTGATATATATGATATATGATTCTATAACTCACTTTTTTTCAATTAACACAATATTATGAGTATTTTCTCGTTCAATATTCTTTGACATAAATGTCTAATCCATTATAGATAATAACTTATTCATTCCCCAGTTAATAGACATTTAGGACATTTACCTTGCTATTTTAACTAATGCTACAATGAATATCTTTGCACCTCATCTTTACTCTCATTTGAATCATCTTCTAGATTTATTTTTAAAACAAGGTTGAATAAACTTTGGCAAGTTGAAGTCCTGATCCAGACCATCACCTGTATTGTTTCACCCATTGACAGAGAGCATAACATTTCTCTTCTTAACTTTGTAGGAGGCAAAAAAGATAGAAGAATCTTCCCCTTCCCATGTTCGTTTTTACCTTTCATTTGTGCGTGCTGAGCAGCCTGTTTTAACTTTAGCCCATGACCATTCTCGTGGCTACGTTGCAAAGGCTTCCCAAGGCTTCTGTTTCTGATCAAGTGATTGCAGCATACCAGGAAGTCAGTGTTGACATACATTTTTTCTGACATTAACTCTCAGTTCTCACCAGGCTAGTCCCAAACCGTGCATATTAAGTGTATCCCTACCTTGGAAATACCTCTTCTAGGGGAAAATTGAGTAGTGACAGCATTAGAATCATAGACAGAATTATCTGGTCTGTTGTAATTTGTAATTTAAGGATTTAGTGTGTCTGTGCTAATAGTGCCGAGAGTTGAGTTGAAATGGCATGCCCGGACTCTTTGTCTGAGTGGGCTTGTGTTTGCTGTTGGAAGTATCGTCAGCGGGCACTTTGGGGGCAGCTTGATTAAAAGGATGGCCAGATCTGTGTAGCTCAGGGTATTCCTCGGCTGTAGAGTAGTTACATAGATTAAGAAAAGGGAGTTGTAAAAGCTGGTGGCTGAATATCACCTTGAGAGTTGAATAGTAATTAACTTTATTTTTAATACAAGAAAGTTACTTCATATGAGAACTGGAAAATGCTCACGATGTAGGTAAAGAGCAGTAATTATTTTATTGTCTCAAGACGATAGCTAGAGGGTACCAGAAAGAACTAACTGAACAGCCTGGAGAATAGCCTATAAAGTTAATCACATTGCAGAGGTACAGAAATGTAGACTCTTGGCTCTGGTCCTGTCTGGTAGCCATGCTTAATTCATCCAGAAAAGGTGAATGAATCAGCTTTTCTGGGTTGCTGAAGGGCTGTTACCTGCATAGGCAGGTAATATTTCAGAGATTTTTCAACAACAGTAAGAACTGTAGGATGTGGTAATACTACTACTATCTTGTACGTTTTTTAATTTGTGACTTTCCTAAAAATTCTGCAGAAGAGAAAATCGACTCTTAGAGAGGTTGTTTGATTTACCTAAAGTCATAGAACAGATACCAACTCTCCTGGTTCTTAACCCAGTGAGTCATTTCTACTTCACCTTGAGGCCTGTGGGCATGTGTGTCTACATCAATAATCCATTCCTGACAATTAGATATTCTACGTAGGAATACGAGCCAGGAGACTATTTCTTACAATTTTAAATAGTAACAATTAAAATGTATTACATGTCAATTTAAAACTCCATGCCAATTTCCTAAATATTAATACAGCAAGATGCCCCTGTATAAATAACAAATATATTGGATGTTAGATGCTAAAAACTAAATCCAAATAGTTCCTGCTCTCCAAATAGTTAATATAGTTGGTGGGAAACTATTGCTTTGTTTGCAGTAAGTAGTACATGGCACGTCCCCTTGGACACTGCATTCTCTTCAAAATGTCCACACAGAATTCCGATGTTCTGTCAAGAATGTAACTTTTCCTTTTCCTGTATATCATTTTGTCTAAATTGTTTTATTAAGTTTTAGGTGTGTGTGTATGTATTAGCGTTACCTATATAAGCAGCCGATGGAGGGATTTCCCTGGTAGTCCAGCGGTTAAGACTCCACGCTTCCACTGCAGGGGGCGCGGGTTCCATCCCTGGTTGGGGAACTAAGATCCCGCATGCTTTGTGTGTGGCCGGAAAAGAAACCCCAAAAAAAACAAATGATGGAAAACATGAATGTTTGGATACTGAAAACCACAGGGAAATGTTAACTAGAGAGATGGTCTCTAGGGTCTGCCTGTTAATAACCTGGCTGTAAGCAGAGGACATTAAAGCTAAAGCCAGTGAAAACTGCAGTCACACTTAGTTCTGTGCTTCGGGTTAATGCAAATGTGTAGTTCAGAAAACCAGGTTTCTCTGGCGTATCTTCACAAGGATGGCTGGCCAAGCCCAGTGTGTGCTGGAGCAGAGTCACTTGGAAAACTAAAAGTAAATGTGGAGCTACACACACACACTAAAGACTGAGGATATTTCAAGGAATTGGCTTCATTTAAGAGCTTGGACCTGTAACAGAAGGTCTTACTTGCCACTGTGTCTGTGCGGGCTCACTGGAGTTTTGGGTGGTTGCACGTACAGCTGTAGTGAGACTACGAGATGGCCAGTCTGAATCTTTGCCCTTCCCCTTCCTACTGCCATGCTTTCCCATCCTTTGCTTTCCTAACTCTGAACATCCCATTTTCAGTAAATGAGTTTTGGAGTCTGTCGCACGTAAGGGGTGGGAGAGGTAAAGAGAGGGCTGGCTTAAAATCATAACTTGGAGATTATGGCAATGAATTGCATTTGGCTGAATTCTCTGATATGGAAAGCAGGCAACCTTTTGGGAATACATGGAGAAAATTTTGTCTGTAGCTGTTAATAGTCACTGATTCTACTTATTATTTTATGTTGTTTTCTAATATAGTTTGGCTTGAATATTTACATTTTAAAATACATTGTTTTTTAATAAATTACTTTCACTTTGTTTTTTCTTTATATTCCAGTTAGAAGACTGTTTTGTTTTGTTTTTTTGTAATTGTGTATGTAAGTATGTCATGACTTTGCATTTCATTTCAGGTAGTAAAAGGAGAGGTAAGAACAAAATAATTGTTTAAAAAGGGTGTATGTTGGTCCTGGGATTTGATTTTACCTGGCTTAAAGCTCTAATGAGGTAGCTTGTTACTGTTTCATGGATGTTGGTAGAAGACACAGTATTCTTGGGATAGGGACAGAGCCTTACTATGCTAGATGCTCCAAGTGTTTCTTATTTTCTTACAAAATCTGTATGAGGTAGATTTTTTAAAATTTCTATTAATATTTTTTTTTTTATAGAGTCAAAACAGACTTAAGCAATTAGGTAACTTGCACAAGGTTTTCCCAGCTAGTGAGAAGACTGGAACCAGCTTTTCTGAGCCCAGTTCTCTTACCTCTATATACTGTAGTATACAATTCTCTTAGTCCCCAGTTTGTTGGGTGGAGAGATCTGTGTATATCTTTAGATCAAGATTTTAAATTTTGTGTATTTTGCTTTGTATTCTTACTGATTTCTAGTTTTTTGATATATCAATTTTTGATGGAAATGTTAAAAATCGATTGTGGATTTTGTCCATTTATCTATATAATTCTGACTTTCAAGTTTATACATTTCAAAGCTATATTGGAAGTGATATATAATTATAAAAATTAAAATTATATAATTGTAAATATAAAAAACACAAACCTATATATATTTACGTATTTCAGAGACATATAGGTTCAGGCAAATTGTTCTCCTTGACTAACTGTTTTCCTTCTTTATCACTGTTTACTTATTTTGCCTTATGTTTATGTACTATTAATATTACTATAATATATGAGCTAATTTGAGAGTTGGTATTTGTCAGATACATCTTTTTTCATCTCCTTATTTTCAGTGTTCCTAATTGGTTTTACCTCTGGTGTGTTTCTTATCAGAAGCATATAGCCATAGTTTGTTTTTTTAAAATCCAGTCTGGTAACCCCTGTCTTTTGAAAGCTCGCCCTCCGACCCTGATCTGTTTAGAACCTGCATTTTGTTTTGTATTTTGAGTGTCATAGAAGTTCAAAGTGTAATGGAAATTTCTCAGAGCCAACGTGGTACTGCTGGGGTGAGTTTTGGGCACAAATGTGTGCATTTTAACTCAAGCTCTCTGTCATTAGTAGTAGCCCCTTAGCAGGTTTGCATCTCTAGAGCAAACTTAAAAGACCATCTTAGAAAGGAACGTAGCTTCTTGATTATTTGAATACATTCTTTGGTTTGGAATAAAAGGACTATAGAAATAAATATATATGGCGTAAGAAGTTGAAAGGTTTTTACTTTAAGGAGGAGAAGTAAAAACTACAGATTTGGAATCTCAAGAAATGACTTCTGTTTTTTATAGAGTCACCTATGCTGTGTGGAATACAATATAGTTAGAAGCTTTTAAGCTGAAAGAACACAGTATGCTGTTTATCAAACATTCTAGGGAAATGAGCATATCATTCTGAATGTTCCCTTTTTTGCTCATTCATTACATTATAGCGGAATAAATTGCTTGGACAACTTAAAGTGCTGAGTTATTTATCATTTGAATAAACAGTAAAGGTTTTTTCAAAGTAAACATAGTGTGACAGTTCTTGTTGTGTAAGTGTTTAGGGTAGAACTCTTGTCAATTTTTCATCTCAATAGCAAAGTAGAGCCATAAAGGAAGAGTTAAGAATAATATCTACGTTCAAGGTGAAAGATGATGAACAGCTGACTGTAAAGATTCCTTGAAGGCTAAGATCTACCCAAAACTGAGATCCCACTAAGGGAAGCATTCAAGAATGGCCAGGGTATTTTTTTCTATAACAGGATGAATAAAGGTGACAAACTTACTGAGGTAAGCCTGTTGAGAACAAGCCTCATAGATACCTACGTGGACAGGGTTTACACACACAGATAAATACTATTTTTTTAATTGATTAAGAGTTATAATTAATAAAAGTCTCTTGTAACTCTCAACTAAAAAGTGGTCCAAGTCAGGAAGGAAGTTAAGCTGCTGGACTTGGTGTGTTTTGCCTTTCTTTTGTCAGTCTCAGCTTTTCCTTACTAGGTCATTATTTGTCATGTTTTTTCCATCTAAGAAAAGCGCACCTGTATCCTGCAGGAAACACTGGAAGTGCTGTTGGGGCAAATAGCAGAGGCAGTGCCATCCCCAGAGTAGTGGTGGCAGCGTGTGTCGTCAGATGCCGCTGCCCTCTGTCACCATGCTGCCTCTCCTCTGTGCAGTGCGGCTTCCTGTTGTGGTGCATGGCTCCCAGCCCGGCCAACGGAGCGGACCTGCTCTACGCGCGCATCATCCGTCCTTTCTTCCTGAAGCACGAGTCGCAGGTGGACAACGTGGTGAATGACTTGAAGGACAAAGCCAAAGAGACTGCAGATGCCATCTCTAAAGAAGGTATGGCTCGGGGACAGCTGATGCAGCGTGTGAGAGGACATGGGATATACCGAGCCCACATAACAAGCTTCCTCACTTCGTGTCCTATAACCTTCCCTCAGCCGAGTGCCAGGGCTAGTCTGGGATCTCTTTCCCAAGACTTTGCCTGTTGCCTTTACTTTTCCCGACATTCTTCTACCATGTCACATAAAACACATCATTCGGTCAGCACATTAGGAAAAATGACTTTCCTTTGGTTGGTAGAGATTTCAGAGAGTCATCTGTATTTATACACAAGTGCAGTCTCTTTACTTCATTTCAGGTTGAACTGCTTAATATGCTGTTCACACTGCTTTTGTTAGAGGGCCAAGAGAATGCCCTCTCTCTCAGCTCTCCTGATCCTTTCATTCAAATACTTATTTGTTGAGGTGCTTAATATGTGCCAAGCATGTTCATAGCACTGGGCATGAACCAGGGAACCAGACAGACCAATGGACCATAGTGAACTCATGAAGGTTACAATCTTGTTGAGAGAGAGAGAGAGACAATACCATTGAAAAGCAAGTTATATGGCATACTTAGCAGATGATACAGAGAAAAATTAAGCAGATAGAAATATAGGGAGTGCCAGGGGCTGAAGGGAAGGTTACAATTTTAAATAGAGTGATGTAGCAAATCCTCACAAAGAAGGCTCTACTGAGTCAAAGTTGAAAGTGTTAAGGGTAGGAGCCATGGGGAAGAAAGCTCCAGATAGAAGAAATGGCATGTGCAAAAGCCGGGAGCGGGCAGAGTAGGATTGGTGGGGGGTGATCTAGAGGGAGAGTTGAAGGAGACAAGGTTAGAGAGGTTGGGGAGTGGAGCTGGAAGAGGACAGATCATATAATGCCCTCCAGGCTGTTGTAAGGGCTTTGGCTTTTATTCTGCGTGAGATGGGCGTGAGATGGGCGTGAGATGGGGTGCCACTGGAGAACTGTGAGCAAAGGAGCAACATGATTCGTCCTCTGTTGGAACAGGCTTATGTTGGCCACTGTATTAGGAATAGACTGAAGGGGGACAAGAAGGAAATCAGGAGACCAGTTAAAAGGTTATTGCGGTGATCTGGCTGAAGATGGTGGTGGTGGCTTGACTTGTTTGTAGTGGTAGCAGTAGGAGGTGAGAAGTCAGATCCTTGCTATGTTCTGGAGTTAGAACCAGTAGGATTTGCTTATGGATCAGCAATGGAGTACGAGAGAGGAGTCAAGGACGAGGCCAAGCGTTTTTAGCCTGAACACATGGAAGGATAGGATTGCCACTGAGCTGGGGAAGACTGGGTGTTAACAGGTGTAGAAGGGAAAATAAGGAATTTAGTTCTGGACATACCTTTGTGTCTCCTGGGTACATGGAGAAGTCGGCACAGCCAGGTGGATATGGATGTTGAGAGTTCAGGAGACAGGGCAGGGCTAGGGATAGAAATTTGGTGGGGGTGTTACCCACATATGGACAGTATAATAAGCATGAGACTGGATGAGATCACAAGGGAGTGAGTGTAGTTAGAAAAGAGGAAGTCTGAGGCCTGGGCCCTGTGGCCACCAATATTTAGAGATTGAAGAAATGAGAAGCAACCAAAAAAGCAGACTGATAAGGACTGGCCAGTTGAGCAAGCAAGAAAACTCGAGACTGTGGTATCCTTGGGGCCAAGTGAAGACACTGTTTCAAAGAGGAGGGAGGGGTCCGTGGCCACATGGTGCAGACGGGTCAAGGAGGATAAGGGCTGAAAACTGACTCTTGGATTTAGCAGTGAGGAAGGCGCTAGTGGTCTTGACAAAACAGAGTTTGTGGGGTGGCGAGAGCAAAATCCTGATCAGAATGGATTTTATGGGAGGAAGGGCATGAGAGAACATAGATTAGTCTTTTGAGAAGTTTCCCGCAGAGAGGAGTAGAAGAATGGGGCTGTAACTGGAGGAAGGTACTAGGGTCCTGAGGATGTTTATTTCTTTTTCTTAAGGTAGAAGAAACAAAGTACATTTGAAAATTAATAGGAATGATCCAGTAGAGAGCAAAAAAATGATAGGAGTGAGAAGGTGAATTGCTGGAGCTCTGTCCTGGAATAGACCAGAGGAGACAGGGTCTAGAGTACAAATAGAGGGATCGGTCGTAGGAGCGGGAACAGTTTAGAATTATAGGAGGGGAATCAGTGTTGATGGGTGAAGATGCTGGTAGCTGAGCGTATGTGATGGTGAGAGCTTACAGAAGTGATTTTCTCATCACTTCAAATTCCTCAGGAAACTAAGAAGAAAGAAGGTCAACTGAGAGAGGGTGGGGAAGGAGGTGATAGAAAGGGGAGATGGTATGAAATAGTTACTTAGGACGAGGGTCAGCAAGCTTTTTCCGTAACGGGTCAGATAATAAATACTTCAGCTTTTGCCGGCCGTCAGGTCTCTGTGGCATCTACGCAACCCTGCCATTGTTGCTTCACGCAACACACAGCCAGAGGTGACACGGTGACCAGTGAGTGTGACTGTAGTGTGCTGGCCGCTCTAAGACGGGAGAGTGGATGGACTGGGTCAGTGTCGTGTGATCGCCAGGGGGCATTAGAGGCTCACTGGAGGTTTGTGTTCCTGAACTTACAGTGAGGCCGCGTATTCTGCTTGTGTCTTCTTTTCCAGCCACATTTCCAGCTGCATGGGTGCAGCCGTGGGATAGATGGAGAGCTGCGTCCGGGTTGACTTGGTTAAGTAGGAGCTCTGAAGGGGGATCTAATGAGTGGTTCATGTTTGATGGCAGAGGAGGGAAGTGAGGACAAAAGGGAAGTGAGGGACAGTGAAAGGGGCGATAGAATCGATGGACTATACAACCAGGTGGTGGGGGAAGAAGAACTCGAGTCAGGAAAATAGAGGGAGCGGGCTGCAAAGATAGGAGGTGATGGTGGAGTGGGACGCTCGGCACTGAGACCAGAGAGGGGCAGCCATTACTGGCTGTGACAGTGAGGACGTGAGGTAGGCTGGAGCAGGTAGGGTGGAATGTCAAGGTTATTGGAGGGGAGGAACCAAGAGGCCAGGATACTGGAAGAATATTGTAATCACTGATAATTAAAGTAAGAGTAGTGCTAGAGAGTGATATTAAGTTTGGAGGTAAAATCTTAAAGAAATGAGGCAGCACAGCCCAAGGGTCAGCGGACTGGAAAAAGAAGGGCAAGTGGGAAAGATAATCTGATGACATGAGATTCTGAACATGGCCCTGAAGAACAAAGGACGCTTTCTGGACCTCCAGACCCAGTAGTACCAGGGTCATGGAAGGAAAAAACAGCCGACACTTGAGAAAGCAGTGTCCTTAGGGGACAGCCAGGTTTCTGTAAAAGCAACAAGGTAAAGGACACATTCAGAGAAATGGATGAGGATAGAGGAGAGCTCGCTAATGATGGGACTTAAATTCCAGAGGGCACAGTAAGGGTTTTAAAAAGCGGAGAATGGGCATAGAATTAGAGAATTAAAAAAAAAAAAAAGTTCTACAATAATGAGAAAGTGGGAGACAAGAGGTGACCTGGCCCCTGGGGAAGGAAGATCCCCCAGACGGTCCCCCAGCAGCTGTGTGTCCCAGCAGTGGTGTGCTCTCCCCTCCCCCGCATCACAGGCCGTTCTCTCCCGACGCTTGCTCCTGGGCACATGGCTCCAGTCTCCTTCAGAATGTTTTTTACAGTTTCTTCACATCCTCCCACGTTGGAATCGCCAGTTCCTTTTTAAGAGATTTCTTAACTGTTCCTCCTTGCTCTTAGCCTAACCAGCAACCTCTGATGATGTCATTTCTGTCTAGTTTGCCCACATTTCTTAGTCTTTGATTCTCTCAGATCTCAGTACTCTGAAATCCGATTTTACTTTGATCCGATTTTACTTTGATACATTCCTAAACAGAGGTGTGAGAATGAAAATAAGTTAAGAGGAATTTAGGTGCTGACACATTTTAGACTTTTCTCCGAGTTTCTGGATTCTCCAAAAAGGACATTTTTGCAAAAGGCTAGTTAAGAGAGAAGCTGCAGTTTCTGTGTAAACTTTGTTCAGCAATTTTAATTGAGTGAAGGGAGAGCAGCTGTCAGGCAGCTGGTGAACAAGGAGGGTCTGCTTGGCTGGCATTCCCCTTGGGGCTCCATCAAGAACAGCTGCAGTTTGTGGAATCTCAGGAGGCCTGGAGGCTTCCAGAACACTCCCCGCTGCCCCATCACACATATCACACTCGTTCTTACAGCACATTCCAAGCCACTTGGTAATTAGGCAGGGTAGGTGGGGCTTAATCTCCCACAGATGTAAGAATATTTTCCTGATGAATGTAGCTTTGTGCCACGAACTTGAAGACTTACAGCAAACTCTTCCCATCATACAAGGAAATGGTGGCACGATAGAACATAAACATGCATATAAGTATTCCGTCATTTCTTGATTTGGGGAATGATGATTTTCTCTGATTTTTGTCACTAAGGCATAGACAGCCAACCCTGTTGTCATCAGATTGAGACATAGTGAAATTGTACAGGTGAGTGCCCAGACACAAAGGAGAATTTCTTGAATGTACAGGGGACACTATACGCTCAAGGAATCTCTACTTCTTGTGATACTTAAAGGACAGAGGGCAATGGCTTAGGTGACAGTCACTACAAGGGGGCTAGGCCAGACGACCTTCAGTAACTCTGCTCAGGTACTCAGGATTTGCCCTTGAAGAGGTCTCTTGTCCATTTCCGGGAAACTCTCCTAGCCCTGCCCACGAACCTCGGTATGTTCTCATCTGAGCATGAGTCATTCAAGTTGTTAATCTAGTAGCTACATTAGGCACAGAACCGCATTGCAAGTAGCTCTGATGTAATTTTCTTTCCTCCTAACAGCCAAGAAAGCTGCTGTGAATTTACTGGGTGAGGAAAAGAAGAGCACCTAAATCACTGACTGGATGAAACCTTTCTGCCCTCTCTGTACCTTCCTTTTAGAGCTTGATGTTATATTAGGAACTGTGGTATAATCATTTTAATAATGTTGCCTTGGAAACATTTTTGATATATTAAAAAAAGGAATGTGTAAGTTTTTTTGCTTACTTTTACTGTCTGTATACACAGGGAGCATTTAAATTTAATGTAATGGGCAGTGTCCAAGTTTTTGGAAAGTACATTTTGCCTCTGGGTAGGAAAAGACATGATGTCACCATCCTGCAGGAAATATAAACTTAAAATTATATATCCTACAGGCTTTGTACTTCAGTGGGCTCTCTCTGCATGCATTTTCTCTGTACTTTTAGGATACTCTATAACGGTCTACTTCATGTAAAGTACAATTTTGTATTAAATGTTTTTGATGTATTTGTGCATACACACGCATAGGGAAGTGTTACTGTCGGGCATAATGCTCATGGGGAGCTCCTGCCGAAGGCTGAAGGTTCCACTGTGCTGGTGTGATCTGAATAATACTTCAGAAAAGCAATACACATGAGTAATGTTTCATATGAACAGTTAAGTGATAAATGAGGCTGAACTGGAGGTTGGCCTGGTGGTTTTCCTAACATTGTAGCAGCTGAATACAAAAACAGCTTTGTACAGCAGTCAGTTGAGTGATAAATGGGGAAATGTACACACACACACATCACAGCTCCCAGTTCTGTAGAACTACTAATATTGTCTTGTAGCTCTTTAAAAATTGGCTGATGAGCTTTCAATCTGTCTGTTTTTAAGATGCTATAGTGGAAACCATCCCTGGTTTCACCTTCATAGCTGAATAATATGTTGGTTTAGTCTTGTTTCTTTTCCAGTCTTTTTAAAAGCAGTTAAGGAACCTCCGGAGGCTTGCCCACTTCTGATTACATGTACATTCTTGTTTTTATCATTAGCAACTACATGCTAATGATGACACCAGGCTCTAAGAGCAATTCTCGGAGAAGAAAGGAAGTGTGATATAACCCATAATCCAGTTGGCAGTGGTTAAGACAAACGGCCTTCACCTTCTTTCCCTGGCCTTTATGGTCAAACACCAGACGCTTCCCTAGTTTACAAATCAGAATCATTTGTAGTCCATTTACACGCCTTCACCTTTATGCGTTATTTTGATAAACTGCATACAACCTCATAGTTTAAGTACAGAACACAAAGTTAAAATTAATGTCACTAGCTTGATTAGCCACATAGCTTATAGGGACCTTGACAACTTGTCTGTACTACAGAATCTGAGCTTTGCACCAACCATACTGCTAGGATGCTTCTGAATTAGACTAAACTGACCAAAACAAGAGCCTAACAAAACTCAAATTAAATATCCAGGCCTGTAAAATATTTCTTAAAGCAAATAAAGGTGATTACGTCCCTTTTAGATAACAATTAGGTAAAATCATAATGATGTCTCATGAAATCATTTCTCATGAAATATCAAAGATATCAAAAATAGGGCATAATATCACCCTAATATTATAATAATATGGATAATATCACACCCAATATTATAATAATATTTTTTGGGGGGGGGAATGTGATGATTAGGCATCTTATTAACCATACCTTAAAAAATAAAAACCTTTTAGAAAGCAAACAGAATTAGTTGTTATTGGAAGAAAATCAAGCCTTAGGTTAAAGATTTAAAAAAGTACCTCTAGGAGTATTTAAATCCCTTTCCCTGTAAATAAACTATGCTTTTCTTGGTGGCAGAAGAATGAAAATTAGCAACTTCTAGCTAATCAGAATATATAATCAGATTGTTAGTATACAAAATATGTAACTTTTAGTATACAAAGTATCAGGCAGGGTGGAGCATACAAGTTACTATTGCTCATAACTACTTACAGGCTAATACCAGTTTTAAAACTACTAAGAAAATTCTGAATGCAATTTTTTTTTTTTAATCCCTATAGCTTTACCCTACAGTGCATTCTGTAAGAAATTTTAGTTACTCTTTTTGGCAGTCAACGTGTACATATTAATGACAGGAGAACTTATGAGTTGAGCAATTCTGTCTCAGTTTAGTTTTCCCAAATAAGGTACTGCCATGGCTAGAGTATTTGAAAAACTAATCGAGCCTGTGTCTAGCTATAAGACAAGCATTTGTTTATACATGGACGCTATTTCGGGGATATGTAAAGGCAAAGAATTCCTACGACAATTCTTCTCCTACTTAAGAGCTTCTGATTGACAATTACTGCTACTCTGGAGAGTCTTGTACCTACAGCCTGAAGAACATGAGCATAGCCTTTAAATAAGTTACCACCTATCCTGAAGATGTGATATAGTAAATGAAAATGGATGTAAATAAAATTCCGTTATCTCATTGAGCTGTTTTAGTTCATTTTATTTGATGGGGCTTAAAAGAAATCTAGAATAATTTAAGCAAAATCTTAAGTAAATACAGATAAGTGAACCTTAAACACTGCTGTTTATTGACCCCATTCCTCACCTGGCCTGTAATTTTCCCCTGGTGGTAACTACCTGTCAGAGGAAAGACTTTCCCTAAAAACATACCAACCAAAAAAAGAGTTTCTACCAGTAATTAGCATTAGATGTAGAGGAAACCTAAACTACTCTTGACCTTTGAAATAACACAGGTTTGAACTGCACGGGTCCATTTACATACGGATTTTTTTCAATAAATACATACTATAGTACTACACGATGTGCGGTTGATTGAATATCCAGTTGCTAAACTGCAGCTCTGGAGAGCCGTTTGTTTGCGAAGTTATCACTGGATAGTTGACTGTGATAGCTGTCAGCTGTACTGCTTTCTACTGGCATAATGTATTACACACAGTCACATACAACTACTAGTTGGTGTTGTTATTGCATGTAAGTATATTTTGATGTAGTAAACACATATGTGCCTCCAAATCACTCTGTAGTTTAAGAGACCAAGAAAAGAATTTGGGATTTTATTAAAAATACCTACTTCTGGAGGGCGTACTTTGGTCAGCTTCATCTCCTACATTTGCTTATTACATGTCTGTATGTCTAGAATCATGGTGTTTAGAGTAATAGATACAATTCACATCCTTAGCCATCAAATATTACAGTTCTATATAATATAGCAGGAGAAAGTAAATATATTTGAGAATGACCTTATTTAGAAGTTTTTCTGGCTGCTTACTACAATATTAGCTTATAAAGTATCTTTGTAAACACACACCTCAGAGAATTAAGAGCAATAAAGAGGTTATTTGGTCAAATCAGTGGTTCTCAAACTTGTGTGCATCAGGATTTCTTGGCGGGGGTTGCGGGAGCGGGAATTGGTAAAACAGATTGCTGGCCTCATCCCCAAAGTTTCTGATTCAGGAAGTCTGTGGTGGGGCTGAAAAATCTGCATTTCCAACAAGATCCGAGGTGATGCTAATGATCCAGGAATCACAATTTGACACAAAACCACTGGGTTACACTTACTATACAGAGGTTTTCAGGCCTGGGCTGTGCATTACAATCATCTGAGCAGCTTTCAAAAAATACTGGTATCTGCCTCCACTACCAGAAATTCTAACATTAATCTACTATACACCCAGGTGCCAGTATTTTAAAACTCTTCAGGTGATTCAAATATGCAGCCAGGGTTGAGAATGTGAAATAAAATTCGTATTTATGGCAAGACAAGAAAAATTTAAACATAAAAATTCTTCTCTGTCCTTTGGTCTCCCCTCTCCCCCCAGTGTGCATTGTGTACCCACATTATGCATTGACCAAAGCTCCCCCATCAGCAGGAATACCTGCTCAACCATAAATAGCAACATTCTCCTAGCATCAACAAGACAACTCCTTGAAAGGTAACAGGCCTTCTTGAGCTTGTAAAGGTTCACATGACCCACCACGATGACACTTAGATCTGGATTATGAAAACTGTCAAGTACAAACACATCATCTATCATACAGCCCTCTGTCTCAAAAAAAACCATACATAAACTGTGTCTTGACTTCTAATGGGCAGGATAATTCTCAGAGCTTTCTGAGATGCTCTTCCCGGGTTTGAGGATGCTCAATCCTCAAATTTGGCTTGAATAAAATTTTCCCGTTCTTTCTTAGATCGACTGATTAATTTTTTGCCAACAAGAACTACTGGTAGAGACTACTAGTAAGGTCAAGAATCCCAAGGTCTGGAGAGTTTGTCTTAGCTCATTAGTTCACCTGGTGTGTTAGTTTCCTATTGTTGCTGTAACATATTACCGCAAATTCAGTGGCTTAAAACAACACAGATGTATTAGCTTACAGTTCTGAAGGTCAGACATCCAAGAGGTTGGCAGGGCTGCATTACCTCTGGAGACTGTAGGGGAGAATCCATTTCCTTGCTGCTTTCAGCTTCTACATGCTGCCTGCTTTCCTTGGTTTGTGACTACCTGGTACTCTGACCTCTGCTTCCCTTTTATAAGCAACTTTGTGATTACATTGGGCCCACCTGGATAATCCAGGATACTCTCTCCAGCTCAAGATCCTTAATCTCATATGCAAAGCCTTTTGCCATGTAAAGTAACATACTCACAGGTGGTTTTGTTTTGTTTTTGTTTTGTTTTTTTGCGCGGGTGGCAAGTGGTAGGGAGAGCGGCCCATTCTGCCTACCCCACCTAGTCTCTCTTTGGGTACAGAAATTTCATTATAGTTACCCTCAATATCAAAATAACTGCAAAGAGCATCTTAATGTTAGGAGGAAACTAAAAAAAAAAAGAGGGTTTAGGGAAGAACTGTTCATATCCAAGTAAAGACTGGAGGTTTATCGTCTGAAGATAGTAAGAGGATCTTTGGAGTAGGGGACACAGGCAGAGTTAAGGGAGGGAAGTTGTATTAAAAACAGGAATGAGCGACTAAATGCTGAGACCCATTAGCCCCACCCTGCCTTCTCCCACTAGGCTCCCAGATCTTTATCCTCCTGGAAGCTTCTTAGACTTCTCTCTGGGGAAGCACATCAGCCTAAGAGAAAACACCACTGATCTTGGAAGTTTCCCCCAAAATGTCTCAGCCAGATATCCCTTTAGTGAAACTCACAGCCTGCAAGCCCTTCTTATGTGCTCAGAACTTCCAATCAACTTTTTTGGTCTTTCACTCTTAAAAAAAAAATTAAGGAAAGCCACTTAAACATGACAGGGATCTAAATAAAAACAATTTCTTAAAAAAGTGACTTGGAAGTAAAAGGATATAAACCATACCCTCTAAGAAAGAAGAAATTACATCCATGAAATAAGAATAGAATGCTAGAAAAAGGAAACATTTAGATGACAAAAGAGCTTACAGAAGTTGAAAATAACAAGAAAAATGAAAAGTTCAATAGAAGGGTTGGAAGATAAAGCTGAGAAATTCTAGGAAACAGAACATAAAGACAAAGAAATGGAAATAAGAAGAAAAAAAGGTAAGAAAATTTTAGGACTTGCCCAGCAGGTCCAATATTCAAATAAGGAATTCCAAGATCAGCTCTCCGGCTATAGGATGCCTGGATGCTCAGAGCCTGAGGTCGATGCCACAAGGACCCTGGGGGAAGAGGGGCTCTGTTCTCATCTTTCAATAAAGCTGTTGGTCTAATTTTAAAAAAAAAGCAATTCCAAGATCAGAAAGGGGAGAAAAATCATCAATGAAATTTTCAAGAAAATCTCCCAGAACTGAAGAACACAAGTCTCCATATTGAAAGGGCCCATTAGGTACCCAGTACAATAGACAAAAGGAGACCCACACAAAGCACACTACTGTGATATTTAAGAACACTGAGATCTGAGTTTCAGTAAGAATAATGTGAGTCACGATAGATCATGAACTAGAATGGCTACAACAGAAGACCATGAAGCAATGCCCTTAGACTTCTGAAATAAAATGATTTCCAATGCTAGTTCTATACCCAGCCAAACAGTGTGAGGGTAGAATGATGACACTTTCAGATATGCAAGGTCTAAGAACATTTACCTCCCTTACATTTTTCCCAGGAAGATCCTGAAGATGGGCTACACAAAACAAAGAAGTAACTCAAGAAAGAATACATAACATGCAGAAATACAGGATATCCAAAAACAGCAAAGTAGTGAAGCGAGTCACACTCTGAATGATGGTTAAGAGAGAGCCCTGAGTGAAGCTGTGCACTGGGTGGAAAGGGTAACTAGTAGAGATTAGAGCCAGGTGAAAGGCTCCAGAAGAGACTTCTTTAAAAAGATGAAATTAATGAACTACTTGGGCTTCCCTGGTGGTGCAGTGGTTAAGAATCCGCCTGCCAATGCAGGGGACACGGGTTCGAGCCCTGGTCCGGGAAGATCCCACATGCCACGGAGCAGCTAAGCCCATGCACCACAACTACTGAGCCTGCGCTCTAGGGCCCATGAGCCACAACTACTGAGCCTGCGTGCCACAACTACTGAGCCCGCACACCTAGAGCCCGTGCTCCAAAACAAGAGAAGCCACTGCAATGAGAAGCCTGCTCACCACAACGAAGAGTAGCCCCTGCTCGCAGCAACTAGAGAAAGGCCGCACACTGCAATGAAGACCCAATGCAGCCAAAAATAAAAATAAAATAAATTAATAAAAAACAAAAAAAATAAACTATCTGATGTGAACAAACTATTTGTAAGGATGTTTTGACAACTGATAGTTTATGGCTGAGTTAGTGACAAATATTCAGAAAACTGAGCAAATAAAAGAAAAAAAATTAGCCCCAAAGAAATAAAAAATAACCATAGCATACTCAAGAGTGTTTCTGGAGATCAGCTGGGGATCTTCCTAAATGCATTCCAGTTCTGGGCTTGGGCCAGAGATTCTGCATTTTTCACAAGCTCCCAGGGGAGCCCAGTGCTGCTGGATCCCTGACCGTAATTTTGAACAGCAAAAGTACTACGTGGTTCAGCTATGAATGGAATACAGGATAATAATGTAAACTTTGAATAGTGATTAAAATTATAAAATACAGTGGTAGGAGGGAAGATGGGAAAGATGCATGCATGTGTTGGGGGTAAAGGAAGGAAAACGAAATCATCCTCTTCTACAGATGGAAGTTAATGCCTAAAATTGAAACTATTAAAACTGGCTGGCTCTTTAAATTATGTACAAGTATAATATTGATAACAATAAAGTCCTTAAAAAAAAGGGCAAAGGATGTGAACATAATTCACTGAAATAAATACAAATGACATTTCAACATATGAATAAATGCTCAATTTTGCTCATTAGAAAAGAGTCTATTTTTCACTTGATTGGGAAAGCAGCAAAGTTAATTATTCACTGATTGCAGCAAGATGAAGAAACAGCAATATGTTACAGCAATAGTTGTGAAACCTTTTCTGACAATCCTATTGCCCCATTAACTAAAAGAATTTTAGATTCTAGTCATCTTTCTGTAAGAAATCTTTTTTTTTTTTTTTTAGTTTATGAAATTAACAGGTTAATTTCATGTTTCTTTTTTTTTAAAGAAATTCACGTTCTTTTATTTATTTATTTATTTATGACTGTGTTGGGTCTTCGTTTCTGTGCGAGGGCTCTCTCCAGCCGCGGCAAGTGGGGACCACTCTTCATCGCGGTGCGCGGGCCTCTCACCACCGCAGCCTCTCTTGTTGCGGAGCACAGGCTCCAGACGCGCAGGCTCAGTAGTTGTGGCTCACGGGCCCAGTTGCTCCGTGGCATGTGGGATCCTCCCAGACCAGGGCCCGAACCCGCGTCCCCCGCACTGGCAGGCAGACTCTCAACCACTGCGCCACCAGGGAAGCCCAGAAATCTTTTAAGTTGACTGCCCCAGTATCCACTCTCAACTACTCACTTCCTTGGCTGCGTCTACTATCAGGACTGAAAGGCTGTATTTCACTTTGTGTCAGAGTTCTCGACAATGAAACTTAAGTGAAAGTTGGCCAGGAGGGATTTTGAGAAATCTTTGGCTTTCCTTTTAAGAGGGGGACAGATGTGGAACTCTGATACAATGTCGGGTCTGGTATCAGCCCTTTTACAAGCTTGCGACGACTGTAAGGATGTTAGAAACATGCCATGGATAGTGGAGTAGAAAGGTATGAGGGCATCACTGAGCAACCTAACCAACACCTATAATAACCTTTGGGTTTCATGTTATTTGAAAAAATTTAATTCCTGCTTAAGTCCCTCATTGTTTTGTTACACAGCCAAACACATTCCTAAGTGATACACTTCCCCAAAGAGGGCTTCTCTGAATCATGTTTTGCACCCCTGTATTTATTTGTAAGTCTGATATATAAACTGCTGTACTATTATGTTCACTATAAAACGTATTAACAACAGAAGTCATTAGAGAGAAAAAAACCTAAGTAGCAATTCTAATACTTCTTCCTGCATACCAATGGATCATCTCATACAGCCTGGATGTGCAACCCCTTTTAAAGCTCTGAAAGTCTGGCTTCGTTTATTCTGTAATCACTTGGAATTGTTTGATATCAAGCAATGAAAATTTAAAGAAATGGGGATTTAAAGAAGGACATAAGGGAGCTCATAAGATTCACAGAAGAGCTATACCAGGCCTCAGGAAGACAGGAATCAGGATAGCTCAAATTTGTAAACAATTCCCATCACCATCTGTACTTGTGTTTCTACTCCAGATTTACAATTCGTGAGAAATAATCCACTGGCCTGGCTTGGATCATATCCTGTGGTCAGGATGCAGTCCTGTAATTAACTGCCCTTCCAGAAGCATATGGAGTCAGGGAAGGCAGTTCCCCAAGAGATGATCAGTAGACAAAAACATATGGCTGGATAAGGAGTCTCTTAAATTTTACACAAAATCACCACTTTTAGAACAGTGCTTTGGAATAAAGTCAGAATCACCAATCCAATTTAGTTTCTTGAAAAACTGTTTATGTCAAGGTGCTAAAGCATAGGTAATTTTAGAACTCCAATTAAAATAATATTCTTAAGTCTACACAATAAGCAAATCTAAAGCTTAAACTCCAGGACTTTCCACATGCCAACAAACTAGTAATTGATTAAACAATTCAATTACAATAATTGAGTAGAAGAATATATCCACAGAGTGAAGTCAGAAAGAGAAAAACAAGTATCATATATTAATGCATATATGTGGAATCTAGAAAAATGGTATAGATGATCTTATATGCAAAGCAGAAAGAGAGACACAGACATAGAGATCAAACATAGGGATACCACGAGGGAACGGGGGGGTGGGATGAACTGGGAGATTGGGACTGACATATATACACTACTATGTGTAAAACAGATAACTAATGAGAACCTACTGTATAGCACAGGGAACTCTACTTGGTGCTCTGTGGAGACCTAAATGGGAAGGAAATCCAAAAATGAGGGGATATATGTATATGTACGGCTGATTCACTTTGCTGTGCAGCAGAAACTGACACAGTAGTGTAAAGCAACTATACTCCAAGTTAAAAAAAAAAAAAAAGAATATGATCTACAGACTGCCTGTTCATAGACCTCCAAAAGGATTTAACCACTTTCTTCTGGTTTTAGGCTCACACTACGCTTCCACTCCCCGTTTTATCCTCTTTATCTCCTCTACTGGCATTAATTAGTTCGTAAGCAAAAGCTACAAAAGTCAGTTTGAAATTTTATTTCATTAACTTAAAAGATGAACAAAATGTGTACTTCAAATCTCATTAAACTCATTTATCTGAAACACGTTTACACAGAGGACAAACAGATATAGGATTTCAAGTAACTTATGGTAGAGTCCACTGTCCATTTAAAAATATGATTCTTTCTTTCACAAAAATTCTGCATTAAAAGGCAAAAAGAAAAAATTTCTTTTATACTGCCTAAGAGCTGGATGCATACTTCTGATGTAAATTTATTTCATTGTCAACTCTGATGCTGAAGTTGGGAGGCACAAATGTTCATAGTTCAGTTAAATGATGCAAACAGAAAGCTTCTGTTTCTCTCAGATACAAATGAGAAACCTCCATTCATGTCTCTTACAGTAGTACCACATCCTTGATTCTCATACCAGGTCACTTCTTCTTCTTTCCTTTCCCTTTTTTACTTCCCTCTCCTTGCTGAAGACTTTGGTCACCACCTCCTGTTTTTTGTGTCCTTGTTTTCAGTTTAGGTATCATTTCTGCAGCATACAACATTACTGACTTACCTAGGAACAAGAAGTTAGGCTTAGTGTATAATCTGAGAAATAAGACATAAAAGGTTGCTAACTTGAAAATCATAAAGTTTAAGAAATCATCACCACATCAAGAAAATGAGAATTTAAAAAGAAAAAATCAAATGACCATGAAGACAATGATTTGCTCAAGTGGGGACATTTCCTGGAGAAAACGTATTAAGAACAATGCTGAAATATTTAAATGAACAAAATAAAAATTTTGATCTTGGTCCTAGGAATTGACTTGAAGATCAAAGGAAAATATATCTAAACATAACAAGCTGGAAACAGAGTCAGGATATCATTGTAACTTAAGCTAGGAAGCACAAGCCCTCTCAGTCTTACAACAAAAACCCATGTCATTAAGCTACAAAATATGTTACTCACATGTCCAAATGATCTATGCATACATGCACCCCTGCTCTGGGCACCAACCACCTCCTCCAGCTCCAGTAGCTGCTTTCAACACACCCCACTGCTCAGCTTTGTTCTTTTTACTTTCTTACTATTTTCTTACTGGAAACAGTAAGCAACATCTTTTCAACTGTAATTTTTACTTCTATGTTATTAACTAGTCAAAGCAAAAGGTTGATGGTTTTTGTTTTTGTTTTTTTGTCTTTTGACTTGTAAGAAGTAGTGTAGGAAGATGCCAAAGAAAAGAAAAAATACACTGAATATACTACCTGTCATTCCCGAGTCAGACCCTTAAGTTTCTAGAAATATCTACCAATCCTGACAGGTTTTGGTAGATACTAATAACCAAATAATTATGTTAGAATAATAACCAGTTATTTTAATTCAATTAAAAACAATTCAGTTGTCACTTTGGGGTTATTGTGTCAAGAAAAAAATTAACAGCTCCATTTAAAAAACCTAGAACATATTTTTTACAAATAAAAAATTCAGAAAAGTAAAGAATTACATGTAAATAAATACTCATCTTCCCAATACACCGAGTTAATATATTGGAATACTGAAGTATGTTTTGTTTGGTTCTCGTTGTTTTTTAAGAAATAAAACACTAGAACTAATGCTACAATCTACTCTGACCATCACACCCCTGACCACACTCCTCACCCCCTACTCGCCATTAGGTTAACTAGTACCTTGAGACTTCGTGTTTTCTTCCAGTCCATTTCAAAAGTGTTTATATATATGTCAATAAACAATACTGCATATACATCAATCAATAAACAGTAATATTTTGTATTTAAATGTATACCTAAGTGGCACCACACTATGCATATCTCTTGTGTTTTTCACTCAATATGGCTTTTTATTTTTAATTTTTAAAATTATTTATTTATTTTGGCCACCCCACGCAGCTTGTGTGATCTTAGTTCCCTGACTGGGGATTGAACCCCAGGCCCCTGGCAGTGAGAGCACAGAGTCCTAACCACTGGACTGCCAGGGAATTCCCTCAATATGGCTTTTTATTTTTTTATTTAATAAATTTATTTATTTAATTTATTTTTTGGCAGCGTTGGGTCTTAGTTACTGTGCGCGGGCTTTCTCTAGTTGCAGTTAGCGGGGGCTACTCTTTGTTGCGGTGCGTGGGCTTCTCATTGCGGTGGCTTCTCTTGTTGTGGAGCACGGGCTCTAGGCACGCGGGCTTCAGTAGTTGTGGCACGTGGGCTCAGTAGTTGTAGCTCACGGGCTCTGGAGCGCAGGCTCAGTAGTTGTGGCGCACGGGCTTAGCTGCTCCACGGCATGTGGGATCTTCCCGGACCAGGGCTCGAACCCATGTCCCCTGCATTGGCAGGCAGGTTCTTAACCACTGCGCCACCAGGGAAGCCCTCAATATGGCTTCTTAAATTTACTGATAGAAATGAATAACAGACCTCAAGGGTCTCTAGGATCTGAAATAGCAGTAATGTATGACCATTTAATAATTTCACATTCTTAACCTGGGAACAATGATGGGACTTCCAGAGGTTTATAAAATGTTCATGCACCAATTTTTTTTTTTTTTGGAGAAATGATTAGTAGGTTTCATCACATTCTCAAAGGTCCTTAACTTAAAAGAAGTTAAAAGCATTGTTTACCTCTCTGCATCAGCAGTAGCCCTTTTTCTAAATTAATCTATAGAATGCAAATTATGTTTCTGACCTGTCAAAAGGTCAGTTTTAGAACATTTTTGGCAGTGTAGAGGAGTAACCTATCCCAAACTTAATTCATTCATTAAAAAAAGCTTACGTGATGGGAACTGTACAAGACAGAGGCTGCCATCTTCCTGTTTGAGCTGCACCCGGACTCTGCCCCTGTACTGAAGATCACGATTCCATTCTCTAGAGTACATTTTATTTTTCTAACATAAAGAAATAAATAAAAACAGGCTTTAAGAAAGTTATTATGTCAATGAGATGAGTATGGAAAATAGTGAACAAAGAACCATATCATACCTCAAGAAATACATTAAGTCCAACTGCTGAGCATACATCTTGAATCTCTGTAGCTGTAGGATTTTCAACAGCCTGAAAAGTTAAAAACAAAAACACTAAATAACTCAGCTTTAAGTGGATAGTGCTACATTGTTGTATAAATCATTTCAAATACTATGATCAAAACACATACCAAAATCCTAGGTTTCTTTTTTTTTCTTTTTTTTCTTTTTACTAGGTACAGTTGTTTCAATTGTAATTTTTAAATTCCTGGGACTCACACTGATTCATACTTGTGTATCCACCTCCCTTCCAAGAGAACATAAACTTCACAGGGTTAATACTGGTTAAACAACTATTACAGATGCAACCATTTCCTCCCTCCCTCCTTTCTTTCTTTCTGTCTGTCTGTATTTACTCTTTGGTTTCCATACTCAGCAAATTATAAGGTATAACAACAGTATTCAGGATAGACAAAGCTTAGTATGGGTAATGGAGATTCCATTGCTTAATGAGGAGCAGTGTTTGTTCTTATCACCAAGTACCCTTTCTGGCTCCTCCAGAAGCCCTCGGAATTCTGTAGTCATTAATGGTACATTTTGATGGACACATCTGTCTATTAAATAAATATATGCTAGGAACTGTCTTTGCCACAAGGGTCTTTTTTTCAAGAAGTCTACATAATACAGATGCAACCACTTTAGAAAACTGTTTGGCAGCATCTACTAAAGTTAAATATATGCATTTTTTATGGCCATGCAATTCCACTGCTATAGGTATGTATTGAGGAAAAACACAAAATAGACAATCTCAACAATGTTCACAGTAGCACTATTTTTAATAGCCCCAAACTAGAAACAACCCAACTATCCATCAATAGTAGGCTGGACTGTGGTATATACACACAATGCAGTACTACAGAGCAGTGGCTTTCAGCAAGGTAATTTTGCCCCCTGACATTCAGCAATGCTAGGAGACATTTTTGATCATCACAACTAGGGTGGGGTAGGGCACTGGCTTCTGGTGGGTAGAAGCCAAGGATGCCGCTAAACCCCCCACAGCACAGCACAGCCTCTGCAACCATGAATCATCTGGCTCAAAACGCCGGTGGTGCTGCTGTCGGGAAACCCTACAACAGAGCAATGAGATTCAACAAACTACACTCACAAGTGCAGGGTATAAGCACTCGTAAGCTGAAACGTCATAAGCTTCATGTTCATTGAAATCAGACAGACATAAAAGTACATAGCGTGTAATGCCACTGAAACAAAATAAGAAACAAGCAACAGTCATCTACGGTATCGGAAGTCAGGGCAGGGGTCATCCTTTGTAGTGAGTGTATGTGGAGGGAACAGAGACTGGGAAGGGACATAAAGGAATCTTCCTGAGTGCTGGTAACATGTTCTTTTTAAAATCTGGGTGCTTGGTTACCCATGCGTACTCATTTTATGAAATTTAATCAAAATAAACACAAGATTTACATATGTTTATGTATGTATGCTATAAATCAATAAAGCTAAAAACAATTCAATCATTCTCCAAATTATCCTGAGAGCTTGCTTCCAGAGGCCTCTGTCAATGTGGCTTGATGTTAGGCATTACTCTGAATCAGTGCTTTGGCGTCTTCTCTTTTACCCTGTAGCAGCAAAGTAGACTTTCCTCTACACATTTAAGCAGTAAAATGAGAGATATTAAATAACACAAAAATAATGTATTGCTTCAGGCCAAGTTCCTTAAATCCATCATCAGATTATAAAATGTATAAAATGTAAATTAATCTTAAAAAAATAGACTATAACATTAATTTTGAAAATGAAAAGCTACAAAGACCCCCTTCACTTGGCACTAGGCACTTTCTAAACTTAAGCCACAAGGCCAACTAAGAACTCGGGTTTTTCTACTGAAACAGCACAAGGGGGAAATCATCTCTTTTAAAACTATAAACACCTACTTTTAAAAAGTATTAATTTTAAAGTAACTTTACCCCTCTCAAAAAGAAGACGATGACGATGATAACAGACATAAAACTGTAAAACTCAACATATCTGAATTTTCTGCAAGTCTTGTTTAAAAACTCAGCTGCATTCTGTATATCATATTGTACAATGCCATAATTTTGGTTTCCTTTATTAAGGGAAAGAGTGTCATAACCTTAAGCTTAAAAAAACAAAAACGTGCAAACCCTACAACGCTCCACCCCCAACTTCCTTCAAACACAGGCTCGTGAAGAACCACTTAAAAAATTCTTTCAGTTATGAATCAGTGCCCTCCTGCATCACCATTATTAACGAAAGCATCCCAATTGTTGGCTGCCGTTCTCCTCATGCCCCAAACAATGGAGTAAAGTAAAAGAAGCCTTTGTGGCCCGGACAATACAACCTCCCCAGGCCCTCAAAGACAGAAGTAACAGCCCGCTTACCTTACTTATGGGGATTCGCCGCCCCTCCGCTATGGTCTTCTTGTTATTTAAATAAGCAGGATAGATACAAATGAACCTGCCACAGGAAAAGCCCAGCTGGTATCACTAGAGAAATATTTCCAAAAATTCATTCATTCTTTCTTTCATCATCATCATCATCAGGATTGCCGGTACACCTATACTATTATGTGCTTAACTTTTTTTCTTTAAACTGCCTCCCCTCTACTTAAAAAGCGAACTTTAACTTACTATCTTAGATGGAAAAAAACATCACTTGCTAGAGGGAGGGAGGAAGGAAGGAAGCAGCGCCGTAACTGTTCAGTTAGATACAGGTGCCTGTCAAAAGCTTCTGAGGGCGGGGCCTGCTCTCTCATATAGAAACTAAGGAGTCAGAGGTATTAAAGGCTTGAAAGAACTCAAACGAGCCTTTCCGAACATACCAACAACTGAAAGAACAGATTTTTCACACTGTGATTACTTAACGTCATGTCCACGTAGCACCCAAAGTCCTCTGTCTCACGTACAGGTAAACACTGAGCTAGGTTAAGTTGGGATCTAGGGACCTGCGAACAGCCCTGGCGCAGCCGGCCTCAGGGAGGAACGGACGCCGGAGGACAGGCCCGGAGCCCGGGGCTGGGGCTGAGCTCCCCCGGCGAGCCTTCCTCAGGGCTGGGGAAGGCTGCGCAACACCCGCGGGCTCGCCGCAAGCCCCGTCCTCTCTCCGGACTCACCTGTCCTGGTCGGCCGGGGACCGCGCAGCGGCACAAGCCATCTTCACCCAGCCCCCAGGCCAAACCTGCAGGGAAAAACCCGGCCTCAATTCAGCTCGGAGATTTCCCAGACCACCCCATTTCCGGCGGAAGTCCTGCCCACCGAAGCGCCTATGCGTCCGCCGCTTTTCACCGTCGGTTTGTTCCAGCACCTGTCGCTCGGCGTCAGGATCTCTAGTTTCTGACGTGGCGTCGAAACCTCTCGCGAGAGGGTTCACGAACGCTACTAATTCCTTCGCTTCTCAAGATCTCGCCAAAACCAGCCTTTGGGGCGCTTGCTCTTTCACTGAAATTGGCTTAAGCGTTTACGCGCTTTCTTGGCCAATTTCACATTGCGTTTGGATGGTGCTAACTTCTCTCGTCCTTAGAGTAGGGCTCCACACCGCGGGTGATCTGTGAGATCCGAGCAAGTTGTTAGAGTAGGCAAGAAAATACCCTTTATGTTTAATCTTTAACCGCTCCTGGGCCCTGCAGCTTGCTTTCAACTTGGCAAAAATGGAACTAGCAAAATTACTTGGCAGTGTATTTCAGTGTGCTGTGTAATGTTAGAAATTTGACTATACACTTTTCAAAACCTTTACCCTAAAATTCACTGTATTTTTACATACCTTAGGTTAATTGCAAAGCACTGTTTGAGCATCCCATTCTTTAAACACAACTTTATTCCTATTTTCGTAGCGGCCGTTTATTCAGAAAACCGGACAAGGTAAAATAGGTATTTTCTTCTAAAAATGAAAAAACAAAATAAGCAAAACAAAAATCTGCCCAAAGGCTTGAGTCTCCGCGAGACTGGGTAATTTTCGCCATTCAACGCTAATGATGGCTGAGCATAAATACCCAGCTGGTCTGACTGGAAGCCCCTGATTTTTCTCCATCCCCTCAGTTCCTGTCTCTCAATCTTCCTTGTACTAGTGTCTTAGTTTGGTGCTGATGTATATAAATGTCTTACTTCTTTCTGAAGTGCACAAGATTCCTGTAAAAAGAGCTTCAGGCAATGACCAAACCAAACCAGTTTCTACAGAAGTCTGAGAATTTGCCCTAGGATAACTGTCACGGGGGGGGGGGGGTAATTCCAGAGCACAACGTGGTGTTTATGAGTAAGATTTGTCTACATTCCATCTCCAGTCTCTGTTGGATTCATATCTATTGATATATCTTGGTGTAGGAGGGTAGACTGTAAGTAAAATTACTTTTAGTGAACCTGTTTCATTACAAATCCTTTAAGGCATTTGAACACAAGCAGTACTGCTTTGGTACTCTTACGGGGAAGTGTTATACCAAATACCAAAGTGGAGGACAGGTGTTCTTCCACTTCGAGAGGAATAGAGTGCAACTTCTGGACACCAAGAACTTCTGACAGTATGGTCCCCACTTAGGCACCACCAAGATTCTGGCTGGTGTCTGATGGAGAGCACTTTTGGTAGATCTGGTTGGTTTGAAAAGACATAACATGAGAACATTTACTGAGCTGAAGACTCAAGATTGAAAAGACTCAGTACTAAAAGATAGGGCTGTGAAAACAAACACACACATGGACTTACACTAGTAAAACTGCTTTATTTCAAGGATAAAAACAAAACTCTAAAAACACCAAGGTAGGAAATAAAAGTTATCTATAGGAGAAAAGAACTCAGACTGACTGTTGAATTTCTTAGACACAGTAAACATTAGAAGTTAAGAGTTTTGAAGAAAATGAACTGTGACTGAAGTTGTGACCCAAATTATCCTTTGTGTGAGGGCAAAAGAAAAACAATTTTAAACAAGCAAGGATTTAGAAAGTATATTCCCAACTTAGCTTTTCTGGGAAAAAACAAACAAACAAAACAAAACTATTTAAGGACATACTCCAGCCAAGCCAAATTATAGTAACATAAAGATTTGAAGAAAGTGTTTCCTCTATGCTATTTAGGGGAAACAGTGGTGAACACTTATATCTAAGTGAATTCAAATAATTATTAATAATGTGATGGTGAAGATAACTGCAATTGTTAAAACAAGATTCTGAAAATTAAAAACAAGTGAATCCGTTACTACTGGAACAGAGATTTTGCAGAGAACTTAGATTTCAACTGAAATAGTGTATGTCTCTGTTTCTAAAATCATTACCTGCTACATCACCAGGGTTTTCATAGGACCTTGACTTCTTACCATTTTTTCTGCCTTCTCTTTCCTTTTGTCTTCCTGTCTCTGTTCCTCAACCCCCCCATTCCTGGGTACCCCAAGAACCCCAAGTTCTTGCCTCTCTTACGCACACCTATGAGATTTTCTCTAATCCTCCTCCCACTCAAACTCCAGGCTTGGCTTTACAGATCCCAAACCCACCAAGGTCCTCAGCTAAAGAAAAGGACCTTTTGAGAATTTTACCTTAACAAGAGCCACCCTTTCTGGAAGGAAGTTGTGGTTTTAAATAATAACTCTCCTTTTGTTTTGTATAGACGAAGTCATCTGTCAAAGACTGACAGTGTCACTGGTTCCACGGTTTTTGTCAGTATCCCTTTGTGTTTGTAATTTTGTTTCATACACTTGATGCTCTATCATTTGATGTTTAAAGAAAGTCATAACTGATGTTCACCTTCTTTTCATTATGTTTGATGTCTTTTATCCAGAATTATAGTTTGACATAAATTTACCTTTACTGTTTTCTTTACATTTGCCTGTGCAAAAGTGGTTGTGCTTTTAGTTTTATACATTCTGGATCATTTTTAAAATTAATTAATTTTTTATTTTTTATGTTTTTGGCTGTGTTGGGTTTTTGCTGCTGCGCGAGGGCTTTCTCTAGGTGCGGCAAGCGGGGCTACTCTTCGTTGCGGTGCACGGGCTTCTCATTGCGGTGGCTTCTCTTGTTGTGGAGCACGGGCTCTAGGTGTGCAGGCTTCAGTAGTTGCAGCACAGGGCCTCAGTAGTTGTGGCACTCGGGCCCTAGAGTGCGTGGGCTTCAGTAGTTGTGGCACGTGGGCTCAGTAGTTGTGGCTTGTGGGCTCTAGAGCGCAACCTCAGTAGTTGTGGCGCATGGGCTTAGTTGCTCCACGGCATGTGGGATCTTCCCAGACCAGGGATCGAACCTGTGTCCCCTGCATTGGCAGCTGGATTCTTAACCACTGTGCCACCAGGGAAGTCCCCATTCTGGATCATTTTAAATGTGTCTTTTACTAATGGCGTATAATTGGAGGATATTTTTTTTTACTTGACTCCAACCTGAGAGTGGTTATTTTACCATATGTGCTCAACCCACTCATTATTTGGTATTACTGTGTCATTATATGCTTCTTTGTGGCTAATTCTCCCTCTCCCATTTTCTCCATTCTTTGATATTTTGTTCAAGTATTCTTAGTTATCTTTGACTAATGCTTTGGATGGAAATTTTTCTTTCTTTTTAACATTGGGGTTACCACTAAATAAAAAAATTGAATTTGTATTTTTCCAAGTTAAAAGTAAAATAGTATCTTTTGACACTGCCTACTTAAGATTAGAAATTTAGCATGCTTTTACGTCTTCTCTCCCTCGTTTCCCAGTTTGGGTTGGAATAACCTGGAATTTAAGATTATTAAAATTATTAAGCATTTCATCTTTTCAGTTTTGAGTTACATGGACATTCACAATGAGATTCATTATCAGATTAACCACAATTATTTACACGTTCATTCAAGTTTAAAGGTTTTATTGCTCAAACCATTTCCTTAATAGTTTCCCATTTATTTTAATTGCTTGGGCAGCAAGAATACTATGGTAGAGGTATGTCATGGATTCTGGTTTCCCAGTGCTTTAGAAATGCCCCTCATAGATTTCGAGAATTCATGTCTTATGCATCCTGCTTCCTCAATGGAGAAAACAAACAACCGAGCGTTCCCAGACTCTACAGGCAGGTGACAGAGCTTCTGCCAATCATGTCCACCCAAGCAAGACTTCAATCCAGAATTAAGCAGTGTGAGGAAGCAAGTGCTGCACAGAATCTTAATTTATGGGGAGGGTGGTGTCAGAGGGTTCCAGAGGTTAGGGGCAACAACTTGTTCTTTTTGAAGCAGTCTCACAGTATGGTTTGGGTATTATTTCCACCGTGGTTTCCAAGTCTGATTTTCTGGCCCTCATACAGCTCCTGTGAGCTACCTAAGATTCCTTAAATGAATGTCTTGTCTTTCAGAGAAGGTCTTGTTGTTAATAACTATAATAAGAATCCCAAATGATACAAGTATTCCAGATAAATTAAATGCTAGTTTGGCTGGTTTCAGAATTCTTAGGTAGTATTTCCATTTGCTTCCAAATGCTGTATATATTGTTCCATTGCTTTATTTTCCTTTTTTGGCATTTGGTATTGCAGGAAGAAATCTGATGCCAACCTATTTTTTTTTTTTTTGGTAGGCAGCCTATTCCTCTCTCCCCACAGATGATTTTAGAAAGCTTTCTCTATATTAAAAAATCAAAAAACCTCACGAAGATGTGTCTAAAGAGTCTTCTGTTAGTTTCAAGTTACTTCAGGAACAAAGTGGGTTTAGAAGTTCATAAATGCCCCAAACACAAGGAAAAGTAGAACTAGGCCCCAGAATCGGCAGGGACTGAGGTAACGCCAGGAGCTAGTGACTCTTGTCTGTCTCTCACTTGCTCTCTATGCCTCCCTCCCATATCTGTTCCTTCTCTCTCTAGTGACTGACTTTCTCTTACTTTTAGCTTCATGATGCCAATCATAGTGGCCTCAGCCTTAACTCTACACGATCTTTTAGTTCCAGCACTCAATCACCAACCAGAAATTTCCTTTGACTCTTATTTAAAATTGGCCCAGTCTTTTTTTTTTTTTGACAAGCCTCACAAGTCTTTGGTCACTGGTCAGTTAATGATGAGTCTCCCCTGGGTCAGGCATCTGCCTCTGGTGCAAACAGCCATGGTTGGGGGGAAAGACTGGGTACGGGGTTCAGTGACCAACAGTGAGACTAAGTGTCTGGGTTCCAAAAGGTGGTGTAGCTGGGGCAGGTAATGTGTGCAACATTCTCAATAGTTCATTTTTCACTACTGTTGCTTTATAGTCAGTGGTCACCTCCACTAGCATAAAGTTGAGTATTTTTAATTAAAAAAAGGAACAGTCTCATAACTTCAAGAAAATAAGCAAATAGTCACAGATTTTGAGAGTTATCCTGAATATCAGAAGTGTATTTAGCACCAAGAACAACATTATACACACAAAAAAACATACAGGTTGAAAGAAGCATCAATGGTCTAACAAAAACCAGAATATAGTTTTATAGACCAAAGAACAGAGGAGAATGGCAGGAAAATGACCTGGTGTTTATAGGAGTCAAAGTCCATAGGTTTCAACACTACAAAGTAATATTTAAAAGTAGGCATAATATGAAGGAATTAGAAATTAAAAAAAAATAATTTATACACTCTATTTCAACCATCAAGACTCTTGAAAAATTATTTTTGTTTGGTGTGAACAATCTGATTACTGAAATACTCTTCAGCTCTTGGCAATTTTCTTTTTGCATTTGTGGCACTCTGCTCTTTTGCTATCTTAGATACAAGGAACCCCCTGTGATAACATGAATGCAGATATAGTGCAACTGGCTCCCTTCTCCAGCAAGACTCATCCCTTCAGTTAATTAACCTTGTGGTAACTAGTTTATGGAAAATAAGTTTTTTGACTGTACTTAGAGTGCAATTTGATTCTTTTGGGCTTATCTTTTATTTCATTATTTCCCTCTCATTAACTTTCCTGTTAGTGCAGGGTAACTTGTAAAGCTTATTCTCAAATACCAATTTGCCATAGTTAATTGGTTGTTTGTATACTAACAAAACGGGTGCATTTTTCTTTCATCTGAAGTCAATCTGCCTTCACTTCAAAGTTCTCTTTCCCCTTTTCTTGGTGTGTGTTTGTCTCTTTCGATCTTATTGCAAATCCAAATTAGATATTTGCTGAAACTTTTGCCTTTTTGATAACCGTTCCAAAGGGAACATTAGTCAATCCCTCAGACACAGTCATTGTCTTCAGAATTACCTGCTCGTTCATGTCTGGCAAATTTGTCTACTATTGGGAGCTGCGATGGGCTGTATCAGATTGTATGGCTCAATATTCAAATCTTTCCTGCCTAAAGGAGAGGGAAGTTTGGTATACTTTCTCGTATGTCGAGTCCAGTGGTTGAGAAGAGCAGCTGGAACTGAAGGCAGTCACTCAAGGAGCTTCGCTGTGGTGACACAGGGCAGTGGCTCTCAGAGTGTGGTTCCCAGACCAGCAGCATCAGCATCATCTGAGAACTTGTCAGAACTGCACATTCTTGGGCCTCACTCAGAATCACAAAGTGTGGGCGTGTGTCTTAACATTTTTGGTGATTCAAATGCACTCTAGTTTTTTCTTTTTTTTAAACCACAAAGGACATATATTAAGCATGTTTTCATATTACAACATTGCAGAATAAATGTATGAATTTAAAAAATACACACAAACATACAATAAACAAATGTGGCTTGGATTTGCACTAAGATCAAATGCACTCTAGTTTGAAAACCACTCACTGCCTTAGGAGTGCTGTTTGCTGCAGTCCAAAGATAACAGGGCACTTCCCTACTTCTCTTAACAGGCGTTGCAACTCCATGCTGGGCTCAGTACGCCGTTTGTAACAAGCATAAACTGAGAATATTTGGCCTGCTATCACTTATGGCAGCACTCTGTGAAGTTCTAAAAGTAGAATTGAGATTTGCTCCTTTACTAATTCAGAGCCATTCTCTCTAACTAGAGGGTCTCATACAGCAACTTTTTCCTCAATGGGCAATGCAGACTGATTGCACCTTCTCCCAGTAGGCGTTGTCTACCGGAATTCCTGAATTTTCTGGCATATGGAAGGCACCCTTTTTTCATTTTCAGCATTGATGTTTTTCTCCTTCCTTGAGAAAGGCAATTTTATTCTAATTGACTTATATCCCATCTCTTTCCATAAAAGTATTTGAAGTGGTTTATAAAAATTGGCACGAGTAACTCAAAAAAATAGAAAATCAGGACTAAAGGAAAAGGAAATATGACCTATATCCACGTGTCCCTGTTGGATAAGGCAGCCTTTGAGAAAAACAGAATAATTTAGTATTATTACTTAAAAACTATTTCATTCAGATAAAATTTGACAAAAATTTAAATGTAGATATACTCCAAAGGTCAGTAAATTGAGGTGTTTGCAAAGTGGTGCAGTAGAAAGAGTATGGGCTTTGGAGTCCAATGCCTTATTTCAAATCACAGCATTTATTTACTGGCATGTTAGTAAATGACTTTAAAAAAAAGTCATTACCTGTAAATGATAAACACAGGTAAGGGTAGATAATTAACTACATGATGTGATTTCAAAGACACCAGGTAGATGTGCTTACTCCTCACCCCTTTTCCCAGCATCCTGCTATATCCAAATACCTTTTCCCTTCCCCCCAACGCAGAGTGCATGAATTTTATTATTAAAAATAAATTTTCATTTATTCAACAAATATGTGAGCATTTATCATCATCCTTACCCTCTGATCATTTAGAACAAATTCTGGGAAGATATATTAAGTTAGCTTTTTAAATACTTCTATCAGTTTATCCTCCTTCCTGAAGGATTCTCTCCCTGCTGTGTGAGGAAGGGGGAGCTTGAACACATACTCCGCAAACCTATCAAAAACAAAGTTTCCCTTAACAGACAGGGGTTTCTAAATAGTCTTTTGAATATCTTAATAGTGTTAAATCTACCTTTGAAGTTCAACATGATTTGCATTTTCTGAGCATGGCAAAGTGCTGATTTATACTTGGTGCTAATCACACAGTAACTTTTTTTTTCAGGAAAGGTTAAGTGCCAATGCATGGAATGGTTAAATGCCAACAGTCAGCTTCAATTGTTTTTATTACAGTAAGAGGAATTTTACTCTTAATGCATAGAATTTGAAGAAAAAAATTATATAAGCTTTTAAAAGAGGCCCTTTTGATAATTATTAATACAAATGTGAAATAAGACCCTTAAACAAATACCGATTTCAGTAAGTTTATACATACAGCAATAATTTATTCTGAAATGTTCATTTAGTTTCTGTTGAGACACGATTCATGTCTCATTAATAAAAGAGCAGCCATCTCACCTCAAATACCAGAATATACAACAAGTTACAGCATAGCAAAAATTCTACCTACTTTCAGATAAAATCTAGTTCAGGTAAAATAGTTTCATTCAATGTTTTACAGTTACACAGATTTTGTTTTGTTTGTTTTGAGCACAAAATAGTGTAAGTTGTTACACTATAGCTATCTATATGAACATCATGTGACCACAGAATTGTTAATCATTACTTCTGAAATTGAACCATCAGTTTCATTCATGCAGTAAAGCAAAGCAGGCTGGGTAAACTTGTTCGTCGGGAACCATATTACTGTGAATTTCACAGCCACATGATTATGATGTCAGATGGACTCACAAGGACTAAAACAGAATGGTTTTTGCATAAATACCAATTTCTCCCTGATGTAAGTTTAGTCAGTTTATAATCTAGAAATGATTGATAACAGCAATATATCATATCTTCTATCTGTAGTGTTATTTTAAGACAAGCAATAATTAAAGGATGATGGGATGGGATGCTACTTAAATACATGAAAAACATACTGTACAAATATACTTGGCTTTACCATTTTCTTCCTAACTATCAAGAGTGCCTCCCAAAATATGACCAGTGAAGATGAAGTATACTATCAAATATGGCTTCCAGAACAAAAACCCTCTAACAAGAATCAAACCTATTTACAAAATTTTTCAGTCTTTTAGTTTCATTTGAAACAAAATTTTTTTTGAATTTTATTTTTTATACAGCAGGTTCTTATTAGTTATCTGTTTTATACATATTGGTTGAAACAAAATTTCTACATAGCAGTTGTAATTAACACATAACACATTCTTAGTTTCATCATTCCAGCTCTTTTTAAACAGATGTCACAAGGTAGGACCCAGAATGGCGTTTAGGACTTTGAGTTCCACTGGATTCTGTATTGTCAGTTTTTGAATCTCGTTTCTTTGTGTTGTTATTCACTGGTGTTGGGATCTGAGATGGTCGGGCTGAAGTGCTATCTGCGCTGCTTTTCCTTGGGCTTGGGTTGTAATTAAAAGGACTCACTCTGGCAGCAACAGTCCCACTCGGTGAACTGTGCTTGCTTGAGCTGCTAGAACTAAATGGGGTACGTTCAGCTATAGAACTTTCATTAGTCTCTGATGCAGGGACAGGATTACTTTGTCCCGGTTTTGCCTCAGTTCCTTTTTGGTCTGGGGCATCTACCTGAATAAAGGAGTTCAGGCGGTTTTCCAAACCCATGGTGCGTACAGGAGCACTACCATTGCTCACATTTTGTTTTCCCTGATTATCTTTTGAATCTTTAGTGTTTGGGTTTCCCTTTTCTGAAACAGTGTCAATCACTGGGGGAGTATTTCCTGTTGGAGATCTTCCAGATCTAGGGTTGTTAATGGGACAGTCCTCAATTCTCACCCAAACATCCTCTGTTTTAGAAACAGCAGGTGCCATTTGATAAATCAGAGTCTTTGATTCAGCACCATTTGCAGCACCTGAGGAAGTGGTCTGAGAAGTACTACTGGTGGGAGAAATTTCACTTTCTTTTATTTTTCTCCATGTTCCTTTTGTGGATACTTGGTTTTCTTTAGTTTGTTTGGTTCCTGAAATAGAGTTCACATGTTTTTCATCCTCACTTTTTGCTTTTTCACTAGATTCTGATGAAGCGGAAAGAATTGAGGATGAACTTCCGGTTCTCCTCCAAGTGCTTACTCGGGGAAGGGATGATGAGTGTTTGCTGTGCTCACGTTTCCAGGTTCCTGACCTATTGATGGGAAGTCTGGAAGGACTTTCGGAATGAGAGCGTGCTATATCATGGCGCTTTACTGGTCTTCCATCATTATACTCTATGGTGGGACTGAGATTAGGTGGGAGTTTTCGCCATCCACCAGCCTGAACAGACGAATGTGTAGACAGAGACATATCAGGAAGGGAAGGACTTAAAATTGGAGTCTGTGCCTGGGACCTAGTGGGAGAATCTGGTCTAGAAGATGGAGAAAGAGATTCAAATGAAGCAGATTCCTCCAATTTTCTCCTTAGGGTTGGGCTTGGAGCTTCTTTGATGAAAGTTGACTGGCGTACTAATACAGGTCTCTCTGACCTATCAGATTCACTTCCACTTGATTTAGTTGAAGACATTCTAGAAAGTTCTACCTTTTTATTGGCTCCATTGCTAGTACTCATTTGATTTAGTCCTTTGGAGGCAGATTCACTTCTTGGGATACTACTGACATTCTTGGATAAACCCGTTTGTTTGGTGAGGTTCTGTTGGCTCATCTGTCTGCCAGGAGATGTGTAAGACATTTTCCCAGAACCCGAGGACTTAGTTGAAGCAGTACTAGGGGATGACGTCCTTGGCAGCTGAGATAATTTGTTAGGAGGACTTATTCCATTTCTACCAGGAGAAATTGAGTTTCGCCCTGGAGACTGCATAGGTCTACTTAATGGCTGCTGGGCAGGTCTTGACGGAGTGGAATCTCTAGATCCTGATCTAGAAGGCCCTTTATTTGACCCAGGTGTCTGGGATGCCTGCCTCGTAACGGGGCTTAATTCTGACTTCACTGATGGCTTGGCTCCTCTGGGGGAAGTGGTAGCTGCCTGACCTTCACTAGGGCTTTTGGAGGCTGGAGTCTTAAGGGGTGGGCCTTTTTTAGAAACTGGACTTGTACTTGAAGAGCTATTCCGACCTCCTGGAATGTGAATCATTGTCCTACCTCGAGAGATTGAAGGCATGTTTGTTTGAAGGGGTTGTTTCATTTGGCTTGAAACTTCCGAATTAGATCGAACTTTTCCAGTAATCAAACTTTTATAAACTTTTTTCCCTCCTTTTATTCCTTTATTTTCAGATTCTAACTTCTTAGTTTCCAATGTACTTTTCTCCCCAGGTTTTAGAATTCGTGGGCCTTTATTACTTGCAAAGGGTTTTTCCTCTTGATCAGGTGTAAGATGAAATGGTGATCCCAGAGAGATTCCTGATTTCAGGGAAAGGATGGAATCTGAATCAGACGAAGCTTGTCTAGATAAACATGCGGCAGCAGCAGCTTGATGTAAACTACTTACTATGGAATTTGCACCTTCCTGAATAGCTTTCCAATCGAAATTTTCTGAATCAGGGGATAAACCATGTTCTGAATCTGGTCTCTGTATATCTTTCAAATCGAGTGTCAAATCTTCTGCTAACATGCCACCCATATTTCTGGGACTATGCTTTTCATTATCAGCCTTGAGTCTTGAAGGCTTTTTCTTTTTTGGCATTGCAGAACTTATACATTCCTGCAACAGGTCATCTTCAGAATCAATACTGAGAGAACTGAGAGAACTGTTTCTTGAGAAACAAACAGGGGTATCTTCAACGTGAAATGATTTAGGAGCATAACCTGATGCCTGAGGTTTACTTGGTTCTCCCTGTGAGTCAGGGGGCTCTGTCTCTTTGATAGGTTCATTTTCCTTGTTGTTGTTGTTTTCTTGATCAATGTCACTAAGAGAACTTAGAGAGGAATTTCGGGAAAAGCAAACTGGAGTATTTTCAATAGCAAAATTCTGTAATTTCTCATCTGTTGCTGCCCCTCTGTCTGGTATATCTTTGGAGGACTGGGGAAAAGTGGATTGCTTCTGCAGCACGGGTTTAGGCTGACCTCGATTTATTGGATGTTTTGGAACAGCTTGTGTCTTACTAGCTGATTGTTGGTTTGAGGTTAGTTCTGTGTGGTTGGTAACTTTAGATTCTGATTCCTTATTTTCCTTCCCCTTTCTTAATTCAGCCTTTTCCCTGGAAAGGTCGACATCATCATCATCAAAATCTAGAGAACTCAAAGAATCATTTCGTGAAAAACAGTATGGAGTGCCTTCAATAGGTGTGTAATGATGAGGTGAATCAAAAGTAAAACTTCCTCTGACTCGATCTTCATTATTTGGGACCTTATCATTGAAGTCCTTGGAACTGTTTTTCAAGTTCTGTTTCTTTGAATCTTTGTTGTCTGAGAAATTTCTTTCAGCATTTAAATTATTTTTTGAGTCTGTATTTTTTCTTACACGTGTCCTGTATTCAGTATTTTGTGGTATAGGTTTTACTGGTGAAGTAGGTTTCTTTTTCTTACCATCTAATTGATTTTTGTTAGTTCCAGATGAAGACATAGATGCTTGTTGGACCTGGTCCATTATCTTTTTCACACGGAAAGGCTTGTGACTTTTTCCTTTGGGCATAGCAGAATTAATGCATTCTGCAAGAATATCGCCTTCTTCTGTTTTATTGTCATCCAGTTCAGGTATAGTTACAGATGAGGCTTTCCCTGTTTGAGCCTCATCTGTACTTCTGCCTTCTGTAGGAATGGTGTCTCGTTTTTCAAATTCACCTGACTGTGTTCCTGCTCTAACACCTTCTCCAGCAGCTAACTCATTTGGAGGGGATTCTATTGTTAGATCACTTAGAGATGTAGCTGTGGAAAAGTTTATAGGTGTCCCTTCTACACAATACACCCGAGGCATATCATCTCCTGGTGTAAAACTAACATGCTTTTGTGCTTGTAATCTGTTTTGTGATGGCAGAAGTTTGTACACAGGCAGTTGACTTGGTTTCCTTGCCACAGGTGGAGGTAATTTGGAAGAAGTCTGGGCTGGCTTTTTGGCTTTGCGTGAAGATTTTGTTGGCATGGCAGAAATAATACACTCTTCTAGTATTTCAATATCATCATCATCTGAATCATCTAATAGATCTTTTTCAGAATCAGTGGGTTTTTCTGCCTCTTTTTCCTGGTTTTCATTTGATTCTTCAGGCTGCTCATTTTCTGTTTCATTCCCATTGTCATTTTCCTGAACTGGAGGCATTATTCTTAATTCCACATCTTTCTGAATAAATGGCTCATCGAGGCTCAGAGCACTCAGGCTAGATGAACAAGAAAATCCATCAGGAGTACTTTCTGTGGCAAAATGTAACAAAGTATCAGCATCTGGAAGAACCTGGACCCTCTGTACTGCAGCATTTACAGCAGCTTGCTTAGGGCCACTTTCTCTCTTCTCAGCACTAGGTGCTTTATTTTTAGGTACTTCTTGCTTAGTCTGAGCTGTTTGAGGAGGAGGGGGAGGAGGGGTTTTACTTCTGCTTGGTGGCATGGTTTGTCCAGGGCTATCTGGAAGGTCACTGGGGCTTATAATGCCACTCACCATTCCACTGCAGGGTTCACTCTGAACGGAGCTGGCAATCGAACGACTCTCAAAACTATCAAGTGAACTGACAGAAGTACATCTGCTAAACATGAGAGGAGTCTCCTGAACGTAGTGCTCTGGTGGACTTTTAGGTGTCTGAGCACCACTCTTTGATGGAGATTTGGCCCCTGAAGAAAATTCAACAGCTTTGTGCCTGGTAGATTCTGAAGATAAACCAGAAGCCTGGAGTCTGCTGGATTTGGTTCTAATGTGCTGTGACACTGTTGGAACTTCACTCACAGAATCTTCAGTTGATCTAGTTCCACTGTTTTCTTTTATTTCTGCTATTTGTAGGGTATTAGCAGAATCTGCTTCTTGTGTTGTCTGATCACACCCTATTTCATCTTCAGCTGATGACAAAGATGATAATGAACTACATCTTGAAAAACATATTGGGGTATCTTCTACACAGTAAGTCTGTATTGTTTCTTGGTTGATAGAGGGAACTTTGCAAGAGGAAGAGGTGGCTTTTTGGGTCTGACCGCTTCTGCTCTGTGCTGAACTTGGATGGAGCTGATTCTGCCTCTTGGCATTAGATGAAGGTGTGGATGTATTCTCACTGCTTGAAGAGATGTGTTCAGTTTTAGTGCTTTGTCCAGATGAATTCTTTGAGAATGAAAATGCTGGTTTCTGTGAAGAAGGAATGTCTGTGGTATATTTTAAACTATAATCAATAGGCTGATCCACATGATGTTTTTCTTCATTATATTTTATGCTATAATTGGTTGGTCTCTCTTCTTCCTCATGTTGCTCTTCCTCAGAGTAACGTTCACTATAGTTGGTTGGCTTATCATCTTCATAGTCATCTTCCTGACACAAAGACTGATTTACATTTTGATTAATTCCATGATTAGAACCTACTCGATTTGTTTCTGAACCATTGGCTGCTCTTGACCTATATGGGGAAACGCATTCTTGCTGTCCAAAATGTGGTTGGAACTTGAGGTGTTTATCATCAGTGCTCTCAGGATATACAGGATAAGTTGTGCTTTGACTCCTTGATTGTCTTTGCTCATTTTGTTTTATTTCATCTTCTATTATATGTTTGGGTCTTGCCCATCTTTCATTCTGTGAAGGACTTTGCCTTCCGGAGTTCAACTGTTCATCAGAATATTTAAGACTATAATTTATTGGTGTATCTAGTTCTCCATCATTATCATCCATATGATTTGCACTATGTATTTTATGGGCTAGGTCAGCTGGATACTGACCATAGCTGCAAAATTTACTTTCATCATCTTCAGAATAGGATTCAACTGAAGGTTTCATTTGACCTCTTTTACCATAACCATCACTACTGCTGACACTATTTAAACTATCATTTGAAGATCTCTTGTATTCTACTTTGGCATATGGCACTGGACATGTCCTGTTTGAGTTTTCTGACTTGGGGAAGTTGTAAGAGTTTGCATGTGTGTGGGCGGTAGAGCTTCTTCTTAGTGCATTCCTCTCATCTGTCCCACAGTGTAGTTCTGGGGTAGACCCAGAACTTCTGTCTTCCTGGGAGGTATGAATGGTTGATACTTCTTCCATGACTTTGGCAATCTGGGCTGCAGTGGTAGAAATCTGCAAACCTCGCTTCGAAGAGGTTCCTGGATTTTCTGTTGCTGGGTGGTAGTTGACTAGACTAATACCTCGTTCTCTCTCCAAACTTCTATCTTTCTCAGAACGAGAACTATCTAAACTTCCCCTTGATGAAGAGGAGCTGGGCAACACTGTAGTATTTAAATATGGTGACAGGACAGTCATGTTTCCAGTATTAAAATTGTCTGACCTATTATCATCATGTCGATTGGTGTCAAAAACATAGTCACCATAGAGATTTTGCTTGTGTCTCTGCTTACTACGATGAGATGCCTTGGGACTTAAATTGTCAATATTGTCAAAAGTTTCTGATAAATGCTGAGCATCTAATTCTGCTTCTAGGGCTTTTTGTTTCCTGACATGAAGAGAAGGCAAGCTTGAACCAGGAGACATGATATTGGCATCCTTATACTTTGCAGGTCTATTTGCCATGAGATTCCTTAAAGCTGCAGCACTTCCCATAGCAATCATCTTGTGCTTTGAATGAATGAGGTTCTTGAGCATGCTGACTGCTCCCATGTCCCATAATGCTTCCTGATCTTTAGGATTTCTTGCTGAGAGATTCCACAAGGTTCCGCATGCATTACTGACTATTGTCAAACTGTGAGATTTCAAGTGTTGTAATAAGGTTTGTAAGCAATTATTCTCTCTTAGGATTTGCCTGAAATAAAAATATCACAAAAGTAAGGTAAAAATCTGTTCATAGTAACAACAAATAAAAGGACAGAAAACAAATTTAAATCTAAGGATAACTACTAAAGCTTATTAACAACAGGCATAATAAAATTACACCAAATTATACTATAAATTTCAAGCATTACCCATCTCCTTTTGTTCTATCTTAGTTCATTTAATGTTTATTGTTTTAAAGTACTCATCTGTCAGACTAAAAGAAGTAAAAGCATTAAGTTTAATCAATTCTGCATTTCCTATTCTGACCCAATAGCTTTAAACATTTTTTCTTGAGCAGATGTATTTACTTTATTTACATAGTGACAGAGTTTCTCAGTTTGAGGAGTACAGATGTATTATGAAATCTTAAGCTGAACAGGGGCTGTGGTAATTTAATCTCTGGATGGGCACCACAATGTCGACACACTGAGACATCTCAGAAGAGGTAGACAGAAGAAACTGATTGACAATAGATCTTTACAAAGTCAGGGAGCACACTGTAAGCTCCTAGGTCAGCAGAATGACTTTTAGATAATCTTTCTGCCTCTGGTTTGATTATGTAATACTGCCATTCCCCCTTACATGTGTTCTCGGGCAAACTGTGTGTAGTCGTTATTTCTAAAAATAAAGTGAAAGAAAAGTTTTCAAAACATTAACTATAAAAACAAGAGTTAAACTCTATGACATACATCACAGCAAGATTCTTTTTGACCCAGCTCCCAGAGAAATGGAAATAAGAACACAAATAAACAAATGGGACCTAATGAAACTTAAAAGCTTTTGCACAGCAAAGGAAACCATAAACAAGACCAAAAGACAACCCTTAGAATGGGAGAAAATATTTGCAAATGAAGCAACTGACAAAGGATTAATCTCCAAGATTTACAAGCAGCTCATGCAGCTCAATAACAAAAAAACGAACAACCCAATCCAAAAATGGGCAGAAGACCTAAATAGACATTTCTCCAAAGAAGATATACAGATGGCCTACAGACACATGAAAGAATGCTCAACATCATTAATCATTAGAGAAATGCAAATCAAAACTACAATGAGATATCATCTCACACCGGTCAGAATGGCCATCATCAAAAAATCTAGAAACAATAAATGCTGGAGAGGGTGTGGAGGAAAGGGAACACTCTTGCACTGTTGGTGGGAATGTAAATTGATACAGCCACTATGGAGAACAGTATGGAGGTTCCTTAAAAAACTACAAATAGAACTACCATATGACCCAGCAATCCCACTACTGGGCATATACCCTGAGAAAACCATAGGTCAAAAAGTGTCATGTACCACAATGTTCATTGCAGCTCTATTTACAATAGCCAGGACCTGGAAGCAACCTAAATGTCCATCGACAGATGAATGGATAAAGAAGATGTGGCACATATATACAATGGAATATTACTCAGCCATAAAAAGAAATGAAATGGAGGTATTTGTAATGAGGTGGATGGAGTTAGAGTCTGTCATACAGAGTGAAGTAAGTCAGAAAGAGAAAAACAAATACAGTATGCTAACACATATATACGGAATCTAAGGAAAAAAAAAAAAAAAAAAAAAAAGGCCATGAAGAACCTAGTGGCAAGACGGGAATAAAGACACAGACCTACTAGAGAATGGACTTGAGGATATGGGGAGGGGGTGGGGTGAGATGTGACAGGGTAAGAGAGTGTCATGGACATATATACACTACCAAATGTAAAATAGATAGCTAGTGGGAAGCAGCCGCATAGCACAGGGAGATCAGCTCGGTGCTTTGTGACCACCTAGAGGGGTGGGATGGGGAGGGTGGGAGGGAGGGAGATGCAAGAGGGAAGAGAAATGGGAACATATTGTATATGTATAACTGATTCACTTTGTTATAAAGCAGAAGCTAACACACTATTGTAAGGCAATTATACTTCAATAAAAATGTTTAAAAACAAACAAACAAACAAAAAACAAGAGTTAAGAGTCAGCATAATGAATGTTAGGATCTGAAAGAGCTATGGCTTGTTTAAGGCATGGTAAAATGAAGCTTAATGACAGCACAGTCGGCGCTGGTGGGCTTTAAAACTGATAGGCAAGGGTGCAGTAAGCTTTACCATGGCGGCTCTCTAGCAGTCCAGTAGACACCTGAGTGCTTACTGAGTCTAAGAGGTCTTCTATGAACAGAAGAAAGGGCTATAAGGCTTGTAGCTGGTGCATCAAAAACTTAAAGAAAGGATGTTTACATTCTTTTCAAAGCCATTTTACTAAAAGTACCTCATAGTCTTTTTGAAAATGAGAGAGGAACAATACAGGATAAAATAAATAAATATGCTGTGAAAGATACCCATATTTTTTGTTGAGATAATACAGAGCTCAAGTTCTGAAAATATGTGCCTTGTGTCTGAGGTGCTCTCTTAGGTTTCACAGCTCTAACAGATTGGATGAATGGCGGTTGGCTGAAAAATATTATGATTATTGATGTTATGGCACCACCAGAAAAATGTGAACCATTGTACTCTCCGGATCATAACCACAAGGTTTTGTTTTTTATAAACCTCATACTCGTTTAAGCCATGTTAACATATAGGAAAGGATTTTCTTCTCTGTAATATTTATGACTTTCATTTTTTCTTCTACACATGGGTTATACCTCTCAAGTATCATTTATTTCTAGACATCTTTATGATACTATGAACTTTTATTAGAATAAATATGTTAATGAATAAGTCAGGAATTAATAGTTATATTTTCATTGTCATAAATGTAATTTGGCTTAGAACTTGCATAATTACACAAAACACTGCATACAGCTGAGTCTTTCTGAGAGTATGAATCTTACAATTTCATTTAAAAGTAATATAAAACCCTGTATTTACCTGTGGTCCTCATTCGTAGCTATCAAGCTGGACACATTCCGTAATATCCCACCTCCACTTTCAATAATAGCTAAAGTATTTGTCTGGCTCCGGTAAGTGAGAGTGCCAACCAAAAATGCAAGCGCACCATCTACGGCACATATATCAGCTTTATTCTCAGTGCAGTGTGCTGACAAATTCCATAAGGCACTCAATACGCTTTTGAGGGTTGATTCCTATCAAGAAACAGAATATGCGTCATCTAATTAGAGTTGGAATTTCCTTCTTATAACGTCTATGTTTACTTCTATTGAGGAAGCTTTTTTTTTTTTTTTTCCTCTTTAAATCTTCCCTGCTGCCCATCCTTCACTGGTAAAGTATTAGGAACTCCTCATTTAGAAAAACTTTCATAAAATACCAAATCGAACTTAAGACAGTGATATCCCCATGAAACAAGCGAAACGCAATATTAAAATAATGACCTTTATGAACTTTATTCTAAGTGTTTAGATGGTGCACACATATCTCACAAGAGCTTATATTACAATATGAAACAGAACTGATGTGCATTCTGAAAAGATAGCATTTTCAGGACAACAGAAGCTAGAAAAAACCCTCTACATGCTGATATGGAAAGATATCTAGATGTATCATTAAATGAAAAGAGCAAGCTGCAGAAGAGTATCTGCAATATTGTTTGTATAAAAACACACATACATATATTTATGTGTGGTTGATTCAAAAGTAACAATGTAACTTATTAAAAAGAAAGCATACTAGGAAAACTCCAATTTCTTAAAATCCCCAAAGAAACAAAGTAATTGAAAAACCAGAACTCCCTGGTATACAGTATCACAGTAAACTGACAAATTATAAATGTCACAGAAAATACTCTGAGTATACAGTTAAGGATATTTGGTCAAAACTTGCCATGATCCTGATGTCAGTCTTTCTTCTTACTACAAATCAATCAGGGAACAAACAAACATTCATTAGAGATCTACTCTGTGCCTATCACAATTAGAGGCACTCCAGAAAACATAGCAACTGATACTTGCTTTGAAGGTGCTAACTGTTTACTCTGGGGAAAAAAGAATGCAAAACCATACTTGAAACCAAGGGCTCTAATGGAAAGATTATTGCCATCTGAATTTAATTAAATAAGTAAAATATTTCATGGAGGAGAGCAGCTCTGCAGAAGAAAAGACCCGTACATTCAGAGAGAAGGCAGGGGAAGTAGAAGGAGGAAAGGCATGGAAGTGGAAATAAGCAAGGGAGGACTAAAGAACAGAAAGAAGACACAGAGGAAGTCAAAGTCCATGCTGGGGCATTGTGGGAAGTAAGGTCAGAGAGGTAAAAGAAGGCCCTGAATGTCATGGCAAACATTTTGGGCCTAACCCAATAAGGAACTAGCCATTGTATTCTCTTCATCAAGGTAGTAAATAAATAAAACAGTGTAGGAGCATGTTTAGATACTACTTATCAGGAAGCAGGGAAGAAGTGCTTTCACCACTGAAGATGTGAAAAGGCTAAGAGCTCAATTTTAATTATATTGTGAATGAGGTAAAGGTGGGACATTCAAAGTATCCTGAGAACAGAAAAAAATGGCAAGAGTTTAGAGGAGTGAGCTAAACTTACAACTGACCTAGAGGTGAGAGTTGAAGGTAGGAAAATAGAATTTGCTCTCTTCAAGACTACATGTAGAGGGCCAAAGGTCTTGTTTCAAAGAAGCTTTATAGTTAAAGGAGACAAGGAGAAATGATTAGATGTTGGAAGTACACGTGGTAAAAACAAAGGGAAGAGATTCAGTAAGGAATGTGATCAAAAAGTATCAAATATAGGTGTAGGTAGAAAAGAAATACCCTAGTTAATCTATAAGTCTAGATTTTGTTAGAAGCAATATTAGAAAGGACTGAAGAAGGTATGGCCAGTTAAGAAATGAAGCAAGTGACTATGTGTTCAGGGTTTTGGTTCTTATAGGAAAAAGAGAAACACTGCAGAAGTTAGAAGAAGCAACAGAGGATTTTTGTTTTCATTTTCAAAATATTGGGCTTCTTACAGATAGCTGAAACATAAAAGAGCCTACTTCTCTACACCCAGTAGAGAAGATACAGAAGACAAGAGCAAGGGACTAACAGCTTTGCGTAAATAGCCACGCTTAGGGCACAGAGTGCAGGTGAAGGAAAGATTCTGCTGTGTAGAAGAGTAAGAGCCAGCGAATGATGGTAAAATGATGCAGTACGTGGGGAACATGGAAGGTAGTTTTGGTTCTTGTGGTCATTAGTAGTAAATGAAGTTGACAAGGAAGAGATGACAAATTAAAAAAAGAGAAAAGAACGTTCATAATGACGGTTGCACTGAATGTAGAAAAAGAGGGAAAAAATAAATTCTAATACTGCTAACCAGAGCAGGCCCAAACCAGAATTGGATATTATAAATTACTGATGGGCTACTTTTTCCAAGATTGGGCTTGCATTAAAAATTTATAGATGAATTTAGGGAGAAATGATCTTTAAACTACTACTCTTCCTTTACAAGAACAGGCTATGTCTTTCCATTTACTATGGTCTTCTCTTATGCTTCTCAGTAGGATGTGTCTTTTAATCTAACTTTCTTGGTTTGTAGCAATTAGTTTGTATGTAGATCTTTGAGGTCCTTGAGCGACAATAAAATAATGAGCTATTCAGCAGCAATACAAGTTCCCATAATACCTACAAATACATTAAATCTTTCTGAAAACACACAAGCTTGATGAGAAAGGAGTCTTAAAGTGTACATGGCGCTAATTTTTTTGGTATAATTTTATTAAGGTATAATTAGAGAACAATAAACTGCACATATTTCAAGTGTGCAATTTGATCATTTTTGATGTGTGTGTATACCAAGATAACATTTATATCACCCCCTCCATTTTCCTCATGCCGCCCATAATCCAACCCCAACCCCAGGCAACGGCTATTCTGATTCCTGTCATTGCAGATTATTGAATGTATCAATAGGTCATTCTTTTTTTTTTTTTTTAATAGTCAAACTGTATTCCACAATTTGTTTACCCATTTACCTATTGATGGACATTTGTGTTATTTTTAGTTTTTGGCTATCACAAATAATCTCTCTGTGAATATTTGTAAGTCTTTGTGTGAATTTAAGTTTTTGTTTCTCCTGGGTGGCCAGGTTGTATGGTAGGTAAATGTTTAATTTTAAAACACTGCCAAATGTTCTCTAAAGTTGGATAGGCATACCTCAGAGATATTGCGGATTTGGTTCCAGACCATTACAATAAAGCCAATATCGCAATAAAGCCAAGTCACATCGTGGTTTTTTTTGGTGTGCATATAAAAGTTATGTTTACACTATACTGTAGTGCATATAAAAGTTATGCTTACACTACACTGTAGTCTATTAAGTGTCCAATAGCATTATGTATAAAAAAAATGTACATACCTTAACTGAAAAATAATGCTGTTGGAAAAATGGCACCGATAGACTTGCTTCATGCAGGGTTGCCACAAACCTTCAATTTATAAAAAATGTAATATCTGCAAAGTGCAATAAAGCGAGGTATGCCTGTATGCCATGTAACATTCCCGCCAGCAGTGTGTGAGAATTCCAGCTGCTTAACATCCTTGACAACAGTTGGCCAATCTTTTAAATTCTAACCAATATAATATCTGTAATGGTATCTCGTTGTAATTTGTATTTTCCGGATGACTAACAATGTTGAGTATCTTTTCAAGTGCTTATTGGCTATTCACGTATCTTCTTTTCTGCAGTGTGAGTACAAGTGTTCTGCTGATTCGGTAGTGTTTTAAAGGTATCTTTATGCAGACCCTAAGTATATTTGAGTATTACCTTTTTTTCCTAGTTTTGAGATATAGTTGACACGTAACACTGTTTAAAGTATAAAGCATAATGATTTGACTTATAAACATCATGAAATAATTACCACAATAAGTTTAGTGAACATCTATCATCTCATACATACACAAAATTAAAGAAATAGAAAAAAAATTTTTTTCATTGTGATGAGAACTCAGGATTTACTCTCAACAATTTTCATATATAATGATCCAGCAGTGTTAATAAGATTTATCACACTGTATATTACATCCCTAGTACTTATTTATCTTATAACTGGAAGTTTGTGCCTTTTAACCACCTTTGAATATTATCTTTATATCCAGTTATTTAGTTGAATACTTATTTCTAACAATTCTTCAGTTGATTTTCTTGGGTTTTTCAGGTATAAAATAATATAATTTAGAAAAAATACACAAGTAAACAAACAAAATCCGCAGACTCTTCCTTCTCTGAAAAGGAAATTTTGAAGAGAAAAACATGTAGGCTCTGGATCAAGGAGGACTGGTTGGGTGAAAGGAAATTCAGATTAGCTAAAAAGACTTGCTTAGTTCCTCTCAAATTTCAATTAAAAAAAAAATTAGCTTAGTTTCTGAAGTAGATATACTATCTGGAGATTATTTCCTTTTGTAAACAAATTATTATTTGAGGGATTTCTCACCTTTGGGTCTGATTACCTCTTGACAGGGTGACTATCAGAATTTGAGGACTCAGGTAGATTGAGATTTGGGCAGCGAAGAGTTAACACTTAACACCAGTGATTGGCAACTGAGGGTGATTCTGTCCCTTTTCCTTTACAGAGGACATCTGGTAATATGTGGAGATATTCCTGATTGTTATGACTGAGGGGAAGGTGTATTGGCATCTACTGCGCAAAGGCCAGGGATGCTGCTAAACATCCTACAAGGCACAGATCAGTCCTCCAAAACTAAGACTTATCTGGTGCAAGATGTCAACAGTGCTGAGTCTGAAAAACCCTGACTTATATTAGGCTACTTTGTACAATCTTTTCCAGCTTAATACTTTAGGAGTTTGGAGCAGTCTAAGTCTAGGGATAGGTAAGATAGGAGGGTCAGAAATTAGTGAGTCTCAGGGGTGGGAGATGGCAGCAAAAAAGTAACCAAAGATGAAATCCATATTGCAATACTAAATGTTTTCAAAGGTACCTTTTTCACTTCCAAAGCACATTCCATTAATGCTTTCACACTTCCAACTTCACGCAAAGTCTTTTTACTATTTACATCTGCTCTCCAAGACAGATTTCTCAAAACACTTGCAATAACCTGCAAATGAATCAATTTTAGAATAATTTGTTTATAAAATTATTCATACTAGTTGCTTTCTTGTTCGCAATATTAAGAGTAGAAATATATTAATAAATAAATTTCTTCTAAATGCTAATATAGTGCCAAAAGGAATTCCTACAATATAATTATTTTCCTCTATTTTGGTGTTAATGTAGCCACAATTTAAACATGAGATGCTAAACACTGAGCCACAGCTTAAATTAATCTACATCAGGGTATTAACCCACTAACAGCCAAGAAAAACATTTGAAATTCTAAGCAGTACCTGCTGTAAGTCCTCACTTTCAGATTTTAGTTGGGCCACAAGTGCTCTCATGCAGCCTTTCATAGAGCATAGTGTAGCCTGTAAATCAAATATTACAGAGGGTCAATAATAAGGCAACCTGGAGCCATGCTTTATTTTTGACTAGTAAACTTCAAATCCAGTTTCAATCGTCTCATTCAATCCTAACTAATGTTTTACCCATAAAAGAACTAGAACCAGATTACATAAATGAAAGACAAATACCCTCCTAATCCTTTGGTATTTGTTCTTCTCTTGGCAAACCAGAAAAATAAAGTGAATAAATGATAAGAAACAATAAGCAAAGGGTTTTAAAGTCTTTTATTCGGATGGAACCAACACGTGTATAACACTTGCACCAAGATTTCCAGATTTTTGTTATCATTCCCAGGAATAGTGTTTTAAATGTGATTACATAAATCCACTACTGTGTTCCATCTTTGGCCTTTGTTTAGGCATAAGACAACCAAATGAGTAAGGATATGCAGTGAGGTATGAAGTACAGGTTTTTGTTGGTCAGTGTTTAATGAGCAGAGTGACAAAAAGTCAGTGAAAAGTAGTTTGTATGAAAGTAAAATAACTCATACCAGAGATATCATAAGAAATGGATCTTATAAAACATACCTTGTTGGCTACATCTCCGAAAGTCAAGTTTGTCAAAGCCATTCCTGCATATCGTCTTAAGGTAATACTGTAGTGGTCAGTAGTAAGTCCATACATTTCACAGTCCACTTGCAATAATTCTGCAATGGCCTGTAGTCCCCCTAATTTAAAAAGGGCAAGAGGAAAAAGATAATAATCTAAAATAAAACAAATGGGTACCAAGTTTATAAATTATTAGGAAAAAAACCTCAAAGAATGAGAATATATAAATTTAATTTTGTCTTTAGAATTACAAGCTACAGAAAATATTATAAAGGACTCTTGTGTAATATACTTATAAAGTACAAGTGACAACTATTCCATTTTCTGCCAGTTTCTCCACCCTCCAGCCCCTTGCCTTACCGAGTGAAATGAACATTATACTCTATTTACTGCACATACACTGTATCTTGTCATGGATGAAGAAGGCTGTTTTCTAACACTAGGTCTTCCTGAATGTAAGCAGTAAAAGGTAACTTATTTTTATTATTAGGACTTTACAAACACTCTTCATTGTCACACACTGTGGCCTAATTACTTTAATATATTTTTATCTCCCAAATAATTTTTAGTATCCTTAGGAATACTAAAACTTCTAAATGAAACTGTGCATGAAGCAAAGCTTATTTTTTTTTATGAAAAAGAATTACCTATTCAACTTATTACTGAACTCTATAAAATCATTTTTAATTTTTACTTTTTTTAATCCTTACTTTTCTTTGATACTCATGAAGTGTCAAATACCAATACTAGGATTTAGTATTTTCTTTCCCCTTGATTCCCACCAATGGGTATACTTAACAATGCCCACAGTGGTCAGCAGTAGGAAGGCAAGGAGGAAAATGAAGGGAAAGGAAAGGAAAAGACATAAAGGAAGGGGTGGTAAAAAGATAAAACAAAACAAAAAGACAAAAGGTGAAGCAAAATGGTGAGGAAGTGAATAAAAAGAAAAATAAAAATGCATATGGAGGTTATTCAAAATATTATTCATCATCAATATTAATCATCATGGGACTGGAGATATTCTTTTGTCAGAGAAGTGGCTTAGACAGAAAAAGAGAAGATGAATATAAACAGGCAATTCTTGGATACTGTAAGTCTAAACAATCAGGTCATTAATCTGAAAGAGGATCGGTACATTTTTGTAAATGATCTAGAAGTGTCAGTATGTAGATGAATCAGCAAATCTGCAAAATAGACCAAGTTCTATCTTGGGTCAAGAATGCCAGGTCAGGGGATTTAACTCTTGGAACACTGGTGTAAATCTTTATAACTAGCCCAATGACAGATGAGTTTGAATGTAGGTAAGTAAAAATTAATTTGGTTAAGGAAAATCCAAACCATATTTAGGAAGATTTTCCTCCATCCACCCATGATGATGGGAAGATAAACAGCCAACAAAAAAAACAGCCAATGTCTTTATGGAGCTTACAGATTAGAGCAAAGACAGCCACTGAACAACTAATTTAAGTGTACTGGATTGTGTAGAAGCACAGGGCAAGATAACAGGTGAACTTAACCTAGACTGGGAGGATCAAGAAAATGGCTGAGGAAACAATGTTTAACTTGAGACTTAAAGGATGAATGAATATCTAAAAAGGGTGGGGCAGAAACAATAAGGAAGCATTTCAGGCAGATGAAACAGCATGTGCAAGGACTGCTGGGCCTGAAATATACAGCAACAAGAGGAGGGTCACAAGGTGAGGCTACAAAAATGGGTAAAGGCCAGATTATGCAAGACTTTGTGTGCCTCACCAAGGATTTAAGGCAGGGGAAGGAATAATCAGATGTATGTTCTAAACAGATTCCTATGACTGTAGGCTGCAGAATGGATTATGATTGGAAGTGGGGGAACAAGTAAGACAAACTATGGGAGAACAGGAGAGACGATAGAGGCTTGCTTGGGGTGGGGATAAAAAGAGCAGTGATTTGAGATATATTTAAGAACCAGAATTAAAGCATTTATGAGATATAGGGGATAAGAATAGACTCATGGATGTCTTCTAAGATTCTGGCTTCAGCAAGTGGGTTGACTGGAAGACCATTTTCTGAGAAAAGGAACCCTGGAAGAGACAGAGATTTAGGGATGGAGGAGACAACAAACTCAGTTTCTGTCAGCTGAGTCAGAAATGTCTGAAAAATCATCTAGGTGAAGATGTCAAATGAGCAGTTTGAAAAATGTGTGTAAATCTCAGGAGAGAGAACTTGGATTAAGCTGTAAATTTGAAAAACACTGTAACTGAAGCCATGGAGTAGAGGATGCTGCCTAGGGAGAGTGGAAGAAAGCCTAGTACAGAGCTTCAAAAAAGTCCACTATTTATTACTTTGGTAAAGAAGAAGGAACCACCGGTAAAAGAACTGAGAGTTTTGACCCAGGAAACAGATCCGGGAGTCATTGTTGACCTGTAGACAGTGGCCTTGTGTACTGAGGAGATCACCAAAATGTTGAGGATTATAAAGCAGACGATCAAAGCCAAAACAAAACATACTATGCTTCGTGCCTACATAAAATCCTGCCTGGCACAGCGGTATCTGTGATACTGTTTTAAGAAAGGTGAAATGATCTAAAGAAAATCCCAAGAAGGCACTTGACTACTTTTGTATGGAAAAACCAAAAATCTTAGGACTTGATTGTGAAAACAAAGATTAAAGAAGGATTTGGTCAATGCCAATAAAACCATGAAGAACGTGGCTAATGAAAAAAAGGACATTCAATAAAATTTAGTGCGTCAGATAAAAGAGAGAGCCCTTTATGATTTCAGGCAGGTAAAAAGAAAACTTTCAGTGAATTTTAAGGCAAAGAATCTATACATTAAAACTATAAATGGATTCACAAAAATATGATGTGAATTCATGATCAATACAATAAAAAATAGGTTGCCCTAAGAAATATTAGGATGTTTCAAGGTAATGCAAAGGTCATGAACACATCCTTCCACATTTTCTTGGTGTCTATGTTAGAGAACAGTGGTCCAGATGAACCAAATACTATCTCATATGGTATCTCATAACCTTACAGATAGTAGAGGATCAATGGCTTCAGGTGACATTTAACAAAATCCTTAATTTAAACTTATCAAAAAGAGATAATAGAAAGATGATACTTAAGTTTTAAAACAGTATATTACTTTTCTTTTACTTGGTTCAGATAGTCACCATTAGCATGAAACGCCTCATTCTAAAATAAATATTAGGGGCTCAGCATCAATATTCTATATATTGGTGTTTCACAAAATTTCCCGATCATAAAAATCACCTGGGCCACTTATTAGATTTGATTCCTAGGTTCCCTCCTCCGGAGATTCTATTTTACTAAGCTTGCTTACCACGCACGGGCCAGAGAAATACATGGTTTGACAACTGCCTCTGGTGATCATTATGATCTAGTTTGGGAAACACTAATGCAAATTAACTATGAATTCCTTGAAAGTCAGGACCACGTCTTAATCATTTTTATACCTAGTGCCTAGCACAGTTTCTGGGACTGAGCTGGGAATTAATAAATGTATACATTACTGATACTATGGCCTGAAACTTGCAATACTAATAGGTGCAAACTTAAATGACCCTAATAGTTGTAGAATTTTCTTCTATGTACAAATGACAGTCCTAGCTGACCGGGCTTAGAAATTTCCCTTCATCCACCTGGGACTTCTTTCCTCCTTATTCCTCACTGTCAGATCCCTTGTGCTGTCTTAATCCATCTCCCCACGGTCCACACACCTTGATCCTTCTTTTGCTCCAATGCAAATTCAGAGGCTAGGAGTGAGAAGAAGGTAATCCCCTGTGGCTACATCCCCAGCAGTCACACCCCCAGAGGCCCCATCCTGCTCCTCACCTGAAAGCCCCTGCCCTAGCTCCTGTGATGAAATGCCCCGGGTAGCCTTCCTACCTGAAGAAGGAAGAGGAACAAATACTGAGTCTAGATTTTACTTGGAAATTCAGATGATTAATGTGTCAGTCCTAGTCTATAGTTCATTGGAACACAGGAACATTTATAAAAAACGCTTGTGGGAGCTAAAAATTGGATTAGTTTTCCCGTTTATTCATTATTTTCCCCATTATTACTAGCGTTAAAAAAAACACCCAAACTTAAAATTTCACCAATGCTGAGACAGTACTGAGGAGGGGAGAACTCATAAGCTCATACTCAGTTTCACAGGAGGCTGGGGGCATAAGGGAAGGAAAGAGAATCAAGTGGGCCGACTGCTAGGGCTTGTGGGAAGAAAAGCATGGCTGGAGGGCAGGCGGAAATCACAAAGTACACAGCCTCCCAAAGTGATGACTCTGAAGGAGACAACACTCATTTTTGGCCGTTCAGGTTCTCTGTGTTTAAGAGTGTCATGACTTTGTCACTTTTAAGATAAGTGATGAATGATAATGATGAGGGGTGGCAGGAATACAAAGTGGGGCTTGAATGAAATGTAACATAAACGGCACAAAAAGCAAGGGCACAGCTACACTAAGATGGAAACTCAGTGTGTGGTTCTTGCTTGTGGCACGACTAGAGCGATCCAGTTCACATGAGATGGCTCAGCATGATGCAACTTATAAATACCACATGTGCAAAATGAACCTAGAAATCAAAGAAAAACCATTACATGAAAAATGGGGGGCACAAATGCAGGTTATATAAGGTTTAGAGTATGTGAGAACACATACCTAAGAGTAATCCTTCCACAATTAATGGAATGTTTCTAACATAAATCAGAGCATAATGCTTTTCCGTATTAATCGGTTTCAGAGATACCACGCTGCTTTATCATGAAAATCTAGTAAAGTACTGATAACCATGAAGATAAATGAGAATCTTAATAATAATTCCTTCTGATGTCTTTCAGAAGTGACTGAGTTCAAGAATAATTACGTAGCCCCACGTCTCAAAACAATTCAAATTATCCTCCCCGTCAACTGTCACCCAGGGTCTACCTTGACAATAGGGGCAAGAATGGACCATTCAGTATTTTTTCCAACCTTTGGCTAAGATTTTAAAAATCCAAGTTAGGTTACAAGGGTAGCAGTTTCTGCCACTTAGGACATTGTCTGTCTCCTCTGGAAACCAGAGTATAGTCATTTGCTACAAGGAGGAAGCAGATGGTAATAAAAGTTAGTGGCCTTATATCCTAATTCAACAATGATGAAAAATCTTTAGTATTCTCCTATGGCATTAAGAAACATTTTGTCTTACCAAGTTCATTCATTGCGTGTCTATGCTCCTCATCAAACGAAAGTTTCATTAGAACACACACAGCAGGACAGATTTGATGTTCAACAGGAGCTGGCACTGAAAGATAAAATTGACATAAACCATATGCTTTGTTTTCTCAAAAGTAGTGATATTTATTATACTTAAAAAATACTCAGGGCTCACTAATACATCCCTAATGCATAGCAGTTTAGTGAATCAACAAGTATTTGCTGAAGAGATGAATAAATACTACAAACATGGAAAGGAAAATGTAAGGGTTTTTTTTGGTTCCATAAAAATGTCTACCTCTCATCAGCCTTTGACCAAGTCTGCCGGACTAAGTCCCATGCAGGTTTATGCTATAATTCAAATAACTTAAAAATTATATTGGCTATATGAAATAATAAAAACATTTTGGTATAAAACTTTTTATTTGCAATCTCTATTTAAACTTAAAGACACATGGCTGTATACAAATGTAGTAGAGAAACCTAGTATAAACCTAGTATAGAAAGCTTACTATACAGATACCAGATAGTAAACAAAAATTTAAAGACAAGGTGTCCAAGAAAATGTACCTGCACATTTAATACTATGCACAAAGTTTCAAAACTGTTACTTGAAATAAAAATTTAAAAAGCAAGTCTATTTTTCAGAAGTAATAATATTTATTCTATTTAACTTTTCTGAGAATAGGTATTAAGAGCACAAAATGCGAGTCATTATATAATTGTGGACAAAGAAAACAATCCAGAAAGACAATGTTCTTCCAGTAAAGCATCCTATAGTTCTCCTCATCCCTAGGACAAACAGATATAAAGGACATTTCTGCTGTACTCTATTCTTGAAAACTTTTAAATTTTAAATAAATTCACCTTTATACCTACCTAAAAAAAATCTAAATCTTTATAGATCATGTTCTCAACATCACTCTTTCTCCTACTCCCGCAATCAAGATACTGATACAATAGTCCTTTGTCATGTGTGTGTGCGCATGTGGGTGTTCTTATCAGGTGAAAGGAAGGTCTTACCTTATATACTTACTGCTTTTGGTTCTTGCTACAGGAATGAAGTAAGTTATGTCCCCAAAGGTCCCAACTCCCATGTTCCCTGCTCCTGAAGGAGAGGGGCTGGTGGCCAAGGGTTTCTCCCTGAGCAAAGAGCTGGGAGGCTGATCACCCCAGCAACTGGGGCCCCATGGCCTGAAGCAGGATGGTGAAGTAGGAAGAGCACTGGGCTGAGAGTCAGGAGATCTGACCTCTGATCCTGCCTCCACCACCCACTAGCTGTGAGGCCACAGGCAAGTCTTTTAGCCTCTCTGAGCCTCAGTTTCTTCATCTGTAAAATGGAGATGATAATATCTTCCCTTCCTACTTCACAAGGTTGTTGTAAGGATCAAATAACATATATAACACAGCTCTGTATCCACTGAGTAGAGTGATATGCAAATGTAAGAGATTACGGGTTGGTCACTAACAGCTGAAGGAACTTGTGTAAAGTCACTTTCTTGAGCTTAATCTCAAGAGATGGAGGACATAATCGCTCAAGTTCTCTCTAGATCTGCTATGCTATGACTCTGTCTTGATTTTCTGTTCTTTTGTGGTCGCACTGTAGTACATATAACATTTTCCTTTGCTAATTTTTTCTAGAGAAATAGAGAAATTAAGCTTTAAACTATGTTAGCAGCGTAGATGGCTAATATGAATTTCCCACGCCTATTCATAAAGACACCATCCTAATTTAAAGTTTTCATTTCAAAAACTTTTACATTTGCTTTGTAACATGCACCATACGGAACATACTTGGATTTTTGTCCTGGTCCATGCCTTGTTCATGGGCTTCCTGCCACTCCCAACAGGTTTCACAGTAAGCTCGTATCTGTTCCAAAAGATGAAGGACTCGGATTTCACGCCTGCCTCTCTTGTCATCAGGCTGTGAGTGAATGATGTTGTGGAGTGCTGCACTGGCCCTGGCCCGAGCCTCTTTACTGCCCCGGGAATTTCCCAACAACACAGAGTCTTTGTCATTGCCATGTAAAAGCTGGATGAGGAGAGGAAGACATCCAGACTGTCGCATGGATATACAGCTGTCTTGGGAGCTAGACATAGCTAGCAAAGTTCGCGACATATCATCCTTATCATGAGTACCAAGCATTGACAACAATGAATACACCATTTCCACCTGTGGGCCAAATGAGTTTAGAAACAAAATTATGACTTTAATATCCAAAAGCCAACACCAATGAAGTGATGAATGGGATATTTATTGTAACTCATTAAAAACAAAAACAAAAACCCCTTTCCAGGATGAAGTAATGAGCGTTATTTCAAAATCCATATAATATAATCATCACCAACTTGTTTATGAGTAAATATTAGTAGTGGTAGTATATAGTGTTGAAAAAGAGAAAGTAGGTTCTTGCATAAACCTAAATTGCTGTTTGTCTGGATCAGCTGGTGATAATCCACTGATTATAATGAATGACAATCAACTGATTTCTCTCTCTCTCTCTCATATCTCCCCCCACACCACACACACCCATCCCCGCCAACACACACGCAGAGTCAGAAATGTGGTTTATCTAAATTCTTTACACAATTTAAAATTTTAATTTTTAAAATCTACAACCATAATCAATAAAGAGAAAATATTTTTCTGCAATTATTACTTACTAAGTACTAGCTCTCAGCAATTGGTAACCTTCACCAGATTATAATTATAGTTAAGTCCCCTACATATGGACGAGTTCCATTCTGAGAGCACGTTCACAAGTCCAATTTGTTCATAAGTCCAACAAAGTTAGCCCAGGGACCCAACTAACACAATCGGCATTTAGTACTATACTGTAATAGGTTTACAATACATTCGCATCTTTGAAAGTTTGTAACTTGAAGGTTCATATGTAGGGGACTTACTGTATAATATTGTTAAAGTTATGATTTCTCCCTTATACATGTAAAAATATCTTGTTATAAAAAGGAGAATGCTCTGATCATACAGGGATACAAAGCCAGGATTCTTATTCAATTTTTTTTTAAAAGCAGCTGGTAAGCATCAATTACTCCCTGACCATAAATTCTAAGAATTTACTTAGAAGCAGATTAGAAACAGGAAACAGTACCCAGTTATCCTGCACTGTGACCAACCTCATTTTAAAGTGAGAGCTACTGCATAAAAGTAGAGGCCATTACATAAATGTCTCATATCTGTAAATTAGTGGTTCTTAACCAGGGGCAGTTTTAGCCACCCTGAGACACTTTTGGCAACGTCTTGGAGACATTTTCGGCGGTCACAACTTCGGGAGGAAAAGCTTCGGGCATCTAGTAGGTAAAGACCAGGGATGCTGCAAACATCCTACAATGTAATGAGGAATTATCCAGCCAGTAATGCTGAGGCTGAGAAACTCTACTCTAAATGGGTAAACACACACTACTCTTACATATGAAACTTTTATTAGGAAGGCAGTACAGAACTGTGGATAAATAGTCTTTCAAATTCTGACTCCACCATTTACAAGTGAGTGGTGTGACACGACCAAGTTATTTGAATTCTCTGAGGCCCAGTTGTCTCAGTTGCAAAATGGAGAAATTTACCTAATAGGGTTTTCTTTGTGAAGATTAAATAAAATAACACATGTATAGCACAGTAACTGGCATTCAAAAATGTAGTAAGGTCTTAATATTATCATACATAAATCACTTCAAAAGGAAATGGTATTCTAGCTGCCAGTTTTCATGCAATAGTACTGTTGAATATTAAACATTTTCTTTATAGTGAAAACTACTTGTTGATGTTGGACAGATCTGGGGTTGAATTCCAATTTAATTACACGATTCAGCTGTCTGAATCTTTTTTTGGCTTCAGTATTCTCATTTTAAAAAGAGGGGCAAGAATACCTCAAAGGGTTTTCGAGAAGATCAGAGATAATAAACATACAACTCCCAGCAGTTACTGGCATCCTAGTGGTCCCAAGTAGTAACCAATGTGAGTTACTAAAAGGATTAAGTTTCATATTAACAATACCATTGATACTCTAAAATTCATTTCTTAAATCGACATTAGTTATTTCAGTAATGCTTTTCCTAAGAGCCACTATATTATTAAAGTAAAAAAGACTATGTAGAGTATGCTGTGAAAACAACTAGTGGAATTATTTAGATTTAACTGAAAATATACTGCTTAGTAATATTAGAATTTCATCTTTGTTCATATAATAGTAAAGCCTCTGGCTTTAAAACAATAATAAAATAATTATTTTCTTTTCAAACATACTATTCTCAAGTCCCCCAAAATATTTACTAACATCTAAGAGACCCTAAGAAAACTCACTTATCAGCAGTGGATAGGATAACATTCAATTTCAATAATTTTTCCATCCACTAAGTATTTATTAAACACTCATTATGTGCAGATTCTGTGCTAGATGCTGCAAAGGATAAAAAACAGTCCCTGTGCTCCAACTGTAGTGATTCAAAGGAGGTAGACAGATTGCATGGGGAGGTGAGAGGACCCTGGAAATCAGAAAACGTTTTGTAAAGAAGGAAAGCCCAAGAAGGTTTCTGAAGGCTGGCTAGGACTCTGACAGTCATTTTTCGGTGGGGTGGGAAGTGGAGGTGTGTGCCGTTGCAGGCAAGGCACAGAGGCAGAAGTCACAGGGAGTGCTCAGTGCTTATAATCTATTACCTTGGTTCCCAGATGACTTGTCAGCCTTCGAGGAGCAGAATGTGTGCTGCTAGAACTCAAAACACTGGCTGTTTCGTGATCTATTCGTGCAGTTGAACCCTAGAAATTAAGCAAATTATAGACAGTATAATTTAGATTATAGATAAATACAGCTAACTTCATGTTAAGGTACTCCAAATGAACTGTCTTTAGGGTAAACAGCTAAATATACCATTAAAAGTGTGAACATTATAACTGCTCAAAATGAATATTTTTACCTATGAACTTAAGTAGAGTTTAGAGAAACACTGAAGGAAAAAAGATTGCTGCAAAAGACAGTTAAGGTACAATGTGGAAGTAACCGAACACTGCAGAAATTCTAAGAGTAATATTCTTTCACAAATTAAAAGGCATGAAACCACATTCAGTTAAATATAAATTGATTGGTAGAAAGCTCCACTGAGTGACAAAATGCTCTAAATTACCACAAAACTAACTGTGAATTTCGTACAGATCAAGTTCTCCAGGACTCAGAGTAGAAAAAAGACTACTTGAAACCTCTATTGGAGAAAGGCATGAAAAAATAAATAATTGTACTGAGATATCATGAGCACTTAGTAAGAAGAATGCATAAAATACTGACAGAAAACAGAAACAACTACTTGCTTAAGAACTATTAAAGACTGAATAAGATAAGTTATACTTAAAGGTAGGCCTTGGATTTTGGGAGAATGAATGGAAGAGTCTGTGTAAAGGGATAAATATGGAAAGCATGCTAGAAAAGAATATAGGCAGAACACTCTCTGACATAAATTGTAGTAATGTTTTTTGGATCTGTCTCCTAAGGCGAAGGAAATAAAAGCAAAAATAAACAAACGGAACCCAACTAAACTTAAAAGCTTTTGCATGGCAATGGAAACCACAGACAAAACGAAAGACAACCTACAGAATGGGAGAAAACATTTGCAAATGATGTGACCAACAAGGGATTAATATCCAAAGTATATAAACAGCTCACATGACTCAGTATCAAAAAAACAAACAACCCAATCAAAAAATGACCTGAAGACCTGAATAGACATTTCTCCAAGGAAGACATACAGGCACATGAAAAGATGCCCAACGTCACCAGTTATTGCAGAAATACAAATCAAAACCAGATATCACTTCACACCTGTCAGAATGGCTATTATTAAAAAAAAAAAAGTTTTAAGAGAAAATTACATTTGTAAATGTAACTGCAGAAAAAAACTGTAATGTGAAATCCATTTAACTGTATATTTTAAATGAGTATGTTAGTCTTTCCTCAATAAAGCTGATTTTAAGAAGTTGCAACTTGAGAGGTCTTTTTTATGTCTCCGCATATAAAAGCATGAAGACCCACTTATTCACACCCACATAGGGAAATCTAGGGTTAGATTAAGAATACTAGAACAGAGTCTCAGAGTGGCTACCCTTTCTAGTCTCTACTCCTTCTATGGGTCTGGGTGCTTTATGTTGGTTAGTCCTCTAGGGATACTTCTCAATCTGGAGCAGCAGGTTAGTACCCCTCAGGGTAGGGAGAACAGGCAGCAGAGAAAGACATCCTGCAACTCCTTCCACTGCCACTAGCTACTGGGTGCTTCTATAATGGTATTTCAATTCACATGCAACCAAACAACAAACATTTACTGAGCTCTTGCTACTTTCTCGGTACAGTGCTAGTCACTAGGGATGTAAGTGAGTAAGATATTCCCATCCTCACCGCACACAGACTCTAGACAGGTTGCTCAACATGTAAATATACAGTAGTAAGTGCTCTGACAGAGGCCACATGCACACACAGGAATGGCATATACTCAGTCCTGGGAGTACAGAGTAAAGTGCTATCGATTTTGAACTACGAGGAAGAGCTTAGCTAATAAAAAGGAGGAGAGTTAGCCACAGGGCAGCCCAGACGAGGCAGAAGCATAAGCAAAGGTCAGAAAGAACGTGTGTGTGTTTGTGTGTGTGTGTGTGAGTTTGTGTGTGTGAGAGAGAGAGAGAGAGAGAGAGAGAGAGAAAGAGGGAGAGGGAGAGAGGGAGAGAAAGAAAGAGAGGGGAGAGACAGAAGCTGATTCACTGACTGATTTGGAGATAAAGAGCTCATTCTGATTGCAATAAAGAAGATGGAGTTGAGGGACAAAGACTCAAGGTAAAGAGAATAGTCAGGGGGCTTTTTAAGGAGACTCAGGCAAGGGGCCTCTCTTGCTCTACAGTAGAAGGGGAATGACTCCTTATCCTGAAGCAAACATACTGTCTCTTTTTAAAAAAATTAATTTATTTATTTATTTTTGGCCGTGTTGGGTCTTCGTTGCTGTGTGCAGGCTTTCTCTAGTGGTGGCGAGCGGGGACTACTCTTCGTTGTGGTGCATAGGCTTCTCATTGCAGTGGCGTGTCTTTGTTGTGGCTCGCGGGTTCTAGAGCGCAGGCTCAGTAGTTGTGGCGCGCAGGCTTAGTTGCTCCGCGGCATGTGGGATCTTCGCGGACCAGGGCTCAAACCTGTGTTCCCTGCATTGGCAGGTGGATTCATAACCACTGCACCACCAGGGAAGTTCCAAACATACTGTCTTTGAGGATATCTAAGTATTTTTACTGTTTCTGGTAGTGAGGATCTAACACAACCCCTAACGATCCTTGTTTCCTGGTATTCACACGTAATCGCCCTGCCTTTGACTGTGGGCTAGATTTAGTGAATGGCTTCTAGTGAACAGACTGCTGCAGACGTGATGAGAAGTCACTTCCAAGATAAGGTTACGAAGACTGTGGCTTCCATCCTGGACATCCTCTCTTGTGCTCTCTGAGGGAGGCCAGATACTACGTTGTGAAACGCCCTTTGTAAAGACCCTGGCGGCAAGGACATGATATCACTGGCCAACAGCCTGAGGACATGAGGCCTGCCAACAGCCATATGAGTGAGCTTAGAAGCACATCTTCCCCAAGTCAAGTCTTGAAATGACTGCGGCCCCAGCTAACACCGTGACTGCAGCCTGTGAGAGACCCTGAACCAGAGGCACTCAGCTAAGCTGCACCAGGATTCCTGACCTACAGAAACAATAATAAATGTTGATTTTGCTAAAATTGTCAAGCAGCAATAGATAATTAACACATTGTTTGAAACAAAAGAGAAATAAGAGGTTAAACTATGAAACAAGGGAAAACCCATGTCCACACTAAAACATGTTCCGGACATTCATTTCAGTGTAGACACCAAATCATCTTTAAGCTTCAGTCTCCGTACCTTCCTATACAGCTCCTTGATTTTGGGACACTCACCGCTCTGTTCTCCCAAACTCTCTAGCTAGAAATCCAGATGCATTTCTTATAAGGAGATTCCAAGAGAACATTCCCATACCCACACTACCTATAGGCCTAGAACTCGAGCCCTGAGAATCTTTCCTGGGCCTTTTTATTATGGCTAGGCCTGCACCGACATCTTTCAGAGGAACCAGAGAAATGGTAACCTGCAAGAAATGGTACCTTCCTAAGAAGTATTTCCCACCCGACTCATCACTAAATTCTGAAGAAATGAGCATCATTAACTCTCTCTCAAACTCAAGACCTATTAAATCAGCCATATTTTACATCCACTAAATCAGCCTTGCTCACTGTCCAAAACCTAAGTCCAAAAACATATCATTTCCAACTGTCAGCCTTAAGACGTGTGTGAGACACTATTTCCTACTATTTTCTTTCCTATCCAAACTTCCTTGTGAAATTTAGGTTCCATGCTCCATAAATACCCATACCTCCTCAACTTTTCACATAATGCTCCTTTCATTCCTGGCCTTAACTGAAACCTAGCTCTTATTGGACACCACCTCCTCCTGCAGCCCTCTCTCCTATATCCCATGTACTTTGGCGTCAGGAGGTAGCATAAGCCTATGTTTTCCTCACTCTTCAACACCACTTTGAAACTATTATTTCTCCACCTTCCGGTAATAGCCCCAAATCTCCTTGTGTTATAATCACTTTTCCCTTTCCCCAGTGCTATCACCTACTAACCACTCAATCACTGTCTTCAATCATTAAACAACTTGGGCACAAGGGTCACTGACCTCCTTCTACTTCAATTACTGCCACCATTCTGGGTAACTTATGCCCCATTCAAAACCGTGGTCTCTCAGTTCTCTGGTATCTTCAGTGACGTTTTTCTCCTCTACTCCATTTTAGTCACTGACATCTATGGCTGTATCCTAGACCATTTCCATCACCCTAAAATGTACCATCTCTGAATAATGCATTTAGTTATCCTATGGTAACTCTGAAAACCTATTCTTCTGGCAATCTCCTTTAACCTTCCCCAAGAAAGTGTCTTTAAAATGACTGGAATGTCCAGCACATGAATGTCCCTACATACTCCACCTTGAATGTTTTCGTGGTCCATCACTTCCGTAATTCTCTTGTCAGTTTTCAATATCTTTGCCCCATGGCTATTCCATCCCACCTGCCTGGAAACATTGCAATTGTAGATGAATCCAACTGTCTGTTTTCTCTACACCCTAATATGGACTGCTGAGCAGTATTTGAGAAATATGAGCATGTGAGAATATCACACAATTCTCCAGGGTGCTGCCCATGTAACATTTATGGTCACCAGTACACCTGGGCCCTTAGTCCTCCATCTGTAATCCTTGTGTTTCCCTAGTCAGCTCTCCCTTCTTTGCTCACAGTGGCTATTTTGGATATGTCTCCTTTACCACAAATAATTTTACCTTCTAATTTGCAGAGAAATAGAAGCCATCAGACAAAACTCCCTCAAACTTGCTGCTACCAAACTGACAAAATTACCTGCCTCCACACCCATCTCCATCTCCTCCTGCTATTGCTTCAGAGGCACCCCTTCTGCTACCTAAGGCCCGTCCCTTCATGTGTGCTCTAGATCCTTTCCCTCCCCACTTCTCTTTGCTCTTTTGGACCTTCAATCTTTTTCTCTACTGGCTCCTTCCCATTACCATTCAAATATGCTTATCTCTTCTATTTTATAAAAAGAAAAATAATCTCTCAATTTTCTCTCAAATCTCTACTCTGTGTCAGTTAATGGCCTTTTCTCTCTTGGGCAGTTCACACTCAGACTTTCTGAGTTAGCTAAAATTGCTCTCTTCTACTTTTTAACCTTCCAATTTAAACCTCAACTCACTCCAATATCACATGGTAGAGAAGAAAGCCAATGAAATGGCTCTTGCCAAGATCAGCACTGAAGTTCTTTTTTTGGTGAAACCTAAAGGAAAATTTTCAAGTCCTTACAGTCAATGGTGGATATTGTTAACTATTTTCTCTTTTGGAACAACAATGTTATTCCCTTGCTTTGGAATTTTTTAGCCCAGGTCTTCATCTTCTCTTTCTATAATCACAGGGGATATAAAAATCTCCCATACCTTTAATTATCACATTTTTCACCCTTCCCTTTGATTCCAAACCCACTATCTAATAGCCTACTTGACATTTCTGCTTCATTGTCTCAGACTTAACATCTTGAAACTTAACATTTTTGAAACTAGATTATTTTCCCTCACAAACTTGTTCCTCATCTAGTGTTAGCACTGAAATGTATCACCATCCTTGTAGCTGCCTATGACAAAAACCTGGAAGTCATTCCTGACTTCTCCTTCCTCCTCAGCCCTCGCATCCAACACTAACCCTTATGGATTATAGTTTCTAAATCCTCTCAGATACTCAGATATCTGCTGACTAAATGACTCTCTCACATCTATCAATTCTTCCCTAACCCCCAAGGCCACCATCATCTTTCACCTAGATTACTGTTCCTAATTTACCCAATCATTCTTAAGGTGTCAGAATAAATTAATTTGTAACTTCCTCTAGGATGAAAATCACCCCAACACTAGGTTAAGTGCTGTAGCACTACGTACTTGCCCTTTCATACTACTTAACACACTTTGTGGAAAATGCTCATCTGTCTTACTTCTAGATGATAAGTTTCTTGAGGACAAGGTAACATCTACCTAGCCCACCACCACACCCGAGGGTTGAGAACAGTCTTGGCATAATGCAGATCCTCAGTAAACAGATCCTGAACAGTGATGAGTTTTATATTATCTTTCAGGTAAAAGGGGTGGGGGAGAAAGTTAACAGCAGAGTGAAAAATGGGCTAAGGAGCAGAGAGGTGGGGATAAGATGAACTGTCTGGAGGGGGCCCCTCCAAGTAAATACAATTCCTTTTCACTACATATTAGAATCAAGCATCTATCTTCTGATTCCCCTTTATTCACCCTTAAATATCCATTGCCATTACAGGCACTCAAATGTTTGCTGAGGGACCCTAGAAGGACTATGCCTGGCAGTTAAATTAGCACAGCTGGGATACAGTCAATTTCAATTACACTTGCTGGGTTGGAACCCCTCTTCTATCCTCTGCTTGCTCACTTTACAAAGTGACTCAAAAGGGTTCACCATAAAGGTAGCAGCAGTCTCTAACTCACTATGAAACTTGACATGAGGGGGAAGAAGCAACCACTCCCCTCACCTTGCCTTCTTTTCATACAAACCGTATCTGGAAGTAGTCAAACAGTAGATAAGGAGAAGTTTCTCTTTATAGAAATACTACAGCTAATTTTGTAACCCCTAATGAATTAATGGAGCTAAGCATTAAGTATCAATGGCTGTTAATACCACAAAAAGAGAGAAAACCAGACATTTTGTGCTTCCTGATGGAAGACCACAATGCCATCTATGAAAAAGTCTTGTCCAAAAAGGGGGGGGGGGGCTTGAAACCAAATCTGATCACATCTCTAGATCTAAATACCAATTTATAGGAAATACAGAAGATAGAGGATCATGTCAAACTTCACCGTGGAGATGTTATCAGCAAAATCCAGACTATGGAAAACACTAGAAAACAAATAACTTTGGTTAGTCAACAAACATATAGCAAAAAACTGAGAGACAAAGAGGAAACCTATAGATTAAAAGAGGCTTCAAAGACATATTAACCAATCTCTGTGCACGAACCTTATCTGACCAGAGTCAAATAAACTGAAAAATTATGACATTTATGAAACAATTGCAAATTTGAATACTGACTAGATATCTGATGCTACTAAGGAATTACTGTTAGTTTCTTTGGCAGTGTAATAATGGCACTGTAGTTATGCACTTTAAAAAACTGTTCTTTGTCCTTTTTTCCCAGGATTGCTTTAGCAATTTTGGGTCTTTTGTGGTTCCATATAAATTTTAGTATTATTTGTTCTAGTTCTGTGAAAAATGTCATGGGCATTTTAATAGGAATTGCATTAAATCTTGTAGATTGCTTTGGGACTTCGGACAATACTACAAAGCTACAGTAATCAAAACAGTATGGTGTTTGCACAAAAACAGACATATAGACCAACGGAACAAAATAAAGAGCCCAGAAATAAACCCACACACCTATGGTCAATTAATCTTTGACAAAGGAGGCAAGAATACACAATGGAGAAAAGACAGTCTCTTCAGCAAGTAGTGTTCAGAAAGCTGGACAGCTACATGAAAATCAATGAAGTTAGAACACTCCATCAACCATAAACTCAAATTGGTTTAAAGACCTAAATATAAGACATGACACCATAAAACTCCTAGAAGAAGACATAGGCAAACATTCTCAGACATAAATTATAGCAATATTTTCTTAGATCAGTCTCCCAAGGCAAAAGAAATAAAAGCAAAAATAATCAAATGGGACCTAATCAAACTTAAAAGCTTTCACACAGCAAAGGAAAACCAAAAAACAAAAAACCCATCAACAAAACAAAGACAACCTACGGACTGGGAGAAAATATATGCACAAATGATGCAACTGACAAAGGGTTAATATCCAAAATGTACAAACAGCTCATACAACTTAATATCAAAAAAACAGACAACCCAATCAAAAGATGGACAGAAGACCTAAACAGACATTCCTCCAAAGAAGACATACAGATGACCAACAAGCACATGAAAAGATGCTCAACATCGCTAATTACTAGAGAAATGCAAATCAAAACCACAATGAGGTATCACCTCACACCGGTCAGAATGGCCATCATTAAAAAGTCTGGAAAGAATGTGGAGAAAAGGGAGCCCTCCTACACTGTTAGTGGAAATGTTAATTGGTACGGCCACTGTGAAAAACAGTATGGAGGTTCCTTAAAAAGCTAAAAATAGAACTACCATATGATCCAGCAATCTCACTCCTGGGCATAAATCCAGAAAAGAGGAAAACTCTAATTCAAAAAGATACACGCACCCCAATGTTCACAGCAGCACTATTTACAACAGCCAAGACACGGAAACAACCCAAGTGCCCATCAACAGATGATCAGTTTAAGAAGATACAATGGAATTTTATTCAGCCACAAAAAAGAATGAAATACTGCCACCTGCAGCAACATGGATGGACTTAGAGAATATCATACTAAGTGAGGCAAGTCAGACAGAGAAAGACAAATATTATATGATATCACTTATATGGGGCAATCTAAAAAATAATACAAATGAATCTATATACAAAACAGAAACAGACTCATAGACACAGAAAACAAACTTATGGTTATCACAGGGGAAGGAGAAAAGGATAGATTAATGGTATGGGATTAACAGATACAAATAATCTGAATAAAAAATTACTGAGTCACTTTGCTGTACAGTTGAAACTAACATAATAATGCAAATCAGCTATACTTCAATTTTAAAAAAAGTAATCTTAGACACAGAAAACAAACTTATGGTTACCAAAGGGGAAAGGGAAGGAGGGATAAAACAGGAGCATGGGATTAACAGATATACACCTCCATATATATAAATTAGATAAACAACAAGAATTTACTGTATAGCACAGGGAACTATATTCAATATCTTGTAATAACCTATAAGGGAAAAGAATTGGAAAAAAATATATGTATAACTGAATCACTTTGCTGTACACCTGGAAGTAACAATATTGTAAATCAACCATACTTCAATTAAAAAAAAGTATTCTTTTTTTTAAAAAATGTATTTGGTTGTGCTGGGTCTTCATTGCAGCACATGGGCTCCTTAGTTGTGGCATGCATGTGGGATCTAGTTCCCTGACCAGGGATTGAACCCAAGCCCCTCGCACTGGGAGCATGGAGTCTTAACCATTGCACCACCAGGGAAGTCCCCCCAAAATGTGTTCGTATCTTTTGGAAATACACAGTGAAGTATTTATGCAAGAAATGATGGCTGGGATCTTTTCCAAAAATAAAATGGGAGGGCAAGTAGATAGGGTACATGTAGATTACTATATTATTCTCTCTGCCTCTGTATATATTTGAAATTTTCCATAATAAAAGGTTTAAAAACACATTACTAGCAGCAGAAAAGGTCCTCCTACCATTTTCTCTCTTTCCCACTCTTTGTTGAAGTTCATTACTACTTACTGGTTATATCACTAGAGATCTGGTTCTAAACATTAAACAGAAAAGCTGAGGATCAATTCATAAATGAATTACACACATAGTTATATACTAAGCAAGCAGGGATCTGATCTGTATAATTTACTTTTAGCTTTCTCTTTTCATTTAACTTCCAGGGGAGATTAATCACAGGTCAAGAAACCTTATTTCTAGAAGGGATGTTAGTCATTCCTTCCAACCTACATATATTTATTGTTGTTATCTACTATTTATCAGGGATTGTGGGGATATAAAAATGGATAAAACTGGAAAGGATCTTTGCCCTTCTGGAGCTTACAATCTACTGGGGAAAACAGAAATAATCACAGACATAAACATAAAACTGCAAATGTGGTCTGCAAAGGAGAAGAACAAGCTAGGACAGCGTTTAATAATGGGATGTGGAGAGTTCAAGCCTCTTGAGAAAGTCATGCTGAAGCTCAGACACACACAAACGGATGTTAACTGAGTGGAGTGGGACGAGAAGAGCACTACATGGAACAGGAGCAGACGGTGTGCGGGCTGCAGAGGAGAAAGCCCAGGGAAGGTCAGCGCGGCAGAAGTGCTGAGAGCAAAGTGTGACATACAGCTAACACGTTGCGAAGGAGCCAGATTATATAGGTCACAATAAAGGGTTATCTTATTCTAAGAACCAAGGGACGCCAACAAAGGATTTTACAAAGAGGGTGATTTACTCATGTAAAGATCATTCCGGCAGAGTGGATGTGGGCAGGAAACCAGGTGAGGTAGAATGAATTTCCACAAAGTGGTAGAGATAAGGGCACCAGGATAGCAGCTTTGGTAGATCATGCTACTGTGATCCTGAGAGAGTCAAAAAGATTATTTTCATTTTTAATTAGTGTCAATGGTTTTTGTCTCTGGAGCAAATAATAAAACAAAGCAAATGAACAAACCCCAAGCGGTTGTCACATGGGTAGATCCTATTAAGACAGGTTAAAGGAATCTTGGCATAACTGAATCACAGTCCCACAGATATATATTACTCATCTACATTAGGATCTGGGAGTAGCTGTAGCATCATTAATGTGATCTTGTAACTTTGCTATGATTTTATGGCATACTGAAGTTTTACATTTTTATATGAAACCTACTGTTCCTTTCTCTTATGGTTTCCTACCCACTTCATGATTATAAAAATTCTACCCTCATTTTCTTCTTATCTTTTGGTATTTTTAATAGTTTTCATTTTTGACATCAAATCTAATCTACTTAGAATTAATTTTGATGTAAGAAGTGTAATAGGGATCCGATTTTTTTTAATGAATATCCAGCTTATTGGATAGGTGAGGCGTTAAAGTATATAATAATTGGAATACAACCCAAAGCACTAATAGTGGGTCTAATCCTAAGCAAACAATTTTTTTTTTCTATCAAAAAGACAGAACTTTTTTTCTTTCTACATATGTGTAGGAACACATAATGTTCCCAAAGAATTCCCTAAACAATACACAAAGAAATAACCCAAATGTGCTATTTAGATATAATTTCCCTAATTTACCATCTATAGAGTTTTCTCCACTACAGTGCTCACCAGTAATATTAAAATGAATTATCTTTTTGTTTTAACTCAGTAAAATAAATTTAAGTACTCAAGTATGAGACATTTTAAGCTTTAAATTTTAATGAACTAATAGAAGCAGGCTCTTTTAAAATAAATAGTATCATTAAAAGTAACCTACAGACACTAAGGGAATATTTTATATCAACAGTAAGAAAATTTCCTTAAAATTAACTTAGTGAAATTGTATTTAAAAAAATGATTCATTTACAACATAAAATATTCATTGAAAAAATGTGGAGAATACAGAACACTCCAAAGAAAAATACTGTCATAGTAGGGTGCATTCCAATAAAACTCTAATAGAAGACTGATGGCAACATAACAAGATAACAGTTCTACATTAAAAAAAAAAAAATTGACTTCCGTAATTTTGCTAAAGATGACAATAGTAAACATCATTAGGCTATGTTTCTACTTGGTATGAGCATTAGAATCATCTTTTTCAGTGATAGGATTTAAATTTCTAGATTTATGTAACCTTGAAGTACAACATAAAACAAGAACTATAAGTTCTTATGACCATTTTTTAAAAACATAAAAATGTCTTTGCAAAGAATGCCACAGAGAAAGAGCAAACCTATTCAAATGCAAGCAATAATAACTAGGTCAAATCACATATGACCAAAATGCAGCTTAGTATTTATTTTTCAAAAAAATTCTTCTCATGCTAATCATTTTAGGCTAAAACAGAGACACACAATTTAGAGCTATAAGATATACTTAGAAATTTTGAAAGCATTATTGTTAGATATAATAAAGAAAAATGACATAGCATTTTGGTACTGAATTCTTCTGGAGATATCCATTCAAGACTAAGAAAGTAGATAAGATTTACAGATCTTTCTGAGAATCATCTCACTCTGTATTCCTTTTTAAATATTTAAATAGTTAATTGGAAAAAAAATTAATAAAATAATTTATTTACCTGACCACTACCCGAAGTTGCCATGTTGATTTCTGCCACTCCTTGACTTTCATTCTGTCGCTCAGCTTCATGTGAGCCGGCTTCATGCTTGCTCTGAGATGACCTCTGTTAATATGGAGTTAACATCATTACATACAAAAATGGTGTATGCTTTCTTAGCCCAGAGCTTTCCTTCGTTCTTGCTTTAAAGCTTTGAATGCCTCAGTTATACAGGTTTACAAAAGCATGGAACTGCACTTTATACTTCATCAGCTCCAGCAGGGTTGACTGTCGACTATTTCGGTAAAAGGAAAGTGAAGTGTGTCCCTCGAGCATTAGAGCCACACAAGACAAAGGATTTTCTGAGACTCACAGAAACACCATCCTCCACCAGCTGTGCTCACATCACTATCAGGGATATAACCCAACTAGAACAAATAACTGTCTTTTCCGCAAGGTAACATGGCTCTGGCGTTTACTAGAGCTGCAAATATAACAGGTAAACTATTAACCTAAGCTTAAAAACACCTTCTGTATAACTATGTTTATACACAGAATATATATATACATCTTCTGCTAATAAAAGTCATATGAAACCAACAGATAAGTTCTTAAGTTTCTCATCTGAAAAAAACCAAAAACCTTTTCTAATGTAGCCACCATCTGCTATGTAAAATGAAAGTGACAGATTATATCCAGTAAAAGCAGTCATTTCAAGAGAGATTATATCCAGTACAAAGCAGTCACTTTGAAAAAATATCACTGCAGAATCAAAGAAATAAAATAACTTTTCCATTATCTTTTATAGAAACAATCACAAATGTGCCTACCCTAGGAAAATCATAACGCAAAAATAAAAATTACACTTTAAAAAATTTGACATAATAGTGGAAAACTGTATTACAAAATGGCTTCCACTAGAATTTCTTTAAACATAAAGCTTTCCTAGACCATTTAAGATGTGACTTAATAATTTACCAATATTTCCATCAATAAACTAGTATAAGTTATATACAGGCAAAAGAGAGGTAGTCCCAATAATTCAGAAACAGAAGAAAAAATATCACCATGGGAAAGTTACACTACGAAATTCAACAAAATCAACAAAAGTAGAGAATACAAAATCAATCTAGAGACAAAATGAATCAAAAACCACTAAATCCACCAAGATTTGACACTAACATAATTGAAGACGTCAATATAAGAGTACTGAGTATCTGCCACGTCGGTTACTTTCACTAGGTGCTGGGGAATACAGCGCTGGCAAAACCAGACACTGCTCAACGCACTCTTCAAGCTTCAGTCTAGTCAGGGATACTATCAAATAATGAGAGAAACGACAATAGAGTTAAAACTTTGACAAGTACTCTGAAGAAGGGTACAGGGCGCTGTAAGGATATACACCAGAGGGACGCCATATGTTGTGGGGACTTGGGGGGAAGAGCTCCCTTAGGAAGCCTTGTCTGAACTGAGATCTAAATACAAACAGGAGTCCTAGGAAATGGGATGGGGATAGAAGGTGAAGGTTTTAGGTAAACAGAAGACCATGTGCAAAGAACCTGGGCTGGGAGGAAACATGGCTTGCTCTAGAACATCAAAGAACTACAGTGTGAAGAGTAGAACAGAAAGATGGTAAAAACAAAAACAAAAACAAAAAACTTACTGATTTTACTGAATTTAGTGTGATTCTCAGATGGCACTCTTGCCCTCACATAACTAATACCAGTAATACTAATGGGAAAAGGTGCATGTATTTTGATTTTTTTAAGTCAAATTTAAAATGGTCTAAGTAGGTAGGAAAGAGAAGCGACCAGTTTGGAGACTACGTCTTAAAGTAAGTATTAGATAATGGTACTTTACACCTAGGGAAGCAGTGATGGAGATGAAAGCAGTGGAGACAGAGGTAAATCTGAAGGACTGCATGATAGATTGGATATGGCGAGTGGAGGAAGAGGTCTGGTGTCAAGAATTACTCCTGTGTTCTTTAGCTCACACGACTGAATAATGATGGTACCATTCACAGAGATAGGTAATACTAAAGGAGAATGAGGGTATTTTGGAGGATGTGGGGCTCATAAGGAGGACTTAGGAGAAGAAGATCATTAATTATGCTTTGGATATGTTGGATTTAAAGTGACTTTAAGACAACTAAGTAGAGATGCAGAGTAGGTACACAGATTTAGGAGTCTGGAGCTCAGGGCTAGAAAAATGAATTTGAGAGCCAAAAGCATACAGATGGTGAGTGAAGCCCTAAGCATAAATAAGATGGTCTCAGGGAGGGAGAGAAAATAAACAGAAAAGTGAAATATGTCTTAAGGAATGTGTATGAACCAAAAAAGATGCCAAGAGTATAATATTTCAAGCAACAGTGTTCAGTAATGTGGAAAATATGAAGATGAAGACTGAAAATGTCAATTAGCAATATGGAAGTCATCAATGATCCATTTCAGTGAAACTATGAGAGTAGAGACTAGACTGGTGTGTGTGAATGGTGGGGAGGAAATACAGACTTGGAGTCTAGAAACACCTTTGGAGTGAAGATTAGGAAAAGACAATGAGGACGGGAAGGGGACAGATGAAGAACAGTTGCAGGGAGAGGTGGAATTGAGGAAAGTTCATTTTCTGTTTTTAAAGATAAGACTTGAGCATGTTTAAATGCCAATGAAAAGATGCTACAGAAGAGAAAGAAGATAAATATGAGAGAAACGAGGTAAGAGTACTAAGTTCCTGAGAAGGCAGGAGCTGAAAATCCAAAGCACAGGAAGGAAGGCAGAATGCTTCCTGGTAGGAAGGAGAGAGAGCTCTGACGATAGCTACTGTTTTCTCTGTGAAGGAGGAGATGAAATTATTAGAAGGATGAAGATTAGTAGACATCAGAAATAGTCGTTTCCAGTAGAGAGAGAATGGGGGATCCAGAGAAACACAGTAGGCCTGCAGGACTGCCAGGCCCAACTGATGATGGTGATAATGATGAAAATAATGAAGTTAAAAAAAAAATCTAATGTTTGTTATGCACTAATCACTTGGCATCTATTGATTTAATCCTTACATCAACTCTACGAAGCACGTACTATTATTATCCTCATTTTACACATGAAGAAACTGAGGAGGCACAGATGATAAGTATCTGGCTTTAGGTCACATACCTGGTAAATGGCAGAGCCAGAGCTGGGATCACAACCCAAGCAGTCTGACTCTAGAGCACAAAGTAATATTTAACACTTACTATCTTTATTTTCTTTACTTATTTACTTCCCTTTATTCTTTCATTGATCCTAGGCGACAGGCCTGTCTGTGTTCTTTGATCACTATCTAAAACTACTGCTAACACTGAGAACAGAGAGATTGTTTCTGATTCCTTTGAAAGAATAATCCTATCTAGTCTCCTTATTCCCATAGTTGCTGGACACCTTCCCCAGTTTTCTATCCTAGGACTAAAAGAATTAAAAAAACAAAACAATTTTGTTGAGGTATTTACATATCTCAAAATTGGCCCACTTTAAGTGTACAGCTCAATGATTTTTAATAAACTTACCAAGCATCACAATACTCCAGTTTTAGAACATTTTCATCACTCTAAAAAGATCCCTTGTGCTCTAAAAGAACCCTTTATAGTTAATCCCAATTCCCACCCACAGCCTCAGGTAACTATGAATCTACTTTGTCTTTATGAATTTGTCTTTTCTGTACATTTATTATAAGCAGAATATGTGGACTTATGTGTCTAGCTACTTTTATTTAGTATAATGTTTTTGAGGTTCATCTCTGTTAGAGTATATGTCATCAATTTGTTCGTTTTTATTGCCAAACAGTATTCCATTGTAAGGGTATACCACATTTTGTTTATTAATTCACCAATTGATACACATTTGCATTTTTCTACTTTTGGGCTATTGTGAATAATACTGCCATGAACATTCAAGTGAAAGTCTCTGTGTGGACATGTTTCCATTTCTCTTAGATAGATACCTAGAAGTGGAATTGCTGTGTCATATAATAATTGTACGTTTAATACTTTAGGTGACTGCCACACTTTTCAAGTGGCCAAACCATTTTAGATTCCCATCAGCAGTGTATGACGGCTTCTATTTATCCATAACTCTGCCAATGCTTACTGTTTTCTTTATGATTACAGCCACCCTAATGAGTGTGAAGTGGTATCTCATTGTGGTTTTAACTTGCATTTCCCTAGTGACTAATGATGTTCAGCATATTTTCATGTGTTTATTAGCCATTCCTATATATTTTTCTGGTGAAACGTGTATTCAAATCTTTTGCTCATTTGTAAGTGGGGTTGTCTCCTTATTAATGGGTTGTAAGAGTACTCTGCATGGGATTTTTTTTTTTTTAGCATCTTTATTGGAGTATAATTGCTTTACAATGGTGTGTTAGTTTCTGCTTTATAACAAAGTGAATCAGTTATACATATACATATGTTCCCATATCTCTTCCCTCTTGCATCTCCCTCCCTGCCACCCTCCCTATCCCACCCCTCTAGGTGGTCACAAAGCACCGAGCTGATCTCCCTGTGCTAGCTGCATGGGATTTTAATAAATATTTCTCACTGGCTATTTTCTAGAGATTTTTAAACCGTGCCATAATTCTCCTCACAGTTCGCACCCGTCTGAGCCCCCCCCGCCCCCAAATGTACCTGTTTGCCAGTAAACAACCTGTCTGAAATGATACATAAGAAAGTGGCAGCACTGGTTGCCTCACATATCCTTTTGGAACTTTTGAGATTTGAATCATGTGTAATAATTACATCATCTGAATTATGTTCCACATCTAGACCCTAAACCAGAGTTGTCGGCAGGTAGGGCAAAGACAATGTTATAAGATGCTTCATGGTAGAGAAATTATTTAGCAGACATCTTTTCTTTTCTTGTCTACACTGTATGTGACCTAATTTATGAGTATCTGATTCCCAGTTTTCTGTATTTTCAAGCTTCTCTCTCTGATCTATATTAGCAGAATGATAATAATGGAATAAAGAAACATCAAACAGCAAAATTAGAATTTTCTTTCTTGAATAAGACATAACACCTTCTTTTAGTTTTCATTCACTGAATAAATGTAAACATTTTAGACTATGAATGATATGACCATTATTATAACAAAAAGAAACAAAAATTAGATTAGGTCACAGTGGTAGACAACCCCAAATCCAATGATCTAAATAAAATTTTGAACAAATACAAAAAACACAAACAAGCCCCCAACCTGCAATAACCTTATAATTGTGCTGGAAAATGAGAATTGCTATTAACAAATGACAATTTTTTAAGGAATTGTCAGAGGCCAGAAAGTTGGTAAAATTTGGAAATATACAGACAGGGAATATGTTACACCAAGCAAATGATGACACAAAGAAGGCCAGTGCAGTAATACTAATAGCAAACAAAATAAAAGTCAAGGTGAAGAGCATTAAATGGAATAAGGAGGGCTATTTCATACACATAAAGGAGTCAATCAAATAGAAAAAATGTGAATACTGATTTAGAAATAGAAAAAAACTCTGCTGATGCAGCCAAATAGCAATAATCAGAATATAAGAAAGATGGGGGGAATAAAAACTAACTATAACTAAATAAGATAGAAAGCAGCAAAAACTCAAAGCATAAAATATCAAAAAAGAAAATACAGGGCTTCTCTGGGGGCACAGTGGTTAAGAATCCGCCTGTCAACACAGGAGACAGGGGTTCGAGTCCTGGTCTGGGAAGATCCCACATGCCGCGGAACTAAGCCCACGTGCCACAAGTACTGAGCCTGCGCTCTAGAGCTTGCGAGCCACAACTACTGAAGCCCATGCACCTAGACCCTGTGCTCCACAACAAGAGAAGCCACGGCAATGAGAAGCTGATGCACCACAACAAAGAGTAGCCCCTGCTCACCACAACTAGAGAAAGCCCGCATGCAGCAACAAAGACCCAATGCAGCCAAAAATGAATAAATAAATAAATTAAAAAAAAAACAACACAGTGCTGCTCAATAAAAACAAAAGCTGCCTCTTTAAAAACAATTTAAAAAATAGAGTGTAGTTAAGTTCGATCAAGGAAAAAAAAACACAGCTGCACAAGCCTCTTAGATAGCCTCATCCACCAGAGGGCAGACGGCAGAAGCAAGAAGAACTACAATTCTGCAGCCTGTGGAACAAAAACCACATCCACAGAAAGACAGACAAGATGAAAAGGCAGAGGGCTATGTACCAGATGAAGGAACAAGATAAAACACCAGAAAAACAACTAAATGAAGTGGAGATAGTCAGTCTTCCAGAAAAAGAATTCAGAATGATACTGAAGATGATCCAGGACCTTCGATAAAGAATGGAGGCAAAAATCAAAAAGATGCCAGAAATGCTTAACAAAGACCTAGAAGAATTAAAGAACAAACAAACAGAGATGACCAATACAACAACTGAAATGAAAAATACACTAGAAGGAATCAATAGCAGAATAACTGAGGAAGAAAAACAGATAAGTAACCTGGAAGACAGAATGGTGGAATTCACTGCTGCAGAACAGAATAAAGAAAAACGAATGAAAAGAAATGAGGACAGCCTAAGAGACCTCTGGGACAACATTAAACACAACAACATTCGCATTATAGGGGTCCCAGAAGAAGAGAGAGAGAAAGGACCTGAAAAAATATTTGAAGAGATTATAGTCGAAAACTTCCCTAACATGGGAAAGGAAATAGCCACCCAAGTTCAGGAAGCGCAGAGAGTCCCACACAGGATAAACGAAGGAGAAACACGCCAAGACACACAGTAATCAAATTGGCAAAAATTAAAGACAAAGAAAAATTATTGAAAGCAGCAAGAGAAAAACGACAAATAACATACAAGGGAACTCCCATAAGGTTAACAGCTGATTTCTCAGCAGAAACTCTACAAGCCAGAAGGAAGTGGCATGATATACTTAAAGTGATGAAAGGGAAGAACCTAAAACCAAGGTTACTCTACCCAGCAAGGATCTCATTCAGATTCGACGGAGAAATCAAAAGCCTTACAGGCAAGCAAAAGCTAACAGAATTCAGCACCACCAAACCAGCTCTACAACAAATGCTAAAGGAACTTCTCTAAGTGGGAAACACAAGAGAACAAAAGGACCTACAAAAACAAACCCAAAACAATTAAGAAAATGGTCATAGGAACATACATATCGATAATTACCTTAAATGTGAATGAATTAAATGCTCTAACCAAAAGACAGGCTCGCTGAATGGATACAAAAACAAGACCCATATATATGCTGTCTACAAGAGACCCACTTCAGACCTAGGACACATACAGACTGAAAGTGAGGGGATGGAAAAAGATACTCCACGCAAATGGAAATCAAAAGAAAGCTGGAGTAGCAATACTCGTATCAGATAAAATAGACTTTAAAATAAAGAATGTTACAAGAGACAAGGAAGGACACTACATAATGATCAAGGGATCAATCCAAGAAGAAGATAAAACAATTATAAATATATACGCACCCAACATAGGAGCACCTCAATACATAAGGCAACTGCTAAAAGCTATAAAAGAGGAAATCAACAGTAACACAATAATAGTGGGGGACTTTTAACACCTCACCTACACCAACAGACAGATCATCCAAACAGAAAATTAATAAGGAAACACGAGCTTTAACTGACACAATAGACCAGATAGATTTAATTGATATTTATAGGACATTCCATCCAAAAACAGCAGATTACACTTTCTTCTCAAGTGTGCACGGAACATTCTCCAGGATAGATCACATCTTGGGTCACAAATCAAGCCTCAGTAAATTTAAGAAAATTAAAATCATATCAAGCATCTTTTCTGACCAAAACGCTATGAGATTAGAAATGAATTACAGGGAAAAAAACGTTAAAAACACAAACACATGGAGGCTAAACAATACGTTACTAAATAACCAAGAGATCACTGAAGAAATCAAAGAGGAAATCAAAAAATACCTAGAGACAAATGACAATAAAAACACGATGATCCAAAACCTATGGGATGCAGCAAAAGCAGTTCTAAGAGGGAAGTCTATAGCTATACAAGCCTACCTAAAGAAACAAGAAAAATCTCAAGTAAACAATCTAACCTTACACCTAAAGAAACTAGAGAAAGAAGAACAAACAAAACCCAAAGTTAGCAGAAGGAAAGAAATAAAGATCAGAGCAGAAATAAATGAAATAGAAACAAAGAAAACAATAGCAAAGATCAATAAAACTAAGAGCTGGTTCTCTGAGTAGATAAACAAAATTGATAAACCATTAGCCAGACTCATCAAGAAAAAGAGGGAGAGGACTCAGATCAATAAAATTTGAAATGAAAAAGGAGAAGTTACAACAGACACCGCAGAAATACAAAGCATCCTAAGAGACTACTACAGGCAACTCTATGCCAATAAAATGGACAACCTGGAAGAAATGGACAAATTCTTAGAAAGGTATAACCTTCCAAGACTGAACCAGGAAGAAGTAGAAAATATGAACAGACCAATCACAAGTAATGAAATTGAAACTGTGACTAAAAATCTTCCAACAAACAAAAGTCCAAGACCAGATGGCTTCACAGGTGAATTCTATCAAACATCTAGAGAAGAGCTAACACCCATCCTTCTCAAACTCTTCCAAAAGATTGCAGAGGAAGGAACACTCCCAAACTCATTCTATGAGGCCACCATCACCCTGATACCAAAACCAGACAAAGATATTACAAAAAAAGAAAATTACAGACCAATATCACTGATGAATGTGGATGCAAAAACCCTCAACAAAATACTAGCAAACAGAATCCAACAACACATTAAAAGGATCATACACCATGATCAAGTGGGATTTACCCCAGGGATGCAAGGATTCTTCAATATATGCAAATCAATCAATGTGATACACCATATTAACAAATTGAAGGAGAAAAACCATATGATCATCTCAATAGATGCAGAAAAAGCTTTTGACAAAATTCAACACCCATTTATGATAAAAACTCTCCAGAAAGTGGGCATAGAGGGAACCTACCTCAACATAATAAAGGCCATATATGACAAACCCACAGCAAACATCGTTCTCAATGGTGAAAAACTGAAAGCATTTCCTCTAAGATCAGGAACAAGACAAGGACGTCCACTCTCACCACTATTATTCAACATAGTTTTGGAAGTCCTAGCCACAGCAATCAGAGAAGAAAAATAAAAGGAATACAAATTGGAAAAGAAAAATTAAAGCTGTCACTGTTTGCAGATGACATGATACTATACATAGAGAATCTTAAAGATGCTTCCAGAGAACTACTAGAGCTAATCAATGAATTTGGTAAAGCTGCAGGATACAAAATTAATGCACAGAAATCTCTTGCATTCCTATACACTAATGATGAAAAATCTGAAAGAGAAATGAAGGAAACACTCCCATTTACCACTGCAACAAAAAGAATAAAATACCTTGGAATAAACCTACCTAGGGAGACAGAAGACCTGTATGCAGAAAATTATGACACTGATGAAAGAAATTAAAGATGATACCAACAGATGGAGAGATATACCATGTTCTTGGATTAGAAGAATCAATATTGTGAGAATGACTATACTACTCAAAGCAATCTACAGATTCAATGCAATCCCTATCCCTAAATTACCGATGGCATTTTTTACGGAACTAGAACAAAAATCTTAAAATTTTTATGAAGACACAAAAGACCCCGAATAGCCAAAGCAGTCTTGAGCGAAAAAAATGGAGCTGGAGGAATCAGACTCCCCGACTTCAGACTATACTACAAAGCTACAGTAACCAAGACAATATGGTAGTGGCACAAAAATAGAAATATAGATCAATGGAACAGGATAGAAAGCCCAGAGATAAACCCATGCACCTATGGTCAATTAATCTATGACAAAGGAGGCAAGGATATACAATGGAGAAAAGACAGTCTCTTCGATAAGTGGTGCTGGGAAAACTGGACAGCTACATGTAAAAGAATAAAATTAGAACACTTCCTAACACCACACACAAAAATAAACTCAAAATGGATTAGAGACCTAAATGTAAGACCAGACACTCTAAAACTCTTAGAGGAAAACATAGGAAGAACACTCTTTGACATAAATCACAGCAAGATCTTTTTTGATCCACCTCCCAGAGTAATGGAAATAGAAACAAAAATAAACAAATGGGACCTAATGAAACTTAAAACCTTTTGCACAGCAAAGGAAACCATAAACAAGACGAAAAGACAACCGTCAGAATGGGAGAAAAGATTTGCAAACAAATCAATGGACAAAGGATTAATCTCCAAAATACATAAACAGCTCATGCAGCTCAATGTTAAAAAAAACAAACAACCCAATCCAAAAATGGGCAGAAGGCCTAAATAGACATTTCTCCAAAGAAGACATACAGATGGCCAAGAAGTACATGAAAAGCTGCTCAACATCACTAATTACTAGAGAAATGCAAATCAAAACTACAATGAGGTATCACCTCACACCAGTTAGAACGGGCATCATCAGAAAATCTACAAACAACAAGGGCTGGAGAGGGTGTGGAGAAAAGGGAACCCTCTTGCACTGTTGGTGGGAATGTAAATTGATACAGCCACTGTGGAGAACAATATGGAGCTTCCTTAAAAAACTGAAAAGAGAATTACCATATGACCCAGCAATCCCACTACTGGGCATATACCCAGAGAAAACCATAATTCAAAAAGACATATGCACCCCAATGTTCACTGCAGCACTATTTACAATAGCCAGATCATGGAAGCAACCTAAATGCCCATCGACAGATGAATGGATAAAGAAGATGTGGTACATATATACAATGGAGTATTACTCAGCCATAAAAAGGAACGAAATTGGGTCATTTGTTGAGACGTGGATGGATCTAGAGACTGTCATACAGAGTGAAGTAAGTCAGAAAGAGAAAAACAAATATCGTATATTAACGCATATTATGGAACCTAGAAAAATGGTACAGATGAACCAGTTTGCAGGGCAGAAGTTGAGACACCCATGTAGAGAACAAATGTATGGACACCAAGGGGGGAAAACTGTGGGGGTGGTGGGGGTGGTGGTGTGATGAATTGCGCGATTGGGATTGACATGTATACACTGATGTGTATAAATTGATGACTAATAAGAACCTGCTGTATAAAAAAAAAACAAACAAAAAACACCAAAACACAGATAAACTACACTGGAAAGCCAAAAGGGGTCATAATAACCAGAATGCCACATACAGCAATGCCAATGACACTGAAAAAGAAGCAGAGATACTGTTTTTTTGGGTTATTTTTTAAAGTTCCTAAGAGTCAACATTGCAAAAAGGACATTTATTCTTTATATTACAAATATTTGGTTTATATTGACTTAGGACAGCCAGGTTAAACTACTTTGAGCAATATGACTATTACACTGTACTTAAACTGCCTATTTAGCAAATACATGTTTCTACATATTTCAAATTTAGATGTACTGAATCCAAAGATATTTAAAATGACAAGCATGGATGAAAATAGTCTTAAAAAGGACTCTACACTTTCAAAAATTGTACTTTTAACATTAGAAACAGTTGTCTTCCCTGTGTATAAACGTGCCTGCACTGTTTTGGGCTCGAAACAGAACTGTTCATTATTTGATCAAATTTTCCACGGGTGGAAAATACGTGCTGGCCATGACAGAACATGACAAATCTGTTTTGTATACAAAAGTTTTCTCTCATTATAAAAACTGTACATAGTTAGTATAAAAAAATTACAAAACAACTGGCTAAGCCAGAAAAACAAGGAGGTATTAACAATGGTTATCTGCCTTTTCATACCATTTCTGATACACTATGTTTGTGTATATCTTTTAAAAAATGGGATCAAAGTGTACATACTATTTTGTGTATCATAAACATTTAAAAATTTCAATAAATGCTTCATTGTGTTTTTAGGAATTATATTTAGAAAACAGCACTAAGCTGATGTTTCACTCTTTGCAGTCTCTTCTTTCTTCATGATCTGGAATGTGAGTCTGAATCTGGCTGCACATTAGAAACTTTCCACTGATGTGTCTCAAATCTGTCCCCAAATACTGAGCCAATTTTTCCTAGCAACAATTCTGTTGTTTATTGTTCAATGTGGATTTTTATTCAGCTTTTCTTTTGCTCCTGTTGCACAGAGACAGGTCTTCCTGCAGTTGACTAAAGAAGCAAATAATTTCCTGAAAATTTATTTTCTCTGAGCCTCCCACATGCTTCTCCGAAACTTATTCAGCAATAGTTCACTTAAGTCCCATGTAGGTTTTCTTATTATTTACCTATAAACAAGGTGAGAAGTGCCCAAATTCGCTGGCTATAAACAGACAGGTGAGGGGATGGTCTTTTACACCCCCATCCTTCTATATGGTGATCAAAACCAAATTTCAGCTGCAGAGCTGACAAATACGCACAAGTCTCAGTAACATTCAGTTTCTAGCATGTATAAATATACAGTATTTGTGTTCCACTGAGATAGTACCTTCCTCTTACTTCCACTGCTTGGTCTTCTTGTTACTCACTGATAGTATATTAAACATGACTTTTCCTAGGATATACTGCTACCAACGTTTTTGCTTTCTCTAAGCTCCTCTTAAGTTCTTTACTAATCATCATCATCAAGGTATAATTATTAAGCCAATCCAGATTATAGAGGAAGATAAGTATAAATATCTTCTAAACGATAGCCTTGGCTCTTTTAAATGCTTTATTTCTATCATAGTTACACATAGTTGAAATAATAATTAGTTCTAAAGCCTTGTGACAATGAACAGTGGTCTTTCACACTTGCTTGCTCTGTCCCATTTCCTGTTATCTTAAGGCAAACATTTTCATCTCCTTCAGAGGATTTTTATTTTTATTTTGGAACTCACCTCTCTATCTCTAAATAACCTGCTTGTGTTGCTAGGTTCTGCTTTTCTTAGTTTAATGCCTCATTTACTGATTTCCTATTATGTAAAATGAGGACTGATTTCCCTTTTATCAATATTCCACCCTTAACACACCATACTCATCCTGTTCCTCTATTTGTCCAATTTACATTTTATAGTTAGATAAATTGTTTACTATTTGCATTATTTTGACTATTAAATTATAGTCATGAGTACAGGTGGTATACTATGATTCTTTCCTTTACAACTTCCTGTTGTCCATGGAGTAAGATTATCTTTTTTTTGTTTTGTTTATTTGGTGTTCTGTGTACTTGTGACACCCTCAGTTTCTCTGCTACTGTGTAAATTTCTTTTCCTTTCAATAAATTCAAAAACATTAAGTAGTCTACTGATTTCATCTTCTTAGACTCATCTCTCCCAGAATCTTCTCAACTGTGCCAATAGGGACTCGTTACGTTCTCTATCATTAGTCTCAGAATCTCCCTTCATCTTCATTCTGGGGAGTCTTTCATGTCTTTCTCTTGTATTGTATTCTTTATGTCTTGGATCCCAAATCTTCATTTTTCTTGCTTTACCTTCTCATTTTAACTATATCCTCTAATAGCTTCCAGAAAACAGTATAGAGAAATACATATTTTTGATACTTTGACTATCTGAAAATGCATTCTACTCTCAAATTTAATAGGCAGTTGACTAGAGATAAATTTACAGGCTCGTGTGGTATAATAAAAAATATATATATCTGGTCTTTGTCCCTTTGTTCTTTGCACAGAGCTTCAAAAACCCTTGGAATTTCCTGAGTTTGCCATGCAGATGAGGTGACCCATGGGGGATCCCTAGATAGCTTCAGGATGGGTGCTGGTCACCTGAAAGGCCAACCACATGACTAGAGGGTTGAACTAGTCAAGACTGACCTCCAGGGATGGGAAGGGTGCTGGAAACTGAGTTCAATCATGTAGCCACTTGTTTAATCAAGCATGCCTACATAATGAAACCCCAATAAAAACTCTGGACACTGAAGCTCAATGCAGCTTCCTGCTTGGTGAACACAAAGATGCCCTGGGAGAGTGATGTGTCCAGATTCCATGAGAGATCATAGAAGCTCTGCATCCTCCACCCTCACCTTCTCTAGGTCCTGCCTTACATGTCTCACTCGGCTGTTCCTGATCTGCATCCTTTATAATAAAACTGTAATCATAAGTGTAGTACTTTTACTGAGTTCTGAGTCACTGTAGTGAATTATCAAACCTAAGGTTGTTGTAGGATACCCCAAATTTGCAGAAGCATGGGAGGCTTGGCATCTGAAGTGGGAGTAGTCTTGTGAAGGGCTCTGCCCTTAACCTGTAAGGTCTAGGCTCCCTCCTAGTAGTTAGTGTCAGAATTGAACTGTAGTGTAATACACCCACTTGGGTAGGATTTATAACAAGCTGGGCAGAGTGCAGGTGGTTTGGGACACCTGAAACTTGCCTGGTACCTGAAGTGAGGGCAGTCTTGTGAATGACTTCACCCTTAAATGTAGGGTCTACGCTAAGTCTGGGTAGTGTCAGAACTGATTTGAACTGTAGGACAACTAGTGGTGTCAGAGAACTGGTTTGGGAACATAGCTGAAGATAATCTTTCAGAAGTTTTAAGAAATTGCTACTCTACTTCCCAGCTTCTAGTGTGCTGTTTATATACCTAAATACATTTGTATTCCTGTTTCTTTGTGCGAAATTTGTTTTCTTCTCCTTCTCTACAAGGTTTTAAGATTTTCTCTTTATTCCCAGTGAGATGAAATTTCATCATGATGTGCCTAGTGTGGGATTTTCATCTGTGGCACTGGATACTGGAAAGACCATTTTACTTGGAACACTATGCCCTTCAGTTCTGGGGAATTTTAATTTATTTTTATGATTTCCTTCCTCTAGTTTCTCCATTCTCTTTCTGGAACCCCCTTTTTATTCGGATATCGAACCCTCCTAGAATGATTCTCTGACTTTCTTATCTTTTCTATTTTCCATTGCATTATTCTTTTGTTCTACTTTCTGAGAAATTTATCTTTTATTTTAACCTTTCTGTTGAGATTTTCATTTCTACTATTACAATTTTAATTCCCAAGAACTCTTTTTTAAATTCTCTGAATGTTCCTTTTGTATACCATCATTTTCTCACTTTATGGATGCATTATCTTTTATCTTGAGAATATTAATGTTAGTTCTATTTTTCTTAAGTTTTCTTCCTCTTGCATAGTCTTTATTTTCATTAAATCTTTTTTATTAGAAACTTTCTTAAAATGTCTGGTGGTCTTTAGCTGTCTAGCCATATTTAGGAATGGACTGCCTATGAAGCTCTATGCCTAAAGGTTGGAGTCTGTCAGCTGTAGCCATCCAGTAGGGTGGTCTAGCTGGGATGTTTTATTGAGGAATCCGCCAGTGTCAGTACCTGTAGGTCTCTCTTCCTGGGTTAGTCACACTTCTTAGAGAAGTTGCTTCTAGAAACTTGCCTGTATTATAAACCTGGATGCCAATGAGGGTTTCAGCATTCAGTAAGGAAATTTTCACTGATTTCAGTTTTTAGTATGATACCTCCCTCCCAACGTCAACTATACTAGGATTACCCTTATCCAAAGACCCTTTGTTTTACCTTTTCCAGAATAAATCTCTCAGCTTTTGCTGAGACTGGAAAGTAGCAGTCACTTAGCCATGCAGAGTTGAAGAGAGGTTCTGGAGGCTCCACCGGCTTCTTAAACTTTCAGTCATCCTCTTGCTTTTAACCTCTTTCTTAATCCTCACATCCAGAGGTAGCACATCCAGGTGTAACCAATTCTGGAACCTTGTAGGACTCCACAGTGTAAAATGGGTTGCTACTGCTGACTCAGGGGTCAACTCTCTACCATATGCCAGAAGAGTAATTTGTTTATCTGCTTTCCAGCTCCCCAAATTTTATTGATGTCACCTCCCCTGGTATTTGTGATTTTTCATTTTATCCTTTTACTGTCATTTTAATGGAGTTTGTAGAGTAAGCATAGATATATGTGTATGATCAATTTTTACTATGGATTACATACAAAGAGATAGCTTATTTACAAATCGTTAGTAGCCAAATTAAGTTAGTTATCTGATTATATGAAAACAGATAACTGAAGTAAAGTATCTGTATTTATGGCTCTACAAATTTTAACTGCCTTAAAGTTATGAAGAAACCAAAGTAGTAAAGGTTTTTGAAATCTATTTAATTTAATGAAAAAACTTATTGTCTCAATTCTTTAGAAGAACACCTATTTTGATGATGCCACGTTAATTATACCTATTTCCTCTTCTTAGAATAACTACCTATATTTATGTCTGCAAACAAAAGAGACAATTTACTAACCTCTGCTTCTGTTGCTTGGGACTGTAAAAGCTGTCGTATACGAAGTATGTCCTTCTCTATTTGTTGAATTCTGGTTATTCTTCGCTAAAATAAAATAAGTAACCAAATTAGATCTATTTTTATTAAAAACATTAGTTTAAATAACCGTACTATGGTTACCATTTAACAGCTTAGGGTTATACCAAATCACTCTTATATAAGAATTAGATATGTATATATATTCATACACTGATGACATATTAGGATCAGTTCAATTTTTTAATAAATCTAACTTTATACAACAGATCTCTAGATCTACTTAGGGAAACTGTAAATATATAAGTCATATATCAAATTGTATGATGCATATAGTGTGAAATTGGTATTTAAAAGCTAGTCTCAAAAACTACTTCAACAAAGAGAAAATTACATCTGAATTTAATCTTCTATATTAATCCAGATGTCAGTACAGTGTAATGGATTTATACAAAGCATGGTATACCTGTAAAGGGAAAGAGCAGCTGATTTGTTTTAATAAACATCAGGCTTTAAACAGTAAGAATAATCTTCCCCAAAGTTATTCTCATTACAAGTCAGTGGTACCTTTCAGATTTAGCTTTCCCAAATACCTACTGCAGCTAAACATTATTTTTATTCCCAACACTAAGATCACAATGATGGTAAGAGCTACTGTTCTGCCCATATCCTGAGACCTTCAAGTGAACACAAAGCAGTAACTACAGATCAAACAATGTGGAACTGAAAAAATGTGGGAAAAGTGTTTTCAAGTATATGTTTTAAAAACAAGTACTGCCAGTGTTGTAACATCTTCTGTAATAATTCTATAGTTAACATCCTAATATTGGTATAAAAAAATTGTATTATTAAGAGTAATTGTTTCAATGGGGAAAAAAGTGTTAGAAGCTAGATGGAGTCATTTCCAAACTTTTATGATTATGCACCCATCAATAAAAGATTTCTGAGCATGTATACCTCAATAGATAAATAATAAAAGTACTGTAACAGGGCTTCCCTGGTGGCGCAGTGGTTGAGAGTCTGCCTGCTAATGCAGGGGACACGGGTTCGAGCCCTGGTCTGGGAGGATACCACATGCCGCGGAGCAACAGGGCCCGTGAGCCACAGCTACTGAGCCTGCGCGTCTGGAGCCTGTGCTCCGCAACAAGAGAGGCCGCGATAGTGAAGAGGCCCACGCACCGCGATGAAGAGTGGCCCCCGCTTGCTGCAACTAGAGGAAGCCCTCGCACAGAAACGAAGACCCAACACAGCCAAAAATAAATATAAAAATAAATAAATAAATAAATAAATAAAATATTTTTAAAAAAGGTACTGTAACAAATAGCTTTAAGTATATATAGTTATAAAACTTACATACAAAACTTACCCTTTGAGCATATCTAATTTTGCTTAAATACAATGTCCTTACGATTTTATTGCCATAGTAAAAATGATTATTGTTGCTATTTTCCAATGTTATGATAAACAAACACAGAAAAGCTCGAAAAAGTTGCGCTCACCAAAAAAGAATCCTTCCTTCCTCCCTCCCTCCCTTCTTTCCTTCCTTTGTAACACTACAACTGTGCTGATCCTATATCATAATTCTGAAAATAGTGAACCTAAGGTAAATAATACTCTTTAATTAAGAAATTTTACCACATCCAATTTTCATCATGAAAACATGCTGAAGAAGAAATACCTGTGCTTTTGGTAGCTTTCTAAAGAGACTGCAAAGATGAGTGATCACCTCTACATCAGATGGTAAATACTTCCTGCCATTACATAAGCAATGAAACTACACACAATTAGTGGCTTTGTAATATTTTATTGTTCTCCTCTCTCTATGTAACTAGCTCCCCTTCACCAATAAAGTCCTAAGTCAAAATTTTTAATATTCAGATGATGAAAAAAGGAAATCATATCTAATACTCCTCTCCACAGAACTACATTTCTGTATTGCTATTAGGTCACTAAATTCTGAAGTCAAGTCTGTGCCTTGATGATTTCTGACACAACAACCTTTGTGCTTCTGTTACTCAACATGAAAATGGAAGAAGCCAGTAGTATTTGTTTCCATTCTCTATATGACAATCTTGAATATTTATGAAATTATGTTTAACAAAAAATGCTTACTTGTTCAGGCATATGGAGATGGTATGACTTTTGCAAAACTGATTTAAAAAAATCATATAGTAATACAGTTCAATATGAATTCAGGACAACTCTCAACAAATTAGGAATAGAAGGTAAATTCCTTAACTTGATAAATGGTATCAAAAACCTTGAGTAAACAACATACTTAATGGTGAAATTTCAGAAGGATTCCTTTTAGAGCCAAGAGAAGATGAAGAAGACCAATTATCACTGCTTTTTATTCAAAGATGTATTAGAGTTCTTATTTAATACAAAGAGAAAAAAAGGACTGGAAAAGACAAAGTTGTCATTACTTGCAAACAAAATAACAGTTTAAATGGAAAATCCAAGAAAATCTTAAACTACTGAGACAATCTACTAAAAGAGTTCAGGAAGACTGCTGGACACATAACAAATCAAACTTAGTAATGTAATTAAAGAAAATCCCATTCACAACGCAACAAAAACTGTAAGATATCTAGAAATAAATGTAAAAAAAAAGATGTGTAAGAGTTTTATGAAGAATATTACAAAACTTTTTCGAAGGACATAAAATAAGACCTAAATGAACACAGAGATAAAAAATTAATAACAATACCTAATATTTCCTGAGTCTTTTCTGTTTGCTGGATTCCAAGTGTTTTACATATATTAACTCATTTAATCCTCACATTTTACAGGGAATCATTATTTGTATTTTACCAATGGGAAAACTGAGACAGAGAGTTTACCCAAGATCACAGTGCTGATAAGTGACAGGTAGGGAATTAGAACCCAGGAGGACTGGCTCCAGAGTCACCCTTTCAACCAAGAACCAATCCTTATATTGTAAAGATATAAATTCTCCTCAAATTAATTATAAATTCAATGTAATTCTAATCAAAAGCCCATAAGGCTTTTCCTTGAATTAGATGAGTAACAAAACAGAATATAAACACATTTTTACAATCAAAAGTAAGAAGGACTCACCCTACTAGGTACCAAGATTAATAAAGCTATAGCAAATAAAACAAATGTGGTTATCAGCACAGGGACAGAGAAGTTAAAACAGACTAATGGAATAGAGTCTACAAATATCCAGCAAATACAAACTTCTCAGATGCCAGAGACAGCATTACCAATCCATGCGGAAACAGTGGCACATCCAGTAAGTGATCATGGGAAATTTAGTTAAACAACATAAATATGCATCGATCTGTGTGTATCTGTGTTATGTATATGTATGTGTGTGTATACATGATTAATTATATATTATATAATCATTAGTAATATATATTTATTCAATAATAGAAATTATATTGCATATAATATATATTAATTGTATATACATTGATATAAAAATCATGTGTGTGTATATATATATATAATTAGATTCCTACCTCCAAAACATTTAATAGCAAATTTGAGATGAATTAAAGACCTAATTGTAAAAATAAAACATTAAAACTATTAGAAAAAAATACAAGGGTATCTTTAAGGATAGGAAAAGATGTATAAATAGATCAAAGAAAACACAAATATGGCAATACAATTAATTTAGCTTCATAACAAAAAATAATTTTTGTTATGAAGCTAAAGTAGGTAAATTATTTGGCAGGAAGGGGTTGTGATATACATTATGTATAACAGATTGGTATCTAGAGGATATTAAAATATCTCTCAAATACATAAGAATAAGACATTTAACATAATAGAAAATGGGCAAAGGATATGGAAAAATGACAAAAAGAAAATCTAATGAATACATGAAAAGATAATCAGCTTCAGTAGTACTCATGGAAGTACAAACTAAATGACAAGATAATGTTTCAAATGCCCATTGTTTGTTAATTATAAAATGTGACTCACAATTGCTGAAAAAATCAGGTAAAAGAAACAGGAATTCTCACATACGACTAGGAGAAATGTAAACTGATAAAATCATTTTGAGTGCAATTTGGCACACACTATTCAAAACACTCATACCTTATGACCAGCAATTACGCTTTTAGGTATATACCCTAGAGCAGAGGTCAGCAAATTAGGGCTTGCTAGCCATCTGTATGTATGAATTAAGTTTTACTGAAACACAGCCATGGCCATCTGCTTATATATTGTCACCTATGGTTGCCTTCTTGCTACAAAGGCAGATGGCCACAAAGTCTACAATATTTACCATACAGCCCTTTAAGAAAAAGACTGCTGACTCTTGACCTAGAGAAACTGTTGCACGTGTTTATAGGATATGAATAAGTATGTTTATCAGAGTTGTTTTTTTGTTTTTTTTTAATTAATTTACTTTATTTATGGCTGTGTTGGGTCTTCGTTTCTGTGCGAGGGCTTTCTCCAGTCGCGGCAAGCGGGGGCCACTCTTCATCGCGGTGCGCGGGCCTCTCACTATCGCGGCCTCTCTTGTTGCGGAGCACAGGCTCCAGACGCGCAGGCTCAGTTGTGGCTCACGGGCCCAGCTGCTCCGCGGCATGTGGGATCTTACCAGACCAGGGCTCGAACCCGTGTCCCCTGCATTGGCAGGCAGATTCTCAACCACTGAGCCACCAGGGAAGCCCCCCAGAGTTGTTTTAACAGTGAAAAATTTACACATAGAGGAGAGCAGGGACCACCATACTAGGTGCAAATATGTGTTGAACAAATAATGGAGAGAATAAATAAATAACCAAACTGTTAACAGAGATAGAGACTAACTCACACACGCATGGGCAAGAGTGGATTTTGTTTCAACTTTCCCTAAATTGTTCGCCAGTCATTTGTATGTTTTACTGGTCATTTGCATTTTCTTTTCAATAAATTGAATGATTACATCCTCTGCCCATATAAAAAGAGTTGTCTTTTTCTTACTGTTTGTAGGAATTCTTATAGTACAGGGATATTAACCTTTTCCCCTTATGTGTACAAATATTTTCCTTTAGTTTATTTTCTGCAGGATGAATGTTTTAAATTTTTATGAAATATATCCTGTTTCCCACCCCGCCTTTATTGCTTTTGAGTTTCCATTCTTAATTAAGATCTCTCTTGTCCTATATTTTCTATTAATTTTATGTTTATTTTTTACATTTAGATATTTAATCCACCTATAATTGTTCATGTACAAGATGTGAGTTAGGGATCTAATTCAATTTCTCTTCTACCAAACAGGTTCCTAGTTATACCTATGCATTTATTGAGTTATTTAACATTTTCCCCCAAATTTATAACTTTTATCATTAAAAGATTCCATGTTTTCTTATATCTTTTTCTAGTTTCTGTTCTGTTCTATTTGCCTACATCTATACCTGTGCTATCATACTGTGATTACTACACCTTTACAGTAAGTTTTAACAAATGGTAAGGTAAATCCTCACTCATAATTTTCTTAAATATTTTTGGAAATTTTTACTTTGCAAACTTTAGAATCACTTTTCCGGGCTCCAAAAAAAATTTAAGGTTATGACTGGAATTGTATTATATATCAACATTTTAAAGGATATTAATAAAGTCTTCTCACCTAGGCTTCTTTATTTATTTATTGTTTTCAGCAACAGAGACATCAATGGTTTAATGGATGGGGGATCTTACACACCTGAAGCAAGGTCCCGGAGTGACACCCCGCCATGTGCAGCGGACAGCGGGCAGGACATGGCAGCGGGTTTCCCTCCCGGTGGAAGGGGAGATTTGCTAGTTATAGGGAGAATTACCTCAGGCTGGCTCATTAGTTACCAGGGAAGCCAGCAGAAACTAGCAGAGGGGGACGTCCCTCACCGCCCCTTTGATGAGAACAATCACTAGCTGGGGCCTGGGGCAAGCGTGCAGGAAGGTCAGTCATGTGAGTGGGGTGTAGGTGAAGCAGGCACTGGTCGAGCTGGGGACGTACAGAGAGCAAGACAACAGCCATCTTGGGTGGCCTGACCACACGCTCCACCCCTCCAGACCCTGCACCACCCTTACCATCAGGGTCCGCCCCTCTTCCGCGATTCCCTGGGGTCAGGTATGTAGGGGACACTGCAACCAGATACCCCAAATACAACACAGACAGCAGCACAGGCTCCTCTATTTTTAAGGCCACATTTTGCATCCTTTAGCAATTTTATATTTTTCTTCATGTGGGTATGCTCTAGGTATTTTAAAGTGTCCTGTTATTGTAAACAGGTCCTCCTACCCCATCTTCCATTTCCAAGTGGTAGCTATTGCTACTAGAGAAAACCTACTAATTTTAGTAATGTACCTTAACTCCAGCCACCTTACTCAATTCTCTCATTAGCTGAAATATTTTTTGACTCTTCTCTACGGCTTTTCTAGGCAAACAACCATATAATTTACAAAAGACAATTATTTGGTCCCTTCCCTTCTAGCTGGAAAATAGTGTAGTATTTAAACAACTTATTTTCTTTCTAACTGAATTAGTGGAGCCTCCAAACACAGTTAAATAATAGTGATGACAGCAAGCACCCAACCATATTAATGAGTGCAATGGTAATAATCTTATTATTTCTCTATTCAAGTTAATATAAAGTTGCCTTCTGGTTTCTGATACATAATTATTCCTTAAAAAACTTTTACTCTATTCTTATTTTATTTGGAATTTTTATCCATCTTTTCTCCTTGCAAATGAGATCCCACATTTTTTTCTCATGGCTTCAGGTCTTCCTGGGATCCACTTCCCCATGTCCATTAGCTGGCCATTCTAGTCTTACATGTTGAGTCACTCAAGTAGAGAGTTAGGAGGGAAAGATGTACTGTGGACAATTACTAACAAATAGCTAACAGAAACTAGCTATCAGCTACAGAAGATCAGCATCTAATTCTTCTTCCCTCATAATTCCAAGGCATAGCAGAACAGTATCAGGGAAATGAAATATGAAGCGAGAATTATTTGAACACTGGTTATGTTGCCCAGCAGCCACGGTAAATTATTCTTTTTTTTTTTAACGTTTTTATTGGAGTAAAATTGCTTTACAATGGTGTGTTAGTTTCTGCTTTATAACAAAGTGAATCAGCTATACATATACATATATCCTCATATCCCCTCCCTCTTGCGTCTCCCTCCCTTACTCCCTATCCCACCCCTCTAGGTGGTCACAAGTGCCGAGCTGATCTCCCTGTGCTATGCAGCTGCTTCCAACTAGCTATCTATTTTACATTTGGTAGTGTATATAAGTCCATGCCACTCTCTCACTTTGTCCCAGATTACCCTTCCCCCTCCCCATATCCTCAAGTCCATTCTCTAGTAGGTCTGTGTCTTTATTCCCGTCTTGCCCCTAGGTTCTTCAGAACCATTTTTTTAAAATTCCATATATGTGTGTTAGCATACAGTATTTGTTTTTCTCTTTCTGACTTACTTCACTTTGTATGACAGACTCTAGGTCCATCCACCTGACTACAAATAACTCAATTTCGTTTCTTTTTATGGCTGAGTAGTATTCCATTGTATATACATGCCACATCTTCTTTATCCATTCATCTGTCATTGGACACTTAGAATGCTTCCATGTCCTGGCTATTGTAAATAGAGCTGCAATGAACACTGTGGTACATGACTCTTTTTGAATTATGGTTTTCTCAGGGTATATGCCCAGTAGTGGGATTGCTAGGTCGTATGGTAGTTCTATTCTTAGTTTTTTAAGGAACCTCCATACTGTTCTCCATAGTGGCTGTATCAATTTACATTCCCACCAACAGTGCAAGACGGTTCCCTTTTCTCCACACCCTCTCCAGCATTTACTGTTTGTAGATTTTTTGATGATGGCAATTCTGACCGGTGTGAGATGATATCACATTGTAGTTTTGATTTGCATTTGTCTAATGATGTTGAGCATTCTTTCATGTGTTTGTTGGCAATCTGTATATCTTCTTTGGAGAAATGTCTATTTAGGTCTTCTGCTCATTTTTGGATTGGGTTGTTTGTTTTTTTGATATTGAGCTGCATGAGCTACTTGTAAATTTTGGAGATTAATCCTTTGTCAGTTGCTTCATTTGCAAATATTTTCTCCCACTCTGAGGGTTGTCTTTTCGTCTTGTTTATGGTTTCCTTTGCTGTGCAAAAGCTTTGAAGTTTCATTAGGTCCCATTTGTTTATTTTTGTTTTTATTTCCATTTCTCTAGGAGGTGGGTGGGTCAAAAAGGATCTTGCTGTGATTTAGGTCATAGAGTGTTCTCCCTATGTTTTCCTCTAAGAGTTTCGTAGTGTGTCTGGCCTTACGTTTAGGTCTTTAATCCATTTTGAGTTTATTTTTGTGCATGGTGTTAGGGAGTGTTCTAATTTCATTCTTTTACATGTAGCTGTCCAGTTTTCCCAGCACCACTTACTGAAGAGGCTGTCTTTTCTCCACTGTATATTCTTGCCTCCTTTATCAAAGATAAGGTGACCATATGTGCATGGGTTTATCTCTGGGCTTTCTATCCTGTTCCATTGATCTATATTTCTGTTTTTGTGCCAGTACCATACTTTCTTAATTACTGTTGCTTTGTAGTAGTCTGAAGTCTGGGAACCTGATTCCTCCAGCTCCGTTTTTCTTTCTCAAGATTGCTTTGGCTATTCAGGGTCTTTTGTGTTTCCATACAAATTGTGAAATTTTTTGTTCTAGTTCTGTGAAAAATGCCAGTGGTAGTTTGATAGGGATTGCACTGAATCTGTAGATTGCTTTGGGTAGTAGAGTCATTTTCACAATGTTGATTCTTCCAATCCAAGAACATGGTATATCTCTCCATCTGTTTGTATCATCTTTAATTTCTTTCATCAGTGTCTTATAATTTCTGCATACAGGTCTTTTGTCTCCTTAGGTAGATTTATTCCTAGGTATTTTATTCTTTTTGTTGCAGTGGTAAATGGGAGTGTTTCCTTCATTTCACTTTCAGATTTTTCATCATTAGTGTATAGGAATGCAAGAGATTTCTGTGCATTAATTTTGTATTCTGCTACTTTACCAAATTCATTGATTAGCTCTAGTAGTTTTCTGGTAGCATCTTTAGGATTCTCTATGTATAGTATCATGTCATCTGCAAACAGTGACAGCTTTACTTCTTCTTTTCTGATTTGGATTCCTTTTATTTCTTTTTCTTCTCTGATTGCTGTGGCTAAAACTTCCAAAACTATGTTGAATAATAGTGGTGAGAGTGGGCAACCTTGTCTTGTTCCTGATTTTAGTGGAAATGGTTTCACTTTTTCACCATTGAGGACGATGTTGGCTGTGGGTTTGTCATATATGGCCTTTATTATGTTGAGGTAAGTTCCCTCTATGCCAACTTTCTGGAGGGTTTTTATCATAAATGGGTGTTGAATTTTGTCAAAAGCTTTCTCTGCATCTATTGAGATGATCATATGGTTTTTCTCCTTCAGTTTGTTAATATGGTGTATCACATTGATTGATTTGCATATATTGAAGAATCCTTGCATTCCTGGGATAAACCCCACTTGATCATGGTGTATGATCCTTTTAATGTGTTGTTGGATTCTGTTTGCTAGTATTTTGTTGAGGATTTTTGCATCTATGTTCATCAGTGATATTGGTGTGTAGTTTTCTTTTTTTGTGACATCTTTGTCTGGTTTTGGTATCAGGGTCATGGTAAATTATTCTTACTTTGAACTAGTGTCAAAGTAAAGACAGACTTTAACATATGTCTAATAATAAAATTTAATCAATGGTAACAGAGCTGTAATTCATTAGATTCTTTTTTTTTTTTTTTTTTAAAGAAATTCACGTTCTTTTATTTATTTATTTATGACTGTGTTGAGTCTTCGTTTCTGTGTGAGGGCTTTCTCTAGTTGCGGCAAGTGGGGACCACTCTTCATCGCGGTGCGCGGGCCTCTCACCATCGCGGCCTCTCTTGTTGCGGAGCACAGGCTCCAGACGCGCAGGCTCAGTAATTGTGGCTCACGGGCCCAGTTGCTCCGTGGCATGTGGGATCTTCCCAGACCAGGGGTCGAACCCATGTCCCCTGCATTGGCAGGCAGATTCTCAACCACTGCGCCACCAGGGAAGCCCTCATTAGATTCTTAATAGATCTCTAGCCAGTGCTGTTTCATAGTTTAATAATAAATAAGTTACCTGTGCTCGTTTTTCCATATCCTGGCAAGTACCCAGTTGTTCTTCCATTGCAACTCTGATTTGCCTTGCTTCATATTCCAATTGCCTTCTGGTCATATCTGTTTGTAAGGAAAACTAAAACCACAAATAAAATGGAAATGTTAATATCTTGTGTGTTTATCAGTAAAAATAAAAAAGCATATGAGTACCAATAAAGAAAATGAATAAGCAAATATGTAAGTTACTGTGCATGAGAAAATTAATTTTTACTCCAAGGACTCCTAAAACTTGATTATAAGTGCTAGGCTCAGACTGGGTCTCTGATGTGAAATGCAGAGTTGAAACACTTTTATTGCCCCATAGTCACAAACAGCTTTAATTAAACTGTACTCTTTCATTTAAAATATAATAATTGGGGACTTTCCTAGTGGCACAGTGGTTAAGAATCTGCCTGCCAATGCAGGGGACAAGGGTTTGAGCCCTGGTCCAGGAAGATCCCACATGCTGCGGAGCAACTAAGCCTGTGTGCCACAACTACTGAGCCTGTGTGCCACAACTACTGAGCCTGCGTGCCACAACTACTGAAGCCTGCGCGCCTAGAGCCCGTGCTCTGCAACAAGAGAAGCCACCACAATGAGAAGGCTGCGCACCAAAGAGTAGACCCTGCTGCCAGAACTAGAGAAAGCCTGCGTGCAGCAACGAGGACCCAATGCAGCAATCAATCAATCAATCAATCAATCAATTTTATAAATAAATAAATAAATAAATAAATTTTATAAATAAATAAAATAAAATATATAATCGGTCCAGTTAGGGTAAGCCTATCTTCAGTCACCTTATAATCCTTCTGCTCTGAAAAGGTACTACTTTGAATTATTAAAAACCAGATAGTAATAGTAATGTGGACAACACAGAATAATCAAGAATCAGGTCCATCATCCTTAAATTTATACCTGAATTTTAGGTACGGACTGTTGTATACATGTAGACTAAACAGAGAGAACTTTTCCATTTGTAAAAAGAAGAAAATAGAATAAGAAAAAGCTTTTATATAATACAATCATTAATTGTGAGACAACACAAACTTTTTGGTAAAAATCCAATTGTGAACCCAAGTTGAAACAAACCAAAAAAAGTACTTCTTCACAGAGTGGGTGTTAATTCATTCAAAATTTTATTTGCCCTTTAACTAAAATTTCAGGTACTGTGGTAACTGCTAGGCATAAAAAAGGATGAAAAGGACAAGGTAAATAAACTTGCAAAGACATGCTCCAAGAGATGATAAAGGCTAAAAATATGATTAGACAAAATGACAGGTAACACAGTTATAATGGGCCATGACGGGAGTAAGGAAGTGTTGTAGATTTTTCATGCTCTACATGCCCAATAAAAAGCTGCATGTGTGGAATTCCGTGGTGGCCCAGAGGTTAGGACTCTGTGCTTTCATTGCTGAGGGCCTGGGTTCGATCCCTGGTCAGGGAACTAAGATCCCATAAAAAAAAAAAAAAAGCTGCATGTGCACATGTCTGACTCAGAATAGCATTCTGTAGGCCTAAGGATCCCAAATAGTGTTGTCAGATAAGTTAGAGGAGCACTCACCCATTTCCTTTGCAATATACAGATGACATAAGCAGAATGTATTCCTAGAGGCACACCCACATTACGGGTTGCAACACAGATGAAATAGTCTGCATGTTATTTCTAATTCCCAGTGAGCCAGCTGTAACTACACTTATTTGTCCTCCACTTCCCCAACCCCCCTGCACAAAAAGTTGAACGTGACACAGTATGTTATAATAATGCAGTTTAGATCTGATGTTTTAAGCAATACCTAGTATCTTTTTTTTTTTAAATAAGTTTAGTTATTTATTTTTAGCTGTGTTGGGTCTTTGTTTCTGTGCGAGGGCTTTCTCTAGTTGCGGCGAGCAGGGGCCACTCTTCATCGCAGTGCGCGGGCCTCTCACTATCGCAGCCTCTCTTGTTGCGGAGCACAGGCTCCAGACGCGCAGGCTCAGTAGTTGTGGCTCACGGGCCCAGTTGCTCTGCGGCATGTGGGATCTTCCCAGACCAGGGCTCGAACCCGTGTCCCCTGCATTGGCAGGCAGATTCTCAACCACTGCGCCACCAGGGAAGCCCAATACCTAGTATCTTAATAAGTATTTCCATATGAGAGTGTTCTTAACTTGGCTTCCCAATATAAAAGCAAAGTTTTGTGAAATTAAAAAATATTTATGAAATGGAAGCAATTTACATTCACTAATGTTGCCAAATGGTCCATAACATCTTACATATCCTCTTAAATAAGCATGATTGGCTATTTAGTAAATTAATATGGGAATGAATGATTTGATAATTAATCTTTGTTTCAGATATTAACCAATCGATCTTGAATTGTCACATACACGACTGCATGCAGACAGTTGGACTCTAAATTTTGTATAGTCTAATTACCAAAGTGAATGTTAAGCAAAACAATGCTTTACTATTTTTAAGAGTAAAAATCCCACCAAACCCTCCTGAGTTCCTAATCCTCATGTGCCAAGAACTCTCCATGAACTGTTCTTTCACTAGTGGTGTCTCCTTAACGCCCGAAAAGACGTTAAGACATCGTCAGGAAGGGAGATTCGTTCCCTCTCAAAATCCTGGATGACTGTTCTAGGAGGCTGAGCACTTAAGCTTCTAGTTCTAGCTCCCACCAGGCAATGCCCACTCCAGTCAGGAAACTGACTATGTGTTTTGAAAAAGGTTTTCCTTCTTTGCACTTTTGCCTTTTCTTTATTATGCTCTCTCAAAAGTGCTATTAGAAAATGAAAGGGAGTTCCCTGGAGGTCCAGTGGTTAGGGCTCCCTGCTTCCACTGCAGGGGGCCCGGGTTCAATCCCTGGTTGGGGAACTAAGATCCCACGAGCCGTGTGGCAGGATCAAAAAAAAAGAAAAGAAAATGAAAAATTTAAGCTAAGAGAGGAAGATATATTTTAATTAGCCTATTTTTTCTCTTTTTAAAAATTATTTTAAAATTTATGGATAACAGTTAAAGTCTTGTTTAAAATTACTAATGTATTTCAGAAATGTTCTTACATGTGCCACCCCATGAATAAAACAGTTCACATGGAGAGGCTGGGTGGGGAAGAAGAGGCTGACAGAATTAAATTACTTTTTACATAGTTATATTTGCAAAACAAATTTAGTATACCTGCAAAAAGCCCTAAGATCCATACCACCAGATACTGTCGTTTGAATAGGACACAAGTTATCTCAAAGATACTTTTATTGCAAAAATTATCTGGCATGAGTCCTGTAATATGGTTCAAAAAACAGACAGATGGTAATAAACATTTCTACGGAGTATGTCTGGTAATTGAACACACAGAATAAAAAACCAGTTTCCTAGTAGAACCCTGAGTCCTTTAGTATTCAAACTTAAGAGGTTTTCTTAACAAGGGACTTAAAATAAATATGCTTGAGCGTAATGAAGTTTTATCATCTTTATAAACAAAATTCATTATTACATATTTAGGTTTAAAGTTGGATAAAACATATTACTGTTTACAAATAACTATAAATGCAGTTATAAATTTATATATACTTTTAGATATTAAAAATAAGTCATTTTGTCAAGTTACTTACATTTTCAGTTAAAGGAAGACTATCTATTCTTTTAGTGAGATTCTGAAGTTGAGCATAATACCAGTCTTTTTCCTTTTCTTCTTTGTCAAGGTCAGCAAGAAGCAATGATCTGTTTTTCAAAAAAAGTTAAGTTTACACAATGCTAATATAGCACACACAACAGCAGTTCTTATAAGCTGTAACTGTACTGTTCTCTATTTAAAGTATAATGAATAAATGAAAATTTCATTAATTTTGGATTTTTGAAGGTGGGACTTAATACAAGAATAAAAAAGTATAATAAAGGAGTAAAGAAAAGCAGTAATTATGCAAAAAACAAACCTAGAGTACAGGGAACTACTGCATTGGACATAGATGTAGCTTTCGGCTTCTCAGCAGTCAAAACACTAAGAAATATATTGTCACTGTGTAATAAGAGGAAGTGATTCTGAGGGAGAGAAACGTTTTCTTAGTTTGGAATTTGAAGATGAATTTGTTACATAATTCCTCACAACCTAATCGATGATGTCCTCAATAACAATCTATATCAAGATACTCCATATCTGGTCATTATAAAGATAAATGCAAAATAAGAGTGTTAATGGGAAAAAATCAGTAGGTACAAGAAGTATATGATCTATCTCCTTTCATGTGGCTCTTTCCCAAAGAGACCATTATCACTCTCTTGTATATATTTCCAGAGATACTCTATAAAAATGCAAGGATATATGTATATAATTACATGTACATTTTTAAACATAAATAGTAGCATATTTTTATGTGTGTTGTCCTATAACTTTTTTTTTCCCACTTAAAAATCTATCTTGGAGATCATTCTGTATCAGAACATAAAAAGGTCCTATGTGTTTTTTGCTAGCTGCAAAGATATTCATGAATCCATACAGGGATAAACTATAACTGGTTCTATGTTGGAGGGCATTTAGACTCTTTCTAATCTTTTGCTATTATAAACAATGCTATTATAAACAATGCTGCACTGAATAACCTTATACATAAGTTCATTTCACAAATGTTCAAGCATGTACAGAAGATAAATTCCTAGGGTATGTAACTTTTAAAATTACTGCCCTTATTAGGTATTGTACCTATTTATGCTCTTGCCACCTTCACCAATGCAAACGTTTTATCAAATGTTTAGAAAATTTTTACATACCTAGGATTTTAAGAAATGGTACATCACTATGGTTATAATTTGATTTCTATTAGTATGAGTAAGGTTAAGTATTTTTTCAAGTTTAAAATCCATTTGTATTTCCGTTTCTGTGACTTTTTCTTACTTATTTATAGGACCTCTTCTATATTAAGAATGATAGCACTTTGTCAATTATAAATATTTTTTCTCAGTTTACACTTGTTTTTTCACTATGTTTTTGCCATGTAGAAAATTTTAATTTTCCCGTAGTCAGATCTGAGGATATTTTTTATTATGGCTTCTGGGGTTTGCTCTTACACAGAGTTGTTCCCCACTCTGACACTGTTACTTTAAAATTCTATTTGATTATATTTTCTTGAAGAATATGTATGCATGTGAGTATGTGGAAGGTTCTATTCTTGCTTAAATTCCCTTTCCTTTACTGAGAAGCAATTTAAAAAATAAGAAATAAGCCTTCACTTTTGATGTGGCGACCTCAGTAGTGACGGAATCCATGGGAAGGAAGCCAGGCCCTGGTTATGATGTAACAACCTGGGGCAGGGGAGGTGTGCTGACCAATGAGAAGCTGTCCCCTCCCTTCCATTTTTGACAACAGAACCAGGAGAAAGCAATGGAGAAATCTTGAATCTCTTTCACAGGCTGGATACTAAAACTGACATAAAAATGAGATCTGATTCTATTTTTCAATGTTCCCTGGTGAGTACCTGTAGGACCTACCAGGACTAAGGTGGGGAAATAAGGGATAGATGGAGATGCTATTTCCTCTGATTACTCTCCAATAAATAGGCTTATTTAAATAAGATCTGGGTGCTAAAAGTGCTTAAATGGATAGGCTAAGGTTAGTGATGGTAGTGGAGTGAGGAAAATGTTAAGGAGAATAGGGACAAGTTGTTACTCTCAAGTTTAAGACTGAACTGTGGCAAAATGCTCTGGGGAAGCAAAAGTTACCGAGTCTTGAGCCAGCATGATAACAAGTGGTTAACTGAGCGTAGTAGATCTTGTAACTCACACAACAGTGCTTAAGACTCAAAACTGAAACAAGGTCCAGACCCAGAAGCTGGTGGGTTTCTATGGTTTGTTTAGTGTATTAACGGCTTATTTACTGACTGCCAAGAGTCTTCTTTAAAATGTAAATCTCATGTCTTAGTCCTCTAGCTAATTCAGGATCATCTAGAAGAGCATGGCACATGTATTATGCACTTAAATATTTGTTAAATGTATTAATGGCTAATGTGACAATAGCTGCCTATTGAGTGTATCAGAGTGCTAAGTATTTTTTTAAAAATCGAATTTTATCCTCACAACATCTTTTAAGGTAGTTATTCTTATGCTCATTTTACAGACTGGAAAACTGAAGTTCAAAAAGGTTATGGACCTGGGTTTGAGTCCTGGCTTGACTAATTTCTAACACTTATCTCAATTATCTTGGGCAGTACGGAAGACAAGAAAAAAAGAGACACAGAGATAGTTGATCTATGACTTAAGGGATGTCTAGAAAGAAAGAATAGAAAAACAGAGGGAGAAAAATCATCAAAGAAATAACAGAATTTTCAAAAGCTGAAGAAAATAAATTTCCAGAGCAAAAGGGCACAGCGAGTATACAGCATGATGAATCAAGAAAACACATATACCAAGGCATTCTGAAAGCTTCAAAAGAAGAAAAATGGTTCCCTGAAACGGAATGTGAATCAGACCGATACCAAATTTCTCATCAGTGACATTGATTATGAAGAAGGAAAATAAGTTTAAGCCTAAACCTATCCAAACTATCAGGTGTGAGAGCAAAATAAAGATTTTGTCACATAAACAAGAACTAAATTTACCTCCAAACACAGTGAAAACCAAGAGGACACAAGATATATCAGAACTACACACACATATACTCTCCCCCCTCTCTCTGCTAATAAAATTAGACTTTTATCTACATGAAGCAAAGTAAGTTCCTAGGAAAGTCAGTATGCTCACATTCCTCTTAACAGAACTCAAAGGGGACAAACAGATGGAAGATTGTAGACCCTAGTTATTAGCTTCTTATTTTTCAGGATAGTGTTTCCTAGACTCTCAGAAACAGTCACGGTTCCAGGTATGAAATAGAGACTCATGTAAACTCAGGACAGTAAAGAAAGCTTAACACTATTTCTGGTCCAGATGATTATCCCTATTTTTAGAGATGGACAAACCTGAAACCAGAGGGAAAGTAGTAAAAGGTCTTTTGCCTCTCAGTGAGATATGCTAGGTATTTTCCATATATTAATATTCATTTTTCATAACTCCACAAGGTAGAATCATACCCCTATTTTACAGAAGGGAATGACACAAAAATTTAATGACTTGACCAAGGTCCCAGAGGTAATATGTAACATTTATACATTTGACTATTTCTTGAAAGTCTAATAGAACTTCTAGGAATATAAATATAATATGGTATTAATGACACATAAAGGAATTTATAATTTTTTAGAAGGTACAAAACACTTGACAAAGTTCCTAATAATGATATATATTCTGATACTTGTAGTGAGATGATTTGAACTTCAAGAAGAAAAGAATTAATAGGCTAGCTCTGAGAAACCAGAACTTATTCTATGTCAAGTAATGTTTTTTAGACTCGGAAACTGGTAAATTAAAAAATGTTTCAATTGTGGCCACTTGTAATAGGCTTCTAATAATGGAAACAGTCATCTTATACTGGATCTAGTAGTTATTTAATTCATTTCAAAAGATAACCAGAAATTCAATTAAAAATCAGTTACATACTTTAGCCAGATATAACTATTGCGATCATGCGTATTACTCAATGTACAGAGCATGTGAGTATTTAAGTGACAAAGTAGAAGTTGAGAATCCCAAGAAATTGCCTCCTTTACATTTTTTCGATTTAAGGTAAGTACAATCAATAACATATTGTTTTTGAGATAATAAATGCAAAATGCTCTCTAAGTGTTTGTGATCATCCACTATACACGCTTCATAATTCCTATCTTGTATCATTAAAAAATGACAAAATACTAGCAAAAATTGGAGCATAAAAGTTTACTATTTAATGAAGAAAAGTTACCTCTCTTTTTCAAGTTCTTCTAAATAACCGGTATTTTCTCTGCTTCCATTTACAAACCCTCTTCTTGGAAATGAACCCATAGGAACAGGACTGCACTCTCCTGAACGACTAGATACAGATCCTTCTCGGCTTCCGTAAGAACGGAGGGACATTTTTGACCGTAGTTTCACTCCAGGGAAATTACTGCTATCTAAGTTAAGTTCTAAATAAAATACAGACAAGTTTTTATAAAACAATTGCTTTAAGTGGTCTAAAATATTGCTAATGCAATTATATTATCTTCTTATTTTTTTAACATCTTTATTGGAGTATAATTGCTTTACAATGGTGTGTTAGTTTCTGCTTTATAACAAAGTGAATCAGATATACATATACACATATCCCCATATCTCTTCCCTCTTGCGTCTCCCTACCACCCTCGCTATCCCACCCCTCTAGGTGGTCACAAAGTACTGAGCTGATCTCCCTGTGCTATGCGGCTGCTTCCCACGAGCTATCTATTTTACATTTGGTAGTGTATATATGTCCATGTCACTCTCTCACTTTGTCCCAGATTACCCTTCCCCCTCCCCATATCCTCAAGTCCATTCTCTAGTAGGTCTGTGTCTTTATTCCCGTCTTGCCCCTAAGTTCTTCAGAACTTTTTTTTTTTAATTCCATATATGTGTGTTAGCATACAATATTTGTTTTTCTCTTTCTGACTTACTTCACCCTGTATGACAGACTCTAGGTCCATCCACCTGACTACAAATAACTCAATTTCGTTTCTTTATATGGCTAATATTCCATTGTATATATGTGCCACATCTTCTTTATCCATTCATCTGTCGATGGACACTTAGAATGCTTCCACGTCCTGGCTATTGTAAATAGAGCTGCAATGAACATTGTGGTACATGACTCTTTTTGAATTATGGTTTTCTCAGGGTATATGCCCAGTAGTGGGATTGCTGGGTCGTATGGTAATTCTAATTTTAGTTTTTTAAGGAACCTCCATACTCTTCTCCATAGTGGCTGTATCAATTTACATTCCCACCAACAGTGCAAGAGGGTTCCCTTTTCTCCACACCTTCCCCAGCAATTATTGTTTGTAGATTTTTTGATGATGACCATTCTGACCGGTGTGAGATGATATCGCATTGTAGTTTTGATTTGCATTTGTCTAATGATGTTGAGCATTCTTTCATGTGTTTGTTGGCAATCTGTATATCTTCTTTGGAGAAATGTCTATTTAGGTCTTCTGCTCATTTTTGGATTGGGTTGTTTGTTTTTTTGATATTGAGCCACATGAGCTGCTTGTAAATTTTGGAGATTAATCCTTTGTCAGTTGCTTCATTTGCAAATATTTTCTCCCACTCTGAGGGTTGTCTTTTCATCTTGTTTATGGTTTCCTTTGCTGTGCAAAAGCTTTGAAGTTTCATTAGGTCCCATTTGTTTATTTTTGTTTTTATTTCCATTTCTCTAGGAGGTGGGTGGGTCAAAAAGGATCTTGCTGTGATTTATGTCATAGAGTGTTCTGCCTATGTTTTCCTCTAAGAGTCTGATAGTGTCTGGCCTTACATTTAGGTCTTTAATCCATTTTGAGTTGATTTTTGTGTATGGTGTTAGGGAGTGTTCTAATTTCATTCTTTTACATGTAGCTGTCCAGTTTTCCCAGCACCACTTATTGAAGAGGCTGTCTTTTCTCCACTGTATATTCTTGCCTCCTTTATCAAAGATAAGGTGACCATATGTGCATGGGTTTATCTCTGGGCTTTCTATCCTGTTCCATTGATCTATATTTCTGTTTTTGTGCCAGTACCATACTGTCTTAATTACTGTAGCTTTGTAGTATAGTCTGAAGTCTGGGAACCTGATTCCTCCAGCTCCGTTTTTCCTTCTCAAGACTGCTTTGGCTATTCAGGGTCTTTTGTGTTTCCATACAAATTGTGAAATTTTTTGTTCTAGTTCTGTGAAAAATGCCAGTGGTAGTTTGATAGGGATTGCATTGAATCTGTGGATTGCTTTGAGTAGCATAGTCATTTTCACAATGTTGATTATTCCAATCCAAGGACATGGTATATCTCTCCATCTGTTTGTATCATCTTTAATTTCTTTCATCAGTGTCTTATAATTTTCTGCATACAGGTCTTTTGTCTCCCTAGGTAGGTTTATTCCTAGGTATTTTATTCTTTTTGTTGCAGTGGTAAATGGGAGTGTTTCCTTCATTTCTCTTTCAGATTTTTCATCATTAGTGTATAAAATGCAAGAGATTTCTGTGCATTAATTTTGTATCCTGCAGCTTTACCAAATTCATTGATTAGCTCTAGTCGTTCTCTGGAAGCATCTTTAAGATTCTCTATGTATAGTATCATGTCATCTGCAAACAGTGACAACTTTAATTTTTCTTTTCCAATTTGTATTCCTTTTATTTTTCTTCTGATTGCCGAGGCTAGGACTTCCAAAACTATGTTGAATAATAGTGGTGAGAGTGGACATCCTTGTCTTGTTCCTGATCTTAGAGGAAATGCTTTCAGTTTTTCACCATTGAGAACGATGTTGGCTGTGGGTTTGTCTTATACGGCCTTTATTATGTTGAGGTAGGTTCCCTCTATGCCAACTTTCTGGAGAGTTTTTATCATAAATGGGTGTTGAATTTTGTCAAAAGCTTTCTCTGCATCTATTGAGATGATATGGTTTTTCTCCTTCAATTTGTTAATATGGTGTATCACATTGATTGATTTGCGTATATTGAAGAATCCTTGCATTCCTGGGATAAACCCCACTTGATCATGGTGTATGATCCTTTTAAAATGTTGTTGGATTCTGTTTCCTAGTATTTTGTTGAGGAATTTTACATCTATGTTCATCAGTGATACTGGCCTGTAGTTTTGTTTCTTTGTGACATCTTTGTCTGGTTTTGGTATCAGGGTGATGGTGGCCTCGTAGAATGCGTTTGGGAGTGTTCCTCCATCTTCTATATTTTGGAAGAGTTTGAGAAGGATAGGTGTTAGCTCTTCTCTAAATGTTTGATAGAATTCGCCTGTGAAGCCATCTGGTCCTGGGTTTTTGTTTGTTGGAAGATTTTTAATCACTGTTTCAATTTCAGTGCTTGTGACTGTTCTGTTCATATTTTCTATTTCTTCCTGGTTCAGTCTGGGAAGGTTGTGCATTTCTAAGAATTTGTCCATTTCTTCCAGGTTGTCCATTTTATTGGCATAGAGTTGCTTGTTGTAATCTCTCATGATCGTTTGTATTTCTGCAGTATCAGTTGGTACTTCTCCTTTTTCATTTCTAATTCTATTGATTTGAGTCTTCTCTCTTTTTTTCTTGATGAGTCTGGCTAATGGTTTATCAATTTTGTTTGTCTTCTCAAAGAACCAGCTTTTAGTTTTATTGATCTTTACTATTGTTTCCTTCTTTTCCCTTTCATTTATTTCTGATCTGATCTTTATGATTTCTTTCCTTCTGCTAATTTTGGGGTTTTTTTGTTCTTCTTTCTCTAATTGCTTTAGGTGTAAGGTTAGGTTGTTTATTTGAGATGTTTCTTAAGGTAGGATTGTATTGCTATAAACTTCCCTCTTAGAATTGCTTTTACTGCATCCCATAGCTTTGGGGTCATCGTGTTTTCATTGTCATTTGTTTCTAGGTATTTTTTGATTTCCTCTTTGATTTATTCAGTGATCTCTTGGCTATTAAGTAGTGTATTGTTTAGCCTCCACGTGTTTGTATTTTTTACAGATTTTTTCCTGTAATTGATATCTAGTCTCATAGCATTGTGGTCGGAAAAGATACTTGATACGATTTCAATTTTCTAAAATTTACCAAGGCTTGATTTATGACCCAAGATATGATCTATCCTGGAGAATGTTACATGAGAATTTGAGAAGAAAGTGTATTCTGTTGTTTTTGGATGGAATGCCCTATAAATATCAATTAAGTCCATCTTGTTTAATGTATCATTTAAAGCTTGTGCTTCCTTATTTATTTTCATTTTGGATGATCTGTCCATTGGTGAAAGTGGGGTGTTAAAGTCCCGTACTATGATTGTGTTACTGTTGATTTCCTCTTTTATGGCTGTCAGTATCTGTCTTATGTATTGAGGTGCACCTATGTTGGCTTGTAAATAACTGTTACAACTGTTGCTTGTAAATAAATATTTACAATTGTTATACCTTCTTCTTGGATTGATCCCTTGATCATTATGTAGTGTCCTTCTTTGTCTCTTGTAATAAATAGTCTTTGTTTTAAAGTCTATTTTGTCTGATATGAGAATTGCCACTCCAGCTTTCTTCTGATTTCCATTTGCATGGAATATCTTTTTCCATCCCCTCACTTTCAGTCTGTATGTGTCCCTAGGTCTGAAGTGGGTCTCTTATAGACAGCATATATACGGGTCTTGTTTTTGTATCCATTCAGCCAGTCTATGTCTTCCGGTTGGAGCATTTAATCCATTTACATTTAAGGTAATTATCGATATGTATGTTCCTATTACCATTTTCTTAATTGTTTTCGGTTTGTTATTGTAGGTCTTTTCCTTCTCTTGTGTTTCCTGCCTAGAGAAGTTCCTTTAGCATTTGCTGTAAAGCTGGTTTGGTGGTGCTGACCTCTCTCAGCTTTTGCTTGTCTGTAAAGGTTTTAATTTCTCCGTCAAATCTGAATGAGATCTTGCTGGTTAATCTTGGTTGTACGTTTTTCCCTTTCATCACTTTAAATATGTCCTGCCACTCCCTTCTGGCTTACAGAGTTTCTGCTGAAAGATCAGCTGTTAACCTTATGGGGATTCCTTTGTGTGTTATTTGTTGTTTTTCCCTTGCTGCTTTGAATATTTTTTCTTTGTATTTAATTTTTGATAGTTTGATTAATATGTTTCTTGGCGTGTTTCTCCTTGGATTTATGCTGTAGGGGACTCTCTGTGCTTCCTGGACTTGATTAACTATTTCCTTTCCCATGTTAGGGAAGCTTTCAACTATAATCTCTTCAAATATTTACTCAGTCACTTTCTTTTTCTCTTCTTCTTCTGAGACCCCTGTAATTCGAATGTTGGTGTGTTTAATGTTATCCCAGAGGTCTCTGAGACTGTCCTCAATTCTTTTCATTCTTTTTTCTTTATTCTGCTCTGTGGTAGTTATTTCCACTATTTTATCTTCCAGGTCACTTATCTGTTCTTCTGCCTCAGTTATTCTGCTATTGATCCCTTCTAGAGAATTTTTAATTTCATTTATTGTGTTGTTCATCACTGTTTGTTTGCTCTTTAGTTCTTCTAGGTCCCTGTTAAACGTTTCTGGTATTTTCTCCATTCTATTTCCAAGATTTTGGATCATATTTACTATCGTTATTCTGAAGTCTTTTTCAGGTAGACTGCCTATTTCCTCTCCATTTGTTAGGTCTGGTGGGTTTTTGCCTTGCTCCTTCATCTGCTGTTTCTCTGTCTTCTCATTTTGCTTAACTTACTGTGTTTGGGGTCTCCTTTTCACAGGCTGCAGGTTCGTAGTTCCCATTGTTTTTGGTGTCTGCCCCCAGTGGCTAAGGTTGGTTCAATGGGTTGTGTAGGCTTCTTGGTGGAGGGGACTAGAGCCTGTGTTCTGGTGGATGAGGCTGGATCTTGCCTTTCTGGTGGGCAGGTACACGTCTGGTGGTGTGTTTTGGGGTGTCTGTGGCCTTGTTATGATTTTAGGCAGCTTCTCTGCTAATGGGTGGGGTTGTGTTCCTGTCTTGCTAGTTGTTTGGCATAGGATGTCCAGCACTGTAGCTTGCTGGTCGTTGAGTGGAGCTGGGTCTTGGCGTTGAGATGGAGATCTCTGGGAGATTTTCGCCAGTTGATATTATGTGGAGCTGGGAGGTCTCTTGTGGACCAATGTCCTGAACTTAGCTCTCCCACCTCAGAGGCACAGCCCTGACGCTTGGTTGGAGCACCTAGAGCCTGTAACCCACACAGCTGGTCACACAGAAATCCACGGGTCAGTGAGGACAGGTGAAACTTGAGGCTGGTTTCAACTGAAACTTGAACTCCAGAGATAACTTGCCACGTGAACCCAGCCCCCCGCGGAGAAAACTTTACACACAGGGCAGTGAGCCACCCCGCGACTCCCTCCTCGGCACCGCCCGGCGCTTCTATCTTTTAAAAATGAAATCTTTGGTTCATATTTTAGCTCTCCAATTTTAAGCCATTTTATAATATAATTGAAAATACATTATATATATTACATAAAGCCTGTAGGAGTACTAAATTATGGCAGTTATTGAGCAGCAAATTTATATAGGAAACAGAAGAAATCCTTATCACAAATGCTGATGCTCAGAGAAAATTCATTGACTCCTGGTTCTATAAGAGAAACAGTCCCACGAAAAATCAGGCCATATGTACATGAAGATAAAGCACTTCTATGCTGGACGGAACAAAGAAGGTCACTGACTCCTTCAAATGAAGCAATGGGCCCACTCTGTGGCATACAGCTTATTAAAGGCCTATTTAGTGACTAGCAGAACAGCAATGAGTTTTAGAAAGAGCTGAAAATTATCAAGGAAGGAATCTAAAATAGTTTATTCAAAGCCAAGAAAACCCAGTACCAACATTCTAATCAAGAGAAACTGTACTTGGGTATATACACCTTAAGCTGACAACTGGAGCTTAAAAAAATTACTTTAAAACACTTTTTAAAAATCTACCTTTGATATATGTATATGTATAGCTGATTCACTTTGTTATAAAGCAGAAACTAACACAACACTGTAAAGCAATTATACCCCAATAAAGATGTTAAAAAATAAATAAATAAAAAAATCTACCTTTGAGACGCTCTAATAAATCAATCTGTCCAGACGAAGCCATAGCTTCATCTTCAATACTTCCTTGTAGTTGTTTAAGTACTTCCTGTAAAAAAGAACACAATATATTAACATGACAAAATTCTAAGTAATTTTTTTTTTAATAATATCAACTTTATTTTTTAAGTTTTTAAAAAAATTTTTGGCTGCGTTGCGTCTTCATTGCTGCGTGCGGGCTTCCTATTGCGGTGGCTTCTCTTGTTGCGGAGACGGGCTCTAGGCACACAGGCTCAGTAGTTGTGATGTGCGGGCTCAGTAGTTGTGGCTCATGGGCTCTAGAGCACAGGCTCAGTAGTTGTGGCTCACGGGCTTAGTTGCTCCACGGCATGTGGGATCTTCCTGGACCAGAGATCGAACCCAGGTCCCCTGCATTGGCAGGCAGATTCTTAACTACTGTGCCACCAGGGAAGTCCCCTAAATAACTTTTTGAAGACATGCTTCTAAGTTTCTTGGCATTTAGGTCTGCTCGGGGAACAAAGTTATTTCAGATCTATCTGAAAATGTATCTATTTGTAAAGTACTCTACATATATTACCTATTACTAATTATGAATAATAAATTATAGCCCAACAACAGTGATATTTTGTGATAATGGCGATTATGGGTAGTCTCCATGCAATATACTATATATATGGAATAGTTAAGATATATTATCTGTAACTTCTGAAATAATATAGCAAAGTGGATCATTCTCATCTTTCAGACAGATCAACTGAGACTCAAAGACTTGCCCGAGGCGCAAAAGCTAGTTATGTGTTTAAAATCCATGTCTCTTAAGCTTATACCAACATGGCCATGAAAAACACCAGATTAACACAGTATGCTGTTTTATTTAACACCCCAATAAACAGCAAGCTTTTATATACTACATTTATGTACATTCTACTAGTACACTGATTTATAATCAGCAGATAGTTAAGTGACTGTATGCTCACTGTCTCCTGACTTTTGATCCATTATTTCTTTTCCCATCTAAATCCTTCTCTTGATAAATTTTTGTCAAAGAAGGTTGGGAACTTTCATCTTCTACTAGTTTTTCTATAATTTATATACATTTACATTTTATATATTCTGAGGCATCCCATTCTAGTTCACAACAAAATCTTTTGTTGGTCAACTAGGTTTCCCAATGCAAAACAGTGTATTTGAACATTTACAGTCTTATAGCTATGGGCAGTGTTCCTCTATATGAAAAATGATCCATAAATAGATTGAAAAGGAAATCTGTCAAAAAGTGAGTAAATGTAGCAAAGACAACTTCACTGGTTTACCTTGACAGTGACATTATAAGCATTAAGAAAAGAATCCCTATGTTAACAACAAGAAATAGCCTGTGACCTTAAGATCTGACCTTCAAATAACAGACCATGTTGGAGGTTAAAAGGCTTATTAGATAAGTAGACGTGGGAACGTGGAGATGACTGATATTCATGTTCAGAAATTATGTCAGAGTGTATCACAACTGTGGGATAGGAAATAAATTTGCACAGTGATGCCTTTCTCGAATGAATGTAGATTACTCTAAAACATTTGGTCTAAGCATCAGGACACCATCTCTTCCATAAAGTTTGAGATTACCACTGTAGGCTACCTGCAGTGTTTAGGATCCCAATTCTCCTTCCATCCACTGCTGCCTGTAGTCTTTCAATGATCCTTTAATCTTTTTTTTTTTTTAATTAATTAATTTATTTACTTATGGCTGTGTTGGGTCTTCGTTTCTATGCGAGGGCTTTCTCTAATTGCGGCAAGCGGGGGCCACTCTTCATCGCGGTGCGCGGGCCTCTCACTACCGTGGCCTCTCTTGTTGCAGAGCACAGGCTCCAGACGCGCAGGCTCAGTAATTGTGGCTCATGGGCCCAGTTGCTCCGCGGCATACGGGATCATTCCCAGACCAGGGCTCGAACCCGTGTCCCCTGCATTGGCAGGCGGATTCTCAACCACTGCGCCACCAGGGAAGCCCCTGATCCTTTAATCTTATCCCTATTTCTTATAATCCCCAGTCTCACAATTCAACAACTGCCTTTCTCAAATAACTTCCAATTATATGTCTAATCCTAACCTCACTTGCAAATTTCAGACTCACTTTCCCAGTATGACTGATAGATGCTTTACATCCAGTGCATCTGGATGATATGCACTGCACATGTAAATGTCCGAACTATCATTTTGTGCCACTAAAACCTGTTCTTCGCCTTGTATTCCTTCAGTTAAATGGCAGTAGCCTTCTTTTGTACCTCCAGGCTCAAATCCTCAGCATCCCCTCCTTCTTCTTCCCAATCAGTTATCAAATTCTGTATTCTAGCTCTAGCATCTCTCTTATAGCCATCTCTTTTCTACTCTGTCACTATCCTGGTTATTAACCTCAAAGCTACTAAAATAAACTCCTAAACGGTCCTACCTTGCACAGAACTATCAGAGTAAGGCTTTTAAAACACAGCTCTGATCAGGTCTCTCTTTATACAAGATTATTCTCCAAAGCCTATCATCAAGAGTTAACAGTGGTATTCTATGGAAGTTAGAATTGCAAGCAATTTTTTTGCTTGTTTTTGGTTTCCTAATTTTAAAACAACAGGTATTACAAAAAAATATTGTTTTTAGAAAAGGTACAAGTACTTAAGAGTTCAAAAACAACAAGAAAAAGAAATCCTTGGCATCTCATAGGACATATACCTAATTTTTCAAAACTAATGGCACATTAACAGTTTTTTAAAAACATGTTAAAAAATAATACAGAAAAATTAAAATAACACCAACAATAGAAATTAAAAGGCTATGTAAACCTGCATGTCCAACAATAAAGGATTAAATAAATTTATGGCATTAGCCATACAACGGAATATTATAGAACTATGAAAATATTATAAAATACTTAATGACATGAAAAGATGACTATATTAAATTAAAAAGCATGCTTCAAAATATGATCCCATTAAATGCATGACTGCATATAATGCACAGAGAGAAAAATATACACATTATCAAAGGTTACTGCTGGTATTAAAAACATTTTTTAAATGGGTGATTTTGATATCTCTTTTTGTTTGCCCGTATTTCCTAATTTTTAAAAATAGTAAATATGCACAACTTGTAATATGTTTTTTTAAAGTTTCTCTGCATGTGGTTAGAAGTCTGTTGATAAAAGCTCTAACCACAAAAGTAAAAATTATTGAAATTTAAGGTTTAAAAAAATTTTTTTTAAGACTTTCAAAGCAGCCACCTTGGAAGCTACTTTTCCAATATGTTCCATTAAACTTTTTTTGTACATTCTGAGTTATGAACCTCACCAAAAAAAGGAAAAAAATGCACACATTAATTCATAGTCAGATCCAGTTACCTTGCCTCAAGATGACATCATCCAGCATGACTAGATTACTCACTACTTTGTTGTGAATAGTTTATGGCTATTCCATGACAAAAATTAGCCTTAATTTTTTTTGTTTTACTGAGATACAACATACATATGAAAAGTAAACCAATATTAAGTTTCTGATGTAATCTAAGTATCCATGTAATCACTACCCAGGGAAGACACAGAACATTTCCAGCATCTCAGAAGGTTCCCTTTTGCCCCTTACCAATCAATATTCACTCCCCAGAGGTAACCAGTATTCTGATTTCTGTATCTATTAGTTGGCATGCCTGTGAACTGCATATAAGTGAAATCATACAGTATAAAGTCTTTTGTGTCTCACGTTTTTTGCTCACCAAAATTTCTAGAGATTTATTCATGCTGTTGCATGTATCAGTTATTTTTTTTTTAATGCTTTGTAGTTATCCACTGTATGACTGCATCTCAACTGATTTATCCTTTATCCTCACTCTTGATGGACATTTGGGTTGTTGCCAGTTTGGAGGCTATTATGAAGAATGCTACTATGAACATTTTTGCACATACCTTCAGGTGGACACATGCACTCACTTCTCTTGAGTATATATCTGAAAGTTTAAACGCTGAGTCATAGGGTTTAACTTTAAAAGAAACTGCTGAATGGTTTTCCAAAGATGATGTGCCATTTTATACTCCTACCAGCAATGTATAAGCATCTTGATGTTCCACATTTGGCATGATCAGTCTTTTAAATTTTAGTGATTTGAGTAGGAATGAAATGATATTTGCATTTCCCTGAGGATAAAGGATGTTGAAGCCCTTTACATGTGCTTACTGACCATTTACCTTCCTTTTTTAATTGTCTTTTCAAGTTTTGGGCCAGATTTTAAAAACTGGACTTTTTAAATTATTGGTTTGTAAAAATTCTTTGTATATTCTGAACCAAGTCCTTTATCAGATATACATACTGCAAATATTTTCTTCCAGTCTATGCCTTACCTTTTCATTTTCTTAATGAAGTCTTTTGAAAAGACTTTAAGTTTTAAATTTGATGACATTCATTTTATACCTTTTTTTCTTTTGTGTTTAGAGCTTTATGTGTACTAAGAAATTTTGCCTTCATGAAGGTCAAAGCAATATTATCCTATATTTTCTTCTAGAAACATAATGGAGTCTTTTGATGAAGAAAAGCTGTCAGTTTTAAAGATGTCCAACTGATAAATTTTTAGTACTTTGGCGTTCTATTTAAGAAATCTTTGCCTACTCTAAGGAGATGAAGCTATTCCCTAAGTTTTCTTCCAGAAGGAAACTGTTCTGTCTTCACATTTACTTTTTTGCATATGATTTACTTGAATTACTTTTTTGCATATGATTTGAGGTAGAGCTCTTGGTTCTTTTTTGGGTTTTTTTCCTTCATACAGATATTTAATTGCCTCTGCACCATTTATTGAAAAGACCAGCCTTTCCCCACTGATCTGCAGGGATGCCTGGATCATAAATCAGGTGACCATATATACGTAGGTATTTTTCTCAACTCTATTGCTGTTAGTCTACTAATCTACTCTAATTACCACATTGTCTTAATAACTTTACAACAGCTTTACATTAATTCTCAGCCACTACGTCTTTAAATATTACTTTTCCTCCATTCTCTTCCCCTGCCCCTTCTAAGACTTCAATTATATTTGCCTTTACCTATTTGTCTGTGTCCCTCATAACTCTTACATACTCTTTTTGTTTTCCATTTTTCTTCCTCTTCTGTGCTTCAGTTTGGATATTTTTCTATTGACCTTTTTACATGTTCACTAATTCTATCTTCTCACTAGTTCATTAATCCTGCATTTAACCTGTGGTCAAGCCCATCCAATAAGTTAATGTCAAAAATATTTCAGTTATAGAATATCTATATGATTCTTCTTAATTACAGATTCCAATTCTCTGTCGAGATTTTCTGATTTTTCATCCATTTAATCCATCTTTTCCTTTTTTTTCAAAACATTTAAATTATGTTAAAATCTTTGACCACTAATTACAACACGTGGATCATCTTGGGATTTGCTTCTATTTTCTATTTGTTCTTTTGATTATCAGTCATTTTCCTATTTCTTTGTATTTCTTGTAACTTTTAACTGCATGCTAGTCATTATGTATACAAGAACAATAAAGACTTCAGATCAGATTTTGCCTCAAAGAGTTTGCCCTTTCCACCATTGGGGTCTGATTTCCTTCATCCAATAACTGAAAATAGGTTGCAGCTACAGTTTAAGTGAATTTCATATCTGATTTGGTTTGCCAAGTTCCTTGACTGTCTCTCTCCTCTACACTTAGCCTGAGGAGACCTGTTGTATGAGTATTCCTCTAGCAGGACATGGCCTCCTAACATCCTGCCTCCACAGTCCATCCCCAGCATCCTTCCCCACAGCAAGACTCAGCCAATGCCCCATGCATTTGGATAAAATTTGGGAAAACTAGCCATGCATTTGGAGCTCCTCTAAATGTCAATACTTCACATCTGCCCACATGTTTGTCAAGACCTCCAACAGTTTCTTTCCTCCAGTAGAGTCCTGTGCCAGTGATGAATTATCAGTCTGTCCCTAGCAAATACCCCTGGGGAAGAAAATTACCGTGATCTCAGCTCATCTAGAAAGGGCTCTTTCCTCTTAGGAATTTTAGTTAATACAGTCCTTGATGATTTCACAGTTCTCCAATGTCTTTAAAAGTACGATTTTTATTTTTTATCCAGTGTTTTCTAGTTGCTGCAGTAGTACTGATTGATTGCCTGGGGCTGCATGCTGCATACAACCTAAAAGAAGTCCTCAATTTCAGAGAGTTTTTAAGAGAAAATCCAACACAACTGCAAAGCAATTCCAAATAAAATACTTCAAAAAATGTTTTGAGAAACGACAGCTTTTTAAATTAATATGTAAATTTTAAAGGAGAGAATATTCATTTGTATTTATAAATTCTGGAAGTTTGGTTTTAAAAAATTACTTAGTTACATTACATAATCACATTATTTTAAAAAACATTTTAAGATTTTAAAAACATCAGAGACTTAATTAGTAGAGACAAAATATGCTGTGGTCATATCAGTAAATAGGAAATATTTATCAATGAGCAACTGTGTCATTTCAAGGGGGTTTCTGCTTGACCCACTTCTGTTTTTCTCAATATAGCATAGTTATTTATTCTTTTCATTACCAGATAAAAGTATACTTGGTAATTAAATCTTCAAAATAAATTATGAAATGTGCCAATTTGAATTTCTACTTCTCATTTTTTCTTATACTCTGAAAATAAAAGATACTTTCCATGTATGGTTTTATAGTTTACAGAGCAAGTTATAAATATTTCATTTTGCTAAAATACAAAAAAGATTAAATGGTTGATTAATATTTTACCTAAAGATAATTTTTTCTATACCATGCCATATCTCAGTTTAAATGCTTCACAACTCACCATATTTACCTTGTTGCTATGCTCACCATTTTAAAGTATATCACGTTGATTTCTAGCCCTGGAGTAAAAAATATAGTACATAATTTCTCTTAAGTTTAGCTGTAATTGCTGCATTTATCTGATCTAAATCCCACAAAATCTGTATTTTAATTACAGAAATGTCAAGTATATACATAAATGTAGAGAACAATATAACAAACTCCTATGTATCCTCACATCTTACTTCAGTAACTATCAACTCATGGGCTTCTTTCATCTATACCCATAATCATTTTCTCCATTCCCCCACAACCCAAATTTATCTGAAAAACAAATCTCAGACACACTGTCTCTTCTGTAAAAAAATTCGATATGTATATTTACACAGGGATTCTTTCTAAACACAACCACAATGCCATCATTATACCTAAAAAATAAGCATTTCCTTAATATTCTCAAATATACAGTCAGTGTTCACATTTCCCTAACTGTTGTACACATACTTCCCTGACACACACACAAAAAATATTTTTATAGTATCAATGACATGTAAGCAATAGCAAAGCAGTGTTCTCTTTTGCCACCAGATGGTACTACTGCATAAACTTCAGAAATCCTGAGATATCTAGTTGGAGGAGACACACCTTGCCTTCCATAGGGTAAATATGTTAATGATCAGGAAACATAATTCAAGATCATATGATGTATTCCAAAGTCTAATAAGTGATTTTTTGAGAAATAACCATTGTTTTGGATTAACTTTAATCCAATGTAGGAAGTGCCAATGTTTCCAAGTGTCTTTTCACAAATCGATATTCTAAGACAAAATAAACAGGTCATGGTTCCTATTCTTTAACACCATAAAGCCTCTTAAAAGGAGAGATACATAAATAATTTCAGAACAAGGGCGTAACTGCTATGATACCATACACCCAATCCTGAAGAAATATGTGGATGGCTTAGCAAGGATGTCTGTAAAAGCACTTGCTGAGTAATAATCAATTCACAGTTGAATTCAGACAATATTAGTATTTAATTAGTATTTAATATTAAATAGTAATATTCATGATGTATATTATACCACATGGCTAAGAGGTCACCCTGATATTCCACTGTAGAAATTTAAGGGTCTGACTTGTATTGTTACTCTGAGAGACATTCCATTTCAACATGGAGATGGATCTAAAGATAGGTTAAAATGTTTCCCAAAAGTGAATTTTGAATTTGCTCAAGCAGTTTAAAAATAAAAAACAACAACTTTTAAAAGGGACCTCAGAATTCTGCACTACAAAAGAGACATTGAGATAGGCGTGCCAGGAAGAATTCCCTACTAAGTATACTTCTGAAGTAGATGAAAGAGTAGTTCTGCTGGGAATTTTAAGTTTTTTATCTTTAAACTTTTAAAACCACATGCCATGTACAATAATTTTAGATATATTATGTTGATCTGTGTTAAAATACCAGACTATTCTTTTTTAACCTAGTAGATAATTGAGTCAGCTGTTTTCAAGGTCACCCAAAGTCTGTGGTGAGAAAAAATGTTTCTTTATAGTCTACTTAAACTCCAAAAGGACTTGAGGTAGGTATCTTGGAGATCTGTCAATTGCTACTGCCATAGAAATAAGCAATTAGAGTGGAAAAGATTTATAGATACATAGGGAGGGAGGCAGGGAGGGAGGGAGGGAGAGAAAGAGAGAGAGAAAGAGAGAAAGAGAAAGAAAGAAAGAAAGGAAGGAAGGAAGGAAGAAAGAAAGAAAAAAAAAAGAAAAAGAAAAGCTCATATGAGTAAAAGGCTGAACTGTTATGATAATGAATACAAAAGTAAAAGAGGAGAGAAAATAGTTCAGTGATATACAGAAGCTTGAAGAATAAGGGAGACCTCAAAATGCATGGAAAAATAACTAGAAGAGACTAGGAAATGAATAAGGAATAAGAGTAGTGAGCAGACAGGAAGAAAGGGTCGGAAACCCAGATGTTAAAATAGCCAAGGCACAGAAACAACACGTAGCAGGAAGAATTTTTTAAAAGAGAAGGAGGTTAACAGTTTTGTTGAATCTCCAATTCTATAAAGTTATTAAATTCAGTGAGAGGAGAATCTGCCTAAGTAGCTGGAAAGTAAAACAAGTTAAAGTTTTAACCTTAATTATTTTGAAATTAGAACGTATTTTCCCCAGTGCAGACTTAATATTTTATAACTTTTCGTGGAGGTTATCACAGCTTTTCAATGTTATTTGGGAAACCAATTTCAGGGCGTGAAGGTGTCATGGAAATCATCTATGCTAGTGCAATGACTGTATTTTCCAAATAAGGCAACTTAATTCTAGAAGGGTACCCTAGAGTATGTAGTTTAGCTTATGGCAAAACCAGGAACAGGACCAGGTACTGACTTTCAGTTCAGGACTCTTCCCACTAGGGCACCCTGATTTTCTTGATCATCTATCATTGCAGCACTTAAGTGAAGACAAGATCTGAGAGAGTTGGGGATGATGGCAATATTTAATACTTGAGATATATTCTAAGGTTGTGAGGCTAGTTTCTATGAATTACACAGAACACCCAGCCTCACTATAGTGATGGTTAAGTTGGCCTTTTATTTTTAAGCTTAAAAATAACTAAGAACTAACTAATGAGTCACTGGGGTTTTACAATCATTTTCTTTATATGATTTGCTGGATGAATTCAAAACATTTTGTTTAAAAATATAAATGTTAACTTTTGCAAGGAAGAGTTTACATATTACTGTTTAACTTACAACACACTTTTAAGTAAGTGAAATGTCTAATCCCAAATTTACAGAAAGGAGTACTGAATAAAAATGGATAAACTACAATTAAAAGTCACAGTCTTGATACCTTCATATTAGATGCCTCAGTTTCCAGTTTTGTAAGATGATTGGAATTATCTTCTAGCTCTTGTCGAAGATTTGAGTTCTCCATCTTCAGTGCCTCAACTTGCTTTAACAACTGATCATATGAAGCTGCAGCCATCCTTGGCTACCCTTGGACCTATAAGGTTAAAAAGGATTTTGAAATTCACTACTAAAAATATAGTGGCTGCTTGTTTACAAAGAAAGGGATAATGAAACAAAACCCTGGAGACACTTAATAAGAAGAATTGTGTTTATGTAGTAGTTTCCATCTCAAAACAATATTGTGCAAGTAGCAGCATCTTTCTAAGAGGATGAAATACTGGGGTCTTAATTAAAGACAGATAGGACTAAAATAGAAGAGAACTTCAGTAGTGTTTGAAAACATTTGTCTTTTCACAGGTGGATGAGATTTCTATCAGGTTAGAATTTTTCCAAGGTTTCAAAGATATTTTAAATGGCAAGACTTAGGAAATATAATCATTGATAAGAAATTTATTTATATTGGTAATATTAATATATTTCTGGATTTTGTCCAATAGTCACATAATTTTAAAGCCAGAATGGATTAATGAGATTAGGTATTGCATTCTACCACTTTTCATTTGATAAAAGGCTAGTCTTAAACATTATCCATAGGGAAGTATGAAGTTCCAAGAAGGCCTCATTAAAAAGGCAGTCATTAACAAAATGGACACAAGGGAGAAGTTTAGATTGAGACTTCAAATCTTTTGGATAGACAGATGATAATAATTACTAGTATAAATTCTAATACATTCATCCAAAAGGATGAATATAACAGGCCATGCTATGGCATATGCATCTTGGGACCCACTGTGTTCAGACTGAGGCTGAAAGACACTTAAAGAAAACTGATGATTTTAGGAGTGGAGACTGTCAAAGAGAAGTGAAGAAGAGCCTGGCTATTAATTACGTGACTATGAAAGAAGAGGGGAGAAAAGAAAGATATAGAAGATAGCCAGGTAATAAGAGGTCCTTGGCCTGAAGAATTAGAGAATGCTAGGAGTTACGTTCAGACTAACCAAGTTTCAAAGACCCAGATTCTCTTTTTAGTTTAATCCCAAACTCACTTAGGAATAAATAAAATTCTACCTATATTTAAAAGCTAAAAAGTATAACAAAGTTTGTACTCAAGGAATACTTAAAGATCTGGACATTAAGAAAAATATTTCTGTAATAAAAATCCACTACACAAAATAAGGCAGACAAATTATAACACTGGCTAGTCTACAATATTGGGGGTTCAGCAACTGGAAGGTCCCTAACAAGGGAAATCAAAGGACTCAGGTCTCGTCTGTTCTCGAATGGTTAGAGTCAATGATAAACCTGGTGCAACCCACCGTCTCCTGAGGAGGAAACGGAATCCTGGGAGGAGGTGGGGATCACTCACAAAAGTCTTTACTGCTGAAAAGAATGACTTGTATTTGGAGATCTGGGTCTTAATTTCAGTCTTGGTCCTGTTTTTACCTTTGCCCCTTCATTGTAATTCATTTCACTACTTGTACAATGGACATTTACTACCTGTTCTAATATAATTTACAGGGATGTTGTTAGAATTAAGAAACAAAAGGAGGGTCTAAAAATAAAAGTGCTGTGTAAGTTATATTACGAAAATACACTTGAAACATAACTTCCTTAGTAAGACCTACTGTTGATCTATTGTTGTAAGCCCCAGTCCCGCAACCAATGGACAGGAGGTGAAGAATAATTCACCCTCTTGAAAAGGACAGAGATGTCTCAAAAACAAGGGAGAAATTCATAGGTGGGGTCACTTATCTGTTTTACACCATACCACTAATAAGCAGGTCTGGAAAGAGCACATTAAAAACCATGTGACAGAAGTGGGGATCTGACAGTATTTAATAATGTAAGCCCTAAAATTCTTCATTTCAAATAAAATCCTAACAGGTAATTTTCCACTAAAACAATAAAATAAGAGAAAAGGTAATAACACAGAGAAAGAGCAAAGTACACAGAAGTATGCTAAGACACAGAGGTTATAACCTCACACAATCACAAAAAGAACCAGATGGGCAAAATGAACACGAGACTACTAAAAGTGCTCTTTACTGGAGGGAAAAGAATTCAGCCCTTCAGATGGACAATTAAAACATTTGACCATGGGACTTCCCGGGTGGTCCAGTGGTTAAGACTCCACGCTCCCAATGCAGAGGGTCCGGGTTCGATCCCTGGTCAGGGAAATAGATCCCGAATGCTGCAACTGAGGCCCGGCGCAGCCAAATAAATAAATAAATATTAAAAAAAAAAAAATTCGATCACCTTTTTTTCCCCCCTCCAGAATCAAATCATTTAAGTCATTTCTGCTTTAGAAAGCAGGGTGCGCTTTCATACAATTTTACAGGAAAAATAAGACATTTCATGGAGTAATACTTTGCCTTATATCCTTGCAGGATGTTGCAGCCATCCCTAAGTCAAAACTGCTCACTGAAAAATTTTAAAAATCATAAACTTATTTTAGAATGCCTTTTATACAATCACATGAATTTCATACCAAATATATCTTAAATGAAAGTCACTCAGCATCATTAAAAATATCAAAATTTATCACATGAAATGGGGAACAACTCTGAATCCTTCACGCTACTGAGAATATACAAAGATCTAAATTTGTTTTTCAGTAAGGATACCCAGTAAAGAGATCCTCACCCCTTAAGAGTAAGGTAGGGGAGAAGAAAGCAAAAGGACTGTTATTTAGATTTTTATCCAAATGTTGACTGGAAAACAAATTTACAAGCATCCTAAGAAATTAATGCAAGGAGGCAGAAAAGCTTAGGCAGGCAATTAGAATTAAATCTGAAGGATTCAATTAGAATTAAATCTGAAGGATTCTTTATTATAATTTAAGGAGTTTGGGATCACTTTTTAAAAAATTAGTTAAACTGCTTTTATTGTTTTGTTTTAATGAATTAAAAAAAGATGTATTTGCCAGTACTGTTAGATGGTAATGAAAAAAGAGGAAAACACCAATAGAAGGAGAAGAAACCAAGAGTCATAAAAGACTACTTTGCTCAATTCTATGTAAATAAATTTGAAAACTAAATGAAACAGATAATTTACTAGAAAATGTAATTTATCAAAACTAACAACAGGGCTTCCCTGGTGGCGTAGTGGTTGAGAGTCTGCCTGCTAATGCAGGGGACATGGGTTCAAGCCCTGGTCTGGGAAGATCCCACATGCCGTGGAGCAGCTGGGCCCGTGAGCCACAAGTACTGAGCCTGCACGTCTGGAGCCTGTGCTCTGCAATAAGAGAGGCCGCAATAGTGAGAGGCCCGCGCACCGCGATGAAGAGTGGCCCCCGCTTGCCACAACTAGAGAAAGCCCTCGCACAGAAATGAAGACCCAACACAGCCATAAATAAATAAATAAATAAATAATTAAAAAAAAAAACTAACAACAAAAAGAGATGGAAAACCTAAAATTTACAACAAAAATCACTATTATAAAATTGACATTATTCAACATATTAATAGGTCTACACAGAAGAAAAATATTATCATGCCAAAGGTGATGAAAAGATGCTTTATAAATTCAATGTCCAGTTTTGTTGAAAATACTGAATATAATAGGACACTTTTTTTTTAACACAATATATAGCAGCCCAAAGCCAGTACCACAGAATATGGAAACACTGGATATACTATATTGCTAAACTAAGGTAAAACCCATTTTTACCACTCTTACTCATTATACCAGTCAACACAATTAAAGAATGAAATTAGAAAGGAATACTATTGGCAGATGATATAATTATATACCTAGAATATCCAAAAGAATCAACTAAATATTACCACAACAAGATAGTCTAGTAATTTAGTGTAGTACAAAATATACAGAAATCTTTCCTTCATATGTGCAAAGAGAAACCACATAGAAGATGAAATGGAAGAAAAGATCTTATTTATAATAAAAAAAAACACAAAAAACACAGGCATAAACTGAACAAAGAGTTCAAAACATATTATGAGGAAAACTATAAAACGCTTCTGAAAGACACAAAGGTACATTTCAACAAATGGAAAGACATGCCTTGTTTGTGTACGTAAAGATTCAGTATCATAAAGATGTCATTTCTCCCTAAGTTAATATATAAATTTTATATGGTCCCAATATAAATATTATATAAGACTGGTTTTTATTTTGTTTTCTGCAGCTAGAAAACTGAAAAAAACAAACAAGCAAAAAAGGGAAAACATGAAAAGAGAAGAATAGGAGTACACCTACCACATATTAAATTACTGTACAAAGCCATTATAAGTAAAATAGTATGAAGTTAACTGTACTGTACCAGTAAGTTAATTTCTTAGTTCTGATCATTATACTATGGATATGTAAGATGTTAACATTAGGAGAAGCTAAGTGAAGGGTACATGGGAACTCTCTATTATTTTTCCAACTCTTTTGTAAGTCCAAAGTTATTTAAAAATAAAAAGGCTTTAAAAAGCCATAATAGGACTTCCCTGGTGGCGCAGTGGTTAAGAATCCGCCTGCCAATGCAGGGGACATGGGTCCGAGCCCTGGTCCGGGAAGATCCCACATGCTGCGGAGCAACTAAGCCCGTGTGCCACAACTACTAAGCACTCTAGAGCCCGAGAGCCACAACTACTGAGCTCACATGCCACAACTACTGAAGCCCGTGTGCCACAACTACTGAGTCCACGTGCTGCAGCTACTGAAGCCTGCACGCCTAGAGCCCGTGCTCCACAGCAAGAGAAGCCACCACAATGAGAAACCCGTACACCATAATGAAGAGTAGCCCTCACTCACCACAACTAGAGAAAGCCTGTGCACAGCAACGAAGACCCAATGCAGCCAAAAAATAAATAAAATTTAAAAGAAAAAAAAAAAAAGCTATGATATTGGCAGATGAATAGATCAACCAAGGGAACACATTTTTTTAAATTCCAGAAGTAAATATATGTAAATTTAGTCATAATAAAGGTAGCATCTCAAACACATGTGAAAAGATTAACTTTAAATAAACGACAATGGAAACACGACAGCCGTGAGGAAACAGACAAAACTGCACCCTTCCTTATACTACACACCAGGGTAAATTACAAAAGAAACAGGGATTCAAATGTTTAAGAACATTACGTGGCATTTAAATCATAGAAACAGTTCTGTTTTTAACTAAAGATACTTAAATGGAATATACCTGCTTCCAAGGAGGCTATTATGGAGAAAATGAACATTTTAATTTTAACTGATTAGTTAATGGGTAAGGCACATGGAGGTCCCATCGGAGCTCTGAAGAGATGATGTCTATTACTAGACTAGGAGTGACAGATCGGGTTCTTAGGTTCCTTTAAACAAATGTGAAAGTTTTTACTTGGTATAAAAGCTTAACTACTTTCAAATAAATAGGATACATCCATGCAGTGGAATATTACATTGGCATTAAAAAGAATGAGGTTGATGTAAAAACAAACAAAAAAAAGGGGGAGAAAACAAAAAAAGAGTACAGATCACTATGTCTCATACTGTCCATCTTGTTCTAGTAAAAAATAAAAGGATTGTATAAAGATAAAATTGTCATTGAAAGGATATACAAAAGTACAGTCACTGCCTCTGGAAAAAATGGTCTCAGGTCTGCTGAGAAGAAGCTTTCCTTTTTATTGTACATCTTTGTGTAAAGTTTGAAGATCAGAGCAAAAAGTTGGTTTTTTGAAAAGACTGATTATGATTAGAGAGAGAGAAGAGCCCAAACATTTAAAATGAACAAAATTCAAAGGTGGGGGGAACTCACTCAAGAAGATAAAGAAAATCTTAAAAGTTCTGCAACAATTGAAAAACTGGAGCAGCAGTTAAATATTTCCCCTTTCCTTCTCCTAACACAAAAAATTCCAGATTCAAATGGTTTTACAGACACGTTCTACCAAACATTTGAGGAACAAAGTATTCCAACCCTTTCTTTGTTTTTTATAAATTTATTTATTTTATTTATTTATTTTTGGCTGCACTGGGTCTTTGTTGCTGCACGCGGGCTTTCTCTAGTTGCGGCCAGTGGGGGCTACCCTTGGCTGCAGTGCACGGGCTTCTCATTGCTGTGGCTTCTCTTGTTGCAGGGCACGGGCTCTAGGCGCGTGGGCTTCAGTAGTTGTGGCACATGGGCTCAGTAGTTGTGGCTCGCGGGCTCTAGAGCGCAGGCTCAGTAGTTGTGGCACACGGGCTTAGTTGCTCTGCGGCCTGTGGGATCTTCCTGGACCAGGGCTTGAACCCGTGTGCTGTGCATTGGCAGGCGGATTCTTAACCACTGCACCACCAGGGAAGTCCCTAAGGTACTAATTTTCTTCTTGATACAGCTTTAGCCATGTTTCATAGGTTTTAGTATAAAATGTTTCCGCCTCTATTTCTTGATAATTCATAATTTTAATACTGATTTCCTCTTTGACTCAGGGATACTTCAAAGATTCTTCTCAATTATTAGGTGTATAAGATGACTTGTGAGTCATCTTTTTATTGCCACTGATTTATTGTTTATTAGATTGATTGGAGATTGTTGCCTACAAATGTTACCATTCTGAATTTTTTAAGGTTTGCCTTGTAGTCAAGAACATGACTAATTTTCATAAATAGCTCACTGAAATTTAAAAAAAGGAAAAAGTGTACAAAGTCCTCAAAGTTATCTACCTATTTATTGACTGTAGCATATTATTTAAATCCTCTGCATATCTGTTAATTTTTGTACTTGATAGGTGAAATTTAGAAACCCTACCATTTATTGCATATTTACAATATGTCATGTAATACAATAAGTACCATATATTAATATATATGTAATTTAATCTTCCCAACTGTGAGGTAGGTATCACTTCCCATTTTAGAGTTAAGGAAGCTGGGACTTCAAAATGGCAAATAATTTTCGTAAAAACACAGATCATGTGGCTAAACCAGGATTCAAACTCATATTTGTTCCCAATGCTCATGCTCCTAAGACCATGTAAGACCTCTACAGGGCTTTCATGACCTGGTGTACCCGATACCAGTCTATGTTCCAAACTTATTTTCTATTAAGTTCCAGTATAACCCTTCTCCTTAAGTAATTCCCTCTTCACCATTCCATACAAACTATTTTGTACTTCTGCTCATAATTCATCTCCTTTTTTGAATGCCCCATCTTTTTCCCCTCTGCTTTGCTATCCTTTAAGGCCCAATTCTGTTGCCTTACATAAAACCTTCCTGTCTCCTACAGCCAGCCAGTAATGAGTCTTCCTGCTGATTGTACAGTAAATACTATACAACTTGGCTTAACTGTTCTCTAATTATTCCACTTTACTTCGGCAAGTTTTGTTTTCTCCCTTTAAAACAAGGTTTGTATCTAGTACTTAGCTTTTGTAATTCCCAAAATGCTTTTCTCAGTGACAGCCACAAAAAGATAAATACATGCAAGAATAAACAGCCATGGAGAGCAAAGAAGAGAAAAAAGAGGGCACAGATTCAGAGAATGTCCAGGATGACTTTCCCATTAAAAGAGTAAGATGATGGATTTCTCTCTATGCGATTCAAATCAACAAACATTTGAGAACTTATTATTCACAAGACACCGTGCAAGTATTATAAGGAGATTTTTGTGGGTTGAATTGTGTTTCCCAAAATGGTACATTGAGTCACAGGTAGCTAATCCCTGGTACCTGTGAAAAGTGACCTCATTTGGAAACAGGGTCTTTGCAGCTGTAATCAAGTTAAGATAAAGTCTTACTGGATTAGGGTGGGCCCTAAATCCAATGACTGGTACACTTAAAACAAGGCCACGTGAGGAAATGAACACAGAGACACAGGAAAAACGCCAAGTGACAATGGAGGCAGAGACTGGAGTGAGGCAGCTGCAAAACAAGGAATGCCGAAGACTGCCAGCAACCACCACAAGCTAGGGAGAAAGGCATGGAACAGATGCTCTCTTGGAGTCTCCAAAAGGAAACAACTTTGCTGACGCTCTGATTTTATACTTCCAGCCTCCAGAAGTGTGACAGAATACATTTCTATGATTTTAAGCCACGAGTGTGTGGTACTCTGTCACAGCAGCTCTACAACACAGGGGAAAAGATAAATTGACATGTTCCTTATTCTCAAGTATCTTATTAACTAGCAAATGGGTAGTATTCCAGTAGGAAGGGGAAATAGGATCCATATACAAATAAATCAGACATTTGTGTCTCATCTTACATTCTCTTGGCTCACTTTAACTCTAGTCATTGCCGCATCAATCAGCTCACTGCAAGATATAAACTGACAGCACAACGGCTGTCAGGTATCCTTTTGCTTTCTGTTCTAGTCTCAGTGACACCCCAGTGTGGGTCCCCAGCATTCATGCATATACAGCCTATAAAAGAGTGAACACTTGATGGGACAATCCTTGACTAAAGGGGAATGGGAGCTAGTAAATATAATTCTTTTCCTTAGACGGACAATTTTATATGGCTTCTCTAAAAGTCCCAGCTTTCAGGACTTTCCAAATTATCCAAAGTGGTGACCAACTTGAGAACATATACTTATACTGGCTGTCCCTCTTCGCTATTTAACACTTTCTAAGCCACTACTCCTGTTCCTGGATCACTTCCCAAAGCAAGTATTTCGCACAAGGCCTTGTCTCAAGATTCTGACTTACAGGGGACCCATGCTAAGATACAAATCACCTACAATTCAGAGGCAAGTTTGGGTCCAAAAGATTGATATAGAGTCTATGGGAGTCACACCTTACTGAGAAAATTGGAGGTAAGGGCACAAATACGGACTGGAGCTTCATTGTGGCTAGCTATCTTCACAGTGTGAAGAAAATGAGATTTGGATAGAGAACCCACAGAAATGGTACGATAACAAGGCTAAAAGGTACAAAGTCACGTTGCTTTAACGTTTCTCAGTTTCTATTATAAACAATGTCATTAGTAGCTAATATACTGACAGATAATTTATCATTTAATTAATGATAATAAAACCAAGAATCTAAAAATAGCTAGTGGAATATATATTTCAATATTCTTCATTGGATATCTGCTTACTATCTTAGTCACCATTGTATACCATACTATAAACAAATCTGGTAAATGAAAATCTGAATTTACCCAAAAAAGTAATGTTCATTCACAAAAATACAACTTAAAAAAAACCACTTCAGCTTAATACAAGGAACTGTATGTGTATGTCTGAAAACAGATGAAGACCTGTATGTGTATGCCTGGAGTAGATAGAACAGTGGCCCCACAAAGATATCCATGTCCTAGTCCTGGAGACCAGTGAATATGTTACCTTACAAGGCTAAAGGGACTTTGCAGATGTGAACAAGTAAAGGCTCTTAATATGGGCAAATTTTCCTGGATTATATGGGTGGACTTACTGTAATCACAGGGTTTTATAAGAAGGAGAGAGAAAACTCAGAGTCAGAGAAGGATATGTGAAGACAGAAAGGGGGTCGGAGTCAGAGTGAGATTTATTGTGCTGCTCGCACAAAGATGGAGGAAGAGGCCATGAGCCAAGGAATGCAGTTGGACTCTAGAAGCTGGAAAAAAGCAAGGAAATGGATTCTCCAGATAGCCTCTGAAGGAAGTACAGCACTGCTGCTATTATGATTTTGGTCCAATGGAAACCATTTCAGAATTCTGATCTCCAGGGTTGCAAGATAATAAATTTGGGTTGTTTTAAACACTAAGTTTGTGATAATTTGTTACAATAGCAATACCAAAAATTTCCTATGATCCAGTGATCCCTCTCCAAAGAATAAATTTCAGTGAAATCTCACTGACTGTGTAGTGATCTTAAAATAGATCCACAATTTCTTTGACCTTATACCTTCAAAAGTGGAGCTTAATTCATCTCCTCTTGTGTGGGCTGGACTTAGTGACTCACTTCTAATACAAAGAATATGGTAGAAGTGATGGGCTATGTCATAAATGGCTTCCTTCTTGCTCTTTCTCTCTGGGATCACTGGGGAAGCCAGCTGCAATGTCATGAAGACTCTCAGGCAGCCCCTTGTAAAGACCCATGGAAAAGAAGCGAGGCCATGAGAAACAGACTGTGAGTGAGCCATCTAGGAAGTGAATCCTCCAGTCTAGTCAAGCCTTCAGATGACTGTAGCCCTGGCTGACATCTTAACTGTAACTTCATGAGAGATTCTGAACCATATACCCAATTAAGATATTCTTGAATTTCTGCCCCAGAGAAACTCTAAAGTAATAAATATTTGTTGTTTAAGCCACTAAGATTTGGGGTAATTTATTGTACACCGATATGTAACTAAAATAGTCCATAAGAAGTCATATACAAGAATGTACACCATAGCAAAGTTTGTGGTAAAGAGATTTGGAAAAAACCTAGGACCTTCACATCTGATAAGACACTACAGAACATTAGATAGCAGCGTTAGAACCACAAACTACATGGACATAAAGTAAAATAGGTCTTAAAAACAGTATCGAGTTAAAAATGTTAAAAAGTTATGTAAATTAAAAACATAAATTTGGGTACATACCCCCAAAGAAGTGAAAGTAGGAACTCAAACAGATATTTGTGCATCCATGTTCAGAGTAGCATTATTCACAAAAGCCAAAAGGTGGAAGCAACCCAAGTGTCCATTGAAAAATGAATGGATAAACAAAATGTGGTATACATACACTGGAATACTATTCCGCCTCAAAAAAGATGGAAATTCTGACACATGCAACAACATGGATGAAACCTGAAGACATATCTTATATGAGGTTCTTAGGGAAGTCAAATTCATAGAGAAAGAAAACAGAATGGTGGTTGCCAGGAACTGGGGGGAAGGAGAAAACGGAGAGTTAGTGTTTACTAGGTAGAGTTTCAGTTGGGGAATGTGAAAAAGATCTGGAGATGGACTATGATACATTCACAGCAATATGAATGTACTTAATGCCACAGAACTATATATACACTTAAAAATGGTTAAGCTGGTAAATTTTATGTAGGTATATTTTACCACAATTAAAAAAACCCTCATTAATTATAAAAAAGACAAAATGCTAAATATTTCACAAGAATTAACGCATATTTAAGAACATATGTGAATGAATGCCTATAAGGGGAGTGGGAATAGGGCCTGGGAATAAAGGGGAGAAGGCTTGCCTTTTATGGACTGATGATGTCATGATTTGATTTACAAAAACAATGTTCAAGAACATATCTATTACATAACATGTGAGATGTCACCTATACCAAAACAAGAAACCGTCTAGGTAGCTTTCCTTCTAAGAGGTGAACTTACAGAAATCAAGAACCACAGATTATTGACTATTAGAACTAGAACATCTAGAAATCACTTCATCTAACCTCATTTTACATTCAAGGCACTTAATACTTCAAAAGTAATTTGCTTTTCAGAATTATCTGCTATTCCAAGCAGATTTTACAAGGCATGGTGTTTCAAAGAGCAAACCACCACATTCTTTCAGTTAGAAGACATTTTAGATGATATAAATCTTTAAAGATCCTAGGAGTAGCCAAAGCAATCAGTGTTTTCAATGCAATAGCAATAATATTTCACATAGTTCTATTGTAAGTTTCTTAGAGGTTAGCTTCCAGGTCTTATTTGATTCTTCTGAACCTTTATAGGTCTGGCATTTAGTAGGTACTCAAATGTGTAGTGAATGTATTTCCTCAAGTCATCTTTTCTATATTATATTGCCCTATCCTATATTATGTGCGATGTAAAATTCCAGAGTGTAGTACCAAAAAAAAAAAAAAAAAAAACAGAGGGAGGTCAAAATTAAAGAGAACATTTAATATAAAAGGAATGGTAAAATAAAAATCCAAAGAGCAATGCATGAAAAAACTGCAATTAATAGCTTTGATTCAGTTCATAGACCTACTTATGAATATTTAACCTTTGAACTCCTTAATAGCTCAATTCTGGCAATATCAACTAACAATGAATAATTTCAAAGACCACTAAAGCCAACAGTACAGTCTTATATTAGGTATTTCATAATATAAGGGGAAAGAAATCAACTTTTCTTACTTTAGTTCTTTATTTCTTATTTAATTCCAAAAAATATCTCAATCTAATACTGTTCTGTTTAGTTGAGTTTAAGTTGATTAATAAGATGATAGTTTCATAGAGTTAGAACAAAATAGAAGACTTATGTTCTTTACATCCCTATATAATACATGACCTTGGATAAAGTCACAACATATGCAATTAGGAATAATCTAACATTAAAATGAAAATAATGCTACATTGAGCTGTTTAAATCATAAAATAAGATAATTTATGTAAAAATAAGAATCATAAACTCTCAAAAACTATACCAATTGGAGTTCAAAGAAATGAATGGTATTAGCTGTTAAATTTCACTTGAAAAAATTTTTTTAAATTATTGAAAAAAGTATCTTGAAGGATCTTCTGGAAAATTTGGATAAACTGCAAAAAACAAAAAATAAATAAATTTCACTTGAAAATTTAATGCAACACCTTTAATTCTAGGTACAGTTTCCATAAGATTTTAAAAAGAGATCCTAAGAACTATTAACCCTGATACCCATGACTAAATAATTCTTAAAGCAAAAATAGTTTTAAAAATAAAGAATAAAATCGCTTATTTATCAGTGAAAACTTTACATAGTCTAATTTTATTCAAGTCCAATTCCTTATTATCTTGAAAAAAATTACTGAAACAAAAATTATAGGTTCTTTCAAGACTTTCTATTACATAAACACTACTTAAGAGACATTGATCCTGGAGGGCTTTATAAAGCCACTGCCATCCTGTTCAGAGAGTAGGGAGATGTGACAAGCTGGCTACCATAAATAGGCATAAAGATAAGGCATTTAAAACTGTACTCAATCTGAAAACTTGTTTTTAGACATTTAATGAAACAAAAATACAGTGCAACGGAAACACTCTATATCAAGAGTATATCTTATGAATATTCACTAAACAGAAATATACCTAAAAGAAAAATCATACTGCTTTAATTTGAAATATTTGCCTATAGACTTTATTCAATGATATCTAAAACTGACCAGAGTAATAAAAAATTACTTAATAAACACAGACCTTAAATATTAAGCCTATGAAAAATTTATCACTGTAACTTTTCACAAAGTGATTTACATTATAAAGTGATTTACTCTTGAGTAACCTAATTAATAGCATAAAGCTATACTAACAAAGGAAAAGATCCACTGCTTCATACATAATTTATTAAGATTTCCTATAGGATTTATTTAAAGCAAAGAATTTGAGCATCTCTTTTGTGATATAGAATCAAAGTGTCTGATAAATTCCACTGTCAAAACATTCATAGCCTGATAGTCTTCCTACTTTAAAAAACTAAGTTATTCTTTCTATCCAGGTTGTAATTATAAACTATGGCTTTTTGTAAATAGACTTCTACCGCCAGCATTGCTGCAAGGGTTCTTATTCCTCTGCAGTTATCTTTCCAGCCTGGGAAGGAGAAAAGCACTGCTGCAGTCATCTGCAAAAAGGCACTACCATTGCATCTTAAAACTAACAAAGACACTGGTATCTTTTTGCCACCCTATACACTGGCAGTTCACTTAGAACTGCAAAAGCAGGCACTTTTGGTAACCCAAATTTCACGGATCAACCAAAACCACCACTGAAGCTCTGCAGTTCCTGCCTCCACCTCTTCCTCCTCTCCCAAGGAGCCCTTTCCACTAGGTTCGTAACAGCCATCAGCAGCAGCTTCGTAACCCCTCTCCTGGCTACCACTGCATGTGTCCTTGTGGCCAGGGAGGAAAAGCAGCCTTTCAGTGGGCTAAAGCTTTTGCTCCTCGCCATGAATATGCTCCATTCTTTGTTGTCCTCTACCCGTTTCCTTAGATACTGTTATTCCACTCGACTCTGTCAACATGCATTATAAAAACAAAACCTCCTTCTAGCTTCAAAAACAGCTCTTTCTCACCAGACTCCCCTTAACACTCCCACCCCTCCCCCCCTTCTTCCTCTTCTGTCAAAAACCCTGGATCAGAAGCACAGGAAATCCATCTCCTGTGCTGCAATGGGGGGTGGGGGGGTGGGGGGGAGACGCCCCTGCCTCCTCGCTTGGCATGTGGCATCAGACCCTGTGCCAAGGAAAGACCATCGGCTTTAGGCAGTGCAAGGGAAAATCGCCTCCTTCTCCCCCGGCAGCTAGCCGGGCCATCGTAGCTCCAGCACCTACCCCATTTCCGAGCTCAGCAGCACCTCCATTCCGTCTCCAGTGACACCCAGGCGGGCTGCGCCAATACAGCCACATGTCGGTCACGTGTGCCCACGCCCAGCCAATCGGAGGGTCCCCGACGGGAAAGGGGAGCGCCCTGGTCCGCATCCAGCGGATTACACAGCTGCTTTCCCGAGTCACGCTCCGCTTCCCGAGCCACGCTCCGCTTCCCGAGCCGCACTCCGCAGCACTCCGCACTCCGCAGCAGGACACAGGGCCCCGCCCCGCCCCACCCCACGGCTCCGAGCCCTAGCCCGCACTTAGTGCTCACCGACTCCACCTCCGGGCAATCCACCGGAGCTGATGGAAGCGGACAAGCATAATGCGGGTGGGGGTGGGGGAGGCCCACGGCGCAGGAAGATTAGCACAAGATACAGGCGGTGGGTGGGTAATAAATTACATCTCATTCGCTATTTGCTAAGATTTACATGCTTGCAACACAGAGAAACAGAATTTTACTAAATGTATTAAAACGAATAATTTTACATTACGTATCACCGATTTGTTAGGTAAATCACTGGAACTGTGTTTGAATTAAAAATACAGTCTCCAGAAAAGCTATAGTGGCAGTACAGTAGAGTAGTTGAGATCAGAATCATGGAGCCACACACTCTGGACTGAATCTTTGCTCCCGTCACTTACTAGCTGTGTGACTTTAGTCACTTTCATTTCCCCAGCAAAACGGGAGTAGAAATGTTGAATAGAGAAGTTAATATATAGGAAGCAGTATTTAGAGCAGACCCTGACACAGTAAATGCTGTTAGTCACTACTAATCTGAGACTTAAATATTTTAATGCAAATTCTGCATTTCACTTAAATTTAACCAAGTGAAGTTTGAATTACTAATTTTTTAAAATAAATTTATTTTATTGTTGGCTGCACTGGGTCTTCGTTGCTGCGCGCGGGCTTTCTCTAGTTGTGGTGAGCGGGGGCTACTCTTCGTTGCGGTGCGTGGGCTTCTCGTTGCAGCGGCCTCCCTTGTTGCGGAGCACGGGCTCGAGGCACGCGGGCTTCAGTAGTTGTGGCATGTGGGCTCAGTAGCTGTGGCTCGCGGGCTCTAGAGTGCAGGCTCAGTAGTTGTGGCGCACGGGCTTAGTTGCTCCGCGGCATATGGGAATCTTCACAAACCAGGGCTCGAACCCTTGTCCCTTGCATTGGCAGGCGGATTCTTAACCACTGTGCCACCAGGGAAGTCCTTGAATTACTAATTTTTATGAGTTAGAAGGACAAAATCCAAATTGCCAAGAATTTAAAGTGGATTTAAATTCTGTTTAAATGGGGATGGGGGTGGAATCAGTTTTCATGATCTATTTCAAATTTAAAAGGATACTTAACTTTAGGTTTTTTAATGAAATGTATTTACTCTAATCTTTTAATTTTTCAAATTAATAGCAAGAAAAGCAGCAAGCAAGCTATTAAACAGCACACTTGGAGCAATTTCATTTTATTAAAAATGGTATAAATTAGGAAAGTAATAGACAAATAGCAAAATGCTCATAGATGTACACACAATGGATGTTCACAGTGGTTATCCATGGAAGGTGGGATTATGGAGTGACTTCTGCTTTTCCTTTCTGCTTTTGGATATTTTTTCTTTATCTCTGTATTATAATGCCTAATATATAGCAAATACCCCCTAAATATTTGTTGAATGAACAAATGAACCAACATCAATCACATATTACTAGTAATTTACTAGTAAGTAGAAAAATTATATATTATATAAAAGTTTAAATATATTTAGAAACACTTTCCCTTGATATTTGAAATAAAGGAAACATAAATCAATTTGGTTCTATCTTAAATATCTCTTTTGTCAAGATGACTTAGTTTTACAAAAGGCTTTCAAGATTCTCTTACTGAAAGTGCATGATTCATTGAACAGGACTTATTTATACAGTCATCAACTATTTGTGACAAATTCTGAATAGATAATTTCTCATAAGGCCTAAAACTTCTGGAAAGGAAAAGTACCCTTCTAAACAAAGAATACATTTTAGAAGCTCCTAAAAATAACTTAGTACCCTAAAAAACAACTCTATTACTCTTGACTCAGACTATGACTCAAGCTATTATTTAGTATACCAGTTTGTAGCCAAAATATTTGTCTAAATTTTTATTACATGTGTTGTAACAGTGTTTCAAATGACAAAATTTTAAAGAAAGCTATGACCATTATATGTTCACCAATCAATAACACTCAAATCAATCAAAAAGCAAGCCAATCTAAAAACTTTACATTTTACAATGTGGCCAACTGAATTTTTTCAGTAAAATTTTCAAACCAGTTTTCTCAGATTCCACAAAAGTTTGATTTGAATTTTGTATTAAAAATATACTTAGCTATTTTTAAAACTACAATTAAAAACATATACAATCAAAATGTTTTAGACCAAATTTGAAAACAATGGAGGTCACTGAAGCATTAATTTGTGCTACTAGGTTTATATGTATCTCAGAATAAAGCTCCTGCCATCCCTATTTATATAAAAATGTTATCATTCAGGCTACATACATATGTATGCATTAAAAGTATTTTCTGATCACAATTTAATACAGAAATAAATTGTACATTAAGGTTATTATAAGACTGTACTGACAAACGTGCCCCTGATTTCAAGTATCTGTGCTCATTATGATTAGCTTTACTGTTTTTAATAAATATTACTAAGTAAATGTTATAAATATGAACACATAGTTCACGTTAAAAAAATAAATAACCTCTGAACCTTCTGTAACTTAAAAAAAAAAAATTGATGACTCAATAGAAATAATAGGATTCTTAATGTCTTAAATCCTGCATTCTATTTTAACATGAACATGTTAGGCCTAATTTAAGACTTGTGATTTTAAAAACTGACAAGAATATGGGCAACAATATCAACTAGAATAAAATGAGTTAAAATCAGTGCTCTGAATTCAGTTATCTCAACTCGTACTTCAATACTTAACTCTTTCTTTACTGGAGACCTCAGATACATTGATAGCAGAACAGAATCGATTTATGCCTACAAAGAGATCAACAAAAGTTTTTTTCTTTAAAAATAATAATTATGTATTGTAAAAGCACATGCTAATGCAAGTTCTCCAGGTGCTAAGCAACCAAATAAAGCTCAAATTCATTTAAAAATCTTCCAGTCTTCAGATTCACACTGGGTTAGGGTATGACAAAAAATCCTAAGAACAGAATAAAGTGGGTCAAAGACCGAAGACCAATTCTCCCAGTGTTTCTGTACTTCTCCTGGGACATGGGAAGGAGCTGAAATGTTGCGATGGAAATTGAATTTTTAGTGATGTATAAACTAAGTGAGAGATATATGCATGGTCTTCTACAAGCCAGACATATAGATGTGTTCTGTGTTACCTCAAAAAGCAAAAGTTTCTCAAAAGAAATGTTTCTAGCACCAATAATAGAATCTTAGTGTTTTTCCCTCCAATCTTTCTCCTCTCTAATCAGCAAATATCAAAATAGATTTTTACACCCTTGCTCAAGAATATTTCACGGCATTCTGTTACTGACAGTGGAAGTGAGATAGTTTGGAGTTTAATTGTAGACTGCCTACGCTAAAAGGACTTCCTACATGTATTAAGTTTTCCATGGCCGCCATAACAAATTACCACAAATTTAGTGGCTTAAAACAACAAAATTTATTATTTTACAGTTTTGTAGTTCAGAAGTCCAAAATGGGTCTCACTGAGCTAAAATCAAGGTGTCTGCAGGGCTCTACTTCTTTCAGGAGGCTCTAAGGGACAATCTGTTTTCTTGACCTTTCCAGGTTCTAGAGACCAACTATATTCTTGGTCCAAGGCCTTTTTCCTCCATCTTCAAAGCTAGCAGTGGTGACCTGAGTCCTTCTCAATTTGCAGCACTGTCACTTTGCTTCTATTGTCATTATCTCTTTCTCTGAATCTTGTTCTTCTCTTCCCTCTTTTAAGGACTTAAAAACCGTTCTTACGTTGGCCCACCTCAATAATCCAACAATCCAGGGTACCTCATTAGCAACTTTATTCCACCTGCAACCTTAATTCCCCTTTGTAACATAATCTAACATATTCATAGGTTCTAGGGATTAGGAACTGGACATCTTTAGGGAGCCATTATTCTGCCTACCACACTAAAGCTTTATCTTCAACTATTCCAGAACTTGCATCCTAATACCAGTCCAATCAAACTAAACACTTAGCCATTTCTTTTTTAAAAAAATAAATTTCTTTATTTATTTGTTTATTTTTTGGCTGCGTTGGGTCTTTGTGCTGTGCTCAGGCTTTCTCTAGTTGCGGCGAGCAGGGGCTACTCTTCGTTGTGATGCGCAGGCTTCTCATTGTGGCGGCTTCTCTTGTTGTGGAGCGTGGGCTCTAGGCGCGCGCTCTTCAGTAGTTGTGGCTGGCGGACTCTAGATTGCAGGCTCAGTAGCTGTGGCGCACAGGCTTAGTTGGTACGCAGCACATGGGATTTTCCAGGACCAGGGCTTGAACCCGTGTCCCCTGCACTGGCAGACGGATTCTTAACCACTGCGCCACCAGGGAAGTCCCCACTTAGCCATTTCTATAACTCACCTTAGACATAGAACTTTCTGCCTTTACTATAATGTGGTACAGTAGAAGGCTCCAGCATATGGAGACTGAAGAATCAGGTTTAAAGTTCTGCATCTTTCACTTTGTAGCTCTGTGACTCTGGATGTTACTTAACTATCCTAAGACTTGGCTCCTCTTTCATCTGTAAAATGAGAATAACTGTTTGGCTTATTTTATAGAGCTGTTATAAGGATCAAATGTGTAACTGTGAACAAACTTTATAAACTATGAAATATGTTTTACAAGTAAAGGATTATTAATTGCTCTATTGGTCCAAATCAAGATTCAGCTTAAACATACATTTCCATGAAGTAATCTACCATCCCACCTAGACTCCTAGACTCCTCACCCTCCTCTTCCCTCCACTGTTCCCTCCTTTTATGGCACAAACACATTGTAGCTCTGTGTGTACATCTCCTTTCCCATTCCTGACTATAAGAATCCGAGGGAAGAGCCACACCTGATTTTATCTTGAACATCTCATGACGTATACCATAATATTTTGTACATAACAAGTGTTCATTAAGTATTAGTATAAGGAATGATTTAAAATTAATCTCCAAAGGGCACCCAATGCAGATGCTCTCAAGGAATAATAGTGGAGCAAATGCTGAATAATGAATATTAGTACAAAGTATAACTTTTTACAGAGGAAATGGAATGCTTTAAATAAAAACCCTAGGCGCTGTAAGTGAAAAAAATGTGGCGCAGCCTTGGAGCTAAGTTTCTGAGGTTAGGTGGCTGCACAGTAGAATCACTTTAGGAGCTTGAGAAGTTTTAAAAACACCATTAAGTCCGAATCTCTGAGGATGAGGTCCAGGCACTGGTGTGTGCTGCCAGGATTGCGAAGCACCACGCACCACTCTAGCTTCTGCTATCAAAGCTCCTATTGCACTATGATAGGGAGACCATTTTGAAATGCCTTTTAATTCAGAGTGCTATACAGATTGAGGCATTTGCTTACAGAGGGAAAAAACCTTCCTTTTTCCTGTCAAAAAGCTTCCTAGTCATGTATTAGCAATTAACATAAGAAAAACAATAGGGACTAATAAATGCACAGAATATGTTCTACTACATTAAGGAATCAAAGAAATAAAAACAAAAGAGTATCATTTTCACCTATTAAATAAGCAATGATATTTTAAAATAATATTGCGGGTCAGAGAGAATACATTAAAAAAAATAGGCAGTAGCTTTTGAAAATGTTTAAAATGCTTATACTGAAATAAGTCCAGTTAAAAGAAATTATCTTATGTACAATCAGGTACATGCACAAAGATTTATATTCAAAGATACTCAGTATTGTTTCCACAAGTGAAATTTTAGAAACAACCTCAATGATTGATAACAACAGCTTGGTTAATTATACTTTTGGCACTCTTAAAGATGATTAATATTATGCCAGATATACAATTACATAAAAAAGCATAAAATACATAAGAATAAATTTACCCAAGGAAGTGAAAGATCTGTACAGTGAAAACTATACGACAGTGATGAAAGAATCTGAAGAAGACACAAATAAATGGAAAGATATTCTACACTCACTGATTAGAAAAATTAATATTGTTAAAATGTCCATACTACCCAAAGTGATCTACAGATTAAATGCAATCCCTTTCAAACCTCCAAGAGCATTTTTCACAGAAATAAAACAAACAATCCTAAAATGTCTATGGAACCACAAAGGACGCCAAATAGCCAAAGCAATCTTGGAGGAAAAAAAAGAACAAAGCTGGAGGCATCACACTTCATGGTTTCAAACTATATTACAAAACTACAGTAATCAAAACAAATCAAAATTTAAAAAAAAAAAAAAAAGCATGGTACTAACATAAAAACAGACATGTAGATCAAGGAACAGAATAGCAAGCCCAGAAATCAACCCAAGCAAATATGGTCAATTAATTTATGACGAAGGAGCCATGCATATACAGTGGTGAAAAGACAGTCTCTTCAATAAATGATGTTGGGAAGGGCTTCCCTGGTGGCGCAGTGGTTGAGAATCTGCCTGCTAATGCAGGGGACACGGGTTCGAGCCCTGGTCTGGGAAGATCCCACATGCCGCAGAGCAACTGGGCCCGTGAGCCACAACTACTGAGCCTGCGCATCTGGAGCTTGTGCTCTGCAACAAGAGAGGCCGCGACAGTGAGCGGCCCGCGCACCGCGATGAAGAGTGGCCCCCGCTCGCCACAACTAGAGAAAGCCCTCGCCCAGAAACGAAGACCCAACACAGCCAAAAATAAATATAAATAAGTAAAAATTAAAAAAAATAAATAAATGATGTTGGGAAAACTGGACAGCCACATGCAAAAGAATGAACTGGACCCCTATTTTACACCACACACAAAAATCGACTAAAAATGGATTAAAGACTTACATTTAATACCTGAAATGGTAAAACTCCTAGAAGAAAACATATAGAATAAGCTCCTTGACATCAGTCTTGGCAATAATTTTTTTGGATTTGACACCAAAAAACAAAGGCATTAAAAGCAAAAATGAACAAGTGGGACAATATCAAACTAAAAAGCTTCTACACCGTGAAAGAAACCATGAGCAAAATGAAGAGGCAACCTATCAAAATGTAGAAAACACTTCCAAATCATATATCTAATAAGGGGCTAATATCCAAAAAAAAAAAAAAAAAAAATATATATATATATATATATATATAACAACCTCATAAACTAAATAGCCAAAAAACCAAACTACTGGATTAAAAAATGGGCAGAGGAACTGAACAAACATCTTCCCAAAGAAGACATCCAAACGGCCAACAAGTACATAAAAAGATGTTCAACATCACCCATCATCATGGAAATGCAAATCAAAACCAAAATGATATTACCTTGCATCTGTTCGAATGGCTGTCATCAAAAGACAAGAAATAAATATTGGGGAGGATGTGGTGAAAAGGGAACCCCAGTGCACTCTTAGTGGGGATGTAAATTGGTGCAGCCACTATGGAAACAGCATGGAGGTTCCTCAAGAAATTAAAATTTAACTCCCATATGATCCAGCAACCCCACTTCTGGGTATATATCCAAAGGAAGAGAGATCTGCACTCCCATGTTTATTACAGCATATTCTTTTTTTTTTTTTTTTTAATTTTTTATTTATTATTTTTATTTTTGGCTGTGTTGGGTCTTCGTTTCTGTGTGAGGGCTTTCTCCAATTGCGGCGAGTGGGGGCCACTCTTCATCGCGGTGCGCGGGTCTCTCACTATTGTGGCTCCTCTTGTTGCGGAGCACAGGCTCCAGATGCTCAGGCTCAGTAGTTGTGGCTCACGGGCCCAGTTGCTCCGCGGCATGTGGGATCTTCCCAGACCAGGGCTCGAACCTGTGTCCCCTGCATTGGCAGGCAGATTCTCAACCACTGCGCCACAAGGGAAGCCCATTACAGCATATTCTTAACAGCCAAGATATGAAAGCAAGTGTCCATCAATGGATAAGTGGATAAAAATCTCACACACACACACAAACACATACAAATACACACACACACACACACACGAAATGAAGTATTATTCAGCCATGAGAAAGAAGGAAACCCTGCCATTTGGGACAACATGGATGGACCATGAAGGCATTATGCTAAGTGAAATAAGCCAGGCAGAAAAGACAAATACTGCATGGAATCACTTATATGAGGAATCTAAATAAAAAGCCAAATTCACAGAAAAAAATAAAATAAAATTGTCAAAGAAGATAATTATATATAACTGCATTAAATAATTCATATAATATTAAGCAAAAATGCAGAACACTGTATATGCGGAATATATGGTACCAACTAGCCTTGTCTTTTTTTAAATGAATTATATAGGTGCACAGAGAAGACTGAAAGAGATCAACAAAATATCAAGTGTCCTCCCTGGGTGTGGAAATTATAAAAACTGCAATTTTTTTTAATTTTATAAAATTTCCACAACCTAACACACATAATTTCTATATTTTTTTCCAAAAGTTAAGTGCCTTTTGGACACAATTTGAAATCACCACATGAGAAGAAGAGAGAAATTAACATTTCTTTCTCATCTCATCTGTAGCCAAAGGTAGATCCAGATTTTGTGGGGTTCAGGATCATATATAAATTATGGGGGAGCCTTCCTTAAGGAAAATACAAATTAATTCAAAATTGCTATTGCTGCTGCAAAAGAACCTAGGAAGGGTCCATGAAATTAGGTGCATTAAACTTCATTAGTTTCATGATAAATCTTCTAAACCAGTAGCAGACATTATGATCAGCAAATATATATAATCAACAAATTCATCTAACTTGAATTTCTATAGAGATTAAAAACAGATCACTGTTCACACACATAGGCTCAAAGAAATTTCAAAATTCACTCAGGTCCCCACACAGTGAAGTGGCAGTCTGCCTCCTAAGCCAGTGTTGGTCAAACTGCCTCACCCTCCAGGTCTCATGAGCACTTCATGTTAGATCTTCTAATTAGATTTAAATGCAGTAGGTGCTCCATATCCTTGGGTTCTTCATTCAACCACTGAGGATTCAACCAGCCATGGATCAAAAATATACAGAAAAGATTCCAGAAAGTTCCAAAAAGCAAAACTTGAATTTGCCAAGCAGCCTCCAACTACTTACATAGCATTTACAATGTATTAGGTATTATAAGTAATCTAGAGATGATTTAAAGTATAGTGGGAGGGATATGTGTAGGTTATATGTAAATACTATACTGTTTTATATAAGGGACTTGAGCATCCCTGGGTTTCAGTATCCTCCAGGGTCCTGGAACCAATCCCTCGTGGATACCAAGGGACGACTGTGTGTCATCTCCGAGAGCAGCTTGATAAAAAGTTACTTGTTCAATTATTATCATCCTGATGATTACTGCAGCACCTAGTTGTTCTGTAGTAGTAGGTGCTTAATAAATCCTTATTGAGTGAATACATTTTTTAATAATCAGAATAAGTGAAAACAAGAAATCTCAAACAGCTTTGAAAATGTCAATCTGGAATCTACAAAAAATCCCCTTAACCCATAAATTTTTATCAATGGGTAACCACAGATTTCTCTGGAAGATATCTAGAACAAAATTTCTTTAAATGCAGGAGACATTTTCACATTGTCATGTTAATTTAGTTAAATAACTAAAGAGAAACAGTTTGGGGTTGTCTTATGGGCGTGTGGCAAATACATGGCAATGACTGATAGTGGGCATATAAGCAAAGGCAAAAGAAAGCAGAAAAACTGTGAATGACGCAAAAAAGGCTACTCTGTCAGAGTTAATTATGCTTCACTGCCCTTGTATGATGTTAAATATGTTAAACATGTATTAGGCTAAATATGCCCTGGTGTTACAGTAGTGAATACGCTACATTACATGGTAAGAAGGACTTGGCAGATGTAATTAAAGTTATTAGTTGGCTGACTTTAAAATAGGGAGGTGAAATTCACTACCTGTCACTGGTTCGGCACTTTCTCTGCATGCCATATGGTATCCTGTGCCCCTAAAGGAGGTAACACACCCTGAAGGATGAGCTTATATGGGGAAGATGACCCCCAGAGCATTGTGACCCTTGCCCAGAAGTTCAGGAGTGATCAATGGCAGGATTTGTTTGGCTTTGTTTAGCTGAAATTTATCCAATAATGGTACTCAAAACATCTGCTTTTTTTGAGGCAAGTATGAATGTAGTAAAATAAGTGCTTTATTGCAGATGAAGAACCATGTGGAGACATGAGAAGAGAAACTGGTAACTTGTAAGGAAGAACTCTTACAGCCGCAGTCAAACTCTTGAGATTCAAGTAGGCCAACTCCAGAGCACTGCAGTCCTGGGCCTTTAGACATGGACTTTCCTTGAGAATGCAGGTCACTTTTGCCTTGTTTTTACATGACTTTTGGGTTAAAATCTTTGCTTGTTCAATAATGCAAATCAGTGCCTAATATTGTGCTAGTCATACGGTACACTCAATAAATGCTTGTTGAACAACAAAAAAAGGGGGAAGGGGGAGATGATCCTGGGTGGGCCCTGTGTAATCACGAGCCCTTAAAAGCTACAAGCTGTTCACTGGCTTCCAAATGAAATTAGAATAAATTTCAAATTCCTTAACTCGGTTTACAAGACTCTGTATAACCTACTTCCTGCTCCCATTCCCACCCTCCTCCCTAACTCTCCCTTTCTTCCCTCTCTCTAATGCCTTTGCACTGCCTTTCTTTCAGCTTCAAGAACTCTGTTCCCAAATCCTCAAATGACTGCTCTATTGTATCATTCAGCTTTGGCATAAATGTCTCATCTTCAAAGAGACCTTCCATGACCATCGAATCAACACTGGTACTGTCCTTAAATTTCTATCACATCATACTGTTTTCTCCTCAAATCATTTAAGACCTAAAAGGTTCTACCTATGTATCTATCTGTTTGTTTAATTTTCTGTCTCCCTCATCGTTTCCCAAACTAGAATACAAATGTCATGAGGACAGGAACCTATATTCTCATGCACTGCTGTTTCCTTCACACCTAGAACAGTGTCTGGTGCACAGTAAGCATTCAATAACACTGTTGAATGCATGAATGTAGATGATATAAAGAGGAATAAGACATCAACTTACAATCTGATAGGGGATCTAAAATGTGCACAAGAAAAGTTTTAATACAAGGCAACATGTATATCAAAGGATGAGAGATTAGATAATTTCTGGCCAGGTAATCAAGAAAGATTTCAGAGAGAAAGCAGCAAAAGAACTAGCCTTCAAAGATGTTTAGGAATTTTTTAGGACAGAGATTTAGATTTTGTCTGTTAGATTAAAAATTTTAGATATCTTATAGGCAATGAAAAATATGAACATTTCAAATAAGGAAGGATACATGGTTACAGCAAGATCTACAAAAATTAACAGAACTAGTTGCTAGTTCCTACTCAAAAGAAGAAATAATCAGAAGTCATATGCATACTATTACTAATTTATAGTTAAATTTAATGGTCAAAGGCTTTTTCAATTGGAAAATATAATAGCAGGAAAAAAACCACAAAATTTTACACTCTATGAGTTTAATTTTGTTTTATTTGGTCTTATTTTGGCAATTTTGACTACACACTTACTTATTAATTTATGTTGTTAATAAGACAAAAAACTCAAAATCACCTTTGGCAACCATTTTGCCCAATTAACAAATATTCAAACATTTCCATGCAAGTAAAGAAAATTTTTTTTCTAAATTCTTAACATGCCCTAATCTGATAAAGTTCCAGTTTCCGGTCAACCAATGTTTTAAGCTACCCTTCCCCTAGGGGAAAAAAAAACAAATTCTGATTAATTTTTTAAAAACTAAGTGTTTAAAGCAGAATTTTATGCTTGCCCATGTGTGTGTTTTAAGTATGTCTTGTTTAATGTTTTTAGTTTGATCTTTACTGAAAACCCAAAGCAGCTGTAAGACTGCTCCCAAAGGTACAATTTACAATACAAACTTACAAACCCTATTCATAAAGATAACATTTTAACATTAAAGACTTCAGTGACTTATGTCATCAAAACAGCACCAAATGTTTACAGTGTCACTGTGAATTCAAGAAAAAGGAGCACACAGAATGAGTTTTTTAAAAATAGTCTTTCTCCCCAAATATAATTAAAACTCCCATCATTTCAACATTTAAAATATCATAAAATACTTAGATTACTTGACAAATCATTTATCAATTTATAACACACAAATTACCCCTTGAAATACATCAGAATAACAAAAAATCCAATTTTTAAATTGATGTTAAAAACAAAATTTGGTGTATATGAAAGAATAAATTTATGGCCTAGTAATGGTGTGTATTTATTAGAACCTTAAACCAAATCCTTGGGTCAAGACTTTTATCCTTACACAATATCCCCAAATTCTTACCTTGAATGAGAAAGCAATGACTTTTTCAATACCCTATATACCAACTGAAGATGGTATTGCCTAATTCTATAATACCATTTCCTTCCTTTTTGAATAGCTTCTCTCCTTCTTGCTTTATGCTGAATTTTAATATATAAGGCACAGTACAGACTATAAAATTATTTCACTTCTGGATATCTAAAGATAAATGTTTGCTATTATAGGCTTAAAAATCCAAATGTCTTATTAAGTAAAATGAAAAAAAATCTACCTAGCATTACTGGACTGTGTCAATCAAATCAGAAACCTCTGGGTGACTTGGACTACCCACAATAGTATCTAATATATAGATTCATTTTAAAGATTAAGAGAATGAGTCATCTCATAAGAGTTCAACATGAACACTTAACATTATGTTCTAAGAGGGAAGAGAGAAAGAAAAATCAAGGCAAACTAATAAATTTAATTTCTTTTTTCAATATAGATTGTTTTTAAAACTAAAATTTCATATTTATTTTGTTAAGTCTTTTAAAAAAACTTGCTTTGCCAAGTTCTCTAAGATTGGGTAGAATTAGTTGAATTGTCACATAGCTTTTATAGAAGCAAAAAGTAAGATTTCTTAAGAATTGGACTAAATTTCATTCACATTCAAATACCTTCCTCAACAGACACCAGCAGTCAATAAGTACCTTGATTCTCAAACCAGTCTGTACTTGATACAATATGAAAAAGGCATTTTCTTATTCTGTTCCCAAAGAAGGTCTGCTATTTAATTCAAACTAATAGTTACATCTGCTCAATTAAAACACTTGGAACTTTCATAGAAAAGATATTTTTGATACTTGTTCTTTTACAATAGAGAACGCAAAGTTCTTAAAAAAAAAAAAAGTCTCCTGTGAAGTGATAAGACAACTCTGACCAACTCCAAAATCTTAATAAAAAAATCTCAATTCCCAAAGTTTCAGTCTCTGAAGCATACTTCCTATCCCTCTAGTTTATGCTACCGTCTCCAAATACAACCTTCTTTTACCTCACTGGCTTCTTCAATCCAATGTTCTCATCAATTTTCACTATCACTTTCATCTTTACTTTCTTCCTTAGACCCAACAATAGCCATTCCCTTTCACTCAAACCCTTTATTCTTCTCTCCCTCTATTATATTTACCTGGTAAAACCCCAAATCTGGTTGAACGGAATGAACTATTCTACTTTTGCATGCCTTCATCAGGGCAGGTGTGTGTGTGTGTGTGTGTGTGTGTGTGTGTGTGTGTGTGTGTGTGTGTGTGTGTGTGTGTGTGTGTTGGGGAGAGTGGGGGTGGAGGAATGATCAGATAATAGGGGCTGGCTGGTTTCACTTTAAATTCACAACTATAAACATGGAAGAATATTTAACACCGCCTGGCAGGCCTACTGTGTTTCCTATAAAGTCTGCTTTCTCACTACTTGAGTTAACTTCTTTACACCTTTTTTCTCTCCTCAAACCTGTAACATCTATTTTCCTACCTATGCCACTCTCAGTTGAAGATCTACTTCATTCCATTAAAGAGAAATTCCCTCATATTTCCCTACCAGGCCTACACTGCTTCTCTCCTATTAAAACAGAAAAAGCATCCCTGCTCCTATCAAAGACCAATACCTTACTTGGGCAATGGAGTCCAGCTAATCAAGAAAACCTTTGATTAGCCCCTCTCTCTCCTGTATAATCAGTTTCTCCTTCTCTACTGGATCATTATCATGAACACACAAACATGCTCTAATATTACTCATCTTTACAAATTCCTCTCCTGACCTTAGCTCCCCTCCACGCACCCCCTCCACTAGATAAGACCATTTCTTTGTTCTATTCACAGCCAAACCTCTTGATCTAGTGGCCTTCATTTCCTGTCTCTATTTTCTCACCTCTAATTCACTCTTTAACCCACCCCAATCCTAAACAATCTCCTGAAGCTCAAATCAAGGTCACCAATGACCACCATGTGGCCAAATTCCATTGCCCTCATCTTAGTACAATAACCTCTTAGTAACATTAGACCAAGCAGATCACTCTTTTCTACCTGAAGTAGATGTCTTCTCTTGGGCCCTAGTGACATATTCTCCTGGTTTTCCTCCTCCCTCTAATTTCCTTTATTGGTTCTGTCTCTTCACTAGTCTTCTAAAACATGAGTGCCTCAGGGCTTGTACCAGGACTGCTTTCTCTCTTCACTGTTTTCTCACCTACTCCCAAGGCTTTTAACCATCATCTATATGATGTTAAATCTCAAATTTGTATCTCCATCCTAACCCTCTTCTGTGAATATCCAACTATCTATTTGATTATTTCACTTTGATATCTGAGACATTTAAACTAAACAGATACTTGATCCACAAATCTTCCTGTCCTCTCCCTACCAGACTTAGATCTTCAAATTCTTACTCCTCTAAAGATTTCTCTCAAAAACAACACAAAGGGCTTTTTTTTTTTTCTCTTACAGTGGCAGCCTTATTCTTCCATACTATTCCAGCAGCGTAAGTATGCCAGCACCTAAAATCTCTGAAGACTATAGTCGAAATTCATTACTTTGTGAATGGAAGATGCCCTATATCTAGTCAGGTTTCTGAATGACACCTGGATCCAATGGCTAGATTAAAGCAGTAACATCAATAGAAGGTAGTGAAGATTTCAGCACTGTGTTAAAGCTCGAGGATGTATCCTACAATTTCTAAGAGGAAGCCAGAATTAGTATCTTCAGATATTCCCAGATTATGTGAGTTTTGTTCTTATCAGGCATCAAACATAATAAAAAATAAATCATTGTGAAAAGCTTGGCAATCAAACAGGCATTTTCCTGAGCAGTGCATAAATAATAGAAAGGTGTGCAGCATTCTAAAAGCCTTACTTTTTTTTTGCATAAATTCACCTTGAGATTACCATAAACACCTAATATAAGATTGCTGATCCAATACTTATTTAAATGGGGGGTGGGGCTATGGTTGGGAAGTACCACAGCCACTTTCCAAGATTATCCCTAATGATCTTTTAATTCTGCTATTCAAGCCTTTGTACAGTGCTCTCCCATGCTGAATAGAGCTGACGTGTGTGACCAGTAAAATACTGCAGAAGTGTGTGACTTCTGAGGCTAGGTCATAATAGACATTGTAGCTTCTACCTTGGTCTCCTGAATTGCTTACTCTGGGGCCAGCCTCTGTGTTCTAAGGATACTCAGGTAACCTTATGGAAAGGCCAACATGGGGCCCAAACCACTAACAACTTGCCAGCCAAGTGAGTGAGTGACCTTAGAAGCAGATCCTCTAGCCCCAGTCAACATTTGTTGCCCATGTAGACAGGGAAAAAGCAAAATACACAGATTCTCTCACCTTACTGTAACCCACAATGGAAATTCCTCACAACCACCTTCTTGCGTAGCTAGCAAATGAGCCATCCTTGTCAGATTTCTCCGAATTATCTTCAATCATGGAGCTGCTTTTGTTAAACTCCAAACCAGTAGGATTTCCACACTGAAGTACTGGATAATCAGATTTAAGTAGAAAGCTTTTTATCCTCTTCCAGGATCTGCTTTGTAATTTTTGAAGTGAAAAACTGTTCTGGAGCTTGAATGAGTTATCATTATAATTTAAAATTCTTAAGTATGTCATGTTCCAGAATGCTACTTTTTGATGAAAGCACAAATTAGATTTTACCACAATAATATATATTTGCCCTTCTAAAGAACATCCAACAGCTATGTTTGTGAGATTTGGGTTTCTGTGGACTGTAGTTTGAAAAGCTAAACAAGAAACTGGTAACAGCGATTGCCTCTGTGCAGGGGATGTGTGCAACTAAGGAACAGGGGTAGGAAATTTATTTTCATTTCATTTCATTTTCTCTTGTACTTTTTGAAATGTATACTACATGCATGTAACATCTGCTCAAGGATATAAATTTTAAAGTCTCTTTTCCTGACAAAACTACATTTTTTAATGTTTAAAATAAGAGAAACCTAAAACAACTTCAGTACTTATTCAAAATCATGCTCATTACTTTTTAAAGTGTACCAAGTAAGACATTATCTCAGTATCTTACTAGTGCCTACATTTAGGTTTGAGGCCAAGAAGCACGTTACATGTTACAACTCTGGAAACAACCAGGAAGATATGACAAGAAACAATCTGGCTTTAATAACATAAAAGAGAAATATGATTTTTTAAATTGTATATGTAGATCTGCCTTAGAAAAGTTATCTGACAGTTGTTCGCTATATCACTTCAGAAAAACATTCGAAAAAAAGCATAGTTAAAACGTTCTTTGGGGCTTCCCTGGTGGCACAGTGGTTAAGAATCGGTCTGCCAATGAAGGGGACATGGGTTCGAGGCCTGGGCCAGGAAGATCCCACATGCCACGGAGCAACAACTACTGAGCCTGCGCTCTAGAGCCTGTGAGCCACAACTACTGAAGCCCACGCGCCTAGAGCCCGTGCTCTCAACAAGAGAAGCCACCACAATGAGAAGCCTGCGCACTGCAATGAAGAGTAGCCCCTGCTCGCCACAACTAGAGAAAGCACGTGCGCAGCAACGAAGACCCAACGCAGCCTAAACAAACAAACAAACAAACGTAGTATGTCCTCATTTCGTGGACGAAAAAGCTAAATCACAGGAAGGTCAAGTGATTTGTCCTGATCTAGTTAAAGGCCGAGCCAGACTTGAATCCAGGTTTCATTTTCCACTGAAAAAAAGTAAATTACTTCTGATTTAGAAACCTAAATATATTTACTTTTAACAAAGAGATGTCTTCTTGTGCCACTGGTTGGTCCTTAATTTCAATAAAAAATGGACAAATACAATGAGACATAAGTGTCAGATATGAAGAAAACTGTGTAAAATACCCCAAACTTAAATTAAATGATGAATATAGGTAACCTAAGTAATAAAACCAGAAGCCTCCACTACTAGGTTTACAGAGTGCCTTACACAACTTCATTAAGAACCAAATAAAAAAATAAATTAAAAAAAAACCAATTAAAAGCCAAATAAAAGATTTTAATTTGCAATTCAGCAATGGTGAGATAGATTAGAATAGAATTTTTTAAAATTACATACAATAATCTACTTTTTTCAGGAATATAGTAAAGCAATATACCAAACACTGCTTACAGAAGATGAGAAGAACTCTTTTCCCCATTCAGCTATTCTTTTCAATTCCCTACATTTTGGCAAGAAAACTGTCATGGTTCAAGTCCAGTCCTCAAGGTCCTAATAATAATATTTAATTAGCTGATTGTTATCAGAATTGAGATTTAAAACTTTTTGTCAAAGACCTAATTGGACACTAAATGAAGAATCTCATTAGTCCAATATAACCAATAGGAAATCACAGCATGTGGCAACTCATTATAAAATATCATTAAGTTGTGGGGAAAAAATTCTACCAATATGTACTTCCAACAGATAGAATGTAAATTCTTCTATAAAAGTGAAGCAAAGCTGGATTTTAAAGCTGGCATAATACATTATATTGGTACAACAGAACTGATTTTTCTCCCACATGACTTTTGGTGTTTGAGTAAGCATTAAATGTCTGTGAAATTTCAAACTTAGTTTTAACTGAGACCCAACTCAGTAATTCATTAGAATAATGTGATATGAATGAGCACATAATTGAGCACTAAATGAGAACATAATTAAAATATATTTGTATATTTTGTCCAGTGTGACATTTTTCCAACCAGAGTTTATTTTCTTAACTGATGGCTAATATCATCTTTCAGTGATACTAATATGTAACTTGACGTTTGTTAGAGAAGGCAGAGGAAAAACTCTTGTGTTAGAACTCCAAAGCCATACAAGAAATGCCATTGAAATATTAGAAAAGATATCAGCATCTCTGAAATGAAACTAGAGCAAAGACAGAAGAAATGAAAGAATGACTACAGTGAGAAGAGAAAATGCCCTAGGCCTAATTAAACAGAGGTACTAACATCAGGCTCTAATGAACATGGATGAATACAACAGGGAAAATGTGTGGCAAGCATTGCAAGATTTCGGAAACAAGTTATTTAACAATGACTAAATATGCTAAATGTGCTATCATAGTAGAACAGTATCATTCATCCATTGTCTTAAGTACTTACTCTAACATAAGAGTTGCTTTACAGGTGTTATTATTGAAGTAAAAATCTCCAGAAAATATATGTAAGAGTCCAACTCAGAAACAGCACAGACATTAACAAATGCTGAGACTGAATACCGAGACAGACACACCTGAGTTTAGTCACAGACAGCAAACTTTACAAAATTAAACACTAGACTCACGAATTGAGTTTAGGAAGTATAAAATTAATTGCATTTGCAATAAATATGTGGCTAATCAAGATGCATTAATATCTTACCAGATCTTAATAGTTACAGATAAATCATCATCTTATCTATGTCTGGTATAGCTAATGGAGTCATCTGGCTGAAAAGAACCTCAAGAAACTATGATGAGGAAGAGATCTGGGTATCAGTTCAGCGTAACTTTAGGCAAATCAAGTCACCCAGATCGGGCCTCTGTTTTCACATATTTAAAAAGGGAGGGGCTTCCCTGTTGGCGCAGTGGTTGAGAGTCTGCCTGCTAATGCGGGGGACGCGGGTTCGAGCCCTGGTCTGGGAGGGTCCCACATGCCGCGGAGCAACTAAGCCCGTGAGCCACAATTACTGAGCCTGCGCGTCTGGAGCCTGTGCTCCGCAACAAGAGAGGCCGTGATGGTGAGAGGCCCGCGCACCGCGATGAAGAGTGGCCCCCGCTTGCCGCGACTGGAGAAAGCCCTCGCACAGAAACGAAGACCCAACACAGCCATAAAAAAAAATAAATAAATAAACATTTAAAAAGGGAAAGGTGTGGGAAAGGGGCGCACATGAGAGAATTGATTCCTAAAATTCTCTGTCACCTCATTTCACCCTTCAGTTTTCTGAAGGGAAGCAAGCAAACCAAAAACAACCACTGTTTAAATCTAACATAGCAGGGAAGGGAAGGAACTATAATTAACAAGAATCTTCAACTTATTTTCTTTTAGCAGAGAGAAAAAAAGAAAGAATCAAGTAAACAAATACAAGAAGTCTAGGTTTCCTTAAAAGAGAACTGCTTTTATATTTTGTTGATGCACCAATGTAATCACAAAGTGATGGATGGCATTTCATACTAAGAGCTGTGATTAACATCAAATGTGTCTTTAAAATAAAAATCTATTGGTATGTTATACTAAATTTTCAACATCCTTGCAACCACAGAAGAAAGTCAATTTATGTAAAGACTACTATAACTTAGTTTGCCTAGTGTGATTTCTAACCTGTGTTTAACCTCCTATTTAATAGATTTAATCTCAGAAATCAAATGCAAATTGTACCTATAATATTTTAAATAGATGTGAGTAGAAAGATTCAAAAGTTATATTCTGTCCCTGAGGTATACCAAAAAATATTTTTAAAAATAAAAATAAAACATGACATATTTAGAGCTGTTGCATTAATTATTAGAAAGGCACCCCACTTCCAACAGAAATACTAAAGGACAAATTTGTTTGCAGTCCCTCCTCAGTTCAGAGCATTCTCCCTCCCTCTTCACACATCTCCACTTCAAAAATGTTCACTTTGTATTCTCTTTGCTCACATAAAGGACAACTCCTACCCCAAAGCACTACCCACATGCTACAAGTATTTCTGACTTCTCCCATGAAATAAAATACCGTCTGCCTCCTTCCTCTGGAGCTTTGCAAAGTAATAAGAACTGAAGATTATTGCAACACACGTTAAAGTATTAAAAGGCAACCATACCTTAATGTTTACCTTTCCCAGGTATCTCATTTGTACCACAAAATGTGCCTTAAAACAAAGGAATGACTAACATAGAAATGTCAAGTTCTCCTTGAACAGTTAGTCAAAGAAATAGTTGGACTTCCACTTGTAAAAGTAGCAAACTACACAATTCGGACCAACTATCCTTCTGAAGTCAACTTAAAAAGTTAGACAAAACATTAAAATAATCTTAAAACCATCAAATAACTACCAACATAGTGAGGAATGAATCACTAGTTCAAATTTACCAGAAGTCAAAACTCAGAAAGGTAAGCTCAGCTTTTTTGTGTGTGTGTGTGTTTATTTTTTTTTTAATTTCTCAATTTTATTTTACTTATTTTTTATACAGCAGGTTCTTATTATTTATTTTATACATATTAGTGTATATATGTCAATCCCAATCTGCCAATTCATCACACCACCACCTCTCCCCCATCATCACTTTCCCCACTTGGGTCCATACATTTGTTCTCTACAGGTAAGCTCAGCTTTTGCCTTTTGTGGGTTTGCCAATAAAAAAGTGTTTAAGAGGCTGAGCTTTTATAATTTGTTGCCTGCCTTGCAGGACTGGGGGACAAAAGTCAGAGTCTGGGACCCACCGAAGGTAAGGATGATAATAAAAATGCCCTTGTCTTTGGGCTGGGACTCCAAAGGGATGCACCCTAAGAAGAGTAAGAAAGAACCAGATGGTGGTCCAGAAAAGGTAAACATTTGAAATTGGATTAAGATGGTCTCCTATTCTTCGCAATAGCAAATGAAAATCTTCTCTAGAGAAAAATTCACTTCATTTTATACATCAAATTATTTCTACAACAGACAACAGAATCAGACCCACAGAAACTTAACAATATTGGAATCATAAGACACAGACTGAAAAATAACTATGCTTACTACATTCAAGGGTATAAAAGTTGAGCTTAACTATTTTTGAATAGTTGAAACTGAAAACTGAATAGCTTGAAACTGAAAACTATAAAAAGTGACATGGTAGATTGGAAAAAGAACCAAATAAAAATTCTAGTACTGAAAAAGACACCAATCCACACATTCATGAAGCCCTAGGAATCCAATGCCTAATCACAGCATAATAGAACAACAGAAAACCAAAGACAAAGATAAAAATCTTAAAAGCATCCAAAGGAAAATGTCAGATTTTTTTTTAAGGAAAATGAGACACAAAGAGCTGAGGATTCAACAGCAATGAATGTACTGAAATAAAGTAACCACCAACTTACCATGTACTGAAGTAGCTGCTAAACTAGAATTCTGTACCTAGCAAAAATATCCTTCAAGAATGAGGTAATATAAAGACATTTCCAGGCAAACAGACTAAAGGAAATTCTAAAGAGTGTGTTTCACAGTCCTCAAGATCAAGGAAAATGGCCCTAAATGGAAGATCATAGGAAATGTAACGACATGGTAGACATATGCATTAACCTGAACTGAATATGGATGGTATAAAACAATAACAACAACAATGAGGAAGAGAATAAATAAGAATGAATTAAAATGCACAACAATACTATATAAGTAGGGCTGCAAGTAAATATAATTAAAGTGTATCATCTGAGAAGAGGATAAAGGCATTGATTAACACTAGACTTTATAAAATGCATATTGTATTTCTTGAATAACTAGTAAGAAAAAGAGAAAAAGAGGTCATAATTTCCCAATAATAAGGGGAAAAATGTAAAATGATAGAATAGCCACCTCATCTAGATGGCAAGAAAGTAGAGAAAGAGGAACAATTAACCAATAGGACAGACATAAAGTACATGATAAGATGGGAGATTTAAACCCAATCACGTCACAGGAGACACATCTAAAACGTAATACAGAAAGACTGGAAGTAAAAGAATGGAAAAAGATAAACCATGCAAACAATAATAAAAAGAAAGCTGGTATTTTCGTATCAATCCCAGACAAACTAGACCTTAATGCAAAAAGTACTTTCAGAATAAAAGAGAAATACTTCATAATGTTAAGTCACTAAGAAGATATAACCATTACACATTTCTATCCACCTACTAACACTGTCTGAAATATATAAAGCAAAAGTTGACAGAATACAAGGGGGAAAATCCACAACTTAAGTGGGATATTTTAACACACTCTTGTCTGTAACTAATACAAGCAAACAAAGGTCATTAATGATCCTGAAGATTTGAAACACGGGACTAACAAGCATGACCTAATGGAAATATATAGAACACCAAATTCAATAACTGCAGAAAAAAAAAAGATAATATACTGGGCCATAGTGTAGTTCCCAAATTTTAAAGGTCTGAAGTCAGACCTCTGAAACACTGAAAGTGTTCTCTGATTAAATTATATTGTTAGAAATAAGAAACAAATTCAAAAATAATCAGAAAACCTCCACGTGTTCAGAAATTGAGAAATATAATACTTTCAACTTATCCAAAAGTCAAAGTAGACACCAATAAAAATTAGAAAACATTTTTAAGTGAATTATAAAAGTACTACATATTAAAATTTGAGTAATAGAGCTAGCTAAAGCAGTGCTTAGAGGGAAATGCTTAGCCTTAAATGCATATATTTAAAAGGAATAAATGCTGAAAAACAGTGATCTACAAGAAGTTAGCAAAAGAACAAAAAGTAAATTCCAAAAAAGTAGAAGGAAGGAAATAAAGAGCAGAAATCAATGCAACAGAGAACAAATATATAATTTTAAAAAAAGGATTAGCAAGATTCAAAATTTGGTTTTGTGAAAGACTACTAAATCTCCAGTGAGACTTATAAAGGAAAAAGAAAATGTACATATAGCCTATAGCAGACGTGAGAAGGTAATTCTTTCCTGCAGTCATTAAAAGGATAATGATATTTATTATAAACAATTTTATGCCAGTAAATTTAAAAGTTTAGATGAAAAAGACAATCTCTTGGGGGAAAATACCAAAATAATCAAGAAACAGAAAACCTGAATAGGCTTAAAAATGAGAAATCAAATTAGTAATTAAAAACCTTTCTGGGACTTCCCTGGTGGTGCAGTGGTTAAGAATCTGCCTGCCAATGCAGGGGACACAGGTTCGATCCCTGGGCTGGGAAGATCCCACATGCCACGGAGCAACTAAGCCTGTGCGCCACAACTACTCAGCCTGAGCGCCACAACTACTGAGCCCACGTGCCACAACTACTGAAGCCCACATGCTCTATGGCCCGTGTGTCGCAACTACTGAGACTGTGTGCTGCAACTACTGAAACCCGCGTGCCTAGAGCCCATGCTCCACAACAAGAGAAGCCACCGCAATGAGAAGGCCACGCACTGCAACGAAGAGTAGCCCCCACTCACCGCAACTAGAGAAAGCCCGCGCACAGCAACGAAGACCCAATGCAGCCAAAAAATAAATTAAAAATTAAAAAAATATATTGGAAAAAAGAAAGCAAAAATGGTGAAATAAACATAAATCATATATTAAATAAAATAAATAAAAACCTTTCCACAAATTAAATTCCCAGCCCAGATGGCTTCTCTGCCAAATCCTCGTAAAAATTTAATGAAAAAATAATTCTAGTCCTACACAAACTTTTCCAGAATAGAAAATGAGGATAAGCTCATTTTACAAGGCTAGCATAATGCTGACTGTTGATTTCAAATCCTGACAAGGACAATACAGGCCACGTCACTCGTGAACACTGATGCAAAACCATTAGCAAAATATTAACAACCTGAATCCAGAAATATATAAAAAGAATAATACAGTAAAACTGAATTAGGTTTATCTCAGGAATTAGGTTAGGTTTAGCATTTTAAATAATATATAATTCAATATATTAACATAGTGAAGGAGAAAATTAATATGGCAATGAAAAGCTTCAACAGCAACAAAAAAAGCATTAAATTCAAACAAACAGAACAAAACACAAAATTCTTAGTAAACTAGGTATAGGAACGAACTACTTTAACATAATAAAGGTTTTCACAAAAACAAAACAAACATTCAGCAAACATACTTGGAGTGAAAGAGTAAAAGCTTTCTCTTTTGAGATCAGGAACCAGAAGGGAGAGTACCTCTGGGATGATGGCAGTGCTCTATTTCTTGACCAGAGTAATGACTTCACGTGTGTTTACAGTAACACGTTAAGTTCTTCATTTTATGTTTTATGTACACTTTGAAATATATGTTAAAGACAAAAAAGAAAGAAATACTTGGAAATGAACAAAAGGTTGACCTAGGCTATCACTCAAGCTCAGCAACTCCGTAGGTCCTAATTTTTTGCCCGTAATGATTACCGTACTTTCAAACCAATTAACATTTATTGGGCCTATAAGACATTGTACAATTTGGCAATATGTATCATAAACCTTAAAAATGTGTAATTGAATAAGGCCATGAAGCCTTATCCAGTAACTCCATCATTTATGAGCCTATCCTAAGGAAAAAGACCAAGATAAAGAGAAAAAAAATCCATAATGTGTTAAGATGTTCATTGCCCATATGATAATAAAATAGAAAACAACTAAATAACCAACTACAGGAAATAGTTAAGAAAAATAATTTTTATAATGGGATTATTATACAATCAATAAAAATAAGATTTACAAAATATTCCAAGAAATGTATATAACCTAATTTTTTAAAAATTAGAGATATATACACATGTTTATACTATAAAGTGGGGAAAAAGTGCTAGGCACAGACAAAGGAGAAAATGAGAGAGAGAAGGAGGGAGGGTAGGGAAAGAGGGAGGGAGGGGTTGGGAGAGACAAAAACTACACTGGTTTTCTTCATATAAGCTTATGAATGTCATCTGTACTTTTTTATCTGTACTTTTCATTGCATTTCCTGAATTTTCTTTAATGACTACATAAAAATTTAGTAATGGGGTATATAAGAACTGAAAAAGGGGCTTCCCTGGTGGCACAGTGGTTAAGAATCCACCTGCCAATGCACGGGACGCGGGTTCGAGCCCTGGTCCAGGAAGATCCCACATGCCGCGGAGCAAATGGGCCTGTGCGCCACAACTGCTGAGCCTGTGCTCTAGAGCCTGTGAGCCACAACTACTGAGCCCGCGTGCCACAACTGCTGAGGTCCACGTGCCTAGAGCCCGTGCTCTGCAACAAGAGAAGCCACCACAATGAGAAGCCTGTGCACCGTGACGAAGAGTAGCCCCCACTCACCGCAACTAGAGAAAACCCACGCGCAGCAACAAAGACACAACACAGCCAAAAAAAAAGAACTGAAGACAATAATCACAAATCTAAAGTATCCTAAATATTAAAAAAAGTTACTTTAAAATATAACTTTAATATTTCAATTTTTATCTCAATATGATTTTATTTAGATAAATTATTTTCTAACATTTAAATTGTGTAGTCTATGATATGCTAATTACTTAGAACAGAGATAATTTCTAATTATTTAGTATTTAAAATATTATAACTTTAATTAGATCCCCAAAGATATATCATCTCCAATTTTCTTTCTTTCTCCAATAACATTCCCATAATTGTAAACCAGTTTGCTCCTTGACAGCTAAAGGAGAAAATGATCTACAAACAAGCTTCAAGTAGTTATTCCTATAAAAACAAAATAACTGTTAGTCTCTGAATATAAGACTGTTAATGGCTCCTCAGTTTCTTGAGCAGCCATTTTTCTACCTCGGTGTTGCCAACCCTGGTATTTTCTGACCAGTTTTGAGAGATGTTGCAAGTAATTTGATATCAATAATAAAGTATAACTGTTTTTAAAGCTTATCATTAGAAATAATAATAAATTGAAGCAAACATAAGGTTATCCCCATATGACTTACTGTACTTTGCATCCCAGTATACTTTATTGAGAGAGAGAAAATACTGTAAAGATAAAGCTTACATGTTGGGAACTCCACATTCACTTATTCAATGTTTACTAAGCATCTATTAGAGGCCAGGAACTAGAGGCACTGTGCTAACAATTGAAATAGAGTTGAAAATCATTAGATCATAGGGTTAAATATAACTGGCATTTTAGCATTTAAAGCCTTAAACAGACTAACCCAATCCTACTTTTCACTACTTGCCCAACACAAACTGTCTTCTTTAGTTCTCTGACTTTCTTTTAAAACACTGTAGACTTTGCCTGCTGCCATACCTCTGCTCAAGCTGTTCCCTAGCCTAAATGCTTTTTTGTTCATTCACCAGCACCTTAGAATGTTCACCACAAGCCAGGCACTATGCTTGGCATGATAGAAGAAAAAAGTCTTTTCTATCCTTTGTATCCTTTGAAGTCCAGGTCAAGTTCCACCTCTTTCTCAGAGATTTACTCACTAACCTCTCCATACTCGGGATGCTATAACTATTACTGTCCAAAACAATAGCTCCCAATCTTCGATATAAGAACCCATTTTTAGTACCAAAATGTTTCTTGAATTCCATTCTCACTCCCCAGGTGATCTCATCTGGTCCCATGGCCCTAAATACCATCTATACACTGATAATTTCCAAATGTTTCCAAATGTTCCAAATGTTTATCTCTAGCATTAAATATGTATACCTATTGAATGTCTCCAGCTGGTTTATGTAATAGGTATTTCAAACAAAGCCACATCCACAACATACCTCCTGATTTAACTTTCCAAACCTGCTTCCCACCAACCCCTAACCCTTGCCCCATAGTCTCTATCTCAATAAGATATACCATCTTTCAACCAGTTGCTCATGTCAAAAAATTTGAAGTCATCCTTTATTTCTCTTTCCCTCACACTCCACATCAATTCCATCAATGAATTCTCATTACTTTACTTTCTAAATATATCACAAATCTGACCACTTCTCTGGCCCTCCACCACGACCACCCTGCCCAAGCACCATATTTCCAACCTAGATTACTGTAAGATTTTCCTAACTGGTCTTCCTGCTTCCATTCTTGCCTCATACAATCAATTTTCTACACATAGCCAGAGTAAACCTCTCAAAAAACAAGTCAAACCTGGATATTCCCATGCTTAACACCCTTCAATGGTTTCCATCTCACGCAATAAAATCAAGTCTTCAAATGACCTTCAAAACCCTACTTGATCTAACCTCTGTGTACCTGTCCTACCACCTCTTCTGCCACACTCCCCTTCTCTCTCTACTTCAGCCACACTAGCCTCCGTGTTGTTCTTCCAACATACCAAAGACACTTACTTCTATCTTAGAAGTCGCTGCTTCTTCTACCTGAACATTTTCCCCCAGATAGTTCCATGGCTTACTCCACTTCATTCAGGTCTCAGCTCAAAGGGCTTCTCAAAAAGCCTTCCCTCACCAACCTAGCTGAAGTAGTATCCCGTTACTTTTTATCCCCTGAAACCTATTTTATTTTACTTCAAAGCCTATTAGCTACCTGATGTGTGTGTGTGTGCGTGTGTGTGTGTGCGTGTGTGTTTGTGTGTGTGTGTGACTGAGTGTGCACACATGTATAATGTCTACTGTCTCCCTTACTAACATTTAAGCTCAAAGAAAGCACAGGCTCTGTTCTGTTCCCCACTGTTGTCACATTATGTGCAAACAGCAGGCTCTCAAAAATATTTGTTGAATGAATGAATGATGGTAATTGGTTTTATTTTTGTTGAGAAAATAATGACAAAACACTACTAGAATTCAGTAAGGCTTTCAAATAAATTCATATGCAATCACAAGAGCATTACACACATACTTTGGTGGTAGAAGGAGTACAGTGTTCATAATTCAAGGTTCAATAACAACTACTGAAGGAATGGGGCCTTCTTGTATTTCTCGGCCCCTTCCCATATCCTTCCTCCGACATTCATTAATTCTTTCCATAAATGGTTACTGTGTACCACTAAGCCAGAGAGTATTCCGGACATTAAGAATACAAAGATAAGTAAGACAAGGTAATTCATGAGACATAAAAATAATACCCATAGAGTACGACATGTAATAGAGATATATAAGTTGTAACATAACAGAGGAAGTAATCAACAAATACTTGCAAAATCAAATACAAAAGATATTCTTCACTTTACCTTATATATGAAATGAGGGTATTAAGTCTGAAAATGTTACAGTAATTTGCTACCATGAGATAAGCTAGCTTGAGAATGAAATCAAAACAAGGGGAATGACAGAGCAGAACGAATCACAGAGAAATTGAGCCAAGGTCCTTGATGATTTCAGGCTGGATGAAGCCCTAGCTAAAGTTCAACTACAAGATCTAATCATGCCTTTTATTGTTTAAGCAGTTTGAATTTGGTTTTCTGTCACTTGTAATATAAGAATACAGATGAATCTCAGTGAATTCTTTCAAAAACCAAAGCATTTGCTATTTCAGTGTATAGGGTTACTACCGGCATTTTGGAAGGGACAATTCTTGTTTTGTGGGCAAACATCACAGGACACTCAGTGTACCTGGTCTCTACCCGGTAATTGTCAGTAGGACCTCACAATCACTATGACAACCAAAAATATCCCCATATATTTCCAAATACCTCCCACCTCCAAGGGGAACCACAAATCTATTCCCTAATAGTTGTTATATATATATCCATTTCTCACAGTGCATGCGTAAATGTACTTAACAACAACCTTAAAAGAACTGGGATATACCACTCAAATATCCTAATTTTATATAATAATCCAATTTTAATCAGTCATCCATGACTATCTAAATGATTGGCCAAAATCCCATGTATAGCTTATATCAACTCAGTGCTTTAAGTTTGCTAATACTATCTGAAAATTCTCATTTATTTAAGCTTACTTCTCCACACAATACTATCAAGATACGTCACTGACATTGTTGGTTACCTTCCCTGTAGCCATTCAGCTAATTTCCTTCTAGACTGAAATGCCAGATATTGGTTTTTCCAGCTCCCTTGCAACTACGGCATAAGCATGCCAGGATGACATCTGATACAGGGCTTCAGTGAAGGGTTTACTTGTCCCATCAAGAGATGGGAGGGCAAACTTCCTCCTGTCTTTGGTGGCTATGTAAGCATGTGATGCCTGGAGCAGAAAGAGCAACATGCAACCATGAGAGGATAAACCTGAGCACAAAGGTCAGCAGCTGTGGATACAGATTAAAAGCACGTGGATCCTTGATAACATCATTGTGCTGTTAAACTGACTCACCATGGACTCCTCCAACTCTGAACTTCTTTCTATGCGAGATACTGTTTAAATCACTGTTAGTTCAGTATTACGTATCCTGGGGCCCAACTAATTTAAGGTATGTTCAAGCTCTGATATCTGAATGAAAGTGGGAGAAGAACCAAGATGACTACAAGGTTTCAAGACTGGGTGGCTGAGAGAAAGGTGGTTAGAAAAAGGAAATCAGGAGGAAAGGGAATATATATACCTTCACACATGCACATGTAAACACATTAGGTGAGGGTAGGTGAATGGAAATCAGATTGATTCAGTGTGGTATGAGGTAAGCTTACATTAGTATATCTAAGGTAGAGATATATATAGCAAGGGGTAGAAGGGAAGTAGAGTTACAGCACTGAGAAACACACAAAAATGATGACTTACATCATTTAAAAGAGGACATGATCACCAAGAGAACAAACACAGTGAAAAGCAAAGAAACCCCTGAAAACGCTTGCTATCTCCCCATGATCCATTCCACCTCCCTCTCATTTTAGATGGGATTTATCCACAGATTAGGCCAATTAGAATAGTTCCATCCCTCTTGACAAAGCTATTGTGACAGACTTGGCAGCATGATCTTCTCCGTTTGTTCAATCAAAGTAAAGCTTAGGACTTTTGGGAAAAGGCTAGGAGAAGAGAAGCCTTCTCTCTTTGGAAGTCAACGAAGAAGGGTTTAACACGAGCATTGCCGACACCTGTCTTTTTCTAGAAGGGAAGCCAGTCTGAGCATGAAGCCCAAACAGGAGGACAAAGTTTAGCAAAAAGCAGAAAAACAGAACCTCTCCCCTGATAACAAAGCTAAGTTTATGAACAAACTACTCTTTAAACCAATTCTACCTATGCACGTGACAATTACCTGAGCTAATAAGTTTCTTTTAAGTCCAGTTTGCATCCTAACTGATGTAGGAAACAGCTATGTTTAGCGGGGAGAGCATAATCAAGACAGTGCAGGAAATGCAAAGAAGTTTTCAGAGAAGTAAGAGAATCAGGAAGTGCAATGCACAAGAACCAAGAAATCAGATCATTTTATTCCTTTAGAATATATTTCAAAAATGGTCTAAGGAAACCAAGGATGACTGAGGAAAGGCCATTAGATTTGGTAATTAAACTGTCATAGGTGACTTTTAAAGAAGCAATTTCAGTGCTGAAATGGTAAAGGAAGTCAGAGTGTAAAGGAAAGAATAATTTATATTTTTAAGAACTCCATAATGTACCAAACCCTTGGAAAGACATGTAACATGGGTTAAACTCCTTCTATTACAACTCTGTGAGGTAACTGTAACATTCTATTTTATAGATAAAGAATAGAGTCTCAGTAGTAACTTGCCCACAGACACATAGCCAGTAAATTGGTTTTAGCAGACTTCAAAACCAGATCTATGTGGCTTAAAAATCAATGTTCTTCCTACTATACCAGGCTCCTGGGATTAAAGAATAAAAATACAGTGGCACAACAGGCTCAAGATTCAGACTGGCCTCCTTGAATTGCACAGCACAGAGCACTGTATTTTGACAGCCCTGGAAAAGGTATACATAAACATGTATATAGGCTAGAGAGGGAGAGACTGAAAAAGGAGTGATATTGGACAATTATGGAGAAAGAAAGATGGAGAGGGATGATCGTGAACACATCTGGAGAGGGTTGCTCTTGAAAAAAAAGGAAGGACATTTCTTCTCTTGGGATATGAGTAAATAAGGAAATGATACCAAGATAGAAAAGATTATACCTCAGATGACTGAGATTTTTCTCAGGAAAGGAAGAGTTATTTGCTATAAAAACCTTCAGGAAATAAGACAAAAAGGAACACAATCAACACTAAAGATCCAGCAGATAAGCAGAACACTAATTGGTATGGAAGCAAACCAATATCCTCACATAACTGTCTCTTGTATCCTTCAAGATTTCTGGGATCAAACTGACAAAGCTAGTGATGAGACTTGTTCAGGACAGGGGACTAGAAAGATAAATCTACAGAAAGTAAAGCATTCTAAAGCATCAATGACAGCTTGGTAAAAACTGATGACCATGGGATCCTAGTTACACAGGAAGGCAAATGAGTTGCAGCAGTAGGCTAATGGGTTGAATGAACAGAGAGACAAAGAGGGGTGTTTTCCTAAAGAGAGAAAGAGGGGGGGAGAGAGAGAGAGAAAAAACAGGTTCCATTAAGAGTGGAAGAGTGATTGTTTGTGTCCAGAAAGGTCTCAACACAATGCCCGGGGCAGTGAGCCACTGACTGGTGCTCAGCAGTCCCACATCCTTTCAGCTTAAAGCACAAAACTGAGAGACAACCAGCTCTAAAAACATGCAGTCCTTGGTTGTAGAAAAGTGAAGGCTAGCAACAAACAAATGAATAAATTAGACCATACAGGAATCAAACATTAAACTACCTCCTCTCCTTTTAAAATGAACAATTCTAGCTCCAAAGTCAAAAGTCTACAATAAAGGGTAAGGCAGATGTGTGTCATGAAGAAGAATGAAAAGTTAACAAATCTGTCCGGCCAATTGTAACCCACCTGTTAAAGATTTTTAGTATAGAATTCAAATAGGGCAAGGATAGTTTGTGCTTTAATAACTTTGGAGAGCATCTAGCAAAGCTTCAACAAAATGATATCACTCAATTTAATGTTAATTTTAAAAGGTCCACCCATTTGCAATCTCAATGGACAAGCTGCCATTTATATTTATAACCTCATTTTTACCATTCTGGGGCTCTTGATACATCATCCAACTACAGGAAAAGATGGGAGAATCAGCCATGGCAACTTCCTCCCCTACCACTTCGATCCTGCAGTTTGCACTTATGAACTCTGGCAAGGTACCATGTTATTTAGGACAACTTCTTACACCACTAATTCTGACTACTCTTGCCCCAATATTAAAGGAAGGAGAAATGAGACTGGCACAGGCTAAATTTAACAGAAAATATCAAGTACTATACAGATTGTTAAGTAGTAGCAACAACTGAGAATCCAAGAAATTTGAGAAGTTTTGAGTTTAAAAAGCTTTTTCTCCATTTTAGTCCTTTCTAAATAAAACAAAGGGCTTGGACAGTATGGGATTCTAAGGCTTCAGTGGACAATGTAAGCTAACACTGAATAAAAGAATCACTTAAATCACCCTTTCTTGTACTATTACATTTCTTACATTCATAAAGCCTTCTTTTTAAGATACGAACACTTCCCAATTCTTTCCCTAGATCTAGAACACTTACGCCCCCCGCCCAAAGTTTACAGACCAGATTTGCGATAGTCAGAAAAAGATTAATTTAGATGATCAATCATTTGCCGTCACCGGCACCATTCCTCAACTCTACAGGAGTTCGATGGGTCAAGGAGTCAAACTCTCCCAAACCATCCCAGTCTCCTGGGGACTGATTCCCCCAACAAGGTGAACAAAACCCACTGGCCTCTGGATAACAAGCTTTTTCTTTGTAACTCTGCAGGCCAGGCTATCGGCTAAGCTTCCCAGACAGTTAAAAACTTTTAAAGGAAGCAAGAAGATCGAAACCAGGAAGATGGGGAGGCGATTAAAACAGGAGGACGACCCACCCACCTAACGCGAAGGAGAGACCGCTTGCAGGGCTGACGCTTCACTAGGAGCCAGGAAAGGTGCGGAGGGCGTCAGGCGTCGCAACCCCCACCCACTGGGTGAGAACGGAGGACCTGCAAAGCCAGGGGCCAACTGGAGGCCTGAAAGGGGGCGCGGGGCGGGGAGGGGGTGGGACGTGGACACAAGGGAGCGGCAGAGTCCAGCTAAGCACCACTACGGTCTAAGCACCGGCGGGGCAAAGCCGACAAAGGTCTGCCAAAGGAGGAGACGCCGAAGCTTGCAGCTTCACTCACCTGCCAGACGTTCGCCCCGCGGACAGAAGAACGGACGCAGCCCCGGCGCTTCCTCTCCTGCCGGACACAGCCCCTGCCGCCGCCGGAGCTCCAGGACCCGAGAGGACAGGGTGGTGCCGAAGCAGGCAACGCGGCGACCGGACCCGAGCCGAGGGAGGCGTACATAGGGGGCACCGGGGGGCTCGAGAAGGCAACTCTGTGCTTCGCCTTCCTTACCGGTAGCCAACAATGCTTCCCAGGAACAGCATCCTGCCAGCCTCAGCCCACTGCTCCCGGGCCTTCACCCGCAGCTCCCCCCCCCCCACCCCCCAGCAGCGGCCGGGTTTCCGGCGGCCACACCCCGCCCCCTCGCTACTTGGCCTCCGCCATCTTGTCGGAAGCGGGGAGAATGCAGTGCGCAGGCGTGCGCCGAGGTTGCGGGCGTACCCTAGCCTCGCGGAGAGGGAACTATATAATGCGCAGCCGTATCGGCCGCTGCGCCCGGCTGCGGTGTTCCGCTTCGGCGTCGCTGTCTTCTGTCTAGCCCGGGTACTGCCGGCTTTTCCTGAATTGTACTGCGGCCAAATTAATAAACCCTTCTGCCCACCCCACAGTCATTCTGCAAAAACCTATCTCGTGCCTACTATATGCCAGCTCCCAGGCTAGGCGCTGATGATAGATTAGTAGAACTCGGCTCCAGCGCTAAGGATGCTCATAATCTATTGAAAAAGCGAACTTTTCTTCTAGTGAAAGGGAGAGTAATTTCCTAATTTCTTGTTTTGTAACTGCACACGACCTCCTCTCTCTTGCCCCCGCAATTTTAATTCAAAACATACCTCTTCTAGGAAGTCCTCCCTCTCACACTGTTTGATCAGTTCTTTTACCTTGCGTTACCTCTTTAGCTTTATTTCATTCAGCATTAATTCAACAAATATTTGAGTTTCTATTATATACTAGATATGATTCTAGGTTTATAGCAGTAAGGAATATAAACTCATGGGACTTACATTCTAGGGGAGAAAATAATAAAAGACTAAAAGAAATCAACAAAATAACGGTCGATAGTGAAAAGGGATGGGAAGATAACAAACCACGAAAAGATGATGGAGAGTGAGAGGTGGTAATTAACGAGCGATCTCTCCAGAGATGACACTTGATCTGAGGCCTGACTGACCATAGGAGCCAGAAGTCATGAGACCATCTGGGGCAGAGCCTTCCAGACAGAGGAAACAGCAAAAGCAGAGGCGTGAGGTGGGAATGAGACCAGCACTTAAGGGACAGAAAGAATAGGTGGCATGGACACCTGGGGAGGAAATGAGGTCAGGGGGAGGCAGGGGCCAAATTAGGTAGGGCATTGAGGCCATGGTAAGAGTTGGAGTTTACTCCAAGCGGCCCCTCTGTCTCGGTGACACTGCCCGAACTACTCCTCCTCAGTCACTTCTAGCTCCTGACTGCCTCACTGCACGTGCTGATTCCACTGTCCTGAAGACCCTTGCTCTGGTTCTTTACACATCTAGCTTGTCATCTTTCATGTTTCAGTTTAAATGTCACCTCAGAAAGGCTATCCTTCCTAAACTAAGTCTCCCTCCTGCCCTCTCATTAGTCTCCATCATTGCACCTGATCATTTCTTCCAGGGCACTCAACATATTTTTAAATTATATGTTCATTGTTCTTCACTGGCTCTCCACTAAACTGTGAACTCCACAAGAGAGGGAAGATGTTTCATGTACCAGTGAATACCCCATGCCTAGCTCCATGCCTGGCATGGGTGGTCACTCAATATGTTTGTTGTAGTCATGAATGTGGAAGTTTGTCAGCACCTAAATAGTCAATGGTATACTACATTGTTTTGCACTTGTTGGTTTTTAAAATTAAATGCAAGTCATTTCCTGTTTATGTCTCCTCTGCTAGATTATAAATAGGAATGAGAGAGAGAGGGGGAGAGAGAGAGAGAAAGAGAATGAGATGAAGAAGAGTAGGTGATGGTGGGGTAGTGGGCAGAGATTGTATTGCATATTTTTTTAAATAAATTTATCTTATTTATTTATTTTTGGCTGCGCCGGGTCTTCGTTGCTGCGCGCAGCCTTTCTAGTTGCGGCAAGCAGGGGCTACTCTTTGTTGCGGTGCGCGGGCTTCTCGTTGCAGTGGCTTCTCTTGTTGCGGAGCACGGGCTCTAGGCGCATGGGCTTCAGTAGTTGTGGCTCGTGGGCTCAGTAGTTGTGGCTCAAGGGCTCTAGAGCTCAGGCTCAGTAGTTGTGCTGCATGGCCTTAGTTGCTCCGCAGCATGTGGGATCTTCCTGGACCAGGGCTCAAAGCTGTGTCCCCTGCATTGGCAGGCGGACTCCTAACCACTGCACCACCAGGGAAGCCCTGTATTGCATATACTGATATTTGCAGGACTAGGAGGACGAAGGCTTCAATTTAATGGAGCACCTATTATATGTGCTGTGTACTCTGCTGGACACTTAAACCTCACTACACCCCTGCTAGGTAGTTATCCTTGTTTTTATACATAGAAAACTTCAGAGAGATTAAGTCACTTGCCCAGGGTTCTACATTAAGAGATAGTGCCGAGCCTAAAGCCCATGTCCTTCCCATCTAGAGAAACTGGATTTCAAGATGGGCTTGTTTGGTGATTTAAGTCTGTGTCATTAGCAGGCTCTCATTAGCGATTTCAGCTACTGCCATTTAAGAATCCCAATCATACTGCTATTCTTGTACAGGATCTCAACAAAGGGCCTGATTGGAAACTGCTGTCATTCTTTTCTTTCAGACTAGAGCAGAACTCATTTTACCATTTCCTTTTCATGTCTTTTTAAAATTTGTATTTCTTTTTATTAATAACTTTTATATGTTTGATCAAGGGAAAAGAGGAGATACAGAAAAATGGGTGCATTCCCTAAATGCTAGCTGCATCCCCTCAGTTAGGCTTGTTACTGAATGACTAACTCTTTCATCTAGGTCCCAAGTAATACTTTAGTCATCAGAGACAGTTCTCTGGCAAAGAGTGACAGGGTTACTGCAACAGTCACTTATCCCATCTACTCATCAGAATTATACACCATCGTTTCCCTCTAAACAGGATAGCTGCCTCAGGATAGCTGTGAGGAGCTACTAGAAAGGATGGGGCCACTATCTTATACCCAGGGCCATTCAGTTTTTATATGAAGGCCATTCAGTTTTTTATACTGTTAACTCACAATAACACACACTTGTCCACCAAACCCAGTTAGTCCATAAGCAAACCAAGTAGTAGGTGGGAATATATACCGAAAAAGACTCCTCCGCCTTCTACCCCACTGTAGTATGATTCCTCCTTAGAATAAATCCTGGAATCAAGGCAATGTCTTTGGTTTCTATGGTATTCTCTCCTCTTATGGTTAACATCTGTTATGGGTTGAATATTCCCCCACCCCTCAAAAGATATGTTGAATTCCTAACCTCAAGTACTAACCAGTATGAACTTATTTGGGAGTAGGATCATTGCAGATGTAATTAGTTAAGTTAAAATGAGGTCATACTAGAGTAGCGTGGACCCCTAATCCAATAACTAGTGTCCTTATAAGAAGACAGCCATATGAAGAAAGAGACACACAGGAAGAAAGCCATGTGATGACAAAGGCAAAGATTGGAGTTATGTGGCTACAAGCCAAGGAACACCAAAGTTTGCTAGCCAACCATGAGAATTTAGGAAAAGGCAAGCAAGGATTTCTCTACAGGTTTCAGAGGAAGCATGGTCCTGTCAGTACCTTGATTTCAGACTTATAGCCTCCAGAACTGTGAGACAATAAATACCCATTATTTTAAGCTACCCAGTTTGTGACACTTTGTACAGCAGCCCTAGAAACAAATACACGATCATATGTGTGTGTGTGTGTGCGTGTGTATATATATATATATATATATATATATATATATATGTATGTTAGGGCCTGAAGTATAGGAAAGAGGTGGGGATGAGCAGTGAGGAGGTCTGGGTTACTGTCTCAATTTGGCAGCAACCAGTTGCAAGACTATGGGGCCAGTCCCTCCACCCCACGGAGCAAGTCTCCTCATCTGCATGAACAGGAATTATGATAGCTGCTCTGCCTACCTCAGAGCTCTGCAGCGATAGCTAACAAGTATTCCTCCAGAGATGATATAACCAAGATGACCTGACAGTTACTGAGAAACAATTATGCAAAAAAACAGGGTTCCTGCCCTGGGGAATTTTACAGTCTGGTTGAGGAGAAAGGTACTTTCCTGTGATAATATAACTAGCACAGGTCAAGTGTCAAGTGTGTAGTTTGGATCTGATTCACTGTTGATATGGAAAGAAGAATCATTGTGGACAGGGGTGGAGAGGAGAGAACTCATGAAGAACCTTAGCAGAAAAGGCATTCGTTAGAAGAATATTGGGTGCCTGCAGGATATTCAGGAGCAACACTCAACATTATGCCCAGAACTGGTCCCGAGGAGCCACCCCTGTATCCACTGCTGGATACAGATAACCAAAACTGGGACCACCAACACCACTTGACCTAGACACTGGCTGATGTCACTGCTGCCCTTGGAAACAGATACAGTTACTATTGCTGCCACTACTCTCATTAGAACAGAGGGTCACTGTGACTTCACCATGCTAGCTGTCAGTCCCAAGCCTGGGGACAAATGATTGACACAACCCAGGCACATGTTAACACTCTAGCTCAATGCTGTCCAATAGAAATATAATGCATGCCATATACATAATCCTAAATTTTCTAGTAGCCACATTAAGAAAATTAAAGAAAAAGGTGAAATTAATTTCAACAACATATTTTATTTAAGCCAATATATCCAAAATATTATCATTTCAACCTGTGACGCTACTGCATTTCATGTGCTCCGTAGCTACATGTGGCTAGTGGCTATCATATATGACAGCACAGCTCTAACTGATAGGGAGGCTGGAAGAATGACCGCATGGACTTTGGATTTCCATTGTGAGAGGTGGGCTCTGCTTCATGAGGAAGGCAACTTCCCAGACACCAGAAGAGGGTTCAGATGCAGTCTTGTGAATGGAAGACAAAGTTGAAGGAAAACAAAGACTGGATTGTAGAGAAAGGGAAATGGTAGTGTAAGGACTTTCATTATCAGTCTTATCCTGTAGTGACTGGGAACCACAGAGGGTTTCTGAACTGGGGAAATCCTTTGAAAAGTTTAAGAAAAGTACCATGCAGATACAGGTATAACTTTAAGAATACTAAAAGTGGAATTAGAATCCTGGATTTTAGTTATGCTTCCTATCTGTGCAGCCCTAGGCAGGTTGTCCCTCTGGATCTGTCTTCTCATCTTCAAGGATGGGGATGATGATATCTGTCTCTCAGGCTTGTTGTGAGGATTAAATGAAATATTGTGTGTGAAAATGCATGGCACCTACCAAGCACTCAATAAATGTTACTCAAATCTGTATGAATCTGAGTATTAGAGATCTAGATAAAGAGCAAAGAGGTTGAACTATTTCCCCAAAGCCAAGATGAACATTCTAGAGTGAAAAATCAGAAATATGTATTTCAGATACTTCAATTCTGTCTCAGCTTGAACAAGTTAAAAAAATGGACTTGTTTCCTAAGTAGCCCATTTCTTCCTTGAAGCTTTTACTGGTCATTCCTGGCTGAAGGTGTTCTCTCCTTCCACGGTCCCGGGTTCTCCTTTGGGCAGTATGACATGGTGTGTTGGGCTCATGCCTCATCTTCTTCACCAGGTACATACATGAGGGCAGAATCCATGTCTCATTCATCTTTGTATCTATGCCCTACAATGCCTTGAACTGGAAGCATCCAAACAAACAAGATCAGCAAAATTTGATAATTTTAGAACTTGGTTGATGAGAACCATGAATATCCATTATACCATTCTCAGTGCTTTGGGGTATACTTGGAAACTTTCATAATAAAGAGTTAAAAAAAAAAAGACATCCGAGAAACTTCTGCTTCAAGATAGCAGAGTAAGTACAAGTGTTTACCTCCCTTCTCTCTGTATCCCATTAAAATGTCAGCAGGGCTTAATTTTCAATGAAACTAATGAAGGTTAAGCTTCAAAGACCCCCATTTGCACAGGCCCTTTCCAAGGTCCTGGAAGGTGCCTTAGCAATATGTTCATGTGTTTGTACGATTTTCTAAAACCTGCAAAAGTAATATATTTCAACCACAATTGGTTAAGGGCATTGTCTCTTCCTACTCTGATTTCCCCTCTATCACAGCTCTCCTTGTGTCAGGTAGTATTAGAGTGGTTGGAGTCATTTTGGGATCCAGTTAAAGGAAAGTTGAGCTTGGGATACAATTTGTTAGAATTGAGTGGGAGAATATTTATATGATTCACAGTCACTTCTGTGAGTAGTATTTTATTGCTAGCCATCCTTGCAGAGGAATAGCTTCCAGGAATACTCCTCCAGCCATTGTCTGACTTTCCCAGCATCGTAACACCAAGGTGCAGGGCCAGAGGTTGTGTTGCAATATGAACACATCCTATGGTACTTGTACCAGAAGTAAGTACAGAGCCAGAAGCTAGTCTGTAGAAAATTCTTCCAAATTTTATAGCTCCTATAAATGAAACCTAATAGAAACGTCCCCAAATGTGACTACAATCTTAAAAAATTACAAGATGCCAAGCTAAAAAAAAAAAAAACCTATCAGTAATAAAAAATTTTTTGATCAACCATACTTGAAGAAACACTGAATGATCTGTTCAATTGATACAAATATGATAAAACAAAATCACTGTCATATGCAGAGGCAAGTAAAGAGCATCCAGACAAAAAATGTAGGGAAAAAGTATTATAGAAGTATGTCAGGCAGTAAAATAATAAACATACTATATTGTTTTTTGGATTTTGTGATATTTGTGGATTTTATGTTAGCATTCCAAAATGTATAATTTATTGTGATTTTTTTCTCATTCTAAATTAATATTTACTTCCTTACTTAAATTTGTATTCAAATTTTCTATTTTTTCTCTTACACAGGGACTCCAAAATTGATCTCTCATAAAACATTGATACCTGAAATTATAATTGGGGACTTCAACATCCCCCTCTCAGCAACTGATAGAACTAAGAGTCAGAAAATGAGCAAAGATATAGAAGACCTAAACAACACAATCAACCAACAGGATCTAAATGACATTTATAGACATTCTACCCACAATAGCAGAATGCACATTTTTTTCTTCAAGCACTGATAATAGACCAAATGCTGGGTCAGAAAACAAATGTTAACAATTTAAGAGAATTGAAACTATACAAAGTATGTTCTCTGACCATTATGGAATTGAATTAAAAATCAGTGAGAGAAAGGAAACAGGAAATTTTCCACATACTTGGAAATTAAACAACACCCTCTAAAATCATACCTTTTGGGGAATCCCCTGGTGGTCCAGTGGTTAGGACTCCGTGCTTTCACTGCTGAAGGCCCGGGTTCAATCTCTGGTCAGGGAACTAAGATCCCGCAAGCCACGCAGTGCAGCCTAAAACAAAAAAATATCACATCTTGTCAAAGAAGAAGTCTCAAAGGAAATTTAAAAGAATACACAGAACTGGGACTTCCCTGGTGGTCCAGTGGCTAAGACTCTGTGCTCCCAATGCAGGGGGCCCAGGTTTGATCCCTGGTCAGGAAACTAGATCCCATATGCCACAACTAAGAGTTCACATGCCTCAACTAAAGATCTCACATGCAGCAACGAAGATCCTGCATGCCACAACTAAGACCCAGTGCAGCCAAATAAATAAATAAATATTTTAAAAAAAAAGAATACACAGAACTGAATAAAAATAAAAATACAACATTTCAAAATTTCTGGGTTACAGCTAAAGTAGTGCTGAGAAGGTAATTTATACATTAAATATTACTCAGAAAAATTGGAAAGATTACATTAGGAAAGTCTCATATCAATAACCTTAAGAAGCTAGAAAAAAGAAAGAGCAGAAATCAATGACATTGGAAAACAAAATAAAACAAAACAAACAAATGCAACAAAAAGCTAGTTAATAGACTTCCAGCAAGACTGCCAAAGGGAGAAGACACAAATCATCAATATCAGTAATTAAACAGTTTATCATTACAGTTCCTGCAGCCTTTAAAGGAGTAATAAGGGAATATCACAGACACCAATAACTTATAATTCAACAACTTAGAATAGACCAATTCTACACACCACCAAAACTCAAACAAGATGAAATAGAAGAGTCCTATAACCATTAAAGAAATTGAACTTGTCATTATAATTTCCTGGAAAAAGAAATGGAGAATCCTTGCAAGTATTCTGAGAAAAATTAGCACCAATTTTATACAATCTGTTCAGAGAACAGAAGAGGAAGGAATACTTCTCTATTCACTTTATAAGGCCAATATTACTATGATACCAAAATTAGATAAAGACATTACAATAAAGAAAACTACAGACCGTCTCCCTTAAACTTAGATGAAAATATCATCAATAAAATATTAGCAAATCAAATCCAACACTGTATTAAAAAACATACATGACCAAGCAGGACTTATTCCAGGTATGCCTGACTGTTCAACATTAAAAAAAAATCAATCAATGTAATGTACATATCAATAGGCTAAAGAAGAAAAACCATATGATCGTTATCAATTGATTGAGAAAAGCATTTGACAAGGTCCAAATCCAAAACCTATTCATGACAAAACCTGGACCTGCTCCCTGACCAATAAGTGTACATAAAAGGGAAAACATCCATGAATGTTGAGAATGGGAGAGTGTTCCATCAGTTCATGAGAGATTTTTGACAAGTATCTGTAAGACAGGAAGTGACAGAAGAACCAAGGTGGAGGAAAGACTCCAGCCCAGAACATAAGGGGAGGAAGACGCCAGTGGAGGACCACAGCAGAGGTGGTTGCTAGTTCTTCTTGGAGAAGTCTAGCAAAGATACAGTTTAGCCAGTCATGGTTACAAACAGAAATGGGATATGGAGCACTGTCAACACTAGTGCTTCCCAACCATTTTTATGTCATGGCACATGTGGGAAATAATATGTGTAAGGGATGGTTTTGAGGAAGTGATTTCAGATCAACAACTTTCATATGACTTTGTCTCTAAAACTGATTTGCCTGAGAAGGCATCCGGAGTCATACTGGTTCTCTTTCTCGACTCCATTTTCACAATAGCTATCCCACCACTTTACCAAAGAGAAGCAAGCATTTCTCAATGATTCATTGCCCTGAATGCCAAGCAAAAGAATAATTTAACATTTATTAATGCCCTATTAATGCCCCCAGTCCATCTCATTAAGACATTGATTTCTAATTTTACTTTTTGTGCTGGTAATTTTTCTTTAATCAATAAGAATAATTTTAAAACACATTACCTTATGCTTACAAAAATAAAAATATAAGAAATTAAATTAAATTTGTTTCTGGCAGAGAAGTATGATAGGATTACTAATAAAGATTTTCAGACACTTCCACTTCTGGATAAGATGGAGTAATAAGTACCAGGTTCACCCTCAAGCTTTAAACAACCCAAAACTGGACGAAATATGTGAAGCAATGTTTTTGTTTGTTTGTTTGTTTTTGAGGCACTGGACACCTGGCAGTGGAGAACAGTGAGCTCTGAAAGACAGGAAGCAAATATTATACCTTAGATGTTTCTCTTGCCTGTTTGCTCTAAGGAGGCCAGCTGCCATGGTGTGAGCTGCTTTATGGAGAGGCCCATATGACATGGAACAGAGGAGGTCTCTGGCCAAAAGCCAGCAAGATACTGAGGTTCTTAGTCCAACAGTTCACAAGGAATGCAATCCCACCAACAATCATGTGAGTGAGCCTGGAAGTGGATCCTCTCCCAGTCAAGCCTTCAGATGATACCACAGCATTGGCTAACAGCTTCATAGAAAGACCTTGAGCTACAGGGAGCCAAGTAATTCATAAACTATGCTCAACTTCCTGACATATAGAAACTGTGAAATAATAGCTATTGTTTTTAGCTGCTAAGTCTTAGAGTAATTTGTTACACAGCTACAGATTAATACAGGAAGAAGATTAATACATGAGAAGGGATAAATTCCATTTCTAACACTGCTGGAATTGGACAAAGAGCAGGCTTAAAAATCTTCATCACATAACCAATTACACATTTTAACTCTTTGCCTTCTAGCTCTTGTACCTGCTTCAACTTTTCATTCATAATAGAATAAACTGCCATTTATCTAAGCTCCACCTATTCCTTAAAGCTTTCCAACTAAAGTGACTAAATGTAATAAAGTAAGCAGCCAGAGATACTGTGTTTTTCCATCTAATGATAGAAAAAAAGAAAACACTTCATCTGGGTAGAAATTGATAATTAGCCATATCCAATTCCTGGACATCTGGCTTTTAAATGAAACTGAACATAGTAATGTTTGTTTCCGGGGGCATTCTTTTACCGAAAATGCAACTTATTCTTTTGGTCTTTAAAAGGATAACATCAATGCACTTTTAAATATCAAGTTACCAAAGATTTGTCTCAATTTTTTTACATATTACCATGGTGTTACATGTTTATTGTAGAAAATCTGTAAACCACAGAAAATTGCAAGAAGAAGGAAAAAAACCTCACCATCCAAGATAATTGTTCACATTTTGATGACTATCTTCCCATATTTGACTTTAAAAATAAAAGGAATTTCAGAATAATATTTTTTCCCTGAACAACAAATCCTCATTAGCAACAAGAGAATATTTTAATGGATGAAATTTAATGAAGAACACCAAACCATTTATGCCACTGAAATCCACATCCATTTTCTCATACAGTTTAAGATGTGGCTGATGACACTGATATTTTAGCCCTGACAACCAGTCTGAATGGCTCAGGGAAATATCCCACAAGGCTAAAGCAGCCCTGGCAATATATTGAGGGTAGTGGCGCTTGGGGAAGCAACATAGGTTTGCACGCATTCTCCCTTCATACTGCCTCTGCTGCTACAGAATTTGTGGTGGGGCAGGGGCTCATAGCCTTGCACTCGGATCCTTAATTGGCTGGAGCCAGCTCAAAGAAGTGCTAAAAAACTGACTGTTAAATTTCAGGAATTTTGTGAGCTAGTTCTTAAACACAGTCATTATTAAAAATTCAATGATGTAAGCTTTCAATGAAATAAATTACACTCAGAGCAAAGGTCATACTCAAAACTCATCATTTTTAATTATTTTACTACATTTTGCTGTTGCCTGTGTTCCTGATGCTGTTTCCATCTACTGTATCTGGATGGTGGAAATAGTGTATAACGGTGTGCTGGAGGACTTCTCTTTGTCTAGTGATTTCACATTGGTAGTTTGGAATTGTTCAGTCTGAGAGTATTTAAACCATGGAAATAGAAGGATGCTCCAAATTTGGGCTCAATTTATTGTTTTGTTGATTGTATAGTGATGGAGAAAATGTTAATACTGTAGATTAAACTTAAAAATATGTCGTGTCTATAGCTGTTACATTGTGACTAGCACAAAGTTCAAGGAATTATTCCTCCAGTATTCAAAAACTATTATCAAATTCATCCAAGTCACTCAGGTCATTGGTGAATGAGTCAAGTTCCAACACATATCTTTGTTGTTTCACTTTCATCTTAATCATTAATGTCAGTGAAAATATCAGCCAGGATTCTTGTCAAAACTACACTTGTTTGTTATTTACAATGGTATGTTGGCTACAGATACAAAAGTTCAGCAAAAATCAATGAAACATTCACTGGGAATCAATTGGCTATATGGAATTCACACTAAAGAATAATGTATATTCTATTATTATTTATAAACTATGTGTTCTATATCCTTTATATCAGCAGAATTTAACATAAATCTGTGTGTGCATTCATGTGTGTGTTTCAGAAAGCTGGTTGTTAATCATTTACTAATACACTTCTATTCAGAGCAAATGCTTCCCTTTGCCCCACTCACCATAGCCTCCAGCAGATCCCTTTCAGCTAGGCACAGACTGATAAATCAGTAGGGAAAAGAAGTGAAAGAAAAGAGCTGGGGGGAAAGCAGAAAAGGGAGGAAGAAATAGAAAAGAAAGAAAGGAAAGAGAAAGTTCTCCTTGTCTTGTCTTTCAACATCAGTCAGCAGCTGTCTACGAGAAAGGAGACAAACCACTGCACAACCCGTGTGACCTGGAATAACAAACATGTGTGGGATTAGCTGGCAACCCCAATTTTAGAGAGCTAAGAAGCCAGCAGTCTCCGTCAACAGTGACCATGCTGACTCTGGGTCAGAGGTTGTTTTAGGGTTTTTTTGTTTGTTTATTTTTAACATTTAAAAAATTTAGGTATAATTTATACACAGTAAAATTCCTCATAGAGTACAGTTCTATGTGTTTTGACAAATGCATATAGTCATGTAACTACCACTGCAATCAAGATATAGAACATTTCCATCATCCCCCCAAATTCACTTAAGCCTATTTGTGATCAACCCCTCTCCCCATCTCCAGATGCTGACAGCCACCAATGTTTCCTATCCTCGTTTTGTTTTGTTTTCCAGAATGACATTTAGAAGGACTCATATAGTATGTAGCCTTTTGAGTCTAGCTACTTTCACTTAACATAATGTATTAGAGATTACCTCATGTTGTTGCATGCATCAGTAGTTCATTTCTTTTTATTGCAGTATACAGATTGCAGTATACAGTACCACAGTTTGTTACCCATTCACTGGTTGAGGAACACTTGCGTTGTTTTTAGTTCAGAATGATTATGAATAATTCCACGTGTTTATTTACTTACTTAAAGACTTTTTTGGAAGAGCAGATTTAGGTTCACAACAAAATTGAGAGGAAGGTACAGAGATTTTCCACATATCCCCAAGCACCTTGTTACATGAATCACCTTCTGCATTATTAGCATTACTCACCAAAATGGTCCATACATTTGTTACCAAGTATGAAACTACCGTGACACATCACAATCACTCAAAGTTCATATTTATCTTAGGTTCACACTTGGTATTGTACATTCTGTGGGTTTGGACAAATGTATAGTGACATATAGCCGTAATTAGAATATCATACAGAGTATTTTCACTGCCCTTAAAATCCTCTGTGCTCTGCCTATACCTTTACCGCCCCTCCCCAAGAAACAGTGATGTTTCTATTATTGCCATAGAGTTGTCTTTTCTAGAATGTCATATGATTGGAATCATACAGTATGAAGCCCTTTCAGATTGGCTTCTTTCACTTAGTAATATGCTTTTAAGTTTCCTCCATGTCTTTTAAGGACTTGATAGTTTATTTCTTTTTAGTGCTGAATAGTATTCCATTATATGGATGTATTACAGTTTATTTATTCATTTATCTACTAAAGTACATCTTAGCTGCTTCCAAGTTTTGGCAATTATGAATAAAGCTGCTATTAACATCTGTGTGCAAATTTTTGTGTGGATATGTTTTCAATTTCATTGAGTAAATACCAGCATGATTAATGGATTGTATACTAAGAGTAAGAAACTTACAAAACTTAGTTTTGTAAGAAACTGCCAAACTGTCTTCCAAAGTGGCTGTACCATTTTGTATTCCCATCAACAATGAATAAGAGTTCCCATTATTCTACATCCTTGCCAGCATTTGGTGTTGTCAATGTTCCAGATTTGGTCTTTCTAATAGGTGTGTAGTGGCACTTGTTTTTTATGATTGAGTTTAGAGAACTCTTTACATATTCTGGATACAAATCTTTTAACTGACATGCATTTTACAAATATTTCCTCCCAGTCTGTAGCTTGTATTTTCATTTTGCGGTGTCTTTTGAAGAGGAGAAGTTTAAAATTTTGAAATCCAAATTATCAGTTGTTTTTTAAATAAAACACGTTTTTGGTGTTATATCTAAGAAAACTTGCCTAACTCAAGGTCAAAATGTTTCTCCTATGATTTCTTCTAGAAGTTTTATAGTTTATAGGTTGTACATTTATGTCTATTATCTATTTTTGCACATAGCACAAGATAAGGGTAGAGGTTCCTTTTGTTGTTGTTGTTGAACATGGACGTTGTAAATTGCTCACCAGTTCCCAGGGGTTAGTAAATTCCTGAGACAGGAAGCTTGGAGGAAGGCTCAGGCCTATTCTTCTTCTACCTTGAACTGGAGGGAATGGGAAGGCAGGCAGCTGCTAAGAAAGAGAGGCGTTATTTCCTTTCACTCTAGTGGCAGGAATAAAAAGCTTTAAGAAAATTATTATTGAAGCAAGAAAAGTCTTCTATTACAGGGCTATCTTCCCTCCTATACTAGTTCACATACCTCCCCCCCACCCCACACACACACCATAACCAGGTGTTACTTATCTAGTATTCTGAGGCGGAAGAGAGATCAACTATTTTTGTAAAAATATTTTATGCTGGGATGTAGAATGGAGGTCACTTTGAAATACAATAGCATCATCTCTTCTTTTGTGTGCAGTTTCATTTCCCAAGTAATAGGGTTTTTTTTCAAACAGAATTTGCTTTGACCTAATCCTTTAAATTGTACGTGCAACCAAGCAATATGTGTACAAAGGTGAGTACATATTAATTCTAAAACTGATTCTATTTCTTAAATGTTTTACTCTTCTCAAATGCTTACTGTAGTGTATTATTTATGTTTCAAACCCCTTTACTCATCCATGCTGTCTCAGTAAAACATTAAGAGCATAGCATTACATTAATCTCCACAGCAATTAATATCATAAACCCCAGATTATGGCTTTGTTATTAAATGTAGCAGATGGGAGACAGAGCTGAGAAAAACAAAGCTCCCTTCAAAACATGGTATTTTAAAAAGTTATTAAAACTGATAGCGGAGGGAGTACAGGTGTAGTAGCTCAAAGTAACTTGCATGATATTTACCTAAATTCCTTATTTACTTCTAAGAAATGTGCTTAGGGCCAAAATCTTATCTCACAAATTAGCTCATAGGAGTTACATAAGAATGAAGTAGAACATTTTGGCAAAATCTCGCCATAAGGAACTACTTGGATGTATTGTTTCTAGGTGTATTACCCATAAATTGTTATTACAAACTGGCTTTTCAGGTATTAAACACAGAGGATGCTGGACTTGCCTTTAGTAAAATAACAAAAGGGCCCCTTTGGGTACCAGAATTTAATTAGTTTCTGGCTGAGGTTGGAGAAACATGATGCCCACCATTTGTTCCTGCTGGAGGAAACAGAAAGTTGCAGGGGAGGAGAAGAGGGGGAGAGGGTTCCATTGCTGTACTTAGAACCATCAAATCCTGATGCTAGGAATTTAGAAAAGGCAGCCCTACAGAGCACGGAGCTTCCCTTTCTCAGTGCTTTCTGAAACAAAGGAAACAAGCCAGATCTCAGATGGACTCTTGTCCTGGACTGAAAAGCTTGCAGAGGGCAGGGTGGCAGTGAGGGCGGTAGCATGGATTGGTTTAGTCTCCACTTCTGCCTCTAGCTCCTTGGCTGAAAGCTTTTAGACTTAGGGGACCAAAGACTTCTGGGTCCTTAAGGTCCCCAGGGAACCATTTGGGCGGGGTCATCCCAAGCAGCATTTGACTAAAATTACCAGAGTGTCAGCTGGATCAAAGTGATTCTGAAAATTGAGGCAAATTGCCTAAATAATTCTGTTCAAACATACAGCTGGCTGATGCAAAAGTAGTCTTTTTGGCTTATCTTAGATAACAATGAAAGTTATTCACATCATTTAGTAAGTATACGTGAGAATTAAAATAATGTTTTTAGGAAAATGTATATATTAATGTGGATGAAGTTGTTAGAATACATTTATCCACAGCATTTACTAAGAGCAGATGACAATGTCTAAAAGACAGACTCTGATGGCAAAATTGTAGAGTGAAGTATGAAATCTACACATACCTTAATCTCAGGGGTAAGAGTCATAATGGTGACTTCCTCCATTGGGCTGTTGGGAAGCGTGTAATATTTTGGGTAAAAGGGGGCTCTTTGAGGCAATCAGTGGCGCTAATATACCAAGAATACCACAACATCTTTCTTAAATTTTCTATCTTAGTTTACCAGGCTGAAGTTAGTGTTGGTATTAGTTAGTGAAGGTATTATTCTAATCTATATCCAAAGAGTTTACAATTCCTGGGCTCACAGAGCTCATGCTAATGCAAATTCCATCTTGTCATTCCACTATGTACTAGAGTGATGTGAGCTTTGCACTGGGCAAAGCTTCAAAGAGTTGGCAAGAAAATGAAGGGCCTGCCCCAAAGAATGTCCTGCTTCAGCCTCCACTGAGCAAAAATTCTTCAGTGGAGCATACCAGCTGCCCCAGAAAAGCAGAAGTACAAAATCCCTATCAGTGAGCCTAGAACCCACACTGTCCAACTTGAAAGTACATTGGTATTTGTTGAAGCTCACTATAGAACAGGCTATTGTCAAGTTCTCATGGTAAAAGACAAATAGAACCTCTTTTTCATTAGAAAGAAATGTTCATAATAAATATGATACATTTAAAATTGGATTTTATTGTGAAGATAGACTAGCTTTTTTTTTTAAGGTTAGCATTATCTTAATTTAAATATCTACAAAATGAGCTTCTTCCTTTGTACATTCAATGACTCTAGCTTATTTTCCCAAAATACATCACATAGTCAAACATTCCCACCAAGCTAAGAATAGGAACAAGCTGTTAGTAAGAGGGAGTGATGGGTGAGGACTAGACCTGCCAAGACTGAATGATTATAAATGATCCTAAGTTTAAAAAGGCAGAGATTTCCCCCCACTCCATTGTGTTATAACATCTTGCAACAGTAGCACAAATGCTTCTTTGATTTACAACCAAAATGGCAGTATTCCTTAGGTCTGGTGACTTAAAGAAGGAATTCTTCCCTGACCTCCTCCCGTAGTGGGGCATAGTGGGCCAGATGCAGCTCTCTTGCCCTTTGACTTCTTCAAAAGCAGATAATTGATTTTTTAAAATATCATGCTTTTCTTGTTTCTGATTAAGCAAAATGAAAGTTTATTACAAAGAGAATGTTGATTGGCTATTCCTCATCTCTGGTGAAGATGGAGAGCGAGGAATAGGGTTCAACTTCGTTAGAAGGAATTTAGGGTTGACGGAGGAAGAATTTCGTGAATCCAGGAGTTATGAGGCACAGAGCAGATCCTGATGAATGTGCTTTTCCTGTCCTTGGAGAACTTGCAGGAACAAGAAGACATACATTCACGGGGAGAACTTGCAGGGACAATATGGCATACATTTAGGAGGAAGGAGGGGGTGATAACTGTAGTAATGGACTCAGGAATGCAAAATATTAGTTACGGAATAACAGGCCACTCAGTTGCTAAGGAATCCTAAAAATAGGGATGAGTGACTGGCTGAGAGGGGTGGGGAGGAGTAGATATTTCCGTGGGTTTCATCGGGCAGCCCAGACCTGACAAAGGCAGTGCAGATCTGCTTCTGCAGCTGCAGCAACAGAGCAGCAGTGAGCATGCGCAGCTACCTGACCGCCGGCTATCTTGCAGAGCTATTCTCCACAGTGGCTGCACTTTCTTCCCGTGCAGGCCGGCCCCAAGGAACACAGACCTCAGAACCACAGTAAGGACTGGAGGCTCAGGTCCTATAGAACAGGGGTCCAGCGCTCCTCCAAGAACTGTACCCATTTACACATCCCCAGTCCCACTCCCATCTACTTTTCACACTGATCCTCCAGCTTGGAAATATTTTGCATTACAGACTCACACCCATCTTTCCACAGGGTGTAAAGCTGACTATTGGGGAAGTGATGAAAGGAATCTAAGGGTAAGGAGCAGAGTGGGAGATTTTATTTTAGAGGAAAGTAGTTTTTGTTTTCATCCTGGACAGGTGACCTTTTCAGTCTGATGATTTCTAGTCTGATGGTAAAATATTTTAAACAAATTTCACTGCATATCAAATAAATGGAAACACTCTCTAGGGAATTTGCCTGCATAGTTGCCACATCCTCTAACTGATAGCCTATCAATACTGTGCTACTGTTTTTCTCTAAGAGAAGTTCCTTTAGAGATTGTGACTTTCATCTGTTATTTCCTGCTTGGTGGTGTTTAAAAACATTCTGATGTTGCTATAAGGAAGCACTTTGCTCACCAGTTTATTTTTCTTTTGTTGATGGTAAAGCATGGTAGAAATGATATTTGGTCGCTGTGTGGACACTGGGCAGATGGCAGGAAAATGGAGAGAGGTGGGGACACATGGTAGAGGACATCAATTGTGAAACAGAACCCAACTCTCCTCCTCTGAGCAGGTGTTGCTACAGGACACAGCAGGTTGGGTTCATGTTCTCTGAATGCCTTTGATGCCTTTGTCCATTCTTTAAAAAACTGGCCCCCAGAAAGAAAGCTCAGGGCTGTTTCCACAGATTTCTACTTTAACCTTGATAGCAAAAATATTAGTTCGTGGGCTTAGAGGCTCACTTAGTGACTTTCTGTTTGTGGGGTTACACAAAGGACATCCTAACCCACAGGAAAAAAAATCTTTCCCTAAACTTTCACTGAGATTCTGTTTGTTTTTTTTTTTAAGTCATTATCTCTCTCTGAAAGGCTCTGTTAAATTCAAAAAACAAAAATAAGAAATCCTTGGTAGGAAAGAACTATTATCAGTATTAGACATTATAGCCTTACAGTCTGATGACAAACTAATAGGGTATAGGATACAGAATAGCTTTTTTCATTTTTAAAACAAAATATAATTTAGATTCAGTAAATTTTAGCCCTTTTACTGTCCAGTTCTGTTAGTGTTGACAAATAAACACAGTCACGTAACCAGCACCACAAACGAGGTGATATGGAACACTTCCATCACAGCAAAAAAATTCCTCTATATCCTTTTGTGTCAAACCATTCTCCATTCCTTAGCAACCACTGATCTGTTTTCTGATCTGATAGGTTTGCCTTTTCCAGAATGTCATATAAATGGGCACATATAATATATAGCCTTTTAAATCTGGCTTTATCACTTAGCATAATTCGAGATTCATCCATGCTACTTTCTGTTTCAATAATTTGTCCACTTGTATTGCTGAATAGTATCTCACTGTATGGAGGTACCAGATTTTATTTATTCATTGCCCAGTTAAGGGACTGCTGTGGACTGAATTGTGTCCCCCACAAAATTCATATGTTGAATCCCTAACCCACAATATAATTGTATTTGGAGATAGGGCCTTTGGGTTAAATTGATTATAACCTTAATTAAGATTAAGTGAGGTCAAAAGGGTGGGGCTCTAACCCAATAGGGTTGGTGCCCTTATAAGAAGAAGAAGAGACACAAGAGTTCCCTCTCTGAGCACACACACTGAGGAAAGGCCATGTGAGCACACAGAGAGAAGGCAGCCATCTGCAAGCCAAGAAGAGAGTCCTTACCAGAAACTGAATCAGCTGGCACCTGGATCTTGGACTTTCCATCTTCAAGAACTGCAAGAAAATAATTTCTGTTGTTTAAGCTACCCAGTGTGTGGGATTTTGTTACAGCAGTCTCAGCAGACTAATACAGGGATGTTTGGGTTGTTTTTATTTTTGTAATTATGAATAAAGCCATTATAAACTAGAACTGGTAAGTTTTTAATTTTTTAATTTAATTTTTAGAAATAGCTAAAACACCTTCTTGTGGCTCAAAATTGTAAACAGTAATATTGTAGCAAATCCAATAGATGGGCTTGTTCAGCATATACAACTTATTGTATTGCACAGCACCAACACAGTGTATATCAAATTTCTTTTTTTTTTTTTTTTGCCAATCTAATAGGTGAAAAATATTGTCAGTGTATTTTAACTGAAATTTTTTTCATATGTTTAGGAGCCATTTATATTTTCTTTTCTGGTGAACCATTTATCTCTTTTGTCCCTTTTTCTATTGGTCTTTGGTTTTTCATTCAGCATCTTATTTGTAACAGCTATACTAAGTTAATTAGCTATGTGTTTATAATATGATTTGCAAATTCTTTTTCCAAGTTTCTTTCTTTTATTTGATTTTAGCATGTACTTTAAAATTATGTTTGATGTTTTTGTGTTATAGTTTAGAAAGGCCTTTACCATTCTGAGGATTTTCTCTCTTTTTATCATTCTTATATTGCTTACTTTTTGGTAAACGTTTAATTCTTTGATCCATTTGGAATTTATCTTGGTATAAGGGAAAGGTAAGGGTCTGTGGGAAGTTGATTCTCCATGGATCTCTCATGTTTCTGTACATCTTATGACAGCTTTTGTTCTGAACTATCTTTTCAAGGATGTTTGTATAATAATCAGCCTTGGGAGATGGAAATAGTGTTTTCCTCCACGTCGAAAGGCAGATTTGTTTGTCCAGCGTGATAAAGGTAATGTTTCCCTCTGGATCAGATTTGCTAGCAGTCCCCTTATAAGATAGAGAATTTCCTAAGCTCAGAGTTCCTCAACCATGACACAAACCCACTGTGTATGCAGCTTCTATCTGGACCAAACTCTGTATTACCTAGGGAGCAAGATGAACTAACGCAATCGTGAAGCTCATGCTTCTTGCTGGTCCGTGACTAAGAAAATCTTTTGTCTCTGGCCTAGGAGTCTCATGTCTTCTGACAGCACCTATGAAAACCTAGTAGGCGAACTTGTTAGCTTACAAGCAGGGTAAAATCTCAGACTCATCACCGTTCTTGACAGGAACTGCCTCTATTTTTTCCATATGGCTGTTACTCCATCACTATTTTTTTTGCAAGTGGGGAATAGTTCCTTTTTTCCCAACTGATTCTAGATGCCAATTTTGTTGTATGCTAAATTCTTGTATGAGTTCAGGTTCATTTCTGAGCTCAGATTCTATTCAGTCAATCTGTCTATGTGTGTGCTAAAAATTATTGAGACTATATAATGTTTAACATCTGGTGAAATAAATTACCACTTACACTCTTATTTTCCAGAAATTCCCTGTAACTTCTCACATGATTGTTCTGCTTATGAAATTTAGAATCAACGTATCCAGTTTTTTAAAAATTCCTTGTATTTATTAATGACAGTGTCAAACTTATAACTTAATTTAAAGAGGATTAACATCTTTATGATGTTGAGTCTTCCTATGCAGGAACATGCTTTGCTTTTCTTTTCATTCATTTTTTTCTTCAAACACATGAGCTCTGTTGATTTCTGTATGTGAATTTTATACCCTGCTATTTAAAGAATTTTCTTACTATTTGTTGTAGTTTTTCAGTACTCTTTCTTGGATTTTCAAGTTTTACAATTATAGTAACTAAAATGTAGATAATTTTATTTCTTCTTTTAACACCTCTAAATCCCTTCTTCTTTCTGTTTGGTTTGTCTACTGCCTCAGAAATAACGTTAAATAATTGCAATGGTAGCTAATATTTACCAAACACTTATATGCACCTATCAATTACTTTGTTACTATCAAGCTGTTAATACCTCATAGCAAGCAGCCTTAAGATTTTAAGTATTATCATTATCCCCATTTACAGAAAGGGAAACTCAGCAGAGAAATATTAAGTAAATTGCCCACAGTCACACAGGTTCTAGGTGGCAAGGTTGGGATTTGAACCTTGGTAGTGGTAGTTGAATACCAAAGTCCACAAGATTTACCATTTCCTACAGCACCTCTTAAGAGAAGTGTGAGTAAATAAATATCCTTTGTTTGTTTCTGACTCTGGTGGAAATAATCCTGGTGGTTTCCCATTAAGTATGATGAAGGCTTTCAGGTTAAGACAGATCTACTCAGTCATGTTAGGGATTGAGAGTTTTTATGAAGAATAGATGTACATTTTTTTCAAGAGCTTTTCCAGCATCAGTGTAGGTAATATTAGATGACTTTTCTTACAAGATCTATTAAAATGAATTAAGCTAATAGAGTTCCTAAAATGGACTTACCCTTGCATCTCTGGAATGAAACCCACTTGGACTTGGTGAGTTATTCTTTTGATGTATTGCTGGATTTGTTTGATAATATTTAATTTATAATTTCTGCATTGTTATTAATAAGTGAATAGGCACAGTTTGACAGTAGAACAAATTCTGGTGTAGAGAAAGGAAGAGAAAGTTTTAGTTGGAGACCCCTTAGTGAAGAGGAGGGGCACTTGGGTGATGGCAAGCAGAGGAGTACAACAGCTATGTGTTCTCATCAAAAGAATTGATGAGGAGATTGAGGAATTCCCAAGCAATAAGAAAAGCATTAAATAGGAACTCTACCTACTTTATACAAGTTTCGTAAGAAATGGTTTCAAATCATTCAAAGAAAATGTTCCTATACCTCCTATATTTTTCCTATACCTCTTATTGTATGCTTTCTATTTAAAATATTCTAGGGCCTTCCCTGGTGGTGCAGTGGTTAAGAATCCGCCTGCCAACGCAGGGACACAGGTTCGAGCCCTAGTCTGGCAAGATCCCACATGCCACGGAGCAACTAACCCGTGTGCCACAACTACTGAGCCTGCAATCTAGAGCCCATGAGCCACAACTACTGAGCCTGCGTGCCACAACTACTGAAGCCTGTGTGCCTACAGCCTGTGCTCCGCAACAAGAGAAGCCACTGCAATGAGAAGCCCACGCACCGCAACGAAGAGTAGCCCCTGCTTGCCACAGCTAGAGAAAGCCTGTGTGCAGCAATGAAGACACAATGCAGCCAAAAAAAAAATTTAATTAATTGATTAATTATTTTTAAAAAAGGAAAGCACTAAAAAAAAGCACTACTAAGAGGGAAGTTTATAGCAATACAAGCCTACCTCAAGAAACAGGAAACATCTCGAATAAACAACCTAACCTTGCACCTAAAGCAATTAGAGAAAGAAGAACAAAAAAACCCCAAAGCTAGCAGAAGGAAAGAAATCATAAAGATCAGGTCAGAAATAAATGAAAAAGAAATGAAGGAAACAATAGCAAAGATCAATAAAACTAAAAGTTGGTTCTTTGAGAAGATAAACAAAATTGATAAACCATTAGCCAGACTCATCAAGAGAAAAAGGGAGAAGACTCAAATCAATAGAATTAGAAATGAAAAAGGAGAAGTAACCACTGACACTGCAGAAAACAAAAGATCATGAGAGATTACTACAAGCAACTCTACGCCAATAAAATGGACAACCTGGAAGAAATGGACAGATTCTTAGAAATGCACAAACTGCCAAGACTGAACCAGGAAGAAATAGAAAATATGAACAGACCAATCACAAGCACTGAAATTGAAACTGTGATTAAAAACCTTCCAACAAACAAAAGCCCAGGACCAGATGGCTTCACAGGTGAATTCTATCAAACATTTAGAGAAGAGCTAACACCTATCCTTCTCAAACTCTTCCAAAATATTGCAGAGGGAGGAACACTCCCAAACTCATTCTACGAGGCCACCATCACCCTGATACCAAAACCAGACAAAGATGACACAAAGAAAGAAAACTACAGGCCAATATCACTGATGAACATAGATGCAAAAATCCTCAACAAAATACTAGCAAACAGAATCCAACAGCACATTAAAAGGATCATACACCATGATCAAGTGGGGTTTATCCCAGGAATGCAAGGATTCTTCAATATACGTAAATCAATCAATGTGATACACCATATTAACAAATTGAAGGAGAAAAACCATATGATCATCTCAATAGATGCAGAGAAAGCTTTCGACAAAATTCAACACCCATTTATGATAAAAGCCCTGCAGAAAGTAGGCATAGAGGGAACTTTCCTCAACATAATAAAGGCCATATATGACAAACCCACAGCCAACATTGTCCTCAATGGTGAAAAACTGAAACCATTTCCACTAAGATCAGGAACAAGACAAAGTTGCCCACTCTCACAACTATTATTCAACATAGTTTTGGAAGTGTTAGCCACAGCAATCAGAGAAGAAAAAGAAATAAAAGGAATCCAAATCGGAAAAGAAGAAGTAAAGCTGTCACTGTTTGCAGATGACATGATACTATACATAGAGAATCCTAAAGATGCTACCAGAAAACTCCTAGAGCTAATCAATGAATTTGGTAAAGTAGCAGGATACAAAATTAATGCACAGAAATCTCTTGCATTTCTATACACTAATGACGAAAAATCTGAAAGTGAAATTAAGAAAACACTCCCGTTTACCATTGCAACAAAAAGAATAAAATATCTAGGAATAAACCTACCTAAGGAGACAAAAGACCTGTATGCAGAAAATTATAAGACACTGATGAAAGAAATTAAAGAAGATACAAATAGATGGAAAGATATACCATGTTCCTGGATTGGAAGAATCAACATTGTGAAAATGACTCTACTACCCAAAGCAATCTACAGATTCAATGCAATCCCTATCAAACTACCACTGGCATTTTTGACAGAACTAGAACAAAAAATTTCACAATTTGTATGGAAACACAAAAGACCCCGAATAGCCAAAGCAATCTTGAGAACGAAAAATGGAGCTGGGGGAATCAGGCTCCCTGACTTCAGACTATATTACAAAGCTACAGTAATCAAGACAGTTTGGTACTGGCACAAAAACAGAAATATTGATCAATGGAACAGGATAGAAAGCCCAGAGATAAACCCACGCACATATGGTCACCTTATCTTTGATAAAGGAGGCAAGCATATACAGTGGAGAAAAGACAGCCTCTTCAATAAGTGGTGCTGGGAAAATGGGACAGATACATATAAAAGTATGAAATTAGAACACTCCCTGACACCATGCACAAAAATAAACTCAAAATGGATTAAAGACCTAAGTGTAAGACCAGACACTATCAAACTCTTAGAGGAAAACATAGGCAGAACACTCTATGACATACATCACAGCAAGATTCTTTTTGACCCAGCTCCCAGAGAAATGGAAATAAGAACACAAATAAACAAATGGGACCTAATGAAACTTAAAAGCTTTTGCACAGCAAAGGAAACCATAAACAAGACCAAAAGACAACCATCAGAATGGGAGAAAATATTTGCAAATGAAGCAACAGACAAAGGATTAATCTCCAAGATTTACAAGCAGCTCATGCAGCTCAATAACAAAAAAACGAACAACCCAATCCAAAAATGGGCAGAAGACCTAAATAGACATTTCTCCAAAGAAGATATACAGATGGCCTACAGACACATGAAAGTATGCTCAACATCATTAATCATTAGAGAAATGCAAATCAAAACTACAATGAGATATCATCTCACACCGGTCAGAATGGCCATCATCAAAAAATCTAGAAACAATAAATGCTGGAGAGGGTGTGGAGGAAAGGGAACTCTCTTGCACTGTTGGTGGGAATGTAAATTGATACAGCCACTATGGAGAACAGTATGGAGGTTCCTTAAAAAACTACAAATAGAACTACCATACGATCCAGCAATCCCACTACTGGGCATATACCCTGAGAAAACCATAGTTCAAAAAGAGTCATGTACCAAAATGTTCATTGCAGCTCTATTTACAATAGCCAGGACATGGAAGCAACCTAAATGTCCATCGACAGATGAATGGATAAAGAAGATGTGGCACATATATACAATGGAATATTACTCAGCCATAAAAAGAAATGAAATGGAGGTATTTGTAATGAGGTGGATGGAGTTAGAGTCTGTCATACAGAGTGAAGTAAGTCAGAAAGAGAAAAACAAATACAGTATGCTAACACATATATACGGAATCTAAGGAAAAAAAAAAGCCATGAAGAACCTAGTGGCAAGACGGGAATAAAGACACAGACCTACTAGAGAATGGACTTGAGGATATGGGGAGGGGGTGGGGTGAGATGTGACAGGGTGAGAGAGTGTCATGGACATATATACACTACCAAATGTAAAATAGATAGCTAGTGGGAAGCAGCCGCATAGCACAGGGAGATCAGCTCGGTGCTTTGTGACCACCTAGAGGGGTGGGATGGGGAGGGTGGGAGGGAGGGACATGCAAGAGGGAAGAGATATGGGAACATATTGTATATGTATAACTGATTAACTTTGTTATAAAGCAGAAGCTAACACACCATTGTAAGGCAATTATACTTCAATAAAGATGTTTAAAAAAAAAAAAGCACTAAAAAATAAAATTAAATTATAATAAAATATTCTAGTGGTCAGAAGGGAAAATCCAGCTAGAATTCTAGTCACACCATTACATTATTAGTGACTAATAAAAGGATAATCATTTGATAACTGAATCATTCCCTAATGATTCATTCCCCTATGATGATGCATAGCTTTCTGCTCTGTTACAAAACTGTAAATGAGAATAACTGAGGGTCCATGGCTAGACCACAAGGGTTCATTTCATCATGGAGAAAAATTGAAGAAATGCCAGAATGAGAAAAGATGAATAAGTTGATAGCTGTCAAAGTAATGCTACTAACTGCCCTTAAGTCCTTTTTATGACTAGTTCTGCCTAAAATAATTCAGTATTGGAAATGCTCAATTCCGTCCTTCCACCAAGGGGAGAATTCAGCTCAGTTCCTCTGAGGGAGTCCTCTGCTGTTTCCTCAGGGTAGTGTTTGTTAGATGAGAGATGATGGGGCCATCTGCATCAGAATCCCCTAGGTGTTTGCTAAAAAGCAGGGTGCCCAGGCCCTACCTGGGGTGAAACTCTGAAATATAAAATTGTTAAAGTCAGATCATTCTGATGCAGACAGTCCTAGGACCTCATTTTCAAAAACTGTTCCTTAAAGATGGTTGATTTCTCCACTCTACCTTTTGTAGAATCAAAGCAAAATGCCATATTTTATTTTATTTTATTTTTAAAATCAATTAATTAATTTATTTTGGCTGCATTGGGTCTTCGTTGCTGTGAGCGGGCTTTCTCTAGTTGTGGCGAGTTGGGGCTACTCTTTGCTGCGGTGTGCGGGCTTCTCATTGTGGTGGCTTCTCTTGTTGTGGAGCACGGGCTCTAGGCGCATGAGCTTTAGTAGTTGTGGCACGTGGGCTCTGTAGTTGTGGCTCGTGGGCTTTAGATCGCAGTCTCAGTAGTTGTGGTGCACGGGATTAGTTGCTCCATGGAAAATGCCATATTTTAAACTTATCATGACTTAGATCCAAGGCCTGCTTCCCAGAAAGATGCATACAGACGGCCTATGATACATTTATGCAGACAATGCATATACATACTGTGACCATTTCATTATTTTTATGCAGAGAAAAGCAGACAAATTGATATTACTGAAACAAATTCATCTAAAGGTAGACAACTGACCTTCCAGGATCCATGGGTTTCTCTCCATAAAACCTTTCAGTCAAATCCTAGATGTCAAGGATGCTAAATGACTGCACATCCTTTCACACCTTTTAGTGGGTTGAACACTGAAGGGAAAATTTCCTGTGGGCGTCGCCATGGGGCATTACAGGAAGACAGCTGTCCCTGGCTTCTGGTCAACAAAATCTGCAATGAAAAACGAATGTTTCAGTATTTCTGAATAATCTGCTTAATAATTTGGAAAGCAGAACCCATCTTCTGACGCTTACTAAGCATTTCTGGCTAGTAATTTGGACACATTTATCGTCTCTGACATTGCCTAATGGAGCTATCTACTACCCTCGTGAATGTTGAAAGTGACTGGATGAAGTGTATGCCTTCTGAACTCTACAATAAAGTGTGTGCCCCACAGATGGAAGCAGACCACCTTGGGCAGCCAGCCTAAAAAGTTAAACTAACCAGTTCTCCAGGAGCTATTCAGTGGGGGTATTTGTTATTTTAACCTCTTAAGTAAAATCTCAGATCTTTCAGGGCTGGTCTCTAGGAGTTAAAAAACGTTTTTAATCCCAGACCATCAAAATATATTCCAGTTTAAAAAAATATTCCATTTTAAACTGAGTGGGAAACAAACACTAGAAATTAGTTAAAGGGAACATTGTGATTGCTTTACCCAGGTCTCAATTCTTGAACCTGGAGAATGTGGTGATACTAGAAAAATGTGACTTATTAAGACAGTATAGATAGTTTTAAAACTAGAATAAGAATCTCTGATGATACAGCGTGAAGTAAGTCAGAAAGAGAAAAATAAATATTGTATAATATCGCTTATATGTGGAATCTAGAAAAATGAGACAGATGAACTTATTTGCAAAGCAGAAATAGCGACACAGATGTAGAGAACAGATGTGTGGATACCAGCTGGGGAAGGGGGAGGTGGGATGAACTGGGAGACTGGGATTAACATATGTACACTACTATGTATAAAATAGATAACTAGTGAGAACATACTGTATAGCACAGGGAACTCTACTCAATGCTCTGTGGTGACCTAAATGGGAAGGAAACCCAAAAAAGAGGGGATATATGTATATGTGTAGCTGATTCACTTTGCTGTACAGCAGAAATCAACACAACATTGTGAAGCAACTATACTCCAATAAAAATTAATAATAATAAAAAAAGACAACAAATGACAAGTGTTGGTCAGGATTATGGAGAAAAGGGAACACTTGTGCACTGTTGTTGAGAATGTAAATTGGTACAGCCACTATGGAAAACATTATGGAATTTCCTCAAAAAATTAAAAATAGAACTACATGACCCATCAAAAAAATAAAATAATATAAAATAAAAAATATTTCATATAGAAAAAAATCTCATGATGATGATGATGATGATAAAGAAGAAGAAGAAGAAAAACAATTGATGGAAGTTTTGGTCCATAATATCTTTAGTAAGTCTGATTAGAAATACATGGCCCCTAAATTAAGAAAAATAAAAGGGAGGGCAGGGGGCAGGCAGCCAGAGAAAGGAAGAATCCAAGATCCATGCTTATATCTTGTCCTTAAATTCATCCACAAAATGGCATAAATCTTGTAAAAGAAAGGTAAGCAGTGGGTTTTCATTGGCGCAGTCAAGTATGTACAGGCTCCTTCTAACTATCTGAGGAGAGATAATTCTAGGAGACAGGCTGCTTTTGCTGTAGGGGCATGTTCACTACTCTGATTATAAACTTTGGCACGGTAAGTCTTCCCAAACCTGTCTTTACCAATTCATACCTCCCAATTCAACACTTAACACTGTCAGCTTAGTTTTTCATTCCAAGAAAGGTGATAAAATCAAATATTACTAAAATGGCTCTTCATACAAAAACCTATTTGCATTTTATCCAGTTTCATAGAATTTCTGAACAGCTATTGAAAACTGAGTAACTGAAAGTTACAGATGGATATAAATATTTCAGTCATCCACTGTAACAAGTGTAGCAAATAAATGTTCTTGATGCTTTGGGACGCTTTTCTTTCAAGATGAATTCCAAATGTTAAATGCTACATTTTAGAGTTAGGGTTAGAGAATATTCAGACAGCACTGGTAAAGTCAGTCAATATATTTTCTTGAATTGTGACTATTCCCATTCAATCAGTAAAGCAGTTTCCCCAGAACAATCTCTAAATCTCTTGCTTTCATTTTGCTAAGGAAGTATGGGTTTTTGCTACTTTGGGAAGTTAAAAAAATAGTATTTCCATCCCTACCCCTAACCCAAAGATCAGGCCACTGGCTGCCCTTCCCCTTCCCAGATAGAGTTCACTATTGGTATAGCATCCTTAGAATCCGTTAAACTGATTATATGACAACATGGAAAATGAATAGGGTATAATAATAAGTAAATAAACCAAGGTTCAAAACTGGATTCATGAAATGATTGCAATTTTGTTGATATCATATATACATGCAGACAAGATTTGAAGGAGACAGGGGAAAGTGAAGCCAAATGATTTTTTGGGAAGTGAGATTTGGGATGAATAACTCCATTTTAAAATTTCCATTACTGTTCTCATTATATTGTTTGAAAAAATAACTTTTTTTAAAAAAGAATCTGATTGACTTGTACTCTGAAAACTATAAAATGTTGTTGAAAGAAATTACAGAACACACAAGTAAATGGAAAGCCATCCAGTGTACATGGATTGGAAGGTGTAATACTGTTAAGATGTCAATACTACCAAAAGTGATCTCCAGGTACAATGCAATCTCTATCAAAATTCCAACAACATTATTTTCATAAATAGAAAAATTCATCCTAAAATTTCATGTGGGATCTCAAGGGATCCCAAATAGCTAAACAATCTTGAAAAAGAAAAGCAAAGTAGGAGGTCTCACATTTCCTGATTTCAAAACTTTGTACAAAATCCCAGTAAACAAACAGTGTGGTATTGGCATAAAGACAGCCATATAAACCAATGAAATAGAATAGGGAACTCAGAAATAAACTCTCTCATATATGGTCAAATGATTTCAACAAGGATGCCAAGACCGTTGAATGGGGAAAGGACAGATTTTTCAATCAATGGTGTTGGAAAACTAGATATCCATATGCAAAAGAATGAAGTTGAACCTTTACCTTATACCATGTACAAAAATGGACATAAAACAGATCAAAGACCTAAACATAAGGGCTAAAACTATAAAACTCTTAGAAGAAAACAGAGGAAAATCTTCATGACATAGAATTTGGCCATGTGAAACTAAAACCACAGACAACAAAAGAAAAAAAAATAGATAAATTGAACTTCATCAAAATTAAAAATGTTTGTGCATCAAAAGACACTATCAACAGAGTGAAAACGTAACCCTCAGAATGGGAGAAAATATTTGCAAATTGTATATCTGATAAGGGATTGATATCTAGATTATATAAAGAACTCCTATAACTCAACAACAAAACAAACAACCTGATTAAAAAATGGGAAAAATGAGCTTCCCTGGTGGTGCAGTGGTTAAGAATTCGCCTGCTAATGCAGGGGACACGGGTTCGAGACCTGGTCCGGGAAGATCCCACAGGTCACGGAGCAACTAAGCTCGTGCGCTCCAAGTACTGAGCCTGCGCTCTAGAGCCCGCGAGCCTAGAGCCCGTGCTCTGCAACAAGAGAAGCCACCGCAATGAGAAGCCTGCGCACTGCAACGAAGAGTAGCCCCTGCTCACTGCAACTAGAGAAAGCCCGAATGCAGCAACAAAGACCCAACGCAGCCAAAAATAAATAAATAAAATAAATAATTTTTTTTTAAAAATGGGAAAAGGACTTGCATAGACATTTCTCCAAGAAAATATACAAATGGCCGCTTAAGCAGATGCAAGAATGCTTAACATCATTAGTCATCAGGGAAGTGCAAATCAAAACCACAATGAGATACCACTCATTAAGATGGTTATTATTTAAAAAAAAAAAAACAGAAAAGAACACGTGCTGTCAGGGACGTGGAGAAATTGGAACCCTTGTGCATTGCTTTCGGGAATGTCAAATGGTAGAGCTGCTGTGGAAAACAGTACGGCAATCCCTCAAAAAATTAAAAATAGTATTGCCACATGATCCAGCAATTCCATTTCTGGGTATATATCCAAAAGAAATGAAAACAGGGACTTGAACATATATTTATACACCTATGTTCATAGCAGCTTTATTCCCAATAGCCAATGGTGGAAGCAACCCAAGTGTTCTCTGATGGATGAATGGATCAACAAAATGTGGTATACACATACAATGGAAAATTATTCAGCCTTAAAAAGGAAAGAAATTCTGACACATGCTACGACATGGATGAACCTTGAAGATATTATGCTAAGTGAAATAAGCCAGTCACAAAAGGACAAATCTTGCATAATCCCTCTTATATGAGGTACCTAGAGTAGTCAAATTTATAGAGACAGAAAATACCTCCCTTTTCTCCTTTCTTCCACTCCCTAGGTTGCTAGGGAGTGGAAGAAAGGAGAAAAGGGAGGTATATTTTTTAATGAGTTTCTATTTTTTTATAGAGTTTCAGTTTTGCAAAATAAAAAGAGTTCTGGGGAATTCCCTGGCCGTCCAGTGGTTAGGACCCTGCACTTCCACTGCTGAGGATGTGGGTTCAATCCCTGGTCAGGGAACTAAGATCCCACAAACTGCATGGTATGGCCAAAAAAAAAAAAAAGAGTTCTGGAGATGGTTGGTGGGGATTGTTGCACAACAATATGAATGTATTTAATATCACTGAACTGCACACTTAATAATGGTTAAAATGATAAATTTTGTTACATGTATTTTACCACAATAAAAGAATCTGATTAATTGCACACTGTAACTATTTTATCCTAGGCAGTACATCCTGATGTCCTTGTCCCTTTCTTTATATTCCCATTTCCCTTGGCTTTTCTCTTAATGAGATAGTTGCAGATTAATTGCCCTAATCTCAAATCTGTAGCAAGTTCTCTTCTGACTACTTCAGCTGTCAATTTCTGTGCTAATGGATTCAACTTTTGAGTTATAAGTATTTACTGATTGTGTAATATATGTGGGGTCCTGTGCATGCTAGTGTGGACAATAAAGTAGAATATGGACCCACTGACTTGCAGCAGCAATACCCTGACAAGATGGGGTGCATGGGACACAGAGCACTATCTCCAAAGGAAAATGATACACACATAGGGAGTGCTTCCACCCAAAAGTGCCTTAGGAATTCAGGGAGAGAACTGGGAGAGGTGGAGTTGAAGTAAGCTTTGGAGAATGAGTAGGATTTGATTACGTGGAGATGGGAGGCATTGAACTGAGGGGGCAATTGATGAATTAACTATTAACATGTGCACTTTCTCCATCTTGGCACCACTGACACTTTGTACTGTTCTATTTTTGTTGGAGGGAGCTGTCCTCTACATTGTAGGATGCTTAGCAGCAACCCTGGCCTCTAAATACTAGATGACAGTAACTCCCTTCTCCACCCCCATTGGGACAATCAAAAATGCCTTCTATTTGAGAACCACTGATATACGGAGCCTGTCTCTGAGCTAGAAAAGACATCAATTTGATCAGAACAGAAAGTCCACTCATGAGAGTATCTTTCACCTATGTATTCCAAGTGTCAGTTTTGGCACTTGACACATCATGGATGGTGTATAAGTCTTTTTTGTTCATTCCTCTTTGAATGGTGCTATAAGAAAGTTGATTTGAAACCTTTAAAAGTTGGATACAGAAAGCCTAGAAGTAGATGGACCATTTAGGAAGCTTCTGTAATAATTGAGAAAGAGATGTAAAGACCTGAACTAAGGTTGTGATAAGTGAAATAGAAAGGGGATGGATGCAAGAATTCGTGTGAAGGAAGAATGTACAGAACTTGGGGGCAGAGGACAGTACATCTGGGTAAGCTGGGTAGGAGACAGAAAGGGCCCTGGTCTTACTGAGAAGCAGGGAAATCAAAGTATATATAAGCAGAAGTCTCTAAGTAGATAACTGAGGGTTGAGTGTGAATAGTTACTGGTTATCAAATCATAGAAAGAATTTCTGTAGCAAATAAGTGAGCTGAATATGGAATTATCTTGCAGGTAAAGAAGGCAAGCAAATTTAGACTTTCTTTAATCTTCTCTCAAAAAGAAAAGAGAAATATAAGAAGAAGGACAAGGAGAAAAGTACTACAAAATTTATCTTTCTTTTTTGTTGTTTCTGCTCTGTAATATCAGTCTGAGATGTAAAGATGAATAATCTCTGATTTAGGATTCTGAAATCTGCATTTGAAGCTCAGCACATCCCTTTAAAAGCCCTAAGAGAATAAAAACAGTGCTTTTTAAAATTCTAAACCATTTCCCCATCTTCCCAGAGGAAATGCAGACAAAGCAAGGGCAAAATTTCAGCATGAGGGCCTCCCCCTGGCTCACGGCCTTGGCCGTCACTAAGCTGGTGAGCATCCCATTGTCATTTGAGAAAGCCAGCTGCACAGCTAGATAGAGTGAGCCTGTCTCTGCAACTCCAAGACTGTAATTATGCTAAAATGGGATCTTGCAGCAGTGAATATAAAGAGAAGCCTTGGAATATCTCTCCTACACTAAACAACTTTATGGTTGAAAGGAAGCAATTACTGAGAACAAGATGAGGCTAAGGAAAAATAGCATAACTTTTCTAACTTGGTTACTGAGATTGTGCTGACCTCAAACAGTTTTTGCTTTTCTTTCCCCTGAAGCCATAGTAATTCCAGCTTCTTAGCCTGATTTTTAGATTAAGTGGGAAAAAAATTTCTAATTAACTATCTCCCTCACTCAATTTAAAGCAACTTTCTACATTGGCTTAAAAATATCAATAATTCTACCGAAGTCTTTAGGTTTAGTTATCCCTCCCACCAAAACCTGGAGAGACACTAGTATCCAATTAAGCCCTTTGCTATTTACTTGAAGCAGCAGCTCTACCTTCCTAAGTTACCACCGTCCAGCTGGGAGTAGAGTTATCTGGGGATAGAACAGATGTGAAAACAGCAGAACCTGAGGGCTCCTAATTACTTTCTTCTCCTGTGATAGAAGTTGGCAGAAATACGAAATTGCAGATAGAACAGGATTATGTCTGAGGCTGGAAACTGCAAATGAGTATCACCTACAAAAGTGCACCTGTCACCTTCTCATTCTGCCTCAGTTGTCTGTGATTAAAAATGTCCACCTCGAAGGTGTATCAAGATGGCGGACTAGGAGGACGTGGAATTCGCGTTTCTGCACAACTAGGGCACCTACCAGGCACCAGTGGGGGACCACGGACACCTAAGGGGACAGGAGGAGCCCCCAGTGACCGGGTAGGATGTGGGGTGTGGGGGGAGTGAAGGGGGAGGAGAAGTGGAGGCGGGTTGGGACTGACGCCCCTGAGGGGTGGCTGGGGGAGGGGAAGGGATCCCACGCCCGAAGGGGGAAATTGGGGGACCACTGGGAGGACAGAGGATCAAAAGGGAGCGTGGCCAGTTTTCCCCTGCCCACTTGGGCCCCCGGGAGCCTGTTGAGATCCTGGGCCTGATCCTCTGCCCACCTAGGCCCCCTCCAGCCACGCAGGTCCTGAGGGAGTGGGAGGGAGGGAAGGGGGAGCAAAAGTAAAGGCCGGACCTCCAGGACTGGCACCGCTGGGGGAGGGCAGCAGTTCCTACACCCAGTGGGACCCACCCACGGTTAGGGGTCCAGCAGGGACAGGGGAGACCCTGGGGGAGATGGTGGGGGAGAGGTGCGAAGGAATGGAAGGGAACGCTGGCCAGTGCGTTCCCTGTCCACTTAGGCACCAGGAAGCCTGTTGGGCTCCCATGCCTAATCCTCTGCCCCGGAGCCTCCCTCCTGCCGTGCAGAGCCCAAGCCCCGCCCCTACACCCCCACCCAGGGCCCTACCTCTACAATCGGAGACCCCCTCCAATGGCTGGGCCTAAACCCCACCCACACACCCTCACCCAGGGCCCTAACTCCAAACTCCGGAACCCCACACTCCAGAGGCCCTCCTTTTGAAGTGCTGCCACTCCCCTTCCATGCAGGTCCTAAGCACAGGTCCTGCCCCACGCTTGAACAATACCCCGCCTAGGTCCTGCCCCACCCTAAACCCCACCCCTGCCTAAGTTCCACCCCTGCCTAAACTCCGCCCCCATAGCCAAGGCTTTTCTTTTCTTCTTTTTCTTTTTTCCTCTTTTAGATTCGGATTCTGTTTTACCTTGTTGATTCATTGTTGTTGATACTTTTATATTTTTATTTTTCCTAAAAAATTTTTTATTTTTCTAATTTTATTTTATTCTTTGTTATTGTTCTCTCCTTTTGCTTGTTCCCCCCGCTCCCTTTTTTTTGTTGTTGTGGTTTTATTTTACCTTGTTGTAGTTGTTTCAATTATAGTTTTATTTTTCCTAATATATTTTTTATCTTTCAAGTTTTATTTTGTTTTTTATTCTTTGATATTGTACTGCCCCTTTCTTTCTTTCTTTCTTTCTTTCTTTCTTTCTTTCTTAACCCCACCACGAAGCTTGCAGCATCTTGGTTCCCAGATTGGAGGTCAGGCCCAAGCTCCTGTGGTGGGAGCTCTGAGTCCAAACCACTGGACTAACAGAGAACCTCAGACCCCAGGGAATATTAATTGGAGTGAGGCCTCCCAGAGGTCCTCATCTCAGCACTAAGACCTGGCTCTATCCAACTGCCTGCAAACTCCAGTGCTGGATGTCTCAGGCCAAACAAGCAGTAAGACAAAAATACAGCCCCACCCATCAAAAAAAAAAAAAAAGAAATGACAAAAAGTACGTTACAGAGAAGGGAGCAATGTAAAGACCTACAAAACCAAATAAATGAAGATGAAATAGGCAACCTACCTGCAAAAGAATTCAGAGTAATGATAGTAAAGATGATCCAAAATCTGGGAAACAGAATGGAGACTATACAAGAAACATTTAACAAGGATCTAGAAGAACTAAAGAGCAAACAAAGAGTGATGGACAACACAATTACTGAAATTAAATATACTCTAAAAGGAATCAGTAGCAGAATAACTGAGGCAGAAGAACGGATAAGTGACCTGGAAGATAAAATCGTGGAAATAACTGCCAAGGAACAGAATAAAGAAAAAAGAATGAAAAGAATTGAGGACAGTCTCAGAGACCTCTGGGACAACATTAAACACACCAACATTCAAATCATAGGGATCCCAGAAGAAGAAGAGAGAAAGAAAGGGTCTGAGAAAATATCTGAAAAGATTATAGTCGAAAGCTTCCCTAACATGGGAAAGGAAATAGTCAATCAAATCCAGGAAGCACAGAGAGTACCATACAGGGTAAACCCAAAGAGAAACATGCCAAGATGCATATTAATCAAACTATCAAAAATTAAATACAAAGAAAATATATTAAAAGCAGCAAGGGAAAAGCAACAAATAACATACAAGGGAATCCCCATAAGGTTAACAGCTGATCTTTCAGCAGAAAATCTGCAAGCCAGAAGGGAGTGGCAGGACATATTTAAAGTGATGAAAGGGAAGAACCTACAACCAAGATTACTCTACCCAGCAAGGATCTCATGCAGATTCGACAGAGAAATTAAAACCTTTACAGACAAGCAAAAGCTGAGAGAGGTCAGCACCACCAAACCAGCTTTACAACAAAGGCTAAAGGAACTTCTCTAGGCAGGAAACACAAGAGAAGGAAAAGACCTACAATAACAAACTGAAAACAATTAAGAAAATGGTAATAGGAACATACATATCGATAATTACCTTAAATGTAAATGGATTAAATGCTCCAACCGGAAGACATAGACTGGCTGAATGGATACAAAAACAGGACCCATATATATGCTGTCTACAAGAGACCCACTTCAGACCTAAGGACACATACAAACTGAAAGGGAGGGGATGGAAAAAGATATTCCATGCAAATGGAAATCAAAAGAAAGCTGGAGTAGTAATTCTCATATCAGACAAAATAGACTTTAAAATAAAGACTATTACAAGAGACAAAGAAGGACACTACATAATGATCAAGGGATCAATCCAAGAAGAAGATATAATGATTGCAAATATTTATGCACCCAACTTAGGAGCACCTCAGTACATAAGGCAAATGTTAACAGCCATAAAAGAGGAAATCGACAGTAACACAATAATAGTAGGGGACTTTACCACCCCATTTTCACCAATGGACAGATCAGCCAAAACGAAAATAAATAAGGAAACACAAGCTTTAAATGACACATTAAACAAGAAGGACTTCACTGATATTTATAGGACATTCCATCCAAAAACAACAGAATACACTTTCTTCTCAAGGGCTCATGAAACATTCTCCAGGATAGACCATATCTTGGGTCACAAATCAAGCCTTGGTAAATTTAAGAAAATTGAAATCATATCAAGTACCTTTTCTGACCACAATGCTATGAGACTAGATATCAATTACAGGAAAAAAACTGTAAAAAATACAAACACATGGAGGCTAAACAATACACTACTAAATAACCAAGAGATCACTGAAGAAATCAAAAAGGAAATCAAAAAATACCTAGAAACAAATGACAATGAAAAACACGATGACCCAAAACCTATGGGATGCAGCAAAAGCAGTTCTAAGAGGGAACTTTATAGCAATACAATCCTACCTCAAGAAACAAGAAAAATCTCAAATAAACAACCTAACCTTACACCTAAAGCAATTAGGAAAGAAAAACCAAAAAAACCCAAAGTTAGCAGAAGGAAAGAAATCATAAAGATCAGATCAGAAATAAATGAAAAAGAAATGAAGGAAACAATAGTAAAGATCAATAAAACTAAAAGCTGGTTCTTTGAGAAGATAAACAAAATTGATAAACCATTAGCCAGACTCATCAAGAAAAAAAGGGAGAAGAATCATATCAACAGAATTAGAAATGAAAAAGGAGGAGTAACAACTGACCCTGCAGAAATACAAAGGATCATGAGAGATTACGACAAACAACTCTATGCCAATAAAATGGACAACGTGGAAGAAATGCACAAATTCTTAGAAAAGCACAACCCTCCAAGACTGAACCAGGAAGAAATAGAAAATATGAACAGACCAATCACAAGCACTGAAATTGAAACTGTGATTAAAAATCTTCCAACAAACAAAACCCCAGGACCAGATGGCTTCACAGGCGAATTCTATCAAACATTTAGAGAAGAGCTAACACCTAATCTTCTCAAACTCTTCCAAAATACAGCAGAGGTAGGAACACTCCCAAACTTGATCTACAAGGCCACCATCACCCTGATACCAAAACCAGACAAAGATGTCACCAAAAAAGAAAACTACAGGCCAATATCACTGATGAACATAGATGCAAAAGTCCTCAACAAAATACTAGCAAACAGAATCCAACAGCACATTAAAAGGATCATACACCATGATCAAGTGGGGTTTATCTCAGGAATGCAAGGATTCTTCAATATATGCAAATCAATAAATGTGATACACCATATTTACAAATTGAAGGATAAAAACCACATGATAATCTCAATAGATGCAGAAAAAGCTTTCGACAAAATTCAACACCGATTTATGATAAAAACTCTCCAGAAAGTGGTCATAGAGGGAAACTACCTCAACATAATAAAGGCCATATATAACAAACCCACAGCCAACATCGTCCTTAATGGTGAAAAATTGAAACCATTTCCACTAAGATCAGGAACAAGACATGGTTGCCCACTCTCACTACTATTATTCAACATTGTTTTGGAAGTTTTAGCCATAGCAATCAGAGAAGAAAAAGAAATAAAAGGAATCCAAATCGGAAAAGAAGAAGTAAAGCTGTCACTGTTTGCAGATGACATGATACTATACATAGAGAATCCTAAAGATGCTACTAGAAAACTACTAGAGTGAATCAGTGAATTTTGTAAAGTAGCAGGATACAAAATTAATGCACAGAAATCTCTTGCCTTCCTATACACTAATGATGAAAAATCTGAAAGTGAAATTAAGGAAACATTCCCATTTACCATTGCAACAAAAAGAATAAAATACCTAGGAACAAACCTACCTAAGGAGACAAAAGACCTGTAGGCAGAAAACTATAAGACACTGATGAAAGAAATTAAAGACGATACCAACACATGGAGAGATATGCCATGTTCTTGGATTGGAAGAATCAACATTGTGAAAATGACTACACTACCCAAAGCAATCTACAAATTCAGTGCAATCCCTATCAAACTACCACTGGCATTTTTCAAAGAAATAGAACAAAAAAATTCACAATCTGTATGGAAACACAAAAGACCCCGAATAGCCAAAGCAATCTTGAGAAAGAAAAATGGAGCTGGAGGAATCAGGTTCCTGGACTTCAGACTATACTACAAAGCTACAGTAATCAAGACAGTATGGTACTGGCACAAAAACAGAAATATAGATCAATGGAAAAGGATAGAAAGCCCAGAGTTAAACCCACGCACATATGGTCACCTTATCTTTGATAAAGGAGGCAAGAATATACAGTGGAGAAAAGACAGCCTCTTCAATAAGTGGTGCTGGGAAAACTGGACAGCTACATGTAAAAGAATGAAACTAGAACACTCCCTAACACCATACACAAAAACCAACTCAAAATGGATTAAAGACCTAAATGTAAGGCCAGACACTATCAATCTCTTAGAGGAAAACATAGGCAGAACACTCTATGACATAAATCACAGCAAGATCCTTTTTGACCCACCCACCTCCTAGAGAAATGGAAATAAAAACAAAAGTAAAAAAATGGGACCCAATGAAACTTCAAAGCTTTTGCACAGCAAAGGAAACCATAAACAAGACGAAAAGACAACCCTCAGAGTGGGAGAAAATATTTGCAAATGAAGGAACTGACAAAGGATTAATCTCCAAAATTTACAAGCAGCTCATGCAGCTCAATATCAAAAAAACAAAAAACCCAATCCAAAAATGGGCAGAAGATCTAAATAGACATTTCTCCAAAGAAGATATACAGATTGCCAAGAAACCCATGAAAGAATGCTCAACATCATTAATCATTAGAGAAATGCAAATCAAAACTACAATGAAATATCATCTCACACTAGTCAGAATGGCCATCATCAAAATATCTAGAAACAATAAATGCTGGAGAGGGTGTGGAGAAAAGGGAACACTCTTGCACTGTTGGTGGGAATGTAAATTGATACAGCCACTATGGAGAACAGTATGGAGGTTCCTTAAAAAACTAAAAATAGAACTACCATACGACCCAGCAATCCCACTACTGGGCATATACCCTGAGAAAACCATAATTCGAAAAGAATCATGCACCCCAATGTTCATTGCAGCTCTATTTACAATAGCCAGGACATGGAAGCAACCTAAGTGTCTATGGACAGATGAATGGATAAAGAAGATGTGGCACATATATACAATGGAATGTTACTCAGCCATAAAAAGAAACAAAATTGAGTTATTTGTAGTGAGGTGGATGGACCTAGAGTCTGTCATGCAGAGTGAAGTAAGTCAGAAAGAGAAAAACAAATACCGTATGCTAACACATATATATGGAATCTTAAAAAAAAATGGTTCTGATGAACCTAGGGGCAGGACAGGAATAAAGATGCAGATGTAGAGAATGAACTTGAGGACAGGGGGAGTGGGAAGGGTAAGCTGGGATGAAATGAGACAGTGGCATGGACATATATACACTACCAAATGTAAAACAGGTAGCTAGTGAGAAGCAGGTGCATAGCACAGGGAGATCAGCTCAGAGCTTTGTGACCACCTAGAGGGGTGGGATAGGGAGGGTGGGAGGGAGAGGCCAGAGGGAGGGGATATGGGGATATATGTATACATATAGGTGATATATATATATATAGCTGTATATTCCATTCTTTTCAGTGGTCTGTATGTTGTGTTTCCACAGAAGCAGAACCTGAGGGAAGGAAATGAGTGGAAGTGGTTTATTTGGGAGGTGATCCCAAGAAGCAGTGGTAGGGGGAGAAAAAGTGAGGGAGGGTAGGGGAGGAAGGCAGTAAATGGTGTGGTTCGAGTAGGGTACTTGTGTGGGCAATAGGAACTCTGGGAGACAGTGTAGAACACATAGCAGAGTCAGCATAATTGAGAACAGAGGAACTGGATATTTACCCCTGGTTGTCAGTCACTGACTGAGCTTTACTGGAAGGAGGCATTACTTCCCCAGCACTTCTCTCTGCCCCACAAGAGGTCATGTGGGCTCAGCTGGTCAAAAACAAATCAAAACGCTCAGAGAGTTGTAGGTGCTAGCGATTGGAAACCTGAAAAGCAAACATGGCAACTGTGAATGCCGAGCGGGTGTGGGCAGAGCCCCGACAGTGTCGATAGATACCTTTGGTTTTGGATTTTTTCCCCAATTCACCCTGGAACTCGAATCCTTCATGTTTTCCAGAGAGAGTCAACACCATTGACTGCCCTGTTCTCTGTTTTTTCCCTTTCTCTCCATATCCATTTCCACGCATCCTCAGTCAGAAGATGAAAGAGATATACATATGTACTCAATATATTTCTCTTCAGATTGGTGAGAATCCTCAGGATTTTGTTGCCTATCTTCTACAGTTTCTGGGAGTGGAGTGAGGTTAGGAGCTGAGCTTACCTGTGTATCTAGCTTCTATGCTCTGTTCTTGAAGCTGGTGCCCCTCCTAAGCCCTCCATACTGCCCACACAGCCTTCCAACTGCCCAGTTTTAGAAGTTTGTTGTGCTTCGGTTCAAAAATATATCCACAAATTCTTTGATATCCTCTCCCTAAAAGGCAGAGGCGCATTCCCCTCCCCTGGAGTGTAGGCTGAATTGTCTTCTAATGAATAGAATATGGTGGAAGTGAAGGTATGTGATTAGGTCATGAAAGGCATCCTTTCTCCTCGCTCCTCTCTCCCTCTCAACATTCGCTCGGAGGAAAGCCAACTACCCTATCGTGAGCACACTCAGCAGCCCGATGGACAAAGCCACACGATGATTCTGTGAACAGCCAGCAAGGAACTGAAGCCTCTGGACAAGAGCGTATGAGTGAGTTTGGAAGAGGATCCTCCATCCCCAGGCAAGTCTTTTTATGGGAAAACTGGAGCCACAACCACCCAGCTAAGCTGTTTCCAGATTCTTGACTCCCCAACACTGAAAAAAAATGTCGTTTTAAGTCGCCGAGTTTGGGAGTGATTTGTTAAGCAGCAAGAGATAAATAATAGAATTGATTAGGATTTTCCATTTCCTAGTTAGGTTCTTTTTGGTAAATTTGGAGCTGGCTTTTTTTTTTAATTTTTAAAAATTTACTTTATTTATTTATTTTTGGCTGTGTTGGGTCTTCGTTGCTGCATGCGGGCTTTCTCTAGTTGCGGCGAGCGGGGGCTACTCTTCCTTGCGGTGCATGGGCTTCTCAATGCGGTGGCTTCTCTTGTTGCAGAGCATGGGCTCTAGGCGCACGGGCTTCAGTAGTTGTGGCACACGGTTTCAGTAGTTGCAGCACATGCGCTCAGTAGTTGTAGCTCGCGGGCTCTAGAGCACAGGCTCAGTAGCTGTGGCGCACGGGCTTAGTTGCTCTGCGGTATGTGGGATCTTCCTGGACCAGGGCTCGAACCCGTGTCCCCTGCATTGGCAGGCGGATTCTTAACCACTGCGCCACCAGGGAAGCCGGGGGCTGGATTTTAAACTATTTTTTGCTCTCCTTTTTTTAAATATGCAATTTAAATTCACCATGTTAAACACCTTTGAAGTTAACTCTTTTGTCTTGAACGTGGCATAATATGTTAAACTTTGCTTTTTACTCCTTTCTGTTGTACATAAGTCATAGGGGACCTAGGGAATCTTTTGTCACTTTATTTCTTGGACAACAGTGAAGGCGGAAGCTGTTCAGTATGTCTTTTCCCTTCACATTTTATCTATAAAGAGAACAAGGTAGGAGGTTAATACTTTTAGTTGACAGAGGTACTCTAACAAGTTCTAGACAAGGGAAGGCTTTGATGCCATCTCCAAGAATCTCTTCGCTTTTTTCTACCTGCTTCTAAAACTCCTCTTGGATCCTCTGGAATGTCAGATCCTTCAGTCACCAGCACCGCTACTGTCTTCCCTCTGCTTCAAGCTGATTGGAATTGATTGCTCTTCTGTATCACGAGGTTCATAGTCTCAATCTTCTCTGTTTGAAATCTCTAAGAAGTACTTTTCTCCTATAAAGTTCACAGTGGCACTTCTTTCTTAGAAATATTGCATGAAGGACATGGAACAAAGTGTGGAATCAGACAACTAGGGAGATTATGATTTCATGAATTTATGGTAGACTCTCTTCACACAGAAACTAAATAAAACAGATATTCCACTTGAAGCAACTCTTGCAACTCAGTTTTTATAATAACTTAAACCACTTTAAAATAAAAATCTTCTATTTTGAAACGTAAGAATTAGAGAATAGGGTCTCAAGCCAACCTTGATGACTTGAAGAAAAAATCTCCATTAGAAACACAAAATCATACATACTCTATGATACAAATCATGTGAAAAGTATGTGTATATGTGGAAAAAGATTAGGAGAACTAAAGGAATGTAAACAATTATTTCCTTTAGGCTGAGACATTATAGGTAAACTTTTTGAAACTGTGAAATCAAAATCTTTCCGGAAGAAAGAAATATAACTACGTATGCCTGGGTGGATTTCTGTAAACACTACAGAATTTCAAAAAGTAAACTGGGCTGGGTTATGAAGGAGAGAGAAAGAGACCATTCTTTCATTCTGGCTGAAGGGAGGCGTCTGAGCTGAGACTGCACCCCTACTGTTGAAAAACTCCCTCTGCTTCCTTTCCTTTCCAGCTCAACCCCATTTCACTATAGTCTGCTTTTCTTCTCTCTTGATAGAAAATCTCCAAATTAGTTGAGAGTTGATTATTTTGTCTGAACAAAAATAATGATAATAACACTTCTAAAAAAATGAAGTCTGATAAGTCCCAATTTAGAAATCAAACCAACCAGGCGGCATCTCAGGGGCTGAGGCTGCTGTCACCTTTGGCTCTTAAGAAATGACAGCCTGCATCCTCCTCCCATGTCTGTGACTCTCTGAGTGTGGAAATGACCTAAGGGAAGCAGCAAATCAGGCTGTGCAGCAGTCTTACAACTGGAAAAAATAAGTAGGCCTGCTTATTAGGTCTGTCTATAAAACTGATCTGTTACACCCCATTCATTAAAAAAGGTAATAAGCACCACAGGTTACATTACAGATGTGCATGTGGTTAACTTTAAAAATGTGACTATCTCCAGAAGGAATTACATTTGGAGAAGGGCCAGTTGCTGGGCCAGGTCAAACTGCTTCCATCCGCCCTGGGAACTGCTGAGCACCGATCTCTTATGCCAGGTTTTAGCATTGGAGTCAGCAAGGTCTTTATCATCTCTTGGCAAGCAGAGAGGGGGCGGAGGTGTACATCGGACCAGAGGCGATAGATCTCTATCCAGAGGACCCAGCCCTGACCTTGGTGCTTGAGTAGAAGTGACCTTGCCGAAGGCTAGGTTTGTTTTTGTAGTCTTTTTCATTTTTTACCTAATTTTTTTTTATCAGTCTATCTCCCTCCTCTGGAATGTAAGCTCCATAAGGGTAGGGAATGTTTGTTCATTGCCACATCCCCAGCATGAGAGTGCTAGAAAGTGGTTTGGTCAGTGTGTCCAGGCTGGGTAGGGATGACACAGGGGAAGGAGTTGGGGATAGGGGTGGGGTAAAATCTGGGTCAGAGAAATTAGATGTTTTCCAGAGATTGCCAGGGCCACGAGTCAGAAATCATCACCAAGAGAAGCCAAGGACAGAGCTTAGGTAGGTTTAGGGTGAGGCCTGAGGCTCTGCATTCTTAACAAGCTCCCAGATCATGCTGATACTATTGGTCCAGGGACAACATTTGGAAGAGCAAGATTCTAAATTCAGGTCTGCTATGGACTACAGCAGAAACCTCCGTGGAGGAGCCTGGGTACGCTGTGATGAGTGGGAGACAAGAGTGAAGACCTGGGCAGGGTGATGGCCACGGTGGGTGTGTGAGCAGCTCGGGGCATGGGCAGTCGGTGTGCAGCCTCAGCTCTGGCTTTGTTAGCCCCTGGCTTTGGGAGAGGTGAGGTCTTTTATCTTTTTAGAAATAACCTGCCGCTCATTTTCTTATGCCCCATTTCATGCTGTGACCTGACTCCTGCTACAAGGGCGGAGTGGTTAAGGGACCTGGGTGTGGGGAGGGACGTGCATAGGAAGTTCTCTGAAGTACCCCATTCTCTTTGCCCTCCCATCTTATCCTTCACCTTCATCTTATCCTTTACCTATGCACAGTGCTTAGAGCACTGGGCTGAGATATAGTGAGGTGAGTGGGAGGAGCCCTGAACTTGAGTCAAAAGATTGAACTGAGTCCTGGCTCTGCTGCTTATGGGGTGGCCTTGGACAAGTTGCATAACCACAGTGGCTTGCAATTTCCTCAACCATAAAATGGGTTTAGTAAGACCTGCTCTGAGTGTCTCATGAGAGTATTGTGAGGATTGAGTTAATGTGTATGAAACAAGAGTTATTACATCAGTGACGTTGCTCCCTTTGCCCTTGACTTTGGGTATACCTTGAGTGTCTTGAAATGAACAAGTCACTCAAGTAAGTGTTTCTACTGCTAGCCTTGACCAGGACATATAACAGGTGACTTGTTTCTGTAAAGGTCATTTACATTTGGAGTGTTTTAAAAGTTTACTTCATCTATTTCTTCCCTCAGGAAAATCTCTGTACTCTGCATGATAGAATCCTTACTCATCTTTTTAAAAGTCTACATAAATACTGTAATCACTTTAAAGTCACTGGTAGGAAAAATAGGTTTCTTCAAGACTCCATCATTTGCTACAAAGGGTAAAAGATGACCTTGTCTGAAATACAGGGTGTAATTATTTCAGATTCTGAAAAAACTGTTCTTTGAACAGTCCATGCCTCTCCTTTGCTTGTTTCTTTTAAAAGAACTGCAAGCTCTAGTGAGAAGGATGCCACAAAAATAGAAATGCCAATCTCTAAGGATCTCAAGGCACTTGCAAAATGATAAATAATTAATTTTCACAGCATCCCTGATATGATTAATCTTGTTTTAGAGATGAAGCAAGGGAGGCCAAAAGAAGTTAAGGGACCTGCCCAAGGTTATAAGCAGCCAAGCCTGGAATAGAAGCCAGACTGGCACTCAGGGCTTCTAACAAAAAGGTTTAGTTTAGTACATTTACTGAGCATGCACTATATCCTAGGTACCATGGGGACTGTATCATCTAGGAGTTCATGATCTAGTGGGGAACACACACACACACACACACACACACACACACACACTCCCCTAATATAAAGCAAACAGCAATGAATACTATAATTAGACACCAAAAGTATATAAAAGTAGAAGAGGAGAAAAATTAATTATGACTCAGGCAGAGGGGGAATTTGGGAATGTTTTTATAGAGGAGATGAGATTTGACCTGAGGCTTGGAGAATGGGTTGAGCATTGATAGAAGAACATAGGAGGGGAAACAAAAGGACATCACTCCAGGCTGGCCATTCAGGTTTGAGTCAGTAACCAGGGTTTGGAAAGCAAAGGAGACATTCTTACAAAACAGCAAGTAGAACTGGGTTATATGCAGAGTAGGGATCAGATTGCCAAGGATCTTGAATTCTAAATCGAAGAGGATGGATTTTGTTAGCCATGATGAGCCATCAGTGGCTTTGGGGGTAGGGAAGATATAAGGTATCTGTTCTGATAGGAAGGTTACTATGGCACCGATATGTAGGATAAACGAGAAGAAGGAGAAATAGCAGGCAGGAAACCAATAGTAACTTCTTCCAGTCATTGAACAAATGTTTGTGGGATATTTTATTATTATTGTGTGCCAGTTGTAATGTTGGGCACTAGGGATACCAATACAAAAAAGACATACCCTCTGCTGCTAAAGTGAAGCAGTGCTTACAGAACAGCCCAAGAAGTGCTGAGAGTGGTAGGAATAGGGTGCTGTGGAAGCATGGACAGGGCCATCTAAATGAGGGAAGACTGGGTGGGGGCAGGGAGATAAATTACGAGGTTGGGATGAACATATACACACTACTCTATACAAAATAGGTAAACAACAAGGGTCTACTGTATAACACAGGGAACTATATCTTGTATATATCTGTGTCTTGTACAGGGAACTATACCTTGTAATAACCTATAATGGAAAAAAATCTGAAAAAGAATGTGTGTGTGTGTGTGTGTGTGTGTGTGTGTAACTGAATCACTTTGCCATACACTTGGAAATAACACAACATTGTAAATTAACTATACTTCGATTTTTAAAAACTGCAAAAAAAAAAAAGAATCTCTAAACTCAATAACTAAAAATAATAATATAAATAAATAAATAAATAAATAAATAAATAAATAAATAAATGAGGAAAGACTTCCTGGAGGAAGTTTCCCTCTAGCTAAGTCTGAAAAATGAATGGGGATTGGTAGGTGAATGAGGCATGGAAGCACATTCCAGGTAATGGCACATGAGAGGTACGAATCAGGATGACAGGTTCAGGGAACAAGGGGCTCTGTGTGACTGGGTTGAAGTTGTGTGTGATGGTGAGGGAGGAGAAAGCTGGGAGATGAAGCCAGAAGGCCAGTGAGTCTGGAGCATGAGAGGTTGTGTGTGTTGGTTAAGGGCATGAACTTCATCCTGAGAGCCTGTGAAGGACTTCTAAGTAGAGGAGGTACTGTATCAGACCATTTAAGTGCTATTGAAATCATTCTGGTGAGACATTATAGGGCTTGACCTAGGTCAGTGGGCAGGTGGTGAGACTAGAGAGGACTTTATCATTTGGATGGAGAGTTTAGACTAATGTACAGAATGAGATTAAAAATCAAGGTGAGGTATACTTAGTGAGATTAGTCAGACAGAGAAAGGCAAATATATATCACTTACATGTGGAGTCTAAAAAATAATACAAATGAATGTACACTTAGAAACAAACTCACAGACATAGAAAATGAACTTATGGCTACCAAAGGGGAGAGGGAAAGGGACAAATTAGGAGAATGGAATGAAGAGATACAAACTACTATACACAAAATAGATAAGCAACAAGGATTTACTATAAAGCACAGGGAACTATATTCAATATCTTGTAATAACCTGTAATGGAAAATAATCTGAAAAAAAATAACTGAATCACTTTGCTGTAAACCTGAAACTAACACAATATTGTACAATATTGTAAATCAATTATAATTCAATAAAAAAGGAAACAGAAAGAAAGTCAAGTTGAGGTAAAAGGCTGAATTATGGATGGATGTCAAGGGCTCTGGGATTTTGAAGAGAATAATGTGAAGCCTGGCATATACTGGTAGGCAGGGCTCCAGGAAGGGGTAGGGCCTGCACTGAGGATGGTGTTCCAAGTAAGGACAACAGGGCAGGTGGAAAGAGGCAAGGTCAACTTCCATAACCATGAGAAGAAAGGGCTGCATCAGTGGAGAGCTTGTTTTATCATATGGACGGTAGTATGGTAGGGCTGGTTTATAAAAGACTTTAGAAGGAGCAAGACTAGATGAAATAAGCAAGAAAGAGACATTGAAAACTTTTGAACACAGGAGTGATCTAATAAAAATGACATAACTTGAGGGAGTTATGGGATGGCCAACTTTTGAAGGTTCTTGGGGTGACTTAGGAGATGGAGAGCGTCTCTTAATATCCTGAAAATCTGGCTGCAAGATGTGGATCCTTTCAACTTCTCTAACTATATGATCATATCTTCTCGGGGGATGGCCATGAAATAAATCTTTTTCTGTCACCACCAATAAAAATCTTAGAGTATTAGCCATCACTGGCTAATCTAAACTGAACAGTTGCTAGAAGAGAAGGACTACTTCTGGAAACCTAACCTCCTAAGGTGTAGAGCACTCAACTTCAGTGAAGAAAGACCCTGTGTCTCTAAGTGAATTTTTCTGGGACCACTCTGTGTATCCCTGATGAACTACTGTGTACAGATGCCAACAGAGTGGCAACTTTAAACCTGAGTGATTATAGCAAGGCTCAACAGCTAAACAAAGAAAGCTAAAGGCTACATAAAAGAGCAACAATTTGACATAAATCACAGCAATAATGTTTTTGGATCTGTCTCCTAAAGTAAAGGAAATACAAACAAAAATAAACAAATGGGACCTAATTAAACTTAAAAGCTTTTGCACAGCAAAGGAAACCATCAACAAATGAAAAGACAACCTACTGAACAAGAGAAAATATTTGCAAATGATGTGACTGATAAGGGATTAATATCCAACATATATAAACAGCCCATACAACTCAACATCAAAAAAACAAACAGCCCGATTAAAAAATGGGCAGAACTGAATAGACATTTTGCTAAAGAGGAAATGCAGATGGCCAACAGGCACATGAAAAGATGCTCATCATTGCTAATCATCAGGGAAATGTAAATCAAAACCACAGTGAGATATCACCTCATACCTGTCGGAATAGCCATTATCAAAAAGTCTACAAATAATAAATGTTGACAAGGATGTGGAGAAAAGGGAACCCTCGTACACTGTTGGTGGGAATGTAAATTGGTGCAGCCACTGTGGTAAACATTATGGAGATTCCTCAAAAAACTAAAAATAGAGCTACCATATGATCCAGCAATCCTGCTCTTGGGCATATATCCAGATAAAACTCTAACTGGAAAAGATACATGCACCCCAATGTTCATAGCAGCACTATTTGCAATTGCCAAGACATGGAAACAACCTAAGTGTCCATCAACAGAGGACAGGATAAAGAAGATGTGGTATATATATATATATATATACACACACACACACATACATACATATATACACACAATGGAATACTACTCAGCCATAAAAAAGAATGAAATTTTGCCATTTGCAGCAGTGTGAATGGACTTGGAGGGCATTATGCTAAGTGAAATAAGTCAGATAAAGGAAGATAAATACTATATGATATCACTTATATGTGAAATCTAAAAAAATACAACAATCTAACGAATGTACCAAAAAAGAAGCAGACTCACAGATATAGAGAACAAACTGGTGGTTATCAGTGGGGGGGGGGGGGGAGGGGCAATATAGGGGTGGGAGAGTGGGAGGTGCAAACTGTTGGGTGTAAGATAGGCGCAAGGATGTATTGTACAACATGGGGAATATAGCCAATATCTTGTAATAACTGTAAATGGAAAGTAACCTTTAAAAATTGTATTAAGTAAAAAAAATTTTATTTTAAAGGAAGGCAATAAATAAGAGAAAGACAAAGTCAAGAGGAGAGTTTAGAAATTGACTAAGTGTATAGATCTGTGACCTCGCGACCTAGGAAGGGTAGGCCTATGGTGGTGAGATTCTTAAATCATGGCTAAGACTTGAAGAAAGAATAATATATCTGTTATGGGCTGAATTGTGTCCCCCCAAAATTCATATGTCAGTGTCCTAATCCCCAGCACCTCAGAATTCAACTGTACTTTGAGATAGGGTCTTTAAAGAGGTAATTAAAGTTAAATGAGGTTATTAGGGTGGGCCCTAATCCAATATGACTGATGTCCTTCTAAGAAGAGATTAGGACACAGACACACACAGAGGGAAGATCATATGAAGGCAAGGATGAAGATGGCCAGCTACAAGCCAAGGAGAGGCCTCAGAATGAAACCATCTCCGTTGACACCTTGTGCTTATACTTCTAACCTCCAGAGTGGTTTAAATTTTTGCTGTTTTGAGTCATCCAGTCTGCATTTTGTTATGGCATCCCTAGAAAATTAATACAGTGCTCTAGAAAACTAATACAATAGTTCCCTTGGGGCTAGAAGAACTCAAGGACTTGGACCAGAGCCAGAAGTACAGCAGACTGGAAAGCAAGGTAGGAAGAGAGAGGCCAGGGCAGACGGAGGCACACAGATCTAAGGATCTCTGAGTGAGACGTCTCTCAGACAAAGTATTTAGTTTCTGCCTTGAGTCATCTGCTGGTTTTTAGGAGTAGCTTGGTTGCACTTGGGATGCCTGGCCTGAGGGTGTGTGCCTTTTGTGATTTAATGCTGATGAAAGATATCAGAGACGATGATAGTTCTACATCCTCAAATTATCCCACTTCTGAGCAGCATTCAAAACAGTTGACCACCCCTTCCTTCTTGAAACTCTCTCCTCTCTTGGATCATGAGTTTCCTCTATTTCTGCTGGCTACTTTTTAATTTCATTTGCTGCCTTTTTTTTTTTTTTCTCTACCTAAATTCTAAACGATGGAGGTCCTCAGGGCTCCATCATGGATCCTCCTGTCTTCTCTGCCTACCTGATTTCTCCCGGTGAACTCATCCAGTCCCTTGGTTTAAACACCGTTTATAAACAGATGATCCCAAATCTACATTGCTGGCGGCTCCCTTGAGCTCCTGACTCATGTAAACAAACGCGTACTTGATGTTTTCCCCCTGGACGTCACACAGACATCTCAGACTTTGTGAGTACAAAATTATACTTGATTTTCCTGCTCAATCTTGTTCCTTTGCCCATCCTTCCATTCTCAGTTACACATTATCACCATCCATTCAGTTGCTCAAGCCAAGTCATCCTTGATCCCTTCCTTTCTCTAACGCAATCCATCAGCAAGTACAGACCATTCTACTTTTAAAACATATCCCAACCTGTCCATCTCCTTTTATCACCTCTGCCAACATTACGGTACAAGCCACCATATTTTGTTGCCTGGACTACTGTTAGAGCCTCCTGCTTTGCACATCTACTAAACCCAGTCTGCACCCAGAACCATGGAGTATAACATTCTCAATTCTGCATAGTCCGCTCCCATCCTGCAATTCCAGCCTCATCTTGCTTTACTCTCCTCTTTGCCCACTCCCTTTAAGACCTTTTTTCAGTTCCTCTAATGTGTGTGTATCTTACATTGAGTTCCTTTGAAATGACTTAGGGGCAAATTGGTAGTGGGGGGCAGGTCAGTGATCCAAAAGGAGTGAGGGCATGAGAAGAATGAGAAGGAAAAGGAGGGGAAAAAACAAAGAGCACAGTTTTGGAAATTGCTGTGGTGAGCAACATGTCTCTCTTTTGCTGGGACCTCCTGAGAAGTGTACAGAACGTCTCCCAGTGATGTTTACCTAAAGGAGGGGAGGCTGAGACATTTGTGGACCAGCTCCTGTGCCCCGCAGTTGAGGGTTGCCTGGCTGGGGTGGGAGTAGGGGACAGCATTAATACCCTGGCATTTCTAGGCTGCACTTGTGCCATTATCAGAGAAAGAAGAAAAATGCTCAGATGCTTGAGGTGAGTGGCTGTCAGATGGATGTGAGTCTGAGCTGTCAGGGACCGTCCACCATAGCTGTGGCTGAAACAGAGGAGGGCTGAGAGGATGTAACATGGGGCACCAGAGGTGTCTCTGACTCCAAACGCTTTCTTGCATTGGTGACTTTGTATATGTTGTTCCCTCGGCTGGCCTTCACCTCCTTCCTCCTTTGTGAGTAACTGGATCCCTTCCACAGCCTTAGGTCTCAGCTTAAATATCACTTCTTCAGAGTTGCCTTCCCTGATTTCCCAGTCTAAATTACGTCTCCTTTGGTAGCCTTTCTCATAGCACCTTCAGTGCGTGTGCCAGGAGCTGTGATTCTATATTTGTGTATTCAGTGTTGTATCTGTCATTCACACAAGAATGTTCTTCTCTGTACACCCAGTGCCTGGCATTAGACCTGGCACACAGTAGGTGCACAACTGACAAATGAATGAAGAAAAATTATAAACCTAAATGTGTATCCCAGAAACCTGTCTCAAGTCCTTCTTTTGGCAGCAAAGGCAGGGAGCCTGGTTCTCCATCAGCCTGCATCGCTGCTGGAAGAGTTCAGGTTTCCCAGGCAACAGTTGGACAATAGTGGGAGGAAATTTAAGGACAGCAGAGAAAAACAGGGAAGGATTCAACAAATATTTGTGGAGCTTCCACTGTGGGTTAAGCCTGCCTAGGTGAAGGGGATACAGAACTAGTGAAGACACAGTACCTCTTAAGGTGGTCATGGGGGCAGTCATAGGAACGTATAAGTGGCAAAGTGATTGGAAGACAGTAAATACCAAGCAATGTGAGGCCGTATGGTGATGAAAGATGCAACTAGATGGTTCTGAGGAGGCTTCCAGCCTTTTAATCAAAGGCATTCATAGTCAAGTGGGGCCAGACCAGGGGGGGTGTGAGCATCTGAGGGAGATTCTTGAACTATTTAAACTCAAGGGGTACTGAAAATAGTTTTGCTCACAACTCTCCAGGGCTGCCCAGCACTTTGGAAGATGGTTTCAGATATAGAGTGCAGCTGTGCCATTCCCAAGCCGCAAGGGAGAATGTTGGTTCCCTGCCACTTTCTCTGTGGTAAATGAGTAGTCATGTAGGGTTAAAATGGGCCTACTCTCTTTAGTCTAAACTTTCATGATTTAATACATTTCTTTTTTGTGGCAATAGCCAAAAATGAGTGGTAACATTGAATAAAATTTGATGTAATTTATCTCTAAACTTGCAACTCAAAAAGTACATGTTTATATCAAAGATATTCTGTGGTAACATTTGCTTTAACACAATATCTATCTATCCCGTATCTACCAGTACGGGAGCTGAGTGGTAGAAAGACCCTGAGAATTGAACTCCTTCATCACAGTCCCAGGTCTCTCCTAAAACCACTTCTCCTAAACTACTTCTAAGTGTAGATGCTCCATTCATGTCTAAAGTGTTCAGAACTTCTCAGGAATTCAAAGAGACAACATTCTGAAGGCACTGGCAGGTCACGAAGGGTAGTGGAATGCGCCAGGATCTGGGAACTGGGAGACCTGGTTTCTAGTTCAGGCTCTGCCACTACCCAGCTGTGCAGCAGTGAGCACCAACCCCTCTGGTCTGTTTCACCACCTGTGAAGTGTGGCCTGGCTTTTCGGATCTAAATGCACAGGGAAAACATGAGAGGCAGGACACTGTGTTCGGGCCTTAGAGCCAGACTATCTGGATTCAGATCCATGCAAATCAAAGCCACTTACTAGCTGTGTGACTTTGGGCAAATTACTTATCTCTCTGCCTATTTTCTCATCTTTAAAATGAACTAATGGTAGTTTCTGTGTCATAAGATAGTTATGAGGATTAACTGACTTTCTGTACATGAAAAACACCAAGTAAGAACTATCCAAGGGCTTCCCTGGTGGCGCAGTGGTTGAGAGTCTGCCTGCCAATGCAGGGGACACGGGTCCGAGCCCTGGTCTGGGAGGATCCCACATGCCGCGGAGCAACTAGGCCCGTGAGCCACAATTACTGAGCCTGCGCGTCTGGAGCCTGTGCTCCGCAACAGGAGAGGCCGCGATAATGAGAGGCCCCGCGCACCGCGATGAAGAGTGGCCCCAGCTTGCTGCAACTAGAGAAGGCCCTCGCACAGAAACGAAGACCCAACACAGCCATAAATAAATAAAATAAATAAAATAGTGTTAAAAAAAAAAACAAAAAAACAAAAAAACTATCCAAGTTTTCGCTAATATTGCTCATTGTAGGGCTTCCCTGGTGGCGCAGTGGTTGAGAATTTGCCTGCCAATGCAGGGGACACGGGTTCGAGCCCTGGTCTGGGAAGATCCCACATGCCGCGGAGCAACTGGGCCCGTGAGCCACAATCACTGAGCCTGCGTGTCTGGAGCCTGTGCTCCGCAACAAGAGAGGCTGCGATAGTGAGAGGCCCGCGCACCGCAATGAAGAGTGGCCCCCGCTCGCCGCAACTAGAGAAAGCCCTCGCACAGAAATGAAGACCCAACACAGCCAAAAATAAATAAATAAATTAAAAAAAAAATTGCTCATTGTAGCACTGTTTGTAACAGAAAACGCTGGGCATAACCTAAGTACCCATCACTAGGGGACCAGTTACATAGATTATCAAACAAAGAATGAGGCACAGCTTGCATGTTCTTATTGAAGATCTCCAAGTCACTGGTTAATTGAAAAAAGCAAGGCACAAACCAGGGAAGAGACTGCTGCCATGTGTGTGAGTTCACCTTTAAAGAACACATATGGATAGAACTGGGCTAGTGTGTACACAGAATTTCTAAAAGGACATAGAGAAACTCTTAACAGTAGTTATATCTCAGGAGGAGACTAGGTGGGGGCAGGTTAAGAGGGACTTAACTTTCGATTTATGCCCTTCTACTTGAATTTGTTGCCCTGTGTGTGAGTGTATTTTTCAAGAAATAAGCTAGTTAAAAACAAAACAAAAAACGATAATGCTTGCTTTGTCTGTCTCAGAAGACCATTTTGAAAAATGTGAGATAATGTATCTAAAAGCATAGTGAAAATTGGAAAATGCTACATCAATGTAATGCATTATTAAAATAAGAGTGTTTGGCCTACAAGATCTAGAAGCCCAAAATGTACATGGTTGCTGAAATAAATCAGTGTGGCTTTAGAGTATTTGCCTAACAATGGTAACTTTCACAGTAGTATTAACAATAGTATTGACTAATGATAGTAAGTAGTATTGGGGTATTAGCAGCACCATTAGAGTAGTATTAGTAGCACCCAGGGTTCCAGAACTTTTCTTTCAGAAATCAACTTATTTTTCCATTTAAATAAAGGGTAAGGATCCCTCCAAGACTTTTTTCCTTTGGAGTTCTAATTATTTTGCAGCTTTGGAAAAACAAATCCAATGTTAAATTTTACAATATTTTAAGTATTTTTTCCTTCCTCCCAAGATGTATAACCATTAAGAAAATGTTCCCACATGAGATACCTTGCATCTTTCATTAGATATCCAACTGGTGAAAGAGATTTATCTAAATTGAAACTTAAAAAAAAAATTAAAATCAGTAAGAAATTAAAAGTCAGGTTAATGTCTAAGGTGAGGATTATATGTATAAGTGTTTTGAAACCAGGCCTGGAGAAGAGAAACCAGGTGGGGATGAAAATGATGAGAAACCCTCCCTTCCCTGTCTCTCATTTCCCACAAAGTGGAAATTTTGAGTCAACCTTAAGAAACACAGAGTTCCTGCCTTGTGGCTCGATTGTGAAAAAGGAGGTTGTTTAATTGTGTACATTGATTCCACACAGCATACACAAGAATGATCCTCAAGACCTCTCTGCACTGGGGTTTGTGAGCCTGGACACACAGCTTCAGGTTACCCGCTTTCCAGGCACAGGCCCTTTGGAACAGCTCCCAAACGTGAGCTTTCTCTTCCCTGTGCAATTTTGCAAGCAGGCGATCTCAGCTCATTCACCAGCCCCCAGCACTTCTGGTTTGTGGTTTCTAAGCACCCCCTAGGGTCCCTGACAACTCAGTTTCCATCTCACAGACCTTTGATTAGAAAGCTGCAGTGTGGCTTTGTGTACACCGCTGGTCCCATCCATCCGAACAGTTTCAAGTCTCAGGGGCCGTCCACTGGGAGCCGTGCTGGAGTGCTGCCTCTTTCCCACTCCTTCCCACATCCTAGAGAAAGAGAAGTACATCTAGGGCGACTCCATTTTCCTCCCCACTGCAACCCTCTAAACTGGATTGCAAAGAGTTGCTTTCCCCCAGCAGAGGACTCTGCTGGTCATCCTGATTTCTTCGGTTGCCTGGAGGGCAAAATGCAGAAATGCTCATAGTTCATCCACTCTTTCCTGTTTCTCTCAGAAAAGCCCTCTTCCATGCAGTGGCTGCTGGGTGCAGTGACTCTGGCCCCTAGCTGCTCTGGGCAGCTTCTTACCTCTCCTCCCTGCCAAGGCCCCGACCATTTCTGCCTGCTGAGCTGCATGTCACAAAAACCTTAATCTCTCCAGATTTGGAGAGAAAGATTCGGATGCTGGAAGTAAAGTTATAAAGCATTCCTTTCCCCCAGTGACACAGGAATTCAATCACATGATCCTGCTGGTGTTTGGGAAAGGTGGCTGTAAGAGAGGAGAGCACTTGGGATGAGGCTGTGTTCCTAGGCACAGACTGCCTCTCTGGAGAGCCAAGGGAATGCCTTCACCACAGTTGCCTAAAGGCAAGAATGGAAACAAAGAAAGCTCTGCCCTGGAAAAACAATTGGCTATTGGGCTCTGATTTTGACAGGGTTCTTCCCCCTTCTACTATAGCCCCCAGGACCACAGCTCCGGCCCCCCAATCCAGAGCAGACATTCCTGCAGCCTGGGTAGCTGGGCAAGGAGACTGCCAATGAGCAATGACAGGCAGCAGGGGACAAAGGTCTAACGTTTAATTCCTTTGTCCACTTTTGGGGGGCAAATTGTGGACAAGTTGCAAAAATATATAACAAGGTCAACATTTAGGCTTTGAGGTCACAGAGATAATAATAAGTGATACTTTATAGTGCTCTCCAGCACCAGACACTGTCTTAAGTTTGTTAATAGTAAGTCATTTCATCATTAAAATAACCCTTGAAAGTGGTTGGTTTTATTACCATCCTCATTTCACAGTTGTAGAAACTAAAACTTGGAAAGGTTAAGCAACTCAAGGAGGATCACCCATTCAGTAAGTTATCCAAGTACAACTGAAACCCTAGTATTCTGTGCCAGTGTCTGTAATTGGAACCACCACGTTCTTCACCTTTCTTGGGGACTGCTGGTTTAGGGCTCTCTAAGGTTCCTGATCTTTGTTCTATGGGATAGACATATGAGTAGTCTGGAGACAAAAGAGGCTACTCCTAGCTTTATGCAGGGCTGTTGACCAAAAGAACCCAATGTGTGGAAGAGTTGATATGAATTTTGATTTTGATCTGAAAATGAAATGAAATAGAGGAAAAACAGAAAACACTAAGTAGGAAAGGAAGCTGAAAAAGAGAGAAAAAGGGGAAGGAAAAGTAGGTTTTATTCATTCATTTGTTCATTCATTCAGTTAATAGATGTCTTCTATGTGTTAGGCAATGTGCCAGACACTAGGAACCAATGGTTAGCAAAAAAAAAAAAAAAAAAATTTTTTTTGTCATTGAGGAACTTGTAGTTTAATGGGGGAAAGTGACCTTCATCAAATAACCACATATGTAGATTTCACATGACAACCCCTATTTAGTGCTACGAAGGAAAACATCTTGAGGCTCAAAATGGTATAATGGGGGACCTAGCCTAGTCTATCTCCTGGTTGAAATGTGTAGGGCAGAGGTTGAATACATTGCCCGTTTCAGGGGAAAGGTAGAGTTGATTCTGATATTCTTGAATGAATAAATCTTGCAGACATGATAGTCATCTTCATTTTTCATTAGATGAGCTTAGAAAGGGAACCATAATTGGTATGAATTTTTGCCTTTCAACTCTCCCCAATCTGCTCTAATTTTAACTTTCTTTCTCCTGGTTCAGTGCCCTTTTCCCTACAGTGTGTCTCCTAAATCACTTCGCTTCCTCTTCAGTAACAGGTTCTCATTGGGCAACTGTCTATTGAAGCACTCATTTGTCAATGCTGCTGCTGTCACTCCCTGAGCTTTGCAAGAACACATGGGAGCCAGTTGGCTAACCTCAATTTCCCTTCAGCATTTGGTTTACCCCCAGAAGGTTTACCTGAACCCAAGGCTCCAATATTCTCCATTGTTTATTAAATTCATTCTCTCTTTAAATTAACTATAGACTCTTTGTCATTATCTTTTTCAATGCATACAGTAAATCCTATTTCTTCTAGTCTCCCTTCACTCCATATAGGAAAGCTTAGAACACTCGAAATTCTAAGATAATGATGTAAAACAACTAATTATACAGCAATCCATAGTATCTTATGTCACAGGTAATAACGAATTTGTACACCCGAGGTAACATTTATTTTCAAACTGTTTTGTTGGAACAAAAAAAATTGATTAGTTTATAGAACTTTAGCCATCAGGAGTTATATTTAGTTGAAAATTGAAAGAATGATTGTTATTTTTACCACTATTATGCTGTAACTGCTCTTTGCCAAGGACATTATTCATGTAGATGTTGAATGGAGTCCAAAGTGGTGGGTCATTGCCTCCTGACATAGGCTTCTTGTGTTTGGATTTTGGGATTTACAGCCTTCGTGGGAGTCAGCAGGCACCAGGGGAAAAAACACACATACTCAAAACATATTCTCCTTTCCCCCTACACACAACCAGGGCATAAAAATAGACACCAGAAGCTGAGGGTGCATGTTTACTATTCCTTTGCAGGACACACTGGGAACTCAGGCAAGACCCCCTGAGGAAGAAACCTCCTCACAGCAGGGTGCTGAGCCCAGCTCCTCTCCAAACACGAAAGGGCATTAAATACCTTGTTTTCAAAAAGACGTGTTTCCCTTGTTTCTGGAAATGTTTCACAGCTGGAGGTGGCTGTGAGACTCTTTCTAGAATTTCCTGCTGTAGGCACTTGAAAGGCACCCTGGGTGACTGTCCTGACCCCTTTCAACCTGAGCTTTCACTTTGGGTCATTGCCTCATCCTGCCTGTAGCACCTTCCAGGAAGAGTCCTGTAGGGATTTCATTATCGAGAAATGTCAAGTGGAAACCAACGTTCAGATAGAAAGTGATACCTTCCTAAGGGAATAAGTCAAAGTAAGTACCACGCATTCTGTCATTCATTCAGGCACTATCAATCAAGCAGCACTATTCACTCTTCTGAGGCTAGGGGCTGTGGCATACACAGTGGGAAGCAAAAGAGCCCTGGGCTCTGTCCTAGTAGAGCATACCATCTACCAGGGAAGATGTGGGAAATGATCAAAATGATCCCACAAATAGATGAATACAACTGTGAGAAGTGTTGAGTGAAAGGCAGGAAGCCAGGAGAGTGGAGGTGGGTCGGGCAGGTCCATGGTGAGCTCAGACCTGAAGGACATCATCCTTCCGTGCCTTGCACTTGGCTGGCTCCTGCCTTTGTCTGTGCAGTCTGCTCTGGAACATGGACACCTAGTGGGGTAGGGATTTCACGGGGAGTAACTCATCCACGGAGGCTGGTATAAGTCCTTGTTTAGCACTTGGTGCATGATGCCAGGCCAGCTTCTTGTATCTTATGGAACCAGAGCCTGGGCTCTTAAAACAAGAGAAGTGTTGTTACAAATCTTTCTTGGCAGCATTTAAATGATTTCAACAGAGGATGTGACTAGGAAGTATAACTAAGAGTCATTCCATTTAACAGAGACTTTAACCACATCATCTCATCTGGTTCTCATGCCTGCCCCAAAGGTAGATATTCTTTTTATCATGCCCAGTTTTTAGATGAGGACATAGGCAAGATTGGTGTTTCAGCTACTCATCCCTTCACGTCCCTTACTGTAACACTTAATACACTTTATTGTCATGACTTATTTGATTGTACGCTTCCCTCACAAGACCTTAAGCTTTATGAAGGCAGCTATAATCACCCCTATATCCCAAGAACCTAGCAAGTATCGTACATAGAAATAATCGTTTGTTGAAAGAATAAGCAAGTGAATGAATGAATTGTTACAAGAAAATCTGTGTCCTGGAGGAAGAAAAAGACATTGAACTAATTTTCCAGTGGGATGTAACCAAACAAGACTACTTTGTCCCAGATGGGCTGGAATTCAAGACAACAATAAATGTAAGCACCAACCCAATGTTTCTCATGCCCGAACTGAAAATCTGTAAAAGACATGTGAAAACACACAACACTTATCTTAAGCCTCTCCCACAAAATTACTACCTCCACCTCTGACTGTTGTCAGCCCTGCTGCCAAGAGACACAATGAGAACTCCCTGTCCCACTTCAATTTCCTGCTCTGCTTCACGTCAAGATAATCTCTGAGTATGGCTTTTTACATGTCAGAGCTGAAACAGGAAGTCCTGCGGGGCTGTTTTAGAAACGTGACTTCATCAGGACAGAGGTAAGGTCGGAGCAGTAGTAGCTGCCCTGTGCCCTGTGCCCCTCCCCACCTCTCTTCTTCCTCTTTTGATAGCAAGAGGACTCCCTCTACCCTTTGATAGCCAGTTGCTGTGTATAATCCAATGCTCTGCTTGTCAGCACTGTCTTCCCCTTGCTTTTCCACTGGCAGGGGAAAGGCATTTAGGCCAGAAGAATTAGCAAATAGGAAGACTTCAGGGGTCATGTTGTTTTACTGATTAGACTGGGGGTTGGGTATCTCCAAGTTTCACACTGAATCAGGTATTCACTGTTCTAGGCTTTTTGCTCCTAGATCCAAATCAGAGTAATGGTAACTTGAGAGTTGGACCCACACTATTTCAGCTTGTGGCTGGCAGTGCAATGCCCACAGCTGTTATACTACCACCTCTGTTATCACTATTCTGGGGTGTTGAGTTTCCCACCCTAACAGCCGTTCAAAGAACTTCACTTGAGTCAATTGTGTGAAACCCATTTCATTGTTGCTAAGGCAGAGAGGATTTGGGGGTAGGGCTGGATATGATGGGCTTAATGGTGCATTAAACGGTGTAAGGTTGGTGCTCCAGGCCTCACTCAGACTCCCCAGACATTGTTTTTATTTGAATGGGAGAGTTATCAAAACAAAGCTAACAAAGTAGAGATCCACAAAAAATTTTCTAAGTCCTTAATGATCCTATTTTAAATAATGAATACCTAGGGGAAAAAAAAATTGGGGTCCACATGGAAGAGGCCTTCAATTTATTTCTTCAAAGAAAAAAATAGCAAAACAAAAATATGAGTATTTTAAATTTATCTTCTCCAGATTATCCACTATAAAAAATTAACTTACACTGGAAGCAATCAATGTACCATAAGAGGATTTAGAAATAAAATTATAGCGACTGAGCTTCTGAATAGACCAGGAATCAGGAAAGCAGTTGCTAATTTCACTTCTGTCCCTTAACTACTTGTATAACTTTAGGCAAGTCACTTCCCTCCTTTAAACCTCATTTTCCTCATTTGCAAAATGGTGGGGCTGGGTTGGATAATTGGTGCTAGTTGCAGCAATAAAATTCTCTGGCTCAGTGAAATATTGTAAATATCTAAAGGAAGCCAGTATAATCTGTAGTTTTCAGTGAAGTGAAGTTGGCTTCTGAGCTCTCACTTAGAAGGAATTTTTAAACCACAGACCAGTAAGTGGCAATTTCAGTGAAACAATCTGCAACTGAATTTAAATGACATTAAAAAAAATCCAATCCTACTGGAGTATGTCTGAGAATGTTGAAATGCACTGACTATTTCAACATGACTTTTTAGTAGTAGTAATATTAAATGTTAATAATATTATAATAATATTAAAAAGAGAGAGAACTCTACTAGCATTACTGTACCACAAAGAAACAAAACAATGCAACCCATATTATTAGTCAGTGCGGGATTCCGTTATTTTCCAATGCCATTGCAAAACGTGTGTCATCAAGAAAAGAATGTCTGCTGGAAACCCTGCTAGAAGAACTAAGGCAATTGGAATGTTGGAAGCCATGTCTCTAAGGATTCAGAAAGTAAGGCTGTTCTATAATTTTATAGAAAAGAGTATTTCTCAGGTGAGGTCCCTGATATGCCTCAGAATCACCTTGGCTGTAAAAACGCACATCCTCAGGCTCCACACAGATGTATGGAATTAGAACTCTAAAAGCTGGACATTTTAACAAGCACCCCATATGCAGAAAAAGACTTGAGAAACAAAGGTCTAGAAATGTACTTGGTGGGCGGAGGGGAAACCTTCTTTGCAGAGAATACCACAGTGGCCCTCTCAGAAGGAAGAGAATCATCCAGGTCCCTACAAATGAGAAAAGATGTTTTGTGTCAACTTATCAAAATCCAATTAGGAATAAAACTCATGAGATCCCTTTAGACTAAAAGAGGGCACAGGCTTGGGCACCTGCCTTGAACTTGGTATGGTGAGGGTGGCAGAGTACAGTGTTAAGAGCACTGGCTCACAAGATGGACAGGCCTGGGCTTGGGTCCTGCTGCTGCTTAACTCCAGGCAAGAGTGCAAGCTGGAATATTAGTACAGGCACTTAGTTTTGTTACAACCATCCCAGCACTGAATGATAGGATCTCAATAATTATTTATTAAATGTTTGTACTAGTTTCCTATTGCTGCTGTAACAAATTGCCACAAACTTAGTGGCTTAAAACAAGAGAATTTATTCTCTTACGGTGCTAGAGGTCAGAAATCTAAAGTGGGTCAGCAGGGCTGCATTCCTTTTGGAGACTCCAGGGCGGAATCTGTTTCCCTGTTTTCCCAACCTCTGGAGGCCTCCTGCATTCCTTGGCTCGTGGCTCCATCCTCCATCTTTAAAGCCAGCAGCGTGACACCTTCATGTCTCTCTCTTTGGTTATCCCGTCTCCTTCTCGCCCTTTGGCCCTCCTGCCTCTCTCTTACCAAGACTCCTGTGATTACCTTGAACCCACCTGGATGAGTCAGGCTCATCTCCCTATCTCAATATCCATAACTTAATCACATCTACAAAGCTCTTTTGCCGTGTAAGGTAACATATTCACAGGTTCTAGGGATTAGGATGTGGATACCTTTGGGGGAGGGTTGCGGGACATTATTCTGTATACCACAATGTTGCTGAACAAAAGTTTCTTAAGGTCTCTAAACCTTTGGTTTTTCTTCTGTAAGATGGAGTTTCTATAAGGATTAAATGGAGTAATGACTGTAAATGCACAATAAAATAAGGTACTTTGTTACACCTTCTAATTATTCTAGAACTAGACTGCTTATAAGTAAGTGATTTAAATATACTAAACTTATTTATGTCCTTCTTGCTGATACTTCGTTACTAGGGGTATAAATTTAAATTCAGAAGACCTCAGGAAACTTTTAAGGAGCTCCTGTATCAGTCAGGGTTTAGTGAAGGAAACAGAAAACTCTAGGTATTTTAAGTAGAAAGAAATTTTATACAGGGTGTTAGATAATTCTAAAACCATTGGAAGGGCTGGAGGAGCAGGGATCAGCAGCAGCCATTGCAATACTGAGTTTAAGAACACACTGCTGGGGCTTCCCTGGTGGCACAGTGGTTAAGAATCTGCCTGCCAATGCAGGGGACACGGGTTCGAGCCCTGGTCCCGGAAGATCCCACATGCTGCGGAGCAACTAAGCCCGTGTGCCACAACTACTGAGCCTGCACTCTAGAGCCCGTGAGCCACAACTACTGAGCCTGCGTGCCCCAACTACTGAAGCCCGCGTGCCTAGAGCCCGTGCTCCGCAACAAGAGAAGACACCGCAATGAGAAGCCCACGCACCGCAACAAAGAGTAGCCCCTGCTCGCCGCAACTAGAGAAAGCCCGCGCACAGCAACGGAGACCCAGTGCAGCCAAAAATAAACAAATAAAAAAAAAAAAATTAATTAAAAAAAAAAAAAGAACACACTGCTGTAGTGGGGCTCTAGGGACCAGGAAGCACTGCCAAAGTGAACACAGCTTTCTCTCTAGCCCCTTAAAGCTGGAGTCCAGAAATTCGAAGTCTGAGTCCAGCCACCACCTGCTTCTTGACACACTGAGACCTTGTTTGTCAGCAGAAAGTCACAGGAAGATGCTCTCAGCCTCACTCCCAAACTCCAAATCAAATTAAAGTGCATCCAGTCACCAGAGCCCATGAGGCATCTAGAACTCTGGCATCAGGAGAGTCTGGAAAGTGTAGATTTCAGCTTTCCAGCCTCTGCTGTGGGGAAGCACAGAGAATGAGATTGAATGCATGGTGAGCGGCACTCAATCAACCACATCCAAGTCAACCATATCCAAGCCAGTCTCTCCCCAGCACCGCACCTTGTTATTTGTGATTTGAAATATGTCCCTTGGAAGGAAGATCCCCTCCTATGACGTGCTGCACTGTAGGGCTTGAGAAACATTCTAAAACCCTTTCGACTGCAGCATGTAGATCTCAGAAGATATTCTTTTTTTGTATTTAAAACGTCTCCTTTGGGAAAATTTCCAACTTTCTTTTCTCTAAGTATTATAGACTATGCAATATATTTTTTAATTGAATACTTAAAAATATGTAACAATAAAAATTTGAAATACTGAAAAGCTAACATGGTGGGCTAGGAACTGTGAACAGCAGTCTTATTTAACAAAGGTCTGAAACACAGTAGGCGCTCAGTGATTATATGTTTCCTTGCCTAAAACATGGGTTGGCTAGCCTACGGATCTCCCATGTTGGAACTGAGTTTGTTGAATGAGTTAAAATGCATACAGCTAACTTAAATAGTGAGACTTAGTTCTCAAAGCAGGGTCTGGTGCAGATTAACTATGATCAAATATGTACCTTGTATTAAGTGGGTTCTCATTAAGGATTCTTTCTCTGTCCTTCTAGTCCGCATATAGTTTCTGCCTACCAGAGGCAAAAATGGAGGGAACCCTTGGTTTGGGGCTGTTCGAAGCTCATTCAGCCATATTTCAGCCCCAAAGAACCTCCAACCCTACTACGTCACATGGTTTTGGCCACATTAGCCTCTCTTGGTATAACCTTGAACATGGTGCACAATTCCTAAACCTTCTATCATAGTCTTGAGACGTATCAAAACAAAATAAAACAACAACAAGAGAGCAAACCATACAGGGTCCTTTGCCTTTGTTTTTCAAGGGAAGAAGGATCTTTTTGAATTACAGCACTGGAATTATCTGATGTGAATTGGGAAATGACTACTCTTTGCAGAAACTAAAATTACTTTAGTGGCACCTAAACACACAACTACAAAATATCAATTTAGTAGCCTATGTCAAGCAAAGAAGGTCTATATTTTTGGATTAGGAACATTACATTCTCTTCCGTTACACTAATTTACATAGATGGATGTCACCTTTAATACTATGTAAAGTGTAACTTCTATTTAATCATGTCCAATGCGTCATTTATTTAGATAGGTAAAGATGTCTCCTTAACCTCACACATTGCAAAGATCTTACACTGAACACAAAGCACTGGTTTTTCAGTGTAAAATGAAGTGCAAGTTTAGAGCATTGCAGCAAACTGTCAGAGCCCCTGCAGAACACCTTGGGCTGGGTGGTCGGTGCTGTGAGCAGCCTTCATGGCCTCCCCCCACAGTGGTGTGTTTGGAAAGTCCTAGCAAATCTGGCTCTGTGCAAGCAACTGAGGGGCACGTTTTTTTCCCGTGAATCGAATGAAACACCCCTCCACAGACCCACCCACGGAGGGCCCCAGGAACAGCTGGGGGGAATTAAATGGCGTTTATTCTTGTATTGGTTATGGCCACAAGCCAGGAATTCTATACCCAAGACGCACGCAGCCTCCAGCACACATGAGCAGTGGAATTGACTGTGACTGGAGCTCCACTCTCACTGTAGACAGGATGTGAATGATTAATTTTTCTATTAAAAAATTCCTGAAGGATATGGAGGGACTGTTTATTTTTTTGCTCTGGGCCTGGTTTTCCTGATACTCGTGTCATTCTCATGGGTCTACACAAGAAAGAGGAGAATTGCACAATTATGCCATAGATTCATGACTCACACAACTAATCTGGTCAGAAATGTCCAGAAGCATCTGGTCTCAGATTCGCTAAGTAATTATCTCGTGATTTCATGTGACATTTTGAGCACTGGACTGACAGTCAGAAAGACTCAATATTATAAAAATATGATTTCCCTCAAATTAACCTGTAAGTTCATCTGAAAGATTAAATGTGCTGAAATAGCTGAGACTTTTTTGGGAAAAAAAGAAAAAAGAAAGACTTATGTGGTGGGGACCAGCCTTATCAGATGAAAAACATGCTATAAAGCTACAGTAACTTAAATGCTGTGGTATTAGGTGAGAAGAGATATTCAGATTAATAGAACAGAATAGAGAAGACCTAATGACTATGGGAATTGAGTATATAATAAATATTGTAATTAAAATCAATGAAGGTATAGATTGTACAGGAGGTTGTATTGGGACATTTGGAAAGAAATTAAGTTACAATGTTTCATTTTAGGATATACTACCTCTCTCTCACTCGTGTCAAGTCTGGATGGATTAAAGATTTAAACATTTAAAAATATATGAGAGACTAAAGAAAATATAGGAGAATTTCTGTGTGTGTGTGAGAGAGAGATGTGGAAGTGGAGAAGTCTTTCTAAACGCAGCTCTAAATCCTGGAGTCATAAGAGAAGAAATGTCTTCATTTGACTCCATGAAAGTAGAATAGACAGTTCACAGAAAAAGAAATACAAATTCCTATATACAGGGCTTCCCTGATGGTGAAGTGGTTAAGAATCTGCCTGCCAGGCTTCCCTGGTGGCACAGTGGTTAAGAATCTGCCTGCCAATGCAGGGTACATGGGTTCGAGCCCTGGTCCGGGAAGATCTCACATGCCACGGAGCAACTAAGCCCGTGAGCCACAACTACTGAGCCCACGTGCCACAACTACTGAAGCCCATGTGCCACAACTACTGAAGCCCACGTGCCTAGAGCCCGTGATCCGCAACAAGAGAAGACACCGCAATGAGAAGCCCACGCACCGCAAGAAAGAGTAGCCCCCGCTCGCAGCAACTAGAGAATGCCCGTGCGCAGCAACAAAGATGCAACGCAGCCAAAAATAAATAAATAAAATTAAAAAAAAAAAAAGAATCCGCCTGCCAATGCAGGGGACACGGGTTCGAGCCCTGGTCCGGGAAGATCCCACATGCTGCGGAGCAACTGAGCCTGCGCTCTAGAGCCCGCGAGCCACAACTACTAAGCCCGGGCACTACAACTACTGAAGCCCGTGCGCCTAGAGCCCATGCTCTGCAACAAACGAAGCCACCGCAACGAGAAGACTGCGCACCACAACGAAGAGTAGCCCCCACACCCTGCAACTAGAGAAAGCCCACGCACAACAACGGAGACCCAATGCAGCCAATAAATAAATAAATAAAATAAGTTTATTAAAAAAATTTTTTTTAAATTCCTATATACATATAAAAACATGCTCATTCTCATAATTAAGGAAATGCTAATTAAGCATAAAAGGAATACTTTTTGCTTATCAGGCAACTTTTAGAAGTTTCAAAATAAGATTAGTGAGAGAGTGAGGAAAGAAGGAGTATTTTCATATTTTGAAAGCATACATGATATAGCCTTTGTGAAGGCAAACTGACACTATCAATCAAACTTTTAAATGCACATAACATTTGCCTGACAATTATACTTTGATATTATGGCAAAAATATGCCAAGATATTTATTGCAGCATAGCTTGTACCAACAACTATAATTGAAACAATCTAAATGAGCAAGGAAAATAACTAAGTTATGATGTATCCATGTGATGTAATGTTATCTAACCATTAAAAAAAGCCATATGTATTGATACATAAAGGTTACAAAATAGATAAATAAATGGAAAAAAAATTCATGATACAGAAAAATCTTTTTTTTATATATTTTTTTAAATTAATTAATTAATTTATTTATGGCTGTGTTGGGTCTTCATTTCTGTGTGAGGGCTTTCTCTAGTTGTGGCGAGCGGGGGCCACTCTTCATTGCGGTGCGCGGGCCTCTCACTATCGCGGCTCTCTTGTTGCGGAGCACAGGCTCCAAACGCGCAGGCTCAGTAATTGTGGCTCACGGGCCTAGTTGCTCCGCCGCATGTGGGATCTTCCCAGACCAGGGCTCGAACCCGTGTTCCCTGCATTGGCAGGCAGATTCTCAACCACTGCGCCACCAGGGAAGTCCCAGAAAAATCTTTAAAACGTATAATAAATAAAAACATGATCACAGGTGTAAAATTTTCCAAAAGTGTTATGTAGCTAATATAAATGTAGGCATATGCATATTATATTTTTTTCTGAAGTGAAAACTGTTAACAGTGATTATCTTTAGGGAGAGGATCCAGGGAAGGCAGTTTTGTGTGTATGTGGATGGCAGGGGTTGGGGGTAGGGGTGAGGAGAAATTGGTAGGAATTCGCCATGGAAACATTGATTCAAGCTAATTTATGATTTGTCTTGAATCCCAAGTTAAAGATTTGGAACTGGAACTGTAGGCAACAGTAAACAATTACAGATTTTTAATAAATTTTATTTGAACTTTCGAATAAATATATTAACATAGTTCAAAATCAGAAGAAAAATAAATGATTTTTAGTGAAAAATTTTCCTCTTATCCTTGTCTTTCGTCCTCCCAGTTTGCCATCCCCTCAATACAGGTAACCACTGTTATTTTTCTAGTGTTTCCTTCAGAGTTTCTTTATATATTTATAAGCAAATATAACTATGCATATTTTTGATATGATAGCTATTTTTCTTTTCTTTTTCATACAAAAGTTGGAGTATTATACATACTGATCAGCACCTTGCTTTTTTTTTTTTTTTTTAAGGAATTCCTTTATTTTTATTATTTATTTATTTATTTATTTAATTTTGGCTGTGTTGGGTCTTCGTTTCTGTGCGAGGGCTTTCTCTAGTTGTGGCAAGCGGGGGCCACTCTTCATCGCGGTGCGCGGGCCTCTCACTGTCGCGGCCTCTCCCGTTGCGGAGCACAGGCTCCAGACGCGCAGGCTCAGTAGTTGTGGCTCACGGGCCTAGTTGCTCCGCGGCATGTGGGATCTTCCCAGACCAGGGCTCGAACCCGTGTCCCCTGCATTGGCAGGCAGATTCTCAACCACTGCGCCACCAGGAAAGCCCGCTTTTTTTTTTTTAACTTCAGGTTTGGGAGAACTTTCCATATCACTACCTACAGATATGCATTCATTTTTTTGTGCAGGTGCATAATATTCCATTGTATGGGTCACCAAAGCTTATTTAATTAGTCCACTTTTGTTGGCTGTTTGGATTGTCTCCAGTACTTTCCTACAAAAAAATAGACTTCTTCGTACCCAAAGGGATAATATTTTAAATTTTCAAATTTCAGTACATCCGGGACATCAACCTTTTAGGATAGATACTGGCCATGAATTAACCAGTTGGGCTTTATGTGTATGTTCCAGTTAAATATTAGCCCTGAGAAATCTTTTTGCAGATAAACAAACAGATCTGTAGAATGTGTAATCTGTAGAATCCATAGATATATTCTCAGAAACAGAATTGTTGGATTAAAGGGTATAGGTGTTTAACAAATACTGTCAAATTGTCCTGCATAGGAGTTATGCCAATTTTTACTCTCGCAGGCTCTTTCTTTTCCTACAACCTTGTCAGTAGAGTGTTACCACACTTTTGTTGATCAGATAACTGAAAAATGGCATCTCAGGATAGTTTTTATTTTCATTTTTCTTAATATGAATAAGATGAACAACTTTTCATATGTTTAAGGGACATTTTTGGGTTTTTTTCCTAGTGAACTGGATGTTTACCTCCTTTGCCTATCATTCTATGTTATTCTATATGTTGATGACTTTTTTTCCTTATTGATTTCTAGGAGCTCTGATGCAATAGGGAGATTAGCTCGTTGTCTAAGATATGAGTTACAATCCCCACCCCTCAGTTAATCAGTTATCTTTTGGCTTTACTTCTGGTGTTTTCATTCCATGCTGAATTTTTTTTCCTCCCTTTACAGCTTCTTGATTTTAAGTCATAATTAGAAAGCCTTCTCATACTCCAAGATTATAATAGAGTTCTCCAATGTGTTCATTTAATAGTAGTGAAGTTTTCACATTTAATTCTATGATCTACTTGGAATTTCTCCTGCTGCCAGCTGGGAGGTATGGATCTAACTACGTAGCTTCATTGAAGATTTCTGCAGTTTGTCTTACACGACATCATGGTCATTTCCTGTAATGATGAATGATTTGCCTGATACAAAGTTTTGTGATGTATTTTCTACCCAATGTCTGACCACTCATAATTGGCATTTGTAGCAGACACTGCTGGCTGCCCAGCTGATAGCTGTCTCCTCCATTTTCCTTGTTACAGAACCCTAACTTTGCTTGGGTGACTAGCCCTCCATGATGTGACTTAGGGTAAATCTTCGTTAACATAAGCCTGCCATTCCTCTTCTCAGGGACTGGTTTCAATGGTGGCATGTGACCTCTTTCTGGCCAATGAGATGTGGGAAAGGTCTGCTGGAAGGCTTCTAAGAAAGTTTTCTTCTGTCTTAAAATGAGACCAAAAAGGGAAAAAACAATACTTCTTCTTCCATTTTGTAAGGCATTTTCAGATTTACATGGGGCTCTAGGAACTGAGACAGCCACTTTCTATGTGTGACACGAGCCAGCCAAAGGTGAAGCTGACTGCTATTTTTAGCAGAGCAGGACGATGAAAAGAACCTGAATCCTGGTTGGTGTCACTGAGATACTGAATTCACCACTTTGCAGCCATTCTTCCTTTGGACTTCCTGTTAGATGAAAATAAATTTTCTTCATTGTCAAGTAATGAGCAATGGGTTGTCTGCTAATTGTAGCATCCTAATGCAGTGGTCCACAAGTGTTGCACATACCGTGACATCCAGTCACACAAATACAAAGCACCTTTGACAAGAGTTCTTAACATTGTCTTCAGGTTGGTTACTCAGCCTCGCATATTAACGTATTTAACGTGTCTCCTGGGCCAGCTCTGTGCAGCGCTGCCACAGCAGAGTTCTGACCAGAACGTTCAAGTAGGTGTATAAAAATTCACAACATTATTTTAAGTTTAAACATGTGATTTATACTCCAAGCAGAATTTTTTATAATTTCAATTTCCTGTATTTAATGGAGCAAATTATCGGTAATATATTCACAATCTATTTCTGAAAAAAAAAATTGAAAACATTAAACCATTTATATAGGGGTGTACCTTATTCCTTTTGCCTCAGGCTCCAACATGGCTTGGCATGGCATTGTTGAATCCTGTTTTTATTTAAAATTGTGCTCTTTTGTTCATTATTTATTTTTGTATTAATTTTGATTTTTTAAAATATTGCATAAAAATAGTGTTTTTCTTGATTATTGAGGGGTTTTTTTTGTGCTGCCTTAATTTTTGCACCTGAGGTGAGTATCTCACTGATCTTGTTCTAGTCCCAGGCCCTCTAGCCACCATGTCCCTGGGGCAGCACAACGTGTGCAAGGTTTCTAGATGATGTGACCCGATTCTCTGCTGTCTAACTTTTGGGATTTACAGCCCCCCAATTCTAAAGATGACTCATTTTCCAGAGACTCTCTGGTATGCCCCTCCTATTTTTCTCCTTGTCTTAGCATCTTCATGTTAGGAAAAATGCCCCCTGCACCCTCTACCCCTCACCCCCAAATCCCCGCTGAATAAGCCCTAACAGCAATTCTGTGTGTGGAACTTTGAATTATGATTTAGAAATGCAAGAGCCAGTTGTTTATTTTGGATCAAGTCAGCAGATTGTCAGGCCCAAGGCAATATATGTAAAAAGCTCTTTGTAAGTTAAATTTATTTTATTATAATAGCAAGTGTTTTTATCTTTTCTAACTCATAGGCAAGTGAAGTATTTTCTGCAGTCAGGCTGGGACAGGAGACATTTTCGGATAAATTACCTCTTACTACACTCTGGAGACATCGTTCATGCTGCTGCATCAGAACTTGCAAGGAGAGGCTATCTGGCAGATTCTTAAAGTGGACAGAAAAGGAAATCGAAAGCGTCTTTCCTAATATAGTAGTCATTGAGATAAAAGGTTTAGATGAAGTGATTTTTACATTCAGGCCCCGGATACCTTTTTAAAGATGGGATTCAAATTCACTGGTAAGTATGATGGCAGAAATAAAAAATTGAAATTAGTGGGAAAATGTCAATTTCTCACTTAACAGGATTTAGAAATGTCTGTTTAGCATGAGGCTTAAAATGTGGCCGTTCTACCATACAGCTTTTGTAGATAGGAGACAGCCCACGGCTCAGCTGAGACTTTGCGCTCCTGTATCTTCGTCTTTATTGCTGCTGCTGTCAGATTACCAGCTCATTAGTATTTAAATCAGCTCATAAATATTTCCTGGAAATTCACAGTTGCTTAAGCCTCACCACTATTCATTTCCAGTTCTTCTTTAGTCTTATTTCAAGCCTTTGCTTCTTAGGCTGATAACATTGCGGGAGGGTGGCTGTCATTACACGTTCACCTTCCTGATGTATGGGGATGACGAAGGAATGGCGGCAGACCTCTTAGAGGCTAAAGATGAGAAGCAGAGAAAGGATGCAGGAGGAAATTTTACTCCATTTCCTTTGTACAAATACAATTATCTAATGATGGACCAAGGAAGTCTGTATAAAATAAGAACAGCCCCAAAGCATATGCCAGTGCAATTTGACCTGAATGAACGTTTCTTTCACATACTCTTTAAAAGCTTTGAAACACAGATGAAACATTTCACTGGGGGCAGGCCCTGGATGTTCCCACTGGGGAGATGGTTGCATGTTACAAAACCTCTTCTGTTCAACATAAGAGCTGTATTTCTAATTATAAAATAATGATGACGGAGAAGGGCCAGTTCCATCACGATATTCTGTGTATTTCTTAGCATTCTGCCAGAGTTCGACCCTAATACCCACATACACTCCCAACAACCAGTTCTTTAAAATGTGTATGAATAAAATTTAACCAGTGACAAATGAGAGGAAAATAAATATATTATATTTCATTGAATTTAAAGTGCCATTGCTTCTAAGCTCCATAATTGTATATATCTCAAATAAAAAAGTGCTACTGATTAAAGTGGGACATACTATTGATTGTAAGTACATCCTGATTTCGGAGGTGTGAAAAAAAAATGGGAACCAGTGGAATATGTTAATTTTAAAAACAGCTTGTTCTGAAAGAATAAAGATCATTTGGTAGCTATATTACTTGAAAGAATGTCGATAATAGTGTTAATCTCTTTAGCAGGAACATCCACACTAAGAAGCAATGACTTTTCCAAAATCATATGCCAGAGAGATGCGAGAAGCACAGAGAAGCTAAACTCTTGGGACAGACCCTGAGAGTTTGCCCAGGACAAGGGCACACTGATGGGGTCTTGTCATTGACAGTCTCATGGCATTCAGTCCTGTGCTCCAAATGTCTCCTAGAGATAAACTCCACAGTAAATAGAGACATATGCCAGGCCCAGGCAATTAAGATATAATTTGGGGCTACAAAGCACCCAGTCCTATTAAACATAGTCTAGACAACTTAGCCTGTGATTCGAGACCCCACAAAATCTGGTCTGAAACTTTCTTTTTTTAAGTTTTATCCCCCCCTCCAACTTTTCTACATGTAATCCATACTTTCACCAAATTAAATTATTGAATTTTCTTAAACACACAGTGTATTATCTCAGTTCCCTGCCTTTGCTTATACCAGAGTTTCTCCAACGTGGCACTGCTGACACTGTGGGCTGGGTACTTCCTTTTTGTGGAGGGCTGTCCTGTGCACTGCAGGATTAGTAACAGCATCTCTGGCTGCTGTCCACTAAATTCCAATAACACTTCTTCCCAACAACCAAAAATGTCTTTAGACATTGCCAAATGTCTCTGGGGTTAGCAGGATAAAATCACCACTGGTTGAGAACCTCTGCTTATACCATGCTGGTCTAGGGAAAGAAAGAATGCAAACTTTGGTCTCAAATGTTCATGAGCTGGTGGACATTTAAATGTGGTAGCCACTCAGCACCCGTTCTCTCTTTCTAACAACACCCTATTTTCTTTCGGGGGAATTTCCTTTCCCCACTGTATGTTGACTTGATGGGACTCTAAGTCTTGGAGATAGTGTCTTGCCCACCCCTCTCCAAGTGGTGGACATGTGGAAGTGAGCTTGGCCAATCCAAAACTTTCTGTTAGGACATGGACCATCTTAAGCAGAGTGATGGCAAAGATGGTAAAAAATGTTGGTGTAAACTGACTCCTAAGTGAGATGGTTGAGAAATCCTTGCTCTCTTTGTATCTGTCCTAACCCCTATTAGGACAGGAGTTTTTTCTGACTCAGGTTTCTAGATTTCCATCCTCTCTATATCCCTCTAATAAATGATATTCTTGGTTAAATATGCCAGAGTTGTATTCTGTTGCTTATCTACAAAGGTGCCCAGTTGAGACACTGCTGTTGATTAGTTTTGTGTTTTCAGCCAGTCTCTTAACATCTTCAAACCGGTATTTCTCTTCTGCAAATTGAAAGTAAAAGCTTTCAAATTTGCAAAAGATGTCCTCCTCACAATCTCTGCCTCTTTAAATCTAGGTTCTGTGTTAAGTTCTGGAAATGAATGAGATACTGCCTCTGCCCTTGTGGGCTCACTTTCTTCCTCCGACAAAATTAGTGGCAGGACCCAGATAACACAACAGAGCAGAAAAGCCATTCTGAGTAGAAACAGTACCAGCAAGTCAAACAGTATTGGCTGAAACTGGCCTTTATCCTGGCCACGCCTGCATATCACTCCCTTTTGTGCTTACTCCTTGCTAAAGGCCTCCGTCCCTCCAGAGGGAAGAGAAGGCTCTGGTCAAGGAGCTATATGCACTCATTATTCTATACCCCCAGCCTGCCTAGGCTGCTGAAGTGTCTGAGATTCTGCAGTACTGCTAGGTTAACAGCGGGAGCAAATCAAGGAATTCAGGGTCAGCATTTTCTGTTTCTCATCTGACAAACAAGGTCAGGTACTTCTTTGAGCACTGCAGTTCCAATAGCTGGGGAATACAAAGAGACAAAGAAGGGAAGGTTTTCCAGAAAGACTGGTGGTTAGGCACAAGGTGGGTTTAAGTTTTCAGCTTTTGTCGTGGGAGAGGAAAGTTCTCCTCAACCCAGGCTTCACCTTTTCAGAGTGGGGAAAAAGAATCTGGGGTGAGAGCCTCTTTTGTACTCCTTTGCTTCCTGCACTGAAGCAGGTGCAGAACTGAGTTCCCCAGGGAATTAGAACGTCATTTTCCATCAATGTTTATGGCCATTAGTCCCAATTCTTACTATTTATCACTACAGCCAACTCTGAGCCTTGAAACAGATGAAGGAGAAGGTTGCACAAGCCAGTGAAAGAAATAGATGCTCTGGCTTTCAGAGCCGAGAGAGCTGAGGTTCCGGCCAGAGGGGAACCTCAACTCAGGGCCTGTGAGTTCTTTTGTCTCTCCCCCAGCAACCCTTGGCCAGATAAGCCCTTTAAATTGAAGGCAGCCTATGTCCCCAAACACCTTTCTGTGTACCTTAATATTTCTAACTCTCCAGGGGTACGTATTTCAGTCTCTTTCCTTGTAACAAATTTCATAACTAATGTTATTCTGGCTAATGAAGCAAGAGGGTAACATTTATTAGAGAGAGCTGGGTGAGTTGAAATCCTAGACCCTGGGACAAAACCATCTCTGCTGGGCTGTCCCTCCTTTGTTAAGTTAGTAAGCACAAAACACTCTGTTGTATGAGGATTGTCTAAAACATTCCTTTTAGAAATGTTTAATGAAATATGGAACGCTCTCCCTGGGCAGAAGAAAAGTGAGACTTCGGTCCAGACCCCAGGTTTTCTGTGGGACATCTTTATCTGGATGCTCCACGGTACCCTTGAAATCAGCGTGTCTAAAGATGGGCTTATTCATATACACACTACTATATTTAGAATAGACGGCCAACAAGGACCTACTGTATATCATAGGGAACTCTGCTCAGTGTACTGTAACAACCTAAATGGAAGAAGAATAGATACATGTGTATGTATAACTGAACCACTTTTCTGTATACCTGAAACTAACACAGCATTGTTAATCAACTATACTCCAATATAAAATTTAAAAGTTTTAAAAATACAGAAAAAAAGAAAAAAATGAGAAACTAGGAATAAACCAATGCTTATCAAAAAAAAAAAAAAAAAAAGGGCTTATATCATTCACTCAGAAACTTCTTTTCACTTTTCTCCTCTCTTGGTGAATGGCACCATCATGCCCATGGTGGCCTATCCAGACACCTGGGAGTCATCTTAGCCCCTCCTTCTCCCACACTCCCCACCCACCTCACATTCCATAGGTCAATAAGGCCTGCCCATCTCTCAAAACCATCATCTGCTCCTTATCCCTACTGCCCTTCCCTTATTTCAGGATTCATCATTTCTCACCTGGTCTCTGACTGACAACAGATTTTTTGGGCTGGTATTTAGTTCTCCATCTGCTTTCCTCCATTCTATCCTTCAAATGGCTGCACCAGTAACCTTTCTAAAATGCAAACTCTCATGGCTTTCACCTCTAACGTGTCTGTGCCCCAGTGAGTAATCCAATTCCCTGGCACCAAATATGAATGGACTCCTGCCAAATTTTCAGACTCATATTCTGCCATTCCTTTTGTGCCAAGCACTCTGATCATGCCAAACTATTTGAAGTTTCCTAACTGGTCCATGGCCTTTCACACCTTCATCCCTATGTGTGTGCTCTCCATTCATTCATAAATAAACCTCTCTATTTCAGCCATATAGTATTCCAGCATGGAGGACATATTTCTTTTGCCAGTACTTTGATATTCTCTTGGGAAACCACCTCCCATACTGTTTTTTCATGTGGCTAATAAGTTCCCCTTCTCCCTTCAGGAGTAGGACTCTGATCCATACTGGGCCAACTAGTATCACAGGAATGGTGTGCCCCTATCTGGGCCAATCAACGCCGTCTCTGAGACTTTTGCTGGTTGCTAAGCTAACGGTATCCTGGGCCTCCTCTTGCCCTTGTTTCTACAACCTGTGAGCCTGGAACATTCCAGGAGCCGCTTCCATTACTTGCAGCAGTCTTCTCCAGAGAGTACTCTGGGACTCAATTTCATCTTACAACCCGATTCTATGTGTTTCCCATATTTTAAGGATACTTTACAATTGCTGGCTCACAGAGAATATTACATTTTGCTTTTCAGGTTGGTTTTAGATTTTTAAAAAATAAATATTGTCACTTCTCTTATATGGTAACTGGCACATTGCCTTGTAATTACCTGTGTACTTATCTGTCTCTGGACTGGACTCCTTACGGATACACAATAACTAATTACCTGTCTGGCTGGCACTTGGTTGTCACTCATAAATGTTTGTTGAATCACCTACTAAACAAACAGTTGACCTTGCATTCACCTTTCCTGGATGGTTCCAGAGATTCTAGTGCTTTTCAATGTACAGAATTTTTGTATGACCTTGTAATCGATTAAATTTTCATTCATCAAATATTTACTTCTTCCACCAGGATTCCATGAAAACAGTATACTTCTCCTCCCTTGACTTCTGCTTTGGTTACTTCCTTTGACCAATGGGATATAAGGGGATGAGATGTGAGCAGAGGCTTGGCAGTTGCTTGCCATCTCATACTTCTGCTTTTCTCCATGAGAAGAGCCTGCCTCAGGTAAAATGCTGGTTCAGTGAGGATGAGAGACAAGTGCAGCAGATCTGGATCCAACCAACAGTTTGGAGCCTAGATAAAAAGTACTCCAGCTTACCCATGGATGTGTGAGTGAGAAGTATTGATGCTTATTGTTGTCTGCCACTGAGATGTGAGTGGCTTGTGATGCAATATCATTGTGGCAATAGTCTACTGAAACACATCTACATCAGAACTACCTGAGCGCTTCTTAGGAATGAGATTTTTGAGCTCCACCCTAGACCTAATAACTAATCATCTCTAGGGTGTTTTTATATATCTGTATTTTACCAAGATCTCCAGGAGATTCTCATGCTTCCTACTGGGCTACAACAGTTATCACCATGCTATTTTCGTCGACATGGAAAGAGCAGTAGGTTAGCACCCACAAAGCTGCTACATTTACCTACAGAAAAGCTGTTCTGAGAAATTTGGGGCTGTAAAGCCAGGAAGCAAAATTCCTCACTGAATCATTTAATTAAAGGGGTGGGAATTCAGAAACTTAAAGGCTTCTTGAGGTGATTTATAAACATAGTATTTCTCAAAAAGCTATCTTTGCACACACGTACCCAGTTAATATCTCCTGTTTAAATTTGAATAAGTTAAAACTAATTGGCCTACAGAACATTAATAATAACACAATATTAACTAAACATGTACTTAGTAAGCTCTTACTAAAAACAGCAGGCATTTCAGAAGACAATGGAAAAATCAAATATGTCAAAGAGCTTCTAGCTTAGTTAGGCATGTTCCCTCCATGTGCAGAGATGGGCAGTTTTAAGAAAAATAAGTGACACGGTTCTTGCCTTCCAAATGCTTCCACGGGATGACTGCTATCGTTTCTTTAGGCACCTAGTCATCTTTCTCCCCATTTGTTCTCTTTGGAACCTTTGATTCCTGTCTCACGGAGAGTAGTCTTTTTAGTCACAAGACAAAACACTCTCTCTCCTCAACCTGAATTCAACCCTGGCACTCTTGGCCCAGGTTTCTTCTTTAGTGTACTTGTATACTGCCCAGAAATTTCACCACTCAGCCACTGTGCAGGTGAGCAAACTTCTGAATTCAGGTTCTGCATTCTGTGTCCTCGTCCTACCTGGCCAGGAACATGGATCATGAACAAGAAATTTCATAATGGACCTTTCAGGTCATGAGATCCATGGCTTAAGAAAGCATTTTCAGTAGTAGGTAGAAGGAGAACATTGAAATCTGCAGGGAATCTCACTCTGTGATTCATATGCAGCTGAAGCAAGTATTGATTTGTGTTATTTGCTCATCTGAAGCTCATCTGTTAACCTCGGGGAATGGGTTACTCAAGTAACCTTTGGTCACTGACAACACAGAGCCCACAATATACTTCTTCCTCTCCTAACAATACAACATCATGTACTTAGCAAATTGCCCTGTGCCTTTCCTCATGTTACTCATCCTAACCAGGGTTTTGCCCTGTGAGACTTAAATTCTAAAAGACAGCTAAGCTCATATCATGATGTCATCCTTATCATCTTACATGGACAATTCCTAATGGCATCAAACTTTGTGAAATGCAAGCATTTCTAGCATAAGAATTGTGCATTTGATACGTTGTTTTCTACCTGGAGTTCCCTAAAAAAATATTTAACAACCATTAAACGGGGGAACAGAAACAGTAAGCTTGTGGGCTGAACATCTCAGTAACTCTAGCCCGTGAATCAATTGGTATTACTTGGCAGTTCTATTTTCATTACCGAGACATCCCATGACTGAGCATTCAAGAACTGCCAACAGTGATCCAAATGGCTTGGCTCAGGGGAACTTGCATTCCCTGCTGGATCTGCTCCTGGATGATGGTCTGGGGTTGGAATCACCACTGCCATTTGTCCTCTGAGGCAGATGCTATTGGTATCCCACCCAGATCCTCTTTTTCTAGGCTGGAGCTCCCACCCCACTCCATTTGCTGTGGGTGTTGGCTGCTCAAAGCAGCTCACAGCTGCCTCTTTCTTTGGGCACCTGCCCCTAGCCAGTGGGAGAGCCCTTACCCACAGAAGCCAGGGAGGTTATGATGCCCCTCCAGGGAGGGTGGTCTGTAACCCGTGACTGACTGACAGGGTGTGGTATACAAGTCCAGCCCCCTTGCCTCAGGCAGAACAAACTGTGGTACAACTCGTGCTCCAGAGTTCTCCATGAGGTAAGGATGAGGCTAGACTTCTCCTGAGACAACACATTTTCTTAAAAATTTCCTTCCCCGGGCTTCCTTGGTGGCGTAGTGGTTAAGAATCCACCTGCCAATACAGGGGACACGGGTTCGAGCCCTGGTCTGGGAAGATCCCACATGCCGCGGAGCAACTAAGCCCATGCGCCACAACTACTGAGCCTGTGCTCTAGAGCCCGCGAGCCACAACTACTGAGCCCGCGTGCCACAACTACTGAAGCCCGCGTGCCTAGAGCCTGTGCTCCACAACGAGAAGCCACTGCAATGAGAAGCCCGTGTACCGCAACGGAGAGTAGCCCCCGCTCACTGCAAGTAGAGAAAGCCCACGCCCAGCAACGAAGACCCAACACAGCCAAAAGTAAATAAATAAAATAAATAAATTTATAAAAACAAAAAAAAAATTTTCCTGCCCCAATTCTGCTTCTCTCACTCCCTTACAGGTTTTCCCCGAGATTACTCTCTCACTCTGTCAACAAATTGCTTACACAAGAATCCCAGTCTCAGGTGTTGCTCCCAAAAAGCCTGTCCTAAGACATCTTTCCAAATAGGGTGAGAGAAATCTGTCCTAATGATATATTGCTACTGAGAACAACGTGGCTGAGTACCAAACACCAGTGCGAAACTCTTCAGATGCACTTAAACACCACAGGAAATGCAAGAAGCTGCCAATTGGTCAGATGTAGTTACAACAGATACAGATCTGGATACAATGTACACAGACAGACCTCTTCATTTGAACTTGAATGGAAATATCTTAAAATCCAGCAGAGTTGCAAATAGGAACTCATCATTCATGTAACAGTTACACTTATTAACCACTGGAAAATTCACCTCTGATAGCAGGTTGGCAAAGAATGCAAGTCACATGTCATGCTCACACATTTAGGTAGTAACAGAGCAACAACAGAATTTTCAGAAATGAGTGACTAAATAGTAATAATAATAATAAAATAATTGATATTGTTCATCCCAGGTAAGGTACTAGGTGTTTTATCCAAAGGCCTTGTTACTTCCACTACATAACTCTATCAACACCCAGTTAGCATAGCAAGAACCCCATTCAAGTGTGATTCATCAAAGGCACTTGTCTCTACAACTGCAAAATGGTTGGAAGATGGTGGAAAACTGCTACCATGGCTGGGGCACCTTCCTCTGAATGAAAGATCAGTCCTTGCCTTTTTGAAACAATTAAGGTAATCACCACTTCCATCTTCTAAAGGCCTTTCTCCTCATCCCAAGCATTTTCAGTCTCTTTCTTTTATGTTTCAATTAATGTACCACCTGTTTACTGGAAGCTGTGCTTTTAGCTGAACTACTAAAAGCAAGAAAGCATTAATCAAACATTAGCACTTTGTTGAAGTCATCTGTAATCTAGAAGTGGCAGACAGTGAAATCTTGACACATAACTACCTCTAACCTTCTTTTGAGAACTCTTTTGCCTAGGTTATTTACACTCTTTAGCAGGTTCCCTTCTTTCCACAGCTGGAATTCTGAGTTTTTAGGCTGCCTGTGAGATATTGAGGACACGCAGAAATTTATGTACTAATTGGTTATATGTCTCAGAGAAAGGCATATGTGCGCACTCTGTCTTAAGAATGTCAAGGTGTTGGTAATGAACTTTCACAGGCAGGGAGTTGGCAGGGCCTGTGTATCTGGGCACCGCCCCATCACAGATGCTGCTTGGAAACTTCTTCTCAAATGGAAGAAATGTCCTTCCTATGAAATAAGAGTCCCTCTGTGGGGGCTTCCCTGGTGGCGCAGTGGTTGAGAGTCTGCCTGCCAATGCAGGGGACACGGGTTTGAGCCCTGGTCTGGGAGGATCCCACATGCCGCGGAGCAACTGAGCCCGTGAGCCACAACTACTGAGCCTGCGCGTCTGGAGCCTGTGCTCCGCAACAGGAGAGGCCGCGATAGTGAGAGGCCCGCGCACCGCGATGAAGAGTGGCCCCCACTTGCCACAACTGGGGAAAGCCCTCGCACAGAAACGAAGACCCAACACAGCCAAAAATAAATAAATAAATAAATAATTAAAAAAAGAAAAACAAAAAAAGAAAAACTCTTACTTTAAAAAAAATAATAATAAAAAATAAAATAAAAAAAAAAGAGTCCCTCTGTGTGTGCTGGGGATACTATCTCAAGGGCAATGCACTAGTCTTTTCTCTCTCTCTTCAACATTCTCTCTCCTGGGGTAATCGGATCAGTGTACATGTTAGTTTCAAGATTATTCACCTTAAAACGCATTTCCCTTCCTTGATCCCAAATCACTAACTTATTGATTTCATTCTTCCCCTTCCAGCAAAACTGACAGGAAGAGTTGCCTATACATAGTGTCTCTACTTCTTTACCTTTCACTCACTCTTCCCTCTAGGGCAGGCTTGCACACCCACCTCTCCACTGAAACTGCTCTCCTTGAATCATCAATGACCTCCATGTTGATGACCCTACAAATGATAGATATTTTTCTGTCCTTGTCTCATTTGGCCTCTGGGTAGCATTTCATTGCTGAATACTCTCTCCCTCTCTCAGTAGTTTCCTGACTTCCATGCAGTGATGTGCTGGTAAACCGGCTCCAAGGAGGGGGAAAAGCCCTGATGTGTAGCATTTTCCTTTTTCCACAGTGTAAATAAATACTCCCATCATGGCCAATATCAAGCTCTCAATGGTTTAACAATGGCTCACATACCACCACTTCCATGAATGGAATCCTAACACCACTTATCCCTGGTTTTCTCCTTTAACCTCTTACCTGCTTCTTGCATTTTGTTGGTCCTTCCTCCACAATCAAAATTCTAAACGTTGATTTTCTTCAGGCTTTGGATCTGGGACCTCTTCTCTTTTCCTTTCTTTCTTCATAGAAGATCTCAACTATCCACATGGCTTTCTTTCCTTTAAAAATTTTTTAAAATTGTATTTATTTTAGGCAATAACAATGGAAATTATATTAAAATACTTCAAGAAGTTTCATGTCTGCTCCTGTCCCCATCCACCCCTACTCCTTTACCCTTCAGGTAACCCTTTTGTATTCTTCCTTGTATGTTCTTCCAGTGTTTCCTTTTGTATGTGCAAATGTATGCATATGTGTGAGTATATGTGTGTGTGTGTGTGTGTGTATGCATGTGTATTCTTATTTCTCCCCTTTCTTACACAAAAGGCAGTATCAAACATTATTCTGCCTCTTGCTTTTTTCCCTTTACTGTATATGCTAGAGCTTTTTCTATATCAGTACAGAGATATCTGCATAATTTAATAAATACTATCTATATGCTTACTACTACTAAACTTATACGTTCAGTACAGACCTCTTTTCTCAGTTATAGACTTTCCCGGTGCTTACTTGACCCTTGATATCTCAAATATTTCACACTATGTCCAAAATGAAACACTCCTTTTCACCTCCCGTGGCAGACATTACTTTGTTGGTCCACCCAATCCCCGTGACCAGGTCAGAGCATCCTTTCCCAGCTGCTGTGAGTACTGGCTGCTGATGGCTCACAGCTACCCCCTTCCCTGGAGAATTGCCTTCAGCTGAAGTGACCCACCTTGTCCTAGAAGTTATCCTCACAATCAACCACCCACTGATCCCAGTGTTAGGGAACTGTTGACCGAAACCGTCCACCTTGGCCAGACATGATGATAACCTCTTGCATGAGTTGTCTCACAACAGAAGGTCCTGATAAAGAACTCGGTGCTGCCTCTGAACATTAACCCCTCCCTCCTTTTGGGAGGGGCCGAAAGGAGGGAGGGGACGCCAGCCCATAATATGTCTTGTAAAACGAACCAGGAAGAACTTGGGAGGGGCCAAAGGGAGGAGCAAGGAGATGATGCGTCCTGCCAACCTCCCAGAAGCCCTCACGCTGGAATCCATCTTGGCTGAGAGACGTGCGTGCCACCAGGAAGAACACTGAGTCAGACCAAATATAGGCCAAGCAAGATGACTGGCCAGAGACAACCCGGAAACTAACCTCATTACCATAAAACCTGAGACTCTGAGCCACATTGCAGAGCTGGGTTCCCTTACTCTGCTGCTCTCCAGCCAGGCTCCCCTTTCCAATAATGTGTTCTGTGTGTCTCCTCGAACAATTCATTTCCAAATGTTAGACAGGAGCCCATTCTTGGGCCCTGGAAGGGGTCCTCCTTCCTGCAACACCAGGACAGCTTGTCTTAATAGGGGACAGACAACTTTGCACTCTATACTTCACTGATTTTTTTTTAAATTTAATTTTATTTTTGCCTGCGTTGGGTCTTCGTTGCTGTGCGTGGGCTTTCTCTATTTACAGTGAGCAGGGGCTACTCTTCGTTGTGGTGCGTGGGCTTCTCATTGCGGTGTCTGCACGCTATACTCAGTGTCTCTACTTCTTTACCTCTCGCTTACTCGTCACTCCAGGGCAGGCTTGCACACCCACCTCTCCACTGAAACCTCTCTTGTTGAATCATCAGTGACCTCCGGGTTGATGGCCCTACAAATGATAGATATTTTTCTGTCCTTGTCTCACTTGGCCTTTGAGTAGCATGTCATTGCTGAATACTCTCTCCCCCTCTCAGAAGTTTCCTGACTGCCTGCAGCATAAGCCCTTCTTTGTTCCAGTCTTTCCCCTTCCCTATCCTGCTTTCCTCATTCCTTTCATGCTTTTCCGGAAGAGCAATTTTCCTAATACATAAAGATCTCCTACAAATCAATAAATTCAAAAACCCAATGGTAAAATGGACAAAGTATATAACAGATTGATTATAGAAAATGTAATACAAATGGATCTTAAAACTGGAAAATATACTTAACATCATTTACAATAAAATCAACATAAAATTGTATGGATTTTTTGCTTATCAGATTGACAATGATTAATAAGTTTGATACATATTGTAATGGCAACAGTATGGGGAAATAGGCGTCCTCAGGTATTCCTGGAGGGAGTGTAAGTTGGTGCAACACTGTGGAGGGCATTTGGCACTGCAGTCAAAACTGACATCACCTACAGTGTGACCCAGCAATGTTACTTCCAGTTGTTCATAGTAGCAAAAGACTGGAAACAACTTCAGTGTCTATAAATTGGGACTGGTGATATGAATTATAGTAGTTCCATGTAATAGAATATAGTCAATAAAAAAGAATGAGAGTGTAAGGCTATATAACACAGCCAGGAATGAGGACGGTGTAAGACTGCCATACCTATATACTTCTTATGCTCTAAGCTTCCTAGCAGCCATCACCAAAAGGAAAACCTGGTCAGATCTACAGTTCATGGGCTTCATCCATAAAAGATAGTGTAGAGATTTGGAACCTGGGCTTCTGCATTGGAGATGCCTTTTATGGGCTCAGTCACTGTGAACAATAACTCTCAATGTCTCAACTTTCAATGGGGAAAATCATGGCACCTGCCTCAGCAAGTTGTTGTGAGGATTAAGGAAGGTAAGAGATGTAAGGAACGTGAAACTGTGCATGGCATATAGAAAGGCTCAATAAATATTGGCTACTAGAGTAACAAAATAATTAGTCAGTAGAAACATAACTCTAGTTGATACTACCTTCCTTATGAAGGTCCTCCATAAAGATTCTGTGAGAAAAATCACCAAAATATCCATTCATCAGCTAAAACAACAAGCTCCAAAGGAACGTTGATAACAGTGACCCTGAATCAAGACTGACAGCATCACCCTAAAGTGTAGCTCAGGCATCACATTTTTACCATGACCCAACCTGGACCAGTTCAAACATACAGCTCTGCAGGTTGTGCCTCATCTGTAGCTGGAGTGGGGTGCTTAACTTGGGATACATGGATGGACTTGGGAATGTGAATACCCCAAAACTGTAAACAATACCTTGAGCATATGGAGAGAGACTTCATAGTAGTGCTATCCAATAGAATAGAATAATATTAGAATAATGGAATTCATAATAAAATATTATGAGTATAATGTTAATGACATTCATAATTTTCAAATTTTTAAAAATTTGTAACTTTACAGTAACCACATTTTAAAAAGTAAAAAAGAAATAGGTGGGAAACTAAAATATGACACAAATGAACTTATCTATGAAACAGAAACAGACTCACAGACATAGAGAACAGACTTGTGGTTGCCAAAAGGGAGGGGAGGTAGGAGAGTGAGGGATTGGGAGTTTGGGGGTAGCAGATGCCCTATTATATATAGAATGGATAAACAACAAGGTCCTATGTATATAGCACGGGGAACTATATTCAATATTCTGTAATAAACCATAATGGAAAAGAATATTAAAAAGTATATATATGTATATACTTATATATATAACTGTATAACTGAATCACTTTGCTGTACAGCAGAAACTAATACAACACTGTAAATCAACTATACTTCAATAAAATAAACAAAAAAAGAAACAGGTGAAATTACTTTTATTTATCCAATACACCCCAGTATTATTTCAACATGTAATAAATATAAACTACTACTTAGAGATCAGTTACATTCTTTTCTTCATAGTAAGTCTTCAGAATCTGATGTGTGTTACATATATGCAGCCCATCACAATTGGGACAGGACATTTCAAGTACTCAATAGCCACATGTGGCTGCTGCATTGGACAGCTCAGGGCTACAACTTTTATCACATTCATTAAGAACCAATGATCAGGGCTTCCCTGGTGGTGCAGTGGTTAAGAATCCACCTGCCAATGCAGGGGACACGGGTTTGGGCCCTGGTCTGGAAAGATCCCAAGTGCCGCGGAGCAACTAAAGCCCGTGCGCTGCAACTACTGAGCCTGCGAGCCACAACTACTGAAGCCCACGTGCCACAACTACTGAAGCCCGCACGACTAGAGCCTGTGCTCCAAAACAAGAGAAGCCACCGCAATGAGAAGCCCGCATACCACAATGAAGAGTAGCCCCTGCCCGCTGCAACTAGAGAAAGCCCGCAGGCAGCAACAAAGCCCCAACGCAGCCAAAAAAAAAAAAAAGAACCAATGATCAGGATGAATGGACTTAATGAAATTCTATATATTATTGCTTTTTTTATTAACTGAATGCTCATTTTTTAAAACTGAAATCCTATATGAAAATAGAATCATCTGTAATTCCGCAGGTAGGTAATTGTGGTTGACATTAAACAATAAATTTTAAACATGAGCTTGGTTAGAATATTCAAACTGTAGAGAAATTGTTAACAGTTCTGTTTACTCTTCCAAAATATTTTCTGTGAATACATAAACACTGATAATTACATAATATATTTTATTTACAAGAAAATGATCATTATACTATTCACCCTGTCCTGTACATTGGTTTTTCAGTTAATAATATATCTTGAAGGATTTTCCATATTAGAATATGACATATCAATTCATGTTTGTTTCACACAGTTGTACGGTATTTGATTATATCAATGTACAAGAATTTATTTAACCAATCTCCTTTGGATGGTCCTTTAAGCTATTTCCACTTTTTAATCTTTTTTTGTTTGGCTGTTACAGACACTCCTGCAATGATTATGCTTATTTATATCCTGTTCATGTCCTTATTTAGTTGGTGTACATACCTTTGCAAGGGGTTCTAGAAATACATTTAAAATTTTGATTGATTTGCCAAATTTCTCCCCAGAAAGTCACTCAAGTTTATATCCTTAAGAAATGTAATATCTGTATGCCCTAACCATTTACTGAGTTTTATACATTTTTTTCACTTTGCAAATCTACGTAATAATGATATCTCTGTTTTGTTTCGATTTGCATTTCTGTAATTGAGTGAGGTTCTTTTACGTTTTTGGCCCTTTGCTTTTTTTTTTCTGATACCCTATTATATATGTTAAATAGTTTTATACAGCTTGCCTATTGTATTAATTTTCTTCATGAATCCTTTTTCTTTCTTTCTTTTTTTAACATCTTTATTGGAGTATAATTGCTTTACAATGGTGTGCTAGTTTCTGCTTTATAACAAAGTGAATCAGTTATACATATACATATGTTCCCATATCTCTTCCCTCTTGCATCTCCCTCCCTCCCGCCCTCCCTATCCCACCCCTCTAGGTGGTCACAAAGCCCCGAGCTGATCTCCCTGTGCTATGCAGCTGCTTCCCACTAGCTATCTATTTTACGTTTGGTAGTGTATATATGTCCATGCCACTCTCTCTCTTTGTCACATCTTACCCTTCCCCCTCCCCGTATCCTCAAGTCCATTCTCTAGTAGGTCTGTGTCTTTATTCCCGTCTTGCCACTAGGTTCTTCATGACCTTTTTTTTTTTTTTTCTCCTTAGAATGAATCCTTTTTCTGTCACGTGAGAAATTTTTTTCCTTTAATCTGTCATTTGTCTTTTTACTTTGTTTATGGAAGGTTTTTTTTTTGCCTTATTTAACTTTTCATTGCTATGTGATCAGATTTATCAATCTTTTCCTTTATGCCTTTTCTCTTCAGCAGACATTTAGTTGGACATTTTCCAGATGTGTTTACTATAGAAACATAAAGCAAAGAAGTTCACAGCAGAAATTTGAAAAATGTAGGAAGGGGGATATAAGAGAAAAAGTAAGCATTGATATTCCCATTATTAGAAAATAATCCTGTTTTTTTGTATCTAGTTTTTTAATGCATCAATTTTTCTTGATGATGAGTGAACTGGATGCAGACTTTCCAGGTTTACAACGAGGCATGGTAGAATAATATTTTTAAAGTATTAATGTAATGTAATATTAATTAATGTAAATAGTTTAATACATTTAATTAAAACTTATTAAATAAACTTTAATAAATTTAATTAAAATTAATATATGTTTAAAGATTACTGGGTTTTGCCCCTAGTCTGTCCCCACACTTTGAGCCAGCATTTCTCCTATTTACTCTGACAGATGAAGATCCCATGGGCTGGGAATGAGGGAGAAGAGGGGAAACACTGCTGTGTGTCTCTAAGGGTCAGTCCTGTGCTGGCCCCTCTCTGGGCTAATGGGAATGGGGGGCGGTGCTCAAGGGCTGAGAGTCTGACTTTTCTTCCCGGGGCGGGGGTCCCAGGAAAATGATGAAGGTCTGAGATTGTCTCACACTTTGCCCTAGTGTGCAAGTCAGGAAGAAGAAATCTCAGCATAGCAGGTTAGTCCTGAGTCTCCCGCAGCCCAGAGTGGCCCGGAGTACATCCATGCTTGTCTGAGATGGGTACAGAAGTACCTCAAGGAGGCCTGGCAGACTAACAGATGCTTCGTATTGGGAAGAGGGGGTCCAAGAACAGATGTCAGCACTGTCCTTATATCAAAGGCCAGATGGGAACTCAGTTGCCTCCGTGGATGCCAGCGGGGAGAGAGGCTGACAATTGGCGACTTCGAGGAACAAGGACACAGCAGAGGATGCCAGCATGGACAGATGATAATCAAGGACCAGATGAGCCCCCTCTGTGTCCAGATGTTCTATCAGTCTCCCTCCAACTCCCCAGGGCAAAGGCGGGAGGGAAGGAGTAAAACCCTGAATGGATCAAGTTTACCTGGAATCGATTTGTTTCTAGTTCTGCCATCAAGAATCAATAGAATGGGGTCTCAAGACAGAAAGGAGAGTCAGTTATGGAAATATAGGTTTTCACATTTTTGCATACCTGAATTTTATGGTCAGAAATATTATAATCACTACAAAGATAGGGCCGAACTGAGACACCAGAAAAGGCCTTTGATAAAAGCATCACTGGAAACATTTTCCACTCTGGAAAAAAAAAAAGCCTCAGTCTTAGAAGGGATTCTAGACCATAGAAAAGTTTACAGAGAGAAGGAGAGGAGTGGGATGATTTCTCTTTGCTGTGTGGATGAGAGTTTTGGTGACACTTGCAACAGTTGACAGAAAAATGTAGTAGAATGGCAATATGTCACTCTATGGACTTTATCTTGATGCTCTCGGAAGCACAGGTCTGTAGTTTGCATTCAAGATTCACAGTATTATAATGAATCTACAGGAGGAAAGAGGTATTTGTAAATTCCTAATGTTCTGGTAATTCCCACTTCTGCTCAGAGACCCAGATTACTCAACAGTATAGAGTTTAGAAGGTAGAAGCGGTGGCTGTATTCTTATCCCCAAACAGATGTATTCATTAAAAGCAGAGGTTCTCAACCCTGGCTGCTCATTAGAATCATCCAAGATGCTTTTAAAAATGTTGATCTTGGGACTCGCCACCTCCAAAATTCTAGTTTAATCAGTCTGAAGTAGTTTGCCATTGTGGGATGCTAGAAAACCAGGGAGGAAGGGAAACTTGACTTTGCTTTGCTGAGCACCAGCAGCCTGGATCTTCCTATGGAAAATACTGCTGGTTGTCCCCTTATATCAGTAAGAGATCTTCCAATTTTTAGTCGATTCGTGGTTAGGTTACCTAAGACAAAGGCTGTATTTTGCAATGTCTTTGCATCAAGGTCTGGCCACTTGATTAAGTTATTCTGCCTCCTCTCACCTTTTTCACTAAGAATTTAGGACGTGTTTGGCTACGAGTAGCAGAAAATCCAGCTCGTGGTGGTTTAACAATAGGGTTCATTTTTCTCCCATAACAGTAGGTCTGAAGGTTGGCAGCCCAGGGCTGAAGAAGCAGCTCAAAGATGTCAAGTCCCAGGCTCTTCCTATATTTCCACTCTGCCATTCTTAGCATAGCGGCTTCTCACATCATGGTAGGTAACACAATGGTTGTCACAGCTCCAAGCATCAGTTTCTCTAAGACAGGAAGATGATGGGAGGGACAGTTCCAGCTATTTCTATCCTTTTTGTTATTAAGAGAAGCAACTGCTTTCATAGAATTCCTTAGCAGACTTCCATATATATCTCATTGGCTAGAACTGTGACCCCTGGCCATTCCCAGGAACAAGAGAGGCTGCTAATCAGTATGCAGATTTTCTAGCCTCTACACTAGGAGGGAGAAGGGGGTGGAATGGATGTTAGGTCAGCCAGCCAACAGGATCCACCCATCGTATTCACCTATGACATCTAATTAGTCATCATTTCTGCTCACTTCATCTTATGGAGTTGCTCTTGAATCTCTATTGTCACTTCCCTAAGTCAAAACCACATTATCTATAGCCTCCACTTTGGCAAAAACCCTCCAAACAGTCTTTATTTGTAATATGCATTTGCTGTAGTGTTTGAGAATATTCAATTTTGCTATAAAAGACAAAACAGACAAATTGGATGCATGCAAGTCTTAAGAAGTATGAAGTATTGATAGTAAGTGAACGAAGAGATTTTGAAATATAGGCAAAACTCATAGGATGTTTAAGAATAGAGAATGATTATGAATGGATAAAGAAGATTTGGTAAATATATACAATGGAATATTACTCAGGTATAAAAAAGAATGAAATAATGTCATTTGCAGCAACATGGATGGACCTAGAGATTATCATACTAAGTGAAATAAGCCAGACAGAGAAAGACAAATACCCTATGATATTGCTTTTTTGTGGAATCTTAAAAAAAAATGATACAAATAAACTTATTTATAAAACAGAAATAGATCCACAGACACAGAAAACAAACTTATGGTTACCAAAGGGGAAAGGGGCGGGAGGAGAGATAAATTAGGAGGTTGGGATTAACAAAGTACTATATATAAAATAGATAACCAACAAGGACCTACTCTATAGCACAGGGAACTATACTCAATATTTTGTAATAAGCTATAAGGGAAAGACTGAAAAAGAATAGATAGATATACTATCTGGATCACTGTGCTGTACACCTGAAACTAACATGACATTGTAAATCAACTATATTTCATTTTAAAAAAATAGAGAATGATTAAACAAGTAGCATGGGAGACTTAGGTAGAATTCATATGATGTGTTCAAAATAGGTAGTCAGTTATTAACTTATGGGACATGCAGAGGATACATGGAATAAGTAGAAAATATGATATAACAAACGAGAGATGCTTATAGATGGAAAGGGATGACTGTGCTGTCACTGGGGTGACAGTGATCTGTCACTCCTAGTCAGTCACCCAATGGTGATACCCAGTATGATTATGATTCCCGACTGGCCCCGCGTGTGCTCTGCCTAAGAAGTGCAGGTAAAACTTGTAGCTGTTCAGCAGGCTATTTGGAAAGCTGCAGCTGTGGCCTGCGTACTTGCCCTGTTCCCCTTAAACAGAACAAGTGTGTCTTTGGCCTCAGGTACCTTCCCTCTTGGGCCCCTTGCTCCAACCTCAACTCTGGTCCTCATAACCACGCCATCAGTGGAAGAGGCTGATGTGAGGGGAGGGGTGGGGGGAGGAGGACTTACAAACACGACCCAACTAGCATGGTCCTTTCACCTGCTTGCCGCCTATCCTGACTGTTAACATACCTCCTTTCTTGCCCCCTTGCTTCTCACCGTGTGTTATGGATTGAGTTAAGGAGCTGTGTGGTTTGAGCATTTTCATTTGTACAGTGAGCTTTTCTGTTGGCTGGGAGAGCTCTCCTGGTTGTGTATTTGGAGGCTACATTGCATCAAAGTCCTTTCCCACATGACACTATTCCTCTGTGTTTGCCACTTCAACACACCCTCCATACACTACCACAGAGTAATCTTCAAAAATTGCAAATCTGATCAGGGTTAACCCCTTTTTACAACCTTTAAGTGTCTCACCACTGCCAACAAAGGTACCGTCAATCTCTCTAGCATGGTGTTAAGGACTGGACTCTCCAAGAAGCAGAATCTGACTTGCAGGTTAGCGTGCAGGAAATGTATTAGGAATTGCTCTTGGGAGCCTTTTATATGTCCGACCACCTAACATCAACAAGTTATAGGGTGTGGTGGCCCCTGGGGCTGTGACCCCGGGTGAGTAACAGCTATAGACTGAGTCCTTCAGTGCTGGAGGGGGTGTCCGGGCAGCACAACCCAGTCCGAGAATGCTTTACAGGACTGGTCACTGCCTATCTTTCCGTCTCATCCCTTACTTTTTTTTCTTCTTTAAACGCAAAGTCACTAGAACTAGTTGCATTGTACAAACATACCATGCTGCTTCTTCCTCCATGCCTTATCTTTGCTCCTCCTGCCAACCCAGATCCACAGCTTCTCGGATGATACCTCTTACCCAAACCACGCACAGGCATCTGCAGGTTAGGCTGGCCCTGCTCCAATCCCCTTTCTCGGTCTGGTGTTCACGTGCAGCTCTGAACTGGCTGATTGTGAAAAGAAGGGTTCCAAAGCCCTTGAATGAGGCACAGGTGATGAGTGCTGGGGCCGGAGGGATCGAAGGCAAATCATGCGCCACATTCTAAAATATCTCCTCTCGCCAAACATGCCCCTTCCCTCCCACCCTCCCCCGCCACCCCAAATCCTGTAATGAGAAACCTGGATTCATTTTTTAACAGAAAACTGCAAGCTACAGCTCTAAATTGTACTTTAAAATTTTAATAGTAGGCTAAATTGAAAAACACATAGGGAGCATTTTGAAGATGCCCTGCAGCTGGATTTGTTTTATGCTAGAGCAATTTTGCTGCCTGGCTGCTTCCTGCTGAAAGCAAAGAGGATGTGCTGAAATGCTGCCACTGTAAACAAAACTAGATCAGGCAGAAGCCTCTCTCTTGCACTGACAGACCTACCTTGTAAGTTGCTGGCAGTGATGCTATTTGACAGACATGGTGCTAGGAAGCAAGTGGCTTCCAAAATAAAATTGAAAGGGAGGAATTCCTCAACACAAGCTTGAAAAATGTCAGCACCGGAAGGGACTTCAGAAATCATGTCGTCCAGCTTCCGTAATTAATAAGAGAGGAAAATGAGGCTTAGGAAGGTTAAGGTACTTTATCCTAAGCCACACAGCTTATGAGTGGCAGCCTGAACTAAAACCCAGGTTTCCTGGCTCCCAGTCTAATCGTTATTCTGCTACATTGTATTCATTACTTTTCCTTAGTGTTTTTACTTTTGCCATTGTGCATTTCAGAGGACCATATGTAATTCCCATGATCAAAGTAACTGACTGCATGTGGAATGGCTATTGGTTGTGTCACTGGGAGGAACAGTTAACAGATTCACTAATTGGACTTCTGTGCTCATTTCTCTCCTCAAGGATAATTAATTGTTTAATTAAGGCATTTTGCCTTGATCATAAATGCAATCACATTTGATGAATCTTGACTTTGTGCTCTGAGGATCCAACATATGTATGAAGTGTTTTCATTAGAACTTAGGAAAACTAAACAACAATTAGCTTTGAGATATTTAAAGTTTAACCAAGAGCAAATTCATAAATTTTAGAATTATTCTCTATTCTGTATATTAATTTACACATGCATGAAAAACCATAAGGGAGTTGAATCGTGGAAATCATGATTTACTATTTCCTTATGCTTTTTGGGGGTGGGTAAAGCCTCCAACCTGCCATTGAGTTAAAGCAATTTGTTTGGCATTTAATACTTCCTTGTGTTCCTATGACACCTTTTCCTCCCTGAAGCTCAAAGTACTTAATATATATCAGCTCAGGAATCCTCACCACAGTACAGCCAGAGGAGTAGGCAGCAAGTATAATCCTCTTGATACACAAGGCCTAGAGTCTGTTTGGAAATCCAATGTACCACTGACTTGTATGCTAAATGCATTACCAGAGTATTTGCGCACTGATAGGAAATTACTGTCCAATCTATATGTGGCTAGTTATTTGCTTCTGGGCATCTTTTCAATTGAGAAAAGAGAAAATAAGAAGAAGAGAGTATATTGCTGAGTTTAAAAACACCAAATTGCAAACTACACGGATTAACATAGGCTTGATTTTCTAAGGATGGTCTCAGCTATCGTTGAAAGAACAGCAGAATGACTGAATATATGGAATAAACCAATAATAACAATAATGCTTATAATTTACTGAGTTCCTACTCTGCCTCAGATGCAGAGGTGAGTATTTTACATATGTTCTTCTAATCCCCAAAGCAAGACTGCAAGACAGGCCTAATTATCCCTATTTTTCAGAGAAGCAAGGTGCAGTTATGAGAATTTAAGGTGTATCATCCAAAGTGGTGGCACCAGTTAAAGGGACTCTAGGCCAGACTCACTATTCAGAAATATTTCTTCTCCTTTTCCCCAGTTTTCTGCCCTGCACCCCTCCCTCTCTTTATTCATTCAACAAACATTTACTGAGCACATACTGTGTGAGGCAGGTACCAGGCATTGAGAATACGGTTGTGAACAAAGCAGTCAGAGTTCCTGCCCTCATGGAGCTTGGCTTCTAGGCTGAAGTCTGGATTTCTACAAGAAAGTGGTAAGAAACAAACAGAATAGAGTTAGATGTGAGGCAACACCTGGCAAAGAGCACAAAAGACACCCATAAAAGATGGAGATTGTCTAACCAAACACTGATCTCAGAGTTGGAAAGTGTTATCCTTTCGCTTCTTCTCTTTAGAGATTTTATTTTGGTCATTTTGTATAAACCCAGCACCAAGCACCTTATTGTGGAAAGGAGGAGTAATATAGTTTGTAAAAAAATGGCAAGACTGTTAGCTGGAATGGCTTCAACATGGAAACTTGAAGAACACTCAAGGTTTAGGTGAAATATTCCCATCGAATAATTTGTACCTAGAATGGTGGAGCTAAGGTGATAACCTGCCAAGTCTCTTCAACGTGACCCATGTTTCACCTACCCATTCCACAAGCCCCTTTCTTTGTCAGCTGACATCTCCTTCATCCTCTACCTCATCTCCTAGTGGGTTGAACAGTTTCTTCCCAAAATTCATGTCTACCCATCACAACTCTCCACAACCCTCTGTCATTTCTTTCTTGGAGACATTGTCTACTATGTTCAATCCACATTTCATGACCCTTTAGCTCCCACTCTGCTGCCCCACCCCCAGCTCCATGCCACCTGCGAATAACTGTAGCTTTTGCTATCTGGTAACCTCCAGAGTGTACTACATTGCTCTCTATCCCCAACCCAGGCCATCCATCCAGGGGCCCCAAATGGCCATCTCCAAAACTGGCTTCTAATTGTCTTCTCATGAGCTCGGAAATACTGCCCACAGAGCTTACTTCCCTCCTCAGAAGTGGTCCAACATGTGAAAAATCATTATGCGTAGGAATGTGTGGATTTACCCAACCCCTCTACCCCAGTAAGGGCCTTGCCCTGGCATCTGCTGCAGGAGGGCTCAGGGCAGCAGTGGGGAAACTCACACCTTACCTTGTCTGGCATTACTAGAGCAAGCAAGGCCACATGGAATAGACTCTATTCAACAGAGGAAAAGAGTCACTCACCTTTACGCCTTAATTAATCCTGGCACCAATTCCTAGCCTTCTCCAGAGAAAACATTTCCTCACCAACACAGCCTATTAGAATGTGAGCAGGAAATTTACCATCACTCCATGTACATGGAACCACATTTTTTTGTCTAAAGCTTGCATAAGCTTTCAGATGAAGTTCCTTTTTCTTAGGAAAGAACACTGTCATTGTTCTCTGGGCTGTATTGTTTTGCTGTTCCTATTATACATGTATTTGGGCCTGGAGGTTATAAATAAGATTCTGCTCTAGAGAAGAAGGGCAGGAAATAAAATTAGGAATGTCTCTGGATGCCAGGAACAAAATTGTTGTAGCAATAAGTAGATTGAACAGTAACTACTCAATGAAATGATTTTGTTTCCAAGGAGAAGGACAGAGGGCAATTTTGAGGTATAGGTTGGCAGAAAACAACCTGTTTGCAAGAAAAAAAAAATGCAAGATCCGATTCCTGATTTAATGATCCTCAAAGGGTGGGCCATGACACACAAACATTAGCATCATCTGGGAACTTGTTGCAAATGCACACTCAGGCTTCATCTTGAACCTACTGTATCAGAAACTGGGGGTGAGGACCAGCATTCTGCACTTTATAAACCTTCCTGGTGATTCTGATGCATGCTAACATGTAAGAACCTCTGGGTTTAAAAACCCTTCTTCTGTAGTTAGAATATTTAATTCAGGACACCTGGTGTAGGAAAAAGCTGAGGCAAAGAAATCAAGGGTCAGTTTTGTTCTACTTGGGAAACCCGTCCCCCCAGTTCTCTGAGTCAAGGCTGGGGGAAGCCCAAGAGCAGAGGCCCAGGTGCCCCTGCTGGTTCCTTTAGAATTCAAAGGAGGGCTTCAGAGCTGAGCTGCCAAAGACTTTGTAGCCAGACTAATTAGTCTCTAGGAATTTCCTGTAAGAGTTGAAGGGCTGGGCTGGAAACTTGCAACCAGTTGCCCTGGTGAAGTGGGGGAAAAAAGGACCAACAACGCTGCTGAAGTACCACAAAAGCCCTTCTTCCTCAAGAGGGATTGAAGGCAGGCTTGTTTCTGTGTAGTAGGCTGTGAAAAGCCATTTCTTTGCTCTGATGGGAACTGGACTCAAGGGAGTTTCCCTTCCAGCAAGATGCTGAAGAATAAACCAAATGCTGGCCAAATCTCAAGCCGGGGTCCACAGGCCAGCCAGCCTGCCTGCTTGCCGGCTTTTCTTCTTATATACCACTTTTTCTTTTTCCTATGTTTCTTCCTTCCTTCAGCATGGTCAGAGGCCTTGGCTGTGATAGATCAGGTGACTGTTGGGGGTACCACCGCTGGACACAGAATCTGGACCTTGAGTCCATCGATGTAACCTCTTGGGATGGAATTAGATGTTCTCTAATGTCTCTTCCAGTTTTGATGTTTTTCTGCTGCAAATTTGCCCATGTCAAAAGCTTCATCCCAGTGAGAAATGCAGTTAGAGTTCTAGCGCCTATCATCTGCCTTTCACAAACTCACTAGTCCATCCATTGCCTTCTGTCCAATGACTCACTTTAGCTAGATCAGCTTCTCAGGACTGTCCCAATTTTTAGATCAATGGCTTATGTTTCTGGATTCCCTCCTTCATGCATGCATTTGTGCATTCAGCAAAGGCTTACTGAGCATTGACTTCATACTGTGCTCATATCCTTGGGCTCCAGGAGTATTGGGGGGCAGTGCCATGCGTCTTTTTACTTCTCCATCTTTGCTTTGGTGGTACCCTGCCCTCTGCCTAGAACCACTTTCTCCTTGTCTAACTGGTGACTGCTTACTTAACCTTCATAGTTAAGTTAAAAACTGCTTACTTAACCTTCATAGTTAAGTTAAAATGGTATCTCCTCACTCTAGCTTTCTCTGATCACCCCATGTATGAATTTTTTCCTTTGTGTCTCCGTCCTTCCTTCCTTCTATTCTTTCTTCCTTCCTTCCTTCCTTCCTTCCTTCCTTCCTTCCCTCCCTCCCTCATTCCCTTCCTCCTTCCTATCTATCTATCTATGGCACATCTCTATTTTAAACACCACTCTACTTTATTCCACATATACATTTTTCCTTACCCAGATAGGCTGTGAAATCTTTAAAGGCAAAAATCACGTTTTATTCATCATGGTATCCTTAAGCCTAGCATATGCTTTGTGTGTAGAAAGTATTGCTGAATTAATGCTGCATTGATTTAAACATTTATGTTTTTTATGCTGTTTTTTAGCATAAGGAAAAGTTGAAAGTCTATTTTTCTAACTTGTCCATAGGTATTTATTTTTAGTTAGAGCAATATTCCTAAAAGTGGACAATAAATATGTAAATGTAGTTGTTTAACTGTCAAAAAGAAACCAGAACTGGATGGTAGTTAAAGTGATAAAAATATTATATTCAAGACTGTAGGGGAAATAGAGATCTCAGTATAGAACTGAGCTCAGTTCCCAGTACATCATGGGCAAGTGGGGATTTATAACCAAGGAGCAGGATAGGGATCAGTGGATGGAAAATCACTAAGGGGAACCATCAGGGGTTAGGGGGATTCTGGCTAAACTGACTTAACCTGATCTTTGCTGAAGACAGGCCAGGGTGATGAGACATCATTTGGAGGACAGGGGAAGATGAGGAACCTGATTAGATATGGATGATGAGGAGCTCTTTTAAACTGACCTAGCAGGGTTCTGGCTACAACTAGATTTTATAAGGAGGTATATGGCTGCGCCTAGGAGAAGGTTCAGGAGCCTGACTAAAGTTTGGTCAAGCAAAGAATCTTTGTCACAACCTAGAGAAAGAACACCATAAACTATGAAAAATAATCCAAGAGAGATTGAAGTATCATCCTCAAAAGTAATACCTGTCTTGGGCTTCCCTGGTGGTGCAGTGGTTGAGAGTCTGCCTGTCAATGCAGGGGACACGGGTTCGAGCCCTGGTCTGGGAAGATCCCACATGCCGCGGAGCAACTGGGCCCGTGAGCCACAATTACTGAGCCTGCGCGTCTGGAGCCTGTGCTCCGCAACAAGAGAGGCCGCGATAGTGAGAGGCCCGCGCACCGCGATGAAGAGTGGCCCCCGCTTGCCGCAACTAGAGAAAGCTCTCGCACAGAAACGAAGACCCAACACAGCCATAAAATTTAAAAAATAAAATAAAAAAATCAATAGGGGGAGAGGAATTCAGGTGAAAGGGGAAAAAAAAAACCTTTAAAAGTAATACCTGTCTTGAGCCAATAAAAATGTACGACAAGTCATTTATAGGATAGACTGCTTTCACACATTTGGTCGGTAGTATGGATGGTAAATTCTGTGGGGACGGGAGCAAAGATAAAAATGTTTTTTGGCCCATGAAGTTTTTCTTATTATTGACAAGGTTGGTGCATGTGCATTTCTAAAATCTGATTAAAAATTTTGTGTTCTCTGGGGCTTCATTAATGGGGTATTTTGGCACAGAAAAGTGAAAACCAGGAAGAGAAATTAATATTATTTATTCTCCATAACTAAGGTTAGAGTCTCAAGCTAATGATTGGGTTGCTAACTAGTCCATAATTTGACTTCTTACATGGTTACAGCACTTTTAAAACCTGTCAGTTGAGGATATAAACCAAGCTAGCTACTGCGTTAAGGCATAAGTGTAGAAAAGAGTTATTTACATGCTTCTAAAGCACCGTCAGGCCAGAGAAAGCACGTGAAAAGCCTTACAATGAATTGCAGCCTGTCAGGGCCTTTGAAAGTGTTAAGTACCGTACAAGTGCCCAGCGGGGATTCTACTAACACTGTTAATTGTCCTACCAAACAATGGTGGCAATAGCATGCCATTCCCCCACCAAGTTTAACATATCATTTGCATTAACAGTGTAAAGTTGTTATTAAAGACAGGCTATTTTTGCCAGTGCAAATGTTGCATCTTCTCTTTTCCTTCTCTTGCAGTGGCACAGTATTTAAGAATCTGCTGCTCACCCACCTGTTCATGTTTATTCCTGGGAGAACCATGTTCCTGTCATCAGCAAATTTCTTTCTTTGGTTGTAATACTGCCCCGAACTCATCTAGGATGATGGGCTTCAGAAGCACAGAGTTGGGCACCAAGATCCCGGGAAATGTGTGGCCCAGTTTTGCCAGATCTGGAAAGGATCAAGCCCCAGAAAGCCATGAACATTCTTCTTCTTGGCATTTGATTTTCAATGTACCCATTGTTTCACATGCATGTGATCAAGCCCTGGAGTTTTCCTTCTCTGGACACCCCCATCACAAATATCCGTGGGGTCAGGAAAACTCCTGGGCTTGCATGTTAGCTTGAGAGCATCCTGATGAGGAAATGGATACTTTGTGCAAAAGATCTCTTCCACTCAGATGTAGTCAATTCCAATACTGGTTTTATCTACCCGAAGGATGGTTTCATTTCCGATAACGTCTCATTTGGGGTGACTAGGAAACACTGTGCAAAGGTCTTGGTTTTATTACAATAAAATTGTTGGTGAAAAGCTAGAATCCAGGACGTAAGCTAAACAAAGACAGACCAGAATGTCTCCTGCTCTTGGAATCTAATCTATGCACACCTCTGTCATTAGCAGGAGGAAAGGGCTAGAAAAGAGAGACAGAGAGAAAGGGAAGAAGAAATGAAGCGAATAAGAATTGGACAAAGTAAAAGAAGAAGACACATCCCCATGCTGGCCTGGTAGAGCCACACTTAATACATGGGCTTTAACAAATGCTGAAGACCAATAATTAAATGCAACAAGAACCCCGGGTCTGGCACTCCTTCTAAGCAGGAGGAAAGGGGTAGGCTAAATGAAACTAACCTACATTTACACCTCTGTCACCTGGGTTGTACAGAAGACTCCTAGGCTATTTGGGAGGCACTCTGGAGGATACATGGGGTTTTCGGCCACCAGGATTAAGAAACTAATTAAAGCAGAAGAAATACAAGCTGTTCTTGCACAAGGGGACATGCTGTGGGGTGGAGGAAGGATAGGGACTCTCCTTCAGGAGAGAGAACTGGGCATCGGACAAGAGTGGGGGCCAGACTTGGACAGAGCTATGCGGACTTAAAATTTTAACAGTTTAAGTCCATCAAATCTTTAAAGACCAGGCAATCCCCATGCTATTTAAACCATTCAAGAGTGTAGAGGAGAGAAGTAAAGCCTCCAAATTATTTTATAAATATAGAACAATATTTATGACAAAACTTTTCAAAGCTATCACAACAAAAGGAACTAGAGACCATATATGAATACAAGCATCTCAGACAAAATGTTTGTAACCAGAATCCAATAGAACTTTAAAAGAATAGACTTCATTCCAGGTGGGCAAAGGTCGTTCTACACCAGGAAATCTAGTAATATAATTTCCCATGTTTCTCAAACGAGTAAAACCATTTAGTCATCGCCATTGGTGCTTAAAAAAAAAAAAAGGATAAAATGTAACATATTTCATTATTTTTTAAACTGTCCTTAATAAAATAGGAACAGATACTTTCTTACTATGTTAAGATATATATAGAAGGCCGGCATCAATGTAAATTGGTGCAGCTGTTATGGAGAACAGTATGGAGGTTCCTTAAAAAACTAAAAACAGAGCTACTATATGATCCAGCAATCCCACTCCTGGGCATATATCTGAAGAAAAGCATAATTAGAAAAGATACATACACCCCAATGTTCATTGCAGCACTATTTACAACAGTCAAGACATGGAAGCAACCTAAATGTCCCTCAACAGAGGAATGGATATAAAAGATGTGGTACATATATATAATGGAATATTACTTGGCCATAAAAAAGAACGAAATAATGCCACTTGCAGCAACATGGATGGACCTAGAGATTATCAAACTAAGTGAAGTAAGTCAGATAGAAAAAGACAAATATCACATGATACTACTTACATGTGGAAGCTAAAATATGACACAAATGAACTTATTTACGCAACAGAAACAGACTCACAGATAGAAAATAAACTTATGGTTATCAAAGGGGAAAGGGGGTCGGGGAGGGATAAATTAGCAGTTTGGGATTGGCAGATGCAAGCTACTGCATATGATAAACAACAAGTTCCTACTGTATAGCACAGGGAACTATATTCAATATCTTGTAATAAACTATAATGGAAAATAATATGAAAAGAACATATTTATGTATAACTGACTCACTTTGCTGTACACCAGAAACTAATACAACATTGTAAATTAACTATACTTCAATAAAAAAAAAAAAAAGCCAGCATCATGCTTAAAGGTGAGGTAAAAGAATAATTCCTGTTAAATTCGGGAATGAGACATAGATGCCCATTAACTACTCTTAGTTAACACTGTCCTATATAAGTATTAATTAATGCAAAGACAAGAAAAAGAAATGAAGTTGTAAAACAACAATTACTTGCAGAAGATTTAGTTCTTTATTTAGAAATTCCACAATAATGAGTTGATGTGTCATTAGAGAAAAGTAAGGAAATTCAGTAAAGTGGGTATTACAAATATAATGAGAAAATTAATAGCTTTCTATATACAGTAGCTACTTGTTAAAATTTTAATCTTAAGAATCCCATTTACAATAACAGTAAACACAAACTACTCAGGAAATGGTCTAACAAGGAATGGATAGGAATGAATAATAGATTCACACATCTCATACTCTCTGAGAACTGTTTTTATGGTTTTAAACTTTCAGCCTATAGGAAGGCCTGATTCTCAGTAGAGTCTGTGACTAATTATAGTGAAATTGGGCCCCCTGGAGCTAAGCTGCCTTGTCACCACATTTTAGAAGGGAATCAGCACTGTCCCCAGAGTCCAGACCCCAGAGGCCTGACTTGCTCACTAAGTGACTGTGTGACCTACACAAATAACAACTTTTTTGAACCTCGGAATCCTCAGGGTTTAAGAAAAAGAGTGGGTTGCACATATTGAATCAAATACAATAAACTGGAGTTCATAGATGTGTTTTCTTTGACCTGCTTGAAATTAGTTTTACTTAGTAGTCAAAACTGGGATACTTTGCATAAAAATCTGCATTCTCAGCTTCCTTTGAAAATTGCACCATCTGACATAACAGAGCTGGCCTCTCCCATTGCTACAATTAGCTGTAGCTGCAGAAGCTCTTGCCCCTTCTCTCAGAGCCTGGCCCCAATTTTGCAGACACCACCGCCCCCACTGCCCACCGTCCCAGGGTGACCACCACGGTGTCACCAGCCTGATTATTTACCTGATCAGCTGACCCTGAAGGCATTTCGTTGCAGCCCTTGGTCATTCTGTAAGACTTCTTTCACTTTTACAGTTTAATGATTCTAACATTTGGTCTAGCTGTCAGTCTAGGAAATATATGCCTTTTCCATATTACTTAAAAGCCTGGGCATTTTGAGCTACTGTGGGTGTAGCAAGCTCGGGCTCCATGCTTTTCTTTCTTTTTCCTTTTGCTTGTAGCAGACTATCCTTGGTTACCATGGTGATTACCATCCCTTAATGATACGCTGCTACCACACGGGGAATGTAATTTTCTTCAAGCGTGGTGGAAAGCAGTGGGGAACAGGAGTAGGTATAAAAGCTTTCTCCCCGCCTCTGTCCCTGGGTGCTCCTCAGTCACCACAAAGTACAAGAGCAGGCTGCTGATCAATCCCTCCAGACAAGCTAACACGGGAGCTGCTGTCAAGATGGAAATATCTTCCCTGGGTCCCAGTGCACATGTGGGAACCCTGAGAAAAGCTATTTTCAACCTCTGAAAAGTGTTCTGCATCAAGTCTCATGGGACTTAATTAAAATAATCAGATTTCACAGCCAAGGCTTTTGACTCTAACCTCCTACATGAAATGAGCATCCCATGTGCAAAGAGGCCCAGCTCACCCGTACTCAGAGCAAGTGATGTCTCTAATTGCATGCTTGCCTACTGGTAGGGATCTCTGGGTCCGAGCTTGGCCCTTTCTGACCAAACTGAGGGCAGTGGCCCTGCCTGGACCTTCCAGGCCTCACTTCTGAGGTGTCAGGGGTTCTGACTGTGGCCAGGGAGGTGGGAGAAGAATGCGGGCTCTCTCTAGTCCACAAAACCCTCCAGCATGCAGGGGCTCCCTCCTTGCAATGTCACTTTGAGAGGCAGGTTGGATCTGCCCAGTGCTGACCTGGCTCACCAGGACTTTGAAGTCTCTAACTCCTAAGGTCCATTTTAAAACTATGGCTAGAGAATAACAAAAAAGAAGCAGACTCACAGATATAGAGAACAAACCAGTGGTTACCATGGGGGGTGGGGGGAGGAATATAAGGGTGGGAGAGTGGGAGGTACAAACTATTGGGTACAAGATAAGCTCAAGGATGTACACACAATGTTCATTGCAGCTCTATTTACAATAGCCAGGACATGGAAGCAACCTAAGTGTCCATCGACAGGTGAATGGGTACAGAAGATGTGGCACATATATACAATGGAATATTACTCAGTCATAAAAAGAAATGAAATTGAGTTATTTGTAGTGAGGTGGATGGACCTAGAGACTGTCATATACAGTGAAGTAAGTCAGAAAGAGAAAAACAAATACTGTATGCTAACACATATATATGGAATGTAAAAAAAAAAAAAAAAAAAAAGGCGGGCTCCTTAGTTGCAGCTCGTGGGCTCCTTAGTTGAGGCTTGCAGGCCCCTTAGTTGAGCTTTGCCAGCTCCTTAGTTGCGGCATGCAAACTCTTAGTTGCGGCATGCATGTGGGATCTAGTTCCCTGACCAGGGATTGAACCCAGGCCCCCTGCATTGGGAGCATGCAGTCTTATCCACTGAGCCACCAGGGAAGTCCCACAGCCTCTTAGATTCTTAAGTGTACAATACAGTTGCTATCTCTAGGTACAAGGTTGTACAGCTGATCTCTAGAACTTACTCATTTTGCACAGCTGAAACGTTATGCCCGTTGATTAGCAATTTCCCATTTCCCCCTCCCCCTGAGGTTGAATTTTAAGAAATGAGTTAATAGACTAGAGTCACCTCTACAGGACTTACCCTCTCTTTTCTTCTTTCATGCCCCTTCAAATTTCCATACAGTTAAATTTTTATTACAGTAAGTCACTGAATAGATATGTGATAAAGCAAGTAGAATCTAGGTGATAGGTATACAGAGGTATCCACTATAAAATTATTTCAACTTTTCTACACATTTGAAATTTTCACAATAAATAATGGAAAATAAATGACTGAAGCAGAGTTTACAAATGGGTGGCCCACAGGCCATGTAAGATCCAGAGACATGATTTATTTGGCCTTCAAGATTTTTTTTAATTAAAAAGATTTTTAATACAATTTTTAAAGGTTACTTTCCATTTACAGTTATTACAAGATATTGGCTATACTCCCCGTGTTGTACAATACAGCCTTGAGCCTATCTTACACCCAATAGTTTGTATCTCCCACTCTCCCACCCCTATATTGCCCCCCGACACACACTGCTAACCACTAGTTTGTTCTCTGTATCTGTGAGTCTGCTTCTCTTTTGTTATTTTCACTAGTTTGCTGTATAAGATTTTTAAAATATTGAATCAGTTGCAAACATTTTAAAAGGCAGGAGATGTCAAATAAAAATCTGGATTTCTGGGTTTTCTGGAAAAATCAAGAGATTCAACAGTATCAGGCCCCAGGTTCTTGCATGGAAACACTTGGCTGGAACTGGGGAGTGGCTGTCCCCTCTCGGTGGGACACGTCTTCTCCACTTGGACACAAGACCCACTAGATATGCACTCCTCATTTATCTTACTTGAATGGACTGCTTCTCAGTTGATGACGCTGATACAGAGCAACCTCAAAAGGGGGGAAAAAGACACAAAAGGATGGCATATGTGCACACATACAGTTGGCAGGAAAATGCAGTCCTGCACCTTCATCCTTGTTTTGTTTGGTCAGGGGGCAAAGCCTCCCCACTTGGTCTTCTGCTCACAGCCTCCCGAGATGCTGCTCGGTGCCAAGCCATGAGGCTAAGTGGACAGAGTAGCCCATAAACAGCTCTGGGTGTGGCTGTATCGAAAGGAAGGTCTTGGGACTAGCTGAGCAAGGCTGTATTTATTTTCAAATGTCTGCCTTCTGACTAAAATGCCTCAGTGAGCGCCCTGAATAGACTGTCTCCTATCAACTTGGTGCCATCATCATTTACCATAAAGCTTCGTCGTTAGATGCCAGGCAAAGAGAGCCAAGCGGACCTCAGTTGTCCTAGAGCCTAAATTAGATCTGTGCATATCACGATGGGAAAATTCTACCTCTTTCATTTTTCTTTCGGACATAAAGGAGGTGTGTGGGTTAAAATACTTTCTCAGAGGCAAATGGATGCTTGTCCCAGGGTTTAGTGTTTCCCCAAACTGATTTTTCCTCTGCTTCTGCCTTTTCCTTGCAGGGATCCACACTCAGAATGATGCTTCACTGGGGTGTGCTCTGCTCCCGGGGTCTCTTCTTGGTTGGGAGGTCCTAGGGTGGGAAACGCGTCTTTTAAATTTACTGATAATCAGTCCACTGCGAGAGCTGTCCAGAGCGCAGTACATCCTCTTTGGTGATGATACTAACAGTGAACTCTGCTCCCTTTGCCCCTCTGTCTCCAGTGCTTTCTTCTGAGCTTGGAATCAATTCTGTCTCCTTCCTTGGCCGACTGTCCTTACGTGGTCTGACCCCTGCTCACCTACCAGCCTCATGTTACCCGGCTCTTCCCTGCACTTCCTGGGAATGTCCACACCCAGGCACACTTTCTAGTTCTTAAATAGAAAGCTTCTTCCTAATTCTCAAACACCCACAGCTCGTCCCCGCCCTGGGGCTGCTGTATGTGCTCCGCCCTCTGCCTGGACGCTGTTCCTCCAGCTCTCGGCCTGCTGCCCTCATTCTGCCCTTGGGTCGCAGACCAGCCCCCTCAGAGGCCTTTCCTGACCTCCATCCTTTTCCCCTTACGCTCAATTGCTATTACATTATGCCCTCATTTTTCCACTGTAGTAATTATCTAAAGTTTATTTCATTTACTTATTCATTTCTTGTTGCTGCCTCTTCTACTTCAGTGCAAGCACCACAAAAGCAAGGACCTTGTCTCTCGTTCACCATAGAATCCCCCATTCCTGGAACAAGTGTTTAATCCATGAATGTCCACACCCAGGATGGTGAAGGAACTCTAACAATTGTGAGGCTGCAGGCATTAGGGCAAATGCTTCCAAAAAAATCAAGTCTATACACATTATTGGCTCTGCCTCTAAGAATGGCCTTTGACTGTTGGTAACATCTGGATGCCAATATTAAATTAAACCATGGGCGAGGAAGGCTGAGATTTAATGGTGCAATTTATTTCCTTAATTACTAGGAGTTTATAACATGGCTTTGACTGGTGACACAAAAGGCAAGGTTGCCACCTAGTGTTTAGATGTGTAGATGTATGGCACTAGCCATACCTTAAAAGAAAAAAATGAATGAGTCTATAGAAAGCCACACTTCCACAAACTGCTACAACACAGACCAGAATTTACCAACGGAGCACAATTCTCCACAAAGTGTGTCTTAAGGGGCCCCGAATGGACTTGTTCCAGTCTCATGGGCTTCTGTCAAAAGTTGAGATACTGTCTTTGTTAGCTACTCAAGAAATCCCAAGCAACCAAGAGAGCTGTGGAGCTCAGTTTCAGAAAGAAGCATATTCTCCAGACTGTGTTTTCTTAAATTCCACCTGCCTCCCCTGTCAAGGTGTGCTGCTTATAAAATAAGTGAAATCAGTGTTAAAGAAAACAACAACCCACTATCTCAATTGCTTTTTGTCCTGGTGACATAAGGAAGGATGTGTCCTCAAGGTTCAGGAACTCATTAACCATTTAGACCCCTAAGTGGTTGCAGCCAAGCAGAAGACTTACCTGTGCTGAAAAATCTTGGTAGCCTTAGGCTGGGTATTTTCCATTTTCCCGCCATGCTGAAGACTGGCAAGACAAAGGGAAACTGTGAAAAGGGGCCAGATGAGGGTGGCACCAGGGGAACCCATTTAATAAAGAGCCTTGGTTATAGGCTCCTAAAATATCACTCCGGGAAACTAGGTTATTAGAAATGATGGAAAATGGGTGGTGAGATGAGCTGGTAGATGGGAATAACCATGGCAACCAAACTATCCGTTTTCTTATTATTTCACTTTCCTTGAGACTAAAAATAGATCAACTGTAGGTCACTGCAAACAAGTCCAGCAATGGTTTATGTCTCCTGCTACAGCTTTTGCTAGCTTATTTGTGGGCATTTGAAGAAATGCTCTCCTAACACTGAAAATGTATCATATACCTTTTGTTCTAACCATACAGGCTGTGCTCTATATATTACCTTAATGCATATAGTGTTCTATTTTTGCTTTAAGATCTTTTTTCTAAGAGCAAATAAAAAATAGTTAACGGAATTACAAAGCAAAAATTAGAATGCTTTTTGGAAACCACCTACTTAATGCAGGAATCTTTTTTTTTTTTTTTTGTCATCCTAAGAGATCTAGGCTCTGTTTAAATCTCTGCAGTGATAACACCTATCCTTCTGAAACTCTTCCAAAAAACTGCAGAGAAAGGAACACTCCCAGACTCATTCTATGAGGCCACCATCACCCTGATACCCAAACCAGACAAAGATACCACACACACAGAAAAGAAAATTACAGGCCAATATCACTGATGAACATAGATGCAAAAATACTCAACAAAATACAATGATACATTAAAAGGATCATACACCATGATCAAGTGTGATTTATCCCAGGGATGCAAGGATTCCTCAATATCCACAAACCAATCAATGTGATACATCACATTAACAAACTGAAGAATAAAAACCATATGATCATCTCAGTAGATGCAGAAAAAGCTTTTGACAAAATTCAACACCCATTTATGATAAAAACTCTCCAGAAAGTGGACATAGAGGGAAACTACCTCAACATAATAAATGCTGTATATGACAAACCCACAGCTAACATGATTCTCAATGGTGAAAAGCTGAAAGCATTCCCTCTAAGATCAGGAACAAGGCAAATATGTCCACTCTTGCCACTTTTATTCAATATAGTTTTGGAAGTCCTAGCCACGGCAGTCAGAGAAGACAAGAAATAAAAGGAATCCAAATTGGAAAAGAGGAAGCAAAATTGTCACTGTTTGCAGATAACATGATACTATACATAGAAAATCCTAAAGATGCTACCAGAAAACTACTAGAGCTAATCAATGAATTCAGTAAAGTTGCAGGATACAAAATTAATGCACAGAAATCTCTTGCATTCCTATACACTAACAACAAAAGATCAGAAAGAGAAATTAAGGAAACAATCCCATTTACCACTGCATCAAAAAGAATAGAATACTTAGGAATAAATCTACTTAAGGAGCCCAAAGAGCTGTACTCTGAAAACTATAAGACACTTATGAAAGAAATCAAAGATAACACAAACAGATGGAAAGATATGCTGTGTTCTTGGATTGGAAGAATCAATATTGTCAAAATGACTACACTACCCAAGGCAATCTACAGATTCAGTGCAATCCCTATCAAATTAACAATGGCATTTTTCACAGAACTAGAACAAAAAATTTTTAAATTTGTATGGAAACACAAAAGGCCCCAAATAGCCGAAGCAATCCTGAGAAAGAAAAACGGAGTTGGAGGAATCAGGCTCCCTGACTTCAGGCTATACTACAAAGCTACAGTAATCAAAACGGTATGGTACTGGTGCAAAATCAGAAATATAGATCAATGGAACAGGATAGAAAGCCCAGAAACAATCCCACGCACCTAAGGTGATTTAATCTATGAGAAAGGAGGCAAGAATATACAGTGGAGAAAAGACAGCCTCTTCAATAAGTGGTGCTGGAAAAACTGGACAGCTACATGTAAAAGGATGAAATTAGAGTATTCTCTAACACCATACACAAAAATAAGCTCAAAATGGATCAAAGACCTAAATGTAAGGCTGGAGACCATAAAACTCTTGGAGGAAAACATAGGCAGAACACTCTTGGACATAAATTGCAGCAATATTTTTTTGATCCACCTCATGGAGTAATAAAAATAAAAATAAACAAATGGGGTCTAATTAAACTTAAAAGTTTTGCACAGCAAAGGAAACCATAAACAAAATGAAAAGACAATCCACAGAATGGGAGAAAATATTTGCAAATGAACTGACTGACAAGGGATTAATCTCCAAAATATACAAACAGCTCATGAAGCTCTATGTCAAAAAACCAAACAACCCAATCAAAAAATGGGCAGAAGCTTTACATAGACATTTCTCTAAAGAAGGCATACAGATGGGCAAGAGGCACGTGAAAAGATGCTCAACATCACTAATAGTCAGAGAAATGCAAATCAAAACTACCATGAGGTATCATCACCTCACACCGGTCAAAATGGCTATCATCAAAAAGTCTACAAACAATAAATGGTGGAGAGGGTGTGGAGAAAAGGGAACCCTCCTACACTGTTGGTGGGAATGTAAATTGGTACAACCACTATGGAGGACAGTATGGAGGTTCTGTATATAACTAAAAATAGAACTACCGTATGATCCAGCAATCCCACTCCTGGGCATTTACCCAGACAAAACGATAATTCAAAAAGATACATGCACCTCTATGTTCATAGCAGCACTATTTACAACAGTCAAGACATGGAATCAACCTAAATGTCCATTGACAGAGGAATGGATACAGATGTGCTACATATATACAATGGAATATTACTCAGCCATAAAAAAAGAATGAATTAATGCCATCTGCAGCAACATGGATGTACCTAGGGATTATCATACTAAGTGAAGTAAGTCAGACAAAGACAAATATCATATGATATCACTCATATGTGGAATCTAATTTTAAAAAATGATACAAATGATCTTATTTACAAAACAGAAACAGACTTACAGATATTGAAAACAAACTTATGGTTACCAAAGGGAAAATGTGGGAGAGAGGGATAAATCAGGAGCTTGGGATTAACACACACATTGTTATATATAAGATAGATAATCAACAAGGACCTACTGTATAGCACAGAGAACTCTACTCAATATTCTTTTATAACCTATATGAGAAAAGAATCTGAAAAAGAATGATTACTTGTATATGTATAACTGAATCACTTTGCTGTACACCTGAAACTAACACAACATGGTAAATCAACTATACGTCAATAAAATTTAAAAAAAAAATCTCTGCTGCGACAAGGAGCTCACTATTCCATAATGTAGCAATTCCATTATTAAACTAATTGTTGGAAAGTTCCTTCTCTATTTCCGTTTATTCACCTAATTGATATTTATTTAGCACCTCCCACTGTGCTGGGCACTTCAGATTTAGCGGTGAACAAAGTCAACTCAGTCCCTGAATGTACAGAAGTTAAAATCTGCTTCCCTGTATCTTTGCTGTGAGTATGTGCAACTGGAAACAATGTAGAAAAAGACCAATGTCTTTTTTCTATAGAAGTCCGCTGAAGTTTGAAGAGAAGCTTTAGATTTTTCCTTTACCAGCACAGCTTGTGGAGTCGGTGAGGATTCCTCAGCTACAAGCAAACAAACTAATGAACAAAAGCCCTGGCTAAACATGGATCTATTTGAGAGAAGTGGGGTAGCTCAGAAAATTGAAGGGGGAGTGGAAGAATCAGGCCCGGAGAGAACAGAACAGAGGCAGCTTTGGGGATCCAAAGAGCAGGAACCAATGGACAGTATTTTCAAGGTGCTGCTTTTGTTTCAGCAACAATTGTTTTTAGTCTTTTGTCTCTGATCAGGGATTCAAATTTTAAGGAGAATCTGATTGGCTGGCTTGGGGCCCATGCTCACCCCATGCTGGAGGTGGCAGTGGGACTTCTTGATGTTCACAAAGAATGTAGCCAATTAAGCAAAGCATGTTCCTGCAAAGAAAGATTAAGGAACTGCTGCCAGAAGGAAGAGGAATGGATGCTGGTGGCGACACCAACAAATGACCACAATGGTCGCCATCTTAACGACTTGGAGACAGGGACGCAAAGAGAAAACTGAAGCTCCTCCCTTAGAAAGGAACACTTGGCTGCAAGGTCGGATAGATTTATCTCATCTCTCTAGTAATAATCCCTGGGTTTGCTTATCTTCTGTATCTGATCATCAGGATGACCTTGATGACTTCTTCCTTGTTGGTCTTACTTCATCCTGGATTCATTACCCTGGGAGGCACAGGAGGAGCCTACCTGGCAGTGATGATTAAGACTCGGGTTTGCTCTCTGCTCTGCCTTTTGAAACCCGCCTGCTGGGTCCAGCCCAGGCACCAACACTGCCTTGAACTTACTTGCCTTACTTCCAAACAAGCATATTTACACACCAAAATTGTGAGCCTCATCCATTCCTTATTTCACCGTTTTACCCACGAGCATGTTGTAGAGCACTTTGCAAATGTAAACGAGCTTAGTTGGTTCCACGTGCTTGTTCTTGGGAATCAGGCAGTTTTGGTAAATGTCACAAGGAACGTCCGAGACTTTTGCTGGAGATTAATGTGAAGACTAAATATTCGTATACCCATTTTGAAAAGGGAAAAATCTTTAACGTCCTCCACTATTCTAGTTTTTTCTGGAGATGACTACAGTATCCCAAATCACATCTGCAGGTTCCTTCAGTGCCTTGGAATAGAATTCACTTGGGCCCAGATGTGCTCACTCTTGCATTTATGTGACATACCTTGCTTCTACCCAGTCTAATTTGAATACCAGTCTCCTTGCTGAAAGAGGCCAGAAGCTATTACCTAGATCTGCCTTCACCTTGCAGAACTGTGCTATTTAAAAGAACAATGGCTTTGCAACCAGAAAGACCTGGGTTTAAGCTTATTTCTGTCTCATACTAGTTTGTGTCTTTAGTTCTGTTTCTCATCTATTCTATGTTTCCATTTTCTCATCTGAAAAATGGATATACCCTCACAGGGTTGTTGGATTGATTGTATCAGTCAGGAGACAGAAATCACACCAGGTATTTTAACAGAGAATTTCATATAAAGATGCATCAAACAAATACTGAAGAAATGAAAAGGGAAAAAAGAAACACTAAGGAAGTAGCTGTCTTAGGACGCAGCTACCACCCACCCTAAAACCTGGGGAATAAATGGCAGAGTTTGGGACTGTTAAGGTTAGAAGCTTGAGGATGGGTCCTAGAAAGCTGAGACTCAAGCCTCTGAGCAGGTTCACTGCTCAGCTGTACTGTTGCCTCAGGAGCTTGAAGGCGGCATCCTTGGGTGAGGCCCAGACCTCTGAGGAGGGGGCACTGACTAGCTGGTGCTAGGGTCTCTAGGGTATGTCATGGTGCTGGTTCTGTGAGTGCTGTTAAAAACGATCATTACGTGGGATCCTGAAAAGGAACAAACAAACAAGATTCTGGATAAGCTCAAATACCAAGGATAATTGATTTGTAATTATATAAGTATATGGGTGCTTTTCAATCTAATAAGAGCAGTAAGGTTTATGTGTTGCAAATTTTCAATGTTTCCCAGTTTGTAGTTGGCCTTTCCATTTTTATATAAAAGAGTTTAAAATGTTTTATTTGAGGCTAATTTGTTGGTCATTTAATCAGAAACAAACTCTATAAATATCCAAATAACATTTCTTATACTTCTTTGGATTCTTTGAGTCTTCGTGCTGTAGAGTCAGGGCAGGGCTGGCAGGAAGTCAGAAGCCAGTTCCAGCTGTGCTCCCAACACTACCTAACACGCTGTGTGTGACTCTGGGTCTCAGTTTCCTCATCTGTAAAGTGAAATGAGTAGGTGAGATGATTTCAAGGTCTTTTTCATTTTAAAACTATGATATGAAATGACAAATGGTATGATTTCATATGATGTGACTGATAAAAGGATAAGGCAGGGACTGAATTAGCTAAGGACAACCATAACTTTCACATTTAAATTCAAAAATTTTTAAGCCTAACAGATTTTTTAAATGCTCAAGATAAAGCAACCATCAATTAATCTGAAATAAATACGGTATATCTGATCTCAGTAAATCTTGGTTCTATTTCTCCAGAGAATTGGCAAAAGATCTCCAATATTTACTGGTAGCAGAGAAATTCAGTCTGGGAGCTGGCAGCCAGAAGCACATGGCTGGTTACTATAAAATCCATACAGCCTACTCAGATTACGCTGAAGGGCGTTACAGTGGGTTTTGTTTGATTCTCTATCTTGTCATGGCCGGATCAGAATGCCTCTTTTAATAATAAACATAAACAGTGACTTCCTATACTCAACACAGTGTAACTTGAAATATGAGTAAGAAGATGGAGCTAGAGAAAGGTAAGGAGGAAAAAAAGAAAAAGGTCTTCGATGAAGGGTGTCCTGTTATATAGTTTTATGTGTGTGTTGGGATCTGGTCCAGCACTCCTCTCGGGAGCTCAGACGCTTGGAAATACTTCTGAAAAGAAAAGCAGAGACTGGTGTGGGAAAAATGTGGCTCATTCATTTCTTGTCCTGAGGTACCTGTTCATGTTGGGTATGTGGATCCAGGGAAGCCAGACACACAAAGTAAAGCAAGAGGCACAAGGAATAACTTGACTGAATTCTGGGATTCTGGCTTTGAGTTGACAGTGTGAAGGACAGTGTCTGAATCAGACTCCCTCCCAGAAGACCAGGGTGCTGGCCACGAGGCCCAAGTGGGGATTGGATTTAGAATTCCAAGGTGGCAGGCAGGGCTCATGCTTCGCGAGCTTGCAACCAGTGCAGATGTGCAAAGTCTTCTGCTCAGAAGGATGCCATGCTTCAAGTTTAACGCTCTGTGATCGCCATCTTGAAATTTTTAATAATTTAATTTTTGAATTTATGTTTTATAAGTGACGTTGGATGGGACAATGGAGCACGAACCAGGGACTTGGGGCTTCAGCTCATAAGCCATCTTGCTTTTCACCACTTCTTGCTCCCTGCTTCTCAACTGCCAGTACCCCCAGCATCCATTGGTTGGGGCCTGGGCATGAGGCAGGAAGGGCTGGGGCCAGGCATGCCACACGCGGGTCACCTGTTGAGTTGTGGCACTGGGTCACACTCGTCCCTCAAGTGTCCTCAAGCATGAGGGAGTGCAACATCAAGCAGCAAATAAAAAACACCATGACGAGTCAAGAGGGGGACCACAAAAAAAAGGGGAAAACTTTTTCTTCTGCTTTTTAAACAAGAGGCCTCACTTTTTCATTTTTTCATTGGGCTCCACAGATTATGTAGCCAGCACTGGTGAGAGGGTAGATGATGACTGTTCAAGTAGTGAGGGACTGATGTCAGACACAGCGGGGAGGAAAGGCGAACACCAAATCCATGGGGCAAATATGGAGGCCGAAGCTGGGCAATGGAGTCAGGAGTTTGAAGCAGGGGAGATAAGAGAAACAGAAGGAAATTGAAATCGAGATGAAAGCATGGCTAGGGTATTCTGAATCCAAATTTAAACAGTGCTTCAATCTTGTTTATGTGTGGGTGAGGGACCGTCAGACTCATATGGCCAAAAATGAGGCCGAACAGTTCTAAGCCTATGCTAGTCATTGAGAGGGGAATTAAAGACAGTTATACATTTCTGATTCTGAAGGAGTTTATAGAAGGCTGAAATTTTTTTTTAGCCCTCCTTTGTGATGGAATGAATTATCATCATGAAAATTCAGTTGTCTGTTAAGCATTTAATATGAATGTAATTCTTAAAATGAATGACTACTGTATCTCTTAACATTCTTTTTTTGTGTGTTTTAATCTGTGGGGAAGGAAAAAAAAAAACCCTGATCGTTTCTCTCGTAAGCCTGTCATCTTTAGTCATATATGGGGGACATTGATGTGGGCTGTTGCTCCTGATAACGAAGGCTGAAAGCCAGACAGCAAACTCTCCCCATCTGGGACTCCGTGATCTTGCCTCTGAAGTTGTGCAGAGATTGGGAAAGAGGTGCAAACAATGCTCAGTATCTCCACTATTTTTAACAAAACAGAATTTAATTAAACACAATTTTGCTCTCTATTCTTTGGAAACCTTTATAATTTCAGTTGCTACTGCTAACTTCAGGGTAGTGGTAGGACAGTTTTTAACCATATTTTGAAACGGAATTTACTTATCAGGAGGGCGGGGGAAGCAGAGAGGAAGTTTGGAAGGAAGTAACATCTGGCTTGTCCGACACCTTAAATTTTTCTTTATTTAACACACAAGCATATCGTGCTTATGATGGTGTCAGGCACTGTTCCAAGTGCGTTACAAACTCTCATTAATTTTGTACTCATAACAATCAGGGCCGACTTACCCAGTAGGCACAGTGCCTAGGGTCCATGCAAAAAAATGTTTTAATTTTAATTTCTTTTAAAGTCCAAGAGGAAAAAAATTGAATGTAATAATAATGAATACATAAAAAGGAATCTAGCCTGGATTAAGTTTGTCTTTAGACCAGTGCAGTTGTAAAGTACAATTTTTAATATTATTTTATGGAAGAAGGGACCCGTGAAAGCAAATGTATGCAGGGCCCATGAAAATCATAATACGGTTCTAGTAACAACTTTACTATTATCTTAATTTGATAGACGAGAAAACTGAAGCATGCTTAAGTGACTTGCCAGTGTCCCAGCTGGTGATAATAGCTGAGCCTCGGGCCAGGAAGCCTGCTTCCCGTGTTCCCTAGAGCACTGTGCTAAGCTAGGCTGATACGTTCTTCAATGAACTATTTCACTTGACTTTTCCAGATAGCTAAAAAATGAGCTCTCTACCAACCAAAACTTTTTGTTTAATAATTTTGGGAGAGGGTCTGCCATACATTTGTTACTTACTTCCTGTCTTATTAATTAGATTATCCTGAACATAATCTACTCTTTTTCAGGGATGACACAGTACCCTCACCCAGAGATAACCTTATTGAGTATTTTTTATGTATGTGGCACCCTTCTAAGTTGTTGTTGTTGTTTTTAACAAACGTTAACTCATTGAATCCTCATAACCCTATGAGGCAGGTAGATTTTATAGATGAGGAAATCCAAGTTAAGAGAGGTTAACACACACACACACACCGATATACATAAAAATAGAAAATAGATAACCAACAAGGACCTACTGTATAGCACAGGGAACTACACTCAGTATTTTGTAATAACCTATAAGGGAAAAGAATCTGAAAAAGAATGGATATATGTATACGTATAACTGAGTCACTTCGCTGTACACCTGAAACTAACACAACATTGTAAATCAACTATACTTCAACAACAAAAAAAAAGGAGAGGTTAAGCTACTTGTCCCACTTCAACCAGCCAGTTGGTAACAATGGAACCCAGGCATCGGGCCCCAGAGCAGACCCTCTCAACCAGGGAAGAGCAGCAGCTTGACCCTGTGCAGAGTAGAGTGAGGCTTTCAGGAGCTTTATTCCCACCCTTAATATCTTCAGACCAAGGTGTTATTTTTAAGTCTGTGTCAACTCTTCAGGATATCTGCCTTCTCTCTTCCTGTCAGGCAGTTGGCTGATAGTTTTAGCTGTGTTTTGTTTCCAGTATTCATATATATCACTTGATAAATATATGGAGTGCCTACTAAGTGCTGTGTTGTATTCATTTGCTGCTTCCAACTTCCTTGAATTGAAGAAACAGAGAGTCCATTTTCTCAGCGTTGTGTGTCAACTAGTCTCTACATGTGCTGCGTGGAGGGAGAGATGCCCCTCTAAACAGCCTTGTGGTCCTTATTGCCTGGTCTTGCAAAGGTAATTTTGGATGCTTTAAGGGCTTTTGTTGGTTAATGTTATTTATTTCTTGGTTTTCAGTTAAGTTTTCAATGGCGAGTGCTGGTAAGTGGTATGGCAGATATTGTTATCTGTAAGGGGGAAATACCTGGCATGAAACCTTAATTGAGCAAGTGACTTGACAGAATTCATTTGCAGGGTAACTGCACTATCTTCATGGTCTTTATTGAATGGTGATAAAAGTGATTTTAAGTGAAAAACAAGACTCCATTGGGTTATTCTGAATTATTCTTCCCTTATGGCTCAACCTGAATACTAAGCCTGAAGCTGGGAGGTATTCATCTTTTTAAATGTGTATCTGCCTCCCAATGTCTTTATGTGGAATAAATGCTTTTTATTTGTCTTGAACCCTGCTGAAACCCATACCCAAACATCACATTAGGCATAACCTAAATTTGGCCCCCATGACTATTTTAAAGTTTATAATCCAATTGGCCATAACTCTAAGGCTTGAAGACCACTCCAATTTGATTCTTTTCTATCAACCTCATTTCAATTCTTGGCCTTCACAGCCTTCTCAGGAAAAACTGCTATAAGGCCTGAGACCTTATTCTTTGTGACTGGCCCCAGAATGCTATGCTGATTGGGAATCAGTTAGCAAGTCTGCAGAGGCTTGACAGTTTCTGGGTCCTAATAGCTCAGTCATCATGGCAATACCTAAAGCCTTTTGTATGCTCTGGAACACTGACTGATATTTTGGATAGGAGGAAAACAGGCAACAGATGAGTAAATTTCCTGAAACATCTCATCTGTTTTTAACAGAACAAATTATTCTAAACTACTACCTAAGTCAGAGCTTGCAAACTGGTGATCCACAGGTTGAATCTGGGCCATAGACATGTTTTGCTTGGTCTGCATCTTAAACTACAAAAAATTTTAAATCAATTGCTTTCATTTAAAAATCAGGAAATTACACCAAAAATTTTCCAGACCTCTAACTTCCTTTGAAAATTGAGTGATGACAGCATTGGACCCATATTCCTGCATAGCAGCCATTAGCTAGAGTTGCTAATTGGGTAGCACCTGGCCACTTTAGACAGAGCAGGCACTGCCCCCTTTGCCATAATCTATTTGCAGCCCAGTTTGCTTACTTACATTACCTGCCTGTGCTCTGGAGGCATTTGTTTTTGTGTCCCCCACTATGAGTCAATGAAGGCTATAAGCTCAAAAGTTCAGAACCACAGTACCTCTGCTTAGCTTTCTGCTTAGTTAATATAATCTTAAAAATTAATATTGAGGGGCTTCCCTGGTGGCGCAGTGGTTGAGAATCTGCCTGCCAACGCAGGGGACACGGGTTCGAGCCCTGGTCTGGGAAGATCCCACATGCCGCGAAGTAACTAGGCCCGTGAGCCACAACTACTGAGCCTGCGTGTCTGGAGCCTGTGCTCCGCAACAAGAGAGGCCGCGATAGTGAGAGGCCCGCGCACCGCAATGAAGAGTGGCCCCCACTTGCCACAACTAGAGAAAGCCCTCGCACAGAAACGAAGACCCGACACAGCCAAAAATAAATAAATTCATTAATAAATAAAAATTTTTTAAAAAGTGTTTTAAAAAAATTAATATTGAAAAGTAATACATGCTCATGAAAAATTAAAACAGTACAGAAGTGGGAATTCCCTGGCGGTCCAGTGGTTAGGACTCTGTGCTCACGCTTTCACTGCCAAGGGCCCAGGTTCAATCCCTGGTTGGGGAACTAAGATCCCACAAGCCGCGTGGCACGGGAGAGGAAAGAAAGGAAGGAAGGAAGGAAGGAAGGAAGAAAGAAAGAAAGAAAGAAAGAAAGAAAGAAAGAAAGAAAGAAAGAAGGAAGGAAAGAAAGGAAGAAAAAGAAGGAAAGAAAGGAAGGAAGGAAGGAAGAAAGAAAAGAAGGAAAGAAGGAAAGAAAAGAAGGAAGGAAGGAAAGAAGGAAAGAAAAGAAAGGAAGGAAGGAAGGAAGAAAGAAAGAAAGAAAATTAATTAATTAAAAAAACAGTACAGAAGTATACACTGTAAAAAGTGTAAGTCTGGTGACCTCATTGATCAAAAAATTCCCTTTCTTCACTCTCCAGAAATAATATTGGTAACAGTATCTTTTGTATTCATTTAGAAATTTTCCATGAATATGATTTTTAATCCAACTGGGGTTACCTACTTTTTGTAAGACTGTATGTGTATATAAATATTGGGTCCCACACATGTGCAAAGAGTGATGTGGTATATTAAAGTAATTATCTGTATAATTAACAAAAACTCTTGCTGAAATGTCCAAATGTTAGAAAAAAATGTTTGTTTTTTTTAAAAATTTATTTTCTTATTAGTCATCCATTTGATACACATCAGTGTACACATGTCAATCCCAATCTCCCAATTCATCACACCCCCCCCCCCCACCACTGCTTTCCCCACTTGGTGTCCATACGTTTGTTCTCTACATCTGTGTCTCTATTTCTGCCCTGCAAACCGGTTCATCTGTACCATATTTCTAGGTTCCACATATATGCGTTAATATATGATATTTGTTTTTCTCTTTCTGACTTACTTTACTCTGTATGACAGTCTCTGTATGTTTAATTTAAAAGGTTTTAATTATCTGGCTAATTGCCTTAATTCATCATCCTTTCAGCTTCTTTCTTTATGGAAGGAATCCATCCATTCATTAGACATTCACTCATTTCCTATTACGTCCAAGGCACTCTGCTAGGTAAAGTAGGAAATGCAGAGATGAAATGGAAATAAGATCAACAACATTAACATAAGAAATAAAATGATTAATTTTCTCCCCAAAAGGAATGAAATGAAGGTATTGGATTTTGAATTAAACATGCCCTATTTTTAGTGGACCAAGTCTAAGATTTGAGGGATTGCAAAAATCCCAGGAAGAATCCAAACCTGAAAAGATAGATCAAAAGAAGAGGTTCAGCTGAGTGGAGAGGACATGGGTGATGCAGAATTGGCAGGAGGTGGACCAGTCAAGCACTGAGCCATGAAGTGAGGTACAAAGGCGTTCTCAGTGATAAAGTATGACTTGCCAGGGTACAGACCTGCAGGCATTTGGTCTGTGTTCAGGCAGATAAAAACCACACTGAGCATATGACTGCTGTTCCCCTTCTCTCCCAAGTAGATTTCAATGACAATTTTGCTAAAATGAGAGAGCTACAAAAGTAGAAATAACATCAGAGATGTGCTCATGAGAGATTTAAAGAAAAAGAAATTTTGCCTTTGAAGTCTTGTATCACAGTTACCTGGAGACAATTTTTTGTTGTTGTTGAATATTCTCCTTGAATTAGAAAATAGTAAAAGCTGCCAATCTTTAAGGAAATAAAAAACCAGTCAAACCAAAAACCCATATGGTCACCCTAAGGTTTTATTCTCCTGTAGTTTTCCAGACAGTTAGGGCCTCTTAGAAATAATAGAAAATAAAATTTGTTATAGATCTGTGGTCGCTTGTGGATGAAGCATTAGGGGGGACCCATAGCATACCCAGAGGTTTGTTTGTTTGTTTTTTGATTGATTGATTGATTGATTTAGCTTTTTATTTATTTATTTATTTAAAACATCTTTATTGGAGTGTAATTGCTTTACAATGGTGTGTTAGTTTCTGCTTTATAAGAAAGTGAATCAGCTATACATATACACATATCCCCATATCTCCTCTCTCTTGCCTCTCCCTCCCACCCTCCCTATGCACCCCTCTAGGTGGTCACAAAGCACCGAGCTGATCTCCCTGTGCTATGCGGCTGCTTCCCACTAGCTATCTATTTTACATTTGGTAGTGTATATATGTCAATGCCGCTCTCTCACTTTGTCCCAGCTTACCTTTCCCCCTCCCCGTGTCCTCAAGTCCATTCTTTACATCTGCGTCATTATTCCTGCCCTGCCCCTAGGTTCTTCAGAACCTTTTTTTTTTTTTTAGATTCCATATATGTATGTTAGCATATGGTATTTGTTTTTATCTTTCTGATTTACTTCACTCTGTATGACAGACTCTAGGTCCATTCACCTCACTACAAATAACTCAATTTCATTTCTTTTTATGGCTGAGTAATATTCCATTGTATATATGTGCCACATCTTGTTTATCCATTCATCTGTCGATGGACACTTAGGTTGCTTCCATGTCCTGGCTATTGTAAACAGAGCTGCAATGAACATTGTATACCCAGAGTTCTTTCTAAAGAAGTATTACTCTTCAAAAATCCTATATTTTGATCTCCAGCAACTTGATGCTTTTATAGGCTCAACATGGATGAGGAGTTTAAGAGTTATGCAATTCTAGTTTTGACATATATAATGACTATATAAGATATTAACATTATATAAAGCTTGGTGAAGGGTGCATGAGGCCCTCTGAACTATTTTTGTAATTTCTTGGAAGTCTTGAACTATTTCAAAACATAAAGTTATTTTTAAAATGGTCATACAACCAATTTTCACTTTGCTTTGAATGTTGTATCTTTTTTGTTTTGAATGCCTCAATTAGAGGTTCTAATTTTAAAACTTCTTACTTAAATGATTTTATGGTAATGCTAATTGAAATATCAATGAAATTGTCTGAATTATTCAGCCAAAAAATCTGTTATTAAAAGAAGAGCATTTTATTCTCTCTGAGTCACCTAGGCTAGAGGTCTTCAATGACAAACTTCACAGGATAACTGGGCAGCCTCAATTTCTCTTTGCTTTGCTTTAGAACTTTAGGTATGAATGGCTGTCTTCATTATAATTCCATAAGTCTAAAATTTTTGGTTATTTTTTCTAAATAGTATATGAAGAGAGCTATTCAATGATTTTATTTTTATTTATTTATTTATTTATTTATTTATTTATTTGACTGTGCTGCATGGCATGTGGGATCCTAGTTCCCCAACCAGGGATTGAACCCGCGCCTCCTGCAGTGGAAGCACGGAGTCCCAACCACTGGACCACCAGGGAAGTCCCAAAAGAGAGCTGTTTAAAATATCAGCAGTACCATAATCAACAACTGTTTATTGGTATTAGTTTCCCAACAGTTTTTTCTTCCACAACACGTTACACCAGTCTATAAATGCATTATGTTGTATAAAACCAATAAGTGTCCGATTTTCTTAATTCTGTACATTAAAGATGCTCTAAATCCATTTAGAAATAACATTATAGCCCATTAAAAAAATTTAACGCTATGGTATCCAAAATAGGACTCACATGTCCCAGGGGATGTTCAGGTTGATTCATACTAATTGTCTAATTTGAAAAACTTAGATATAATCCAAAGCAGTGGTAGTATCAATATACCTGTGCCAATGGTCTTCAAAATTCTTAGCCAACATTTCTCTACAAGAATCTTCATAATAGATTAAGAAAGCTTTTCTTAATTCATATTTCTAGTAGGTAGTGACTATTCTTTGGCGGGGGGCATGTATCAGTAATTTACATATTTCTATAATTTTGTAAAAAAATACAATGGCCTTGTTAGTGAATCATCGGAGTAACTGTTCATCCTTTTCATTCAAGAAAACATATAATTTCTGGTTAGAAAGGGTTTTGATGTTATCCAGCCCTATTGACAGCCTGCTACTTGAATCTGCTTTCTGAAATCCCCACCAAGAATTCCTCTGCTTTAGAATTTCATGCTATGATCTGCAGAGCCTCAGGCTCTCAGAGGCAGTGCTTCAAGGGCTACTATAGGGAGGAGGTGGGGGGAACTGGGAAAAGTGAATGCTGACTTGGCATAGATCCAGTTCTCCTCATTCACTCATTGAACAAGAGCAGCTGGGATAGCATCTGATTCCCTTAATCAGCTTCTGCATCTGATTTAATTTACAGAAAGTGTTCCATTGCTCAAGGAAGGGGCTCTTGAGCTGAGTCCTAAGGATTTGTAGGAGTTAGCCATGCAAAAATATGGTAATTGGATACAACCATTTGAGTGGCAAAATATGTCACCTTAAATAAGCTACAGAGGAGTGATGTTAGAGAAAATGGCAGAGTAAGGACCACCACAAATTCTTTATAAAAGGAATAAGAAAACTGCTAAAAATTTTCAGTCCACTTTTTCAGAACTCTAGACATAAACCCCAAGCCTTGCAGCAATCTGAGGAGTGTTTATTCAGGAAAAAAATGGCTCAATCTCAGTAAAAACAGTGAGATTTGTGGCCTTTTAAGCTTGCCCTCTTCCAACCCCCTTCTCTAGCTCCATGCTGCCTTGAAAACAAACAGCTTGCAATCATCTCAAAAATTGGTAACCTGGCAGCCACTGGAAGTTGCTGAATGGAGTTAGACGCCCTTCAAAGCCTCATTTCCAGAGAATTATCATCCTTTGACTTGCCTGGTGGTTCCTGGAAGATCCTACTTGCAAGGCTGTCTATATTTGACATGACTCAGTGTGGAGTTCATCTAGTGGGAAAAGCATTTTCCACAGGGGTGTTTGGCCAAACAATTAGTGGCAATTGTTTAACTCTCTGGCTGCCATGAGTGACAAATAAAGTTGGGATAAACAATACGCTAACCAAAAAGCTTTAAAGGAAAATATGAGGAATAAGATGTCCATAGGGACTTTGAAAGCTCTGACATATACCTAAGAATCTAGAAAGTCAAGTGTATGTATGGGGCTATGTATGCCCAGAACGCCATGCATGCTGTGGAAAGACCTGAGGAGGTCCTTAGCTCTCAGTTCTGGATGACCTTGAGGGCCCACACAATAGAAAGTGGAAGCTAAGGCAGAGTTGTTAACTTCCTGAATGAATGTTGAAGGCATGCTCCAACACGCACACAGAGCCCTTTGGCAAAGACTGGGAGATTTACTGGTTCCAGGCATCTAAGGAAATCTCTGCCCAATGATTACCTGACCACTAAGTTAACTGAGCAGAGACTTCAGCAACCACACACAACAAAGAATACAGAACTTATTGTTCAGAAAAGTCCCTAAAACAAACAAACAACAACAAACAGCAACAACAACAAATGCTGGGAAGGGGAGAGAATCTGATTTTCAGAGTTGCCACAATTTATTATTTAAATGTCCAGTTTTTAACAAAAAAACTACAAGTGTGCCAAGAAACAAGAAAATATGGCCTTTTAAACAGGAAAGAAAATAGCAAACACACTGTAATAGGAACGGTCCCTGGGGAAGCTCAGATGTTGAAATCACCAGACATAGACTTTAAATCAGCTATTAACCAATAAACAAGTGAAAAGATGCCAACATCATTAGTCATTAGAGAAATGCAAAGCAAAAATTTCATACCCACTAGGATGGCCATGATAAAAAAGACAGGTAATAATAAATGTTGGAGAGAATGTGGGGAAATAGGACTCCCTCATACATTCCTGATGGTAATGTAAAATGGTACAGCCACTTTGGAAAACAGTTGGAAGGTCCTCAAAATGTTTAACATAGCATTACCGTACAACCCAACAATTCCACTTCTAGGTATATACCCAAGAGAATTAAAAACATATATTAAAGCAAAAAATTTTACATGAATGTTGATAGCATCATTATGCATAGTAGCTAAAAAGCTGAAACAGCTCAAATTTCCATCCACCGTTGAATGGATAAACAAAATGTGGTATATACATATAATGGAATATTATTTAATCATAAAAAGGAATGAAGTACTAATACATGATACAATGTGGATGATCTTTATGATAGCTAATTTTATGTGTCAACTTGACTGGATCAGGAGGTGCCTAGATACTTGGCTAGACATTATTTCTACATGTGTCTGTGAGAGTGTCTCCAGGTGAGATTAGCATTTGAACCGGTAGACAGTAAAGCAGATTGCCCTCCCCAATGTGGGTGGACATCATCCAATCTACTGAGGGCCTGAATAGAGCAAGAAGGCAGAGGAAGGAAGACTTTGCTTTTCTGCCTGACTGGATGAGCTGAAACACTGGTTTTCTCTTGCCTTTGGACTGGGAATTGCACCATTGACTCCCCTGGTTCTCAGTTCTTTGGATTCAGACTGAACTACACCATTGGCTTTCCTGGGTCTCCAGCTTGCAGATGGTGATCATGGGACTTCATTTATATGACATGTCCAGAATAGGCAACACCATAGAGACAGAAAGTAGATTAATGGTTGCCAGGGATCATGGAGGGGGTAGGGGGGGAGAAGGGAATGGGACGTGATTCTAATGGGCATGGAGTTTCTTTTCGTGGTGATGAAAATGTTCTGGAATTAGACAGTGGTGATGGTTGCCCAACCTTATAAATATACTAACAACCACTGAATTGTACACTTTAAGAGGGTGAATTTTTATAACTTGTAAATTAATATCTCAATAAAAAATAAATTAAATAAACTACATCCTAAATAGACCACACTGAAATTATGTTAATAATATGAGAAATTTTGCTTTTTAAATGTGACCTTATGAAAAGGATGAGCAATGAAGAGAAGAACAGTAAATATTCAATGAGGATCTTTTACATGTCAGGCATTGTAATGGGTGCTGAGGACATAGAGGGAATAGTTTATAGTCCATGCCCTTAAGGGGTCCAGTCCAGAAAGTCTAAAAGGGATGAATTATGATACAAATCAAGAAATGCTGTTGGGACTTCCCTGGTGGCACAGTGGTTAAGAATCCACCTGTCGAATAAAGAGGTAGACATAGAGAATGGACTTGAGGACATGGGGTGGGAGGGCAAAGCTGGGGTGAAGTGAGAGTAGCATCGACATATATACACTACCAAATGTAAAATAGTTGGCTGGTGGGAAGCAGCAGCATAGCACAAGGAGATCGGCTCGGTGCTTTGTGATGACCTAGAGGGGTGGGATAGGGAGGATGGGAGAGAGGCTCAAGAGGGAGGGGATACGGGGACATGTGTATGCATATGGCTGATTCGCTTTGTTGTGCAACAGAAACTAACATGGTATTGTGAAGCAATTATACTCCAATAAAGATCTATTAAAAAAAAAAAAAAAGAATCTGCCCGCCAATGCAGCAGACATGGGTTCTATCCCTGGCCTGGGAAGATCCCACATGCCGAGGAGCAACTAAGCTTGTGCACCACAACTACTGAGCCTGCGTTCTAGAGCCTGCAAGGCACTGCTACTGAGCCCGTGCACCACAACTACTGAAGCCCGCGTGCCTAGAGCCCGTGCTCCACAACAAGAGAAGCCACCGCAATGAGAAGCCTGTGCACGGCAATGAAGAGTAGCCCCTGCTCGCCACAACTAGAGAAAGCCCATGCACAGCAACGAAGACCCAACACAGCCTTAAATAAATAAATTTATATATATATATAAAAAGAGAATGAGAAACAAACCACATACAGGAAGAAATGCTATAAATTATATATCTGATAAAGAACTTCCTTGCAGAATATATAAAGAAATCTCAAAGCTCGAAAATAAGAAAATAAACAATCCAACTTAAAAATGGGCAAAAAAAAAAAAAAATGGGCAAAATATTTCAACACATACTTCACCAAAGAAGATATATAAATATAACTAAACACATGAAAAGATGCTCAACTTCATTAGCCATCAGAAAAATGCAAATTAAAACCATACTGTGATACTACTACAAACCTGTTAAAATGACTAAAATTAAAAAGACTGGCTGTGGTGGGCTGAAAAATGCCCCCTGACCAAAGCTATCCACATCCTAATTCATGGAACCTGAGACTGTTACCTTACATGGCCAAAAAGGGGGAAGGGTGTCTTTGGAGATGTGACTGAGTTAACAGTCTAATCCTGAGAAGATTATGGACCCTGAATGGGTGGACCCTGAATGCCATTATGAGTGTTTTTATAAGAGAGAGGCAGAGGGAGATTTCACAGACAGAAGAGGAGGAAGCAATGTGATCACAGAAGCAGAGACCAGGATGATGCAGCCACAGGTCAAGGAATGCAGGCAACCACCAGAAGCTGGAAAAGGCACGAAACAGATTCTCTCTTACAGCCTCTCTTACAGGGGAATGTGGCCCCACTAACACCTTGATTTCAACCCAGCGATACTGATTTTGGACTTTTGGCCTCTAGAGCTGTGAGAGAATACATTTCTGTTGCTTTAAGTCACCACATTCATGGTAATTTGTTTCAGCAGCCATAGGGACTAATACACTGATCACACCAAATGGCATAATCACTTTGGAAAACAATGGCAGTTTCTTAAAAATGTTAAATATACACCATATGATCCAGCCATCCCACTTATAGGGAAATGAAAGTATATATCCATAAAAAAGACTAGTACATGAATATTCATAGCATATAGTTCCAAACTGGAAACAACCTCAATGTTTCTCAACAGGTAAATGCATTTAACAAATTATGGCATATCCATACAATGGAATACTACTCAGAAATAAAAAGAAACCAACTATTGATATATACTACGATGTGGATGAAACTCAGAATATTTACTCTGAGTGAAAGAGGCCAGACGCCCCCCCTCCAAAAAAAAGGTACACACTTTATAATTCCATTTATATAGAATTCTAGAAAATGCAGACTAATCTATGGTGACAAAAAGCGGATCAGTGGTTATCAGTGCAGGGAGGTGGAGCTAAGAGGGCATGAGGTGATAAATATGTTTATGATCTTAACTATGGTGACAGTTTCACAGATGTATATGTCAGACAAAATTTATCAAATTCTATAGTTTAAATTTGTGAAATTTATTATACATCAATTATGTATCAATAAAACTGATTTAAAAAAAAGTGCACTATAAAAATCATACACAGGGAGCTGTGGTAGCATAGGAAATGAGGGTTTCCTGCAGCTGATGGGCCATAGGTCTGGGACTGACCTAGGGTCCTGCTCGGTTACGTATTGAAAATTAAGCCTGATAGCTATTGTAAATCTACCAGTCAATTTTGATTTCTCCTGAATGGCCTTATCATTCCATCATTTCATGCGATATTTCTAACTGGGAGCAATAAGTCACTTTTTATTATATTAACGATTCTGTTGGTGATAAATGTGGCCGTTGCCCTTGGGGTCAGAAAGATGGATTCAGGTGTTGCCAGGTGTTTGACTAGTTGAATGTGTCTCATTCTGCTTTTTACTTAGGAGAGAGTACATTTTCTTAAATCAGACAGATTTCTTGTTTCTATCTTTTCCAGTTAGTCATTGAAATAGTTGTTGGTGACTTTCAATAAAAATTATCATTGTTTTTATTTTTCTTCTCTGTGTTATGTCTCAGTCAGTAGTTACTTCTAAGTACTTGAATGATATCTTCAAACACAAAGTACAAAACAGGAGATTCAAATTGGTTTTAATCTTGAGACATCCAGAAAAGCAAAAGTCAAGAGCACTGTATTGGCATAGGATTGGTGTCAAATGAGTGATTTTGATAATTGCCTCCTATCTTCTTATTTGCATATCTTATACTGCAAAAAAAAAAAGTTTAAAAATAGAATAGAATATTGTATATGTTTTTGGCATGTGTACCTAATTGAATTTTTGGTACTTCCTGAGGCAGTTCTTTACTTTGTTACATTTAGAGATTTTTATCCTCCAACCAACTCATTTAATGAGTGGTCTTAGAAAAGGTCATCAGCACCTTCCTTTCCTTCCTCAAGGCCTCAGAGCCCTACATTGCTGGAGCCACCGGGATGCAGAAAGCTGGCTGCCTTCTCTGGCAGATGGTCAGCCTGAGCACACCCCACAAGCCTATTCTTTATTGTTTCTTGTTCTTTTTCAAAATCTCCAATCAAAGAAACTGAAATTCAAAACAAAATCAATTGGAATTCTTGACTGAAATAAGATTGGGATGATAAGCCTCCAATCTAGAGCTGCTTTCTAAGCAGAACCTATTTTAGTGTCTGATTAGTCAGATCACTCAGTCACTGCAGGTTTGTACTGGAGTGGAACATCCTATCCTCTTGAATGTAAAAAACTAAAGAAAGAAAAAAAGGTGGAGGAATAGATGAGTCAATCTTAGGAGACCAAAAATATACCTTGAGAGATGATCAGTATTTCAAAGGATCGTTTTAATTCTTTCTTAGCAAGTTAATAAACAGGCTTTGGTGTTAGGCTCCAGAAGCCCTACCTGTGTTAGCAGGGTTTTCTCAGCTGAGAGCTGTTTTCTTTGGTGGATTTGGGGTTTGTGTCCTCTCGCTGCCACTACAGGTCCTGCTCCCTAATGGTCCCCTGTGGGGCCCAGCCACAGTCATTTGCTTGGCAGCAGGGACTTTGGCAAGTCCCAGCAAGGATGTCAGAGAGGAGTCATGAAAATATCCAATTTGGGATGAATTTAATTGTTGTTAAAGTCCATTTTCTGATTGGAAACTCTAGTAGTTCTAGACCTGCTGTCCTCATCTCCAAGCCCTAAGAGTTATGTTAAATACCCTGCATGTGACCCTATCAATCCTCCAAAGGGAGTCTGGGTTCTAGCTGGTGACCTCAAATTACTATCATGAAATTCACCCTTTATCATTCCTTTCTCTAATCAGAGCTTTCATATTTTAGCTCTGTAGCCGGCAAATTCTCAGTTTTGCTTTTAACAACTAAGCTTGACTGATACTTTCATTGAAGGATAGGAAAAAAAATTAACTAGAAACTTGATGATTGAAAGGGGTTAGTATCAGCTGCAACACAAAATCACCTGCCAGTTACAGAAGGCACCTTCGGTTCAAAAAAGCCAAGAGTCACAAAAGCAATCTCTCTGGACCTCAGTTTCCTCATCTGTAAAATGAAGAGGTGGACTACATAATTTTTTAGTTTTCTCTGACTTCTAACATGCTAAGAATCAGTAGATTCATTTTTAATTAGGATTTTAGGGTCTCCTATTTGCTTAAATCATACACCTTTTTTCTATCTTCATTCTCATTGATTTCTCCTGTATTAGAAAATGGCTCTTTATTAATTTGGTAAATATTTATTAAATGCCTACTCTGGATCAGGTACTCTTGTAGCTACTGAAAGTACAAAGACCCTGCCCTCAAGGAGCTTGTGGTCTAGTTAACAGATGCCCTTGTCCTTTCTTTCCTCATCTCACATGGTAGTAAATTACTACTATTTACCCATCTCTTTCATGATCCCTTCTCGCTCTCCTCTGATGGCTCCCCTTCCTTCTTGCACGTTTAATTAATCCTAAGGATCAGTCATCCCTCTGTCCTTATTTCCCTACACCTTTCCCCGAAGACAGCTCTACTAATGGATATTAAATATATATCTTCAAAAATGCTTATGCCCTTGATTTCTCTGACCTTTTGGCCTTAAGTCATTCTGTCAAACCCACATGCCAGGACAATAATGCAAGGCACAGACACTCTAGTTCTATTTCTTTACCAAGAAGATTCATTACATCTCCCCTGACCTGCTCTAGTCAATTCCACCTCATTCCTAGTTTTTAGTTTTGTCTCCATTTTTGGATCTTCACCCATCTTTCACACTGCTCACTGAACCTAGTTTCTGTATTAGTTTCCTAGGGATGCTGTAACAAATTACCACATACTGTGTGCCTTAAAACAACAGAAATTTATTCTCTCACAGTTCCGGAGGCCAGAAATCCAAAACCAAGTTGTTGACAGCGCCATGCTCCCTCCAAAGACTCTTGGGAAGAATCCTTCTTTGCCTCTTCTAACTTCTGGTGGTTGCTGCCAATTCTTCACACACCTTGGCTTATAGATGCATCACTGGAATCTCTGCCTCCATTTTCACATGGCCTTCTCCCCTGTGTCTCTATCTGTGTCCAAATTTCCCTCTTCTTCCCTTACATTGGATTTAGAACTCACCCTAATCCAGTATAACTTCATCTTAACTTTATTACACTTGCAAAGACCCTATTTGTGTATGTGTGTGTATCTCTCCCCCTCTTTTTCCCCTACTGGATATATCCTACTGGTTCTGTTGCTCTGGTGGAATCCTTACTAATATAGCATGTAATAAACATTGGTTGAATGAATGAATTAAATGCAAAATGAACAAGCAAGCTTTCTATAGTTAGGCAGTGATCTCATTTTTCCAGCTTTAGTATATTCTGCCTTCCACTAATAGATCAATCTCCTTTAACATCAGTTTTATCAATTTATTCATTTTCCAAGGCATTGACTTCAAACTCATTGCTTGGATTTCCAGGAGCTCATAATGTGAGTGCTCTATCTTATCTGCAGTAAGACCTAGTGATTATAAACATGTTCTATGGCATTAAAAAGACATGAGTTCAATCCAGGCTTCACTGTTTACTAAATATGTGATCTTGGATGCATTATGTTATTTCTCTGAGCTTCATTTTACTCATCTGAAAAATGCAAGTCACCTCAAAGAATTATGAGGAGTAAATAAGACAATATATCTCAAGTTCTTAGCTGAATGCATGAAAGGTACTAAGTACCAAACAAACGTAATAGTCTCTTATTATCATCTCTGCTCTACTCCAGTATGAACTCGCCATTCTAGTCAAGCTGGTCTGCTCACAGCCTAGAGATTCCCAGCCTCATGTCCTCCTAGAAGTGCCCTCTTTTTTTCCCCTCTCATTTCTCCTCTTCTTTCTTACTCTCCTCATTTACTATTTTTGAAAGCTAGATTCAAACCTGTTTCTACCATCTCAATCCTCATTAGCTCAACCTGCTTCTCTGTGGACAACATCTTATTTATACTGAAAATGTTAGTTTCACTTCCAGGGAGAAGGAGTAGATGTGTTTTTCCAACACATCAGAAGACTCTGGAAATTACAGAGAAAAAGTCAAAACAGCTAAAGACTTGGGGACACAAAGAATAATACAGTGGTGAGTTCCCTGGGTTTTCTTTTTGTCTCATATGCCCGAACTTGGAGCTGAAGCAGCGAGGAACTTAGAAATGCTAAATAGGCAGACTGAAACAAAACAAAACAAAACAAAACCCCAACAAAAGACTATATCCAAAGGACCAAGAAAAGGGAAATCTGGCAAGACAGAAAACTTCTAGATAATAACAGCTCTACTCCAGCCAAACATCACAGAAAACACTACAGCTTCACTCCCACCCATGCCAGCAAAGGCCAAATGGGGAGTCTAGGCTTCCATACTTGTGAGGCTGTAATGAGACACCCAACACTCTGAGTGGGGTGGTGTCAGAGAGGGTCAACTAGGGAGTTTGGGCTTCCATCCATCTCCCTTTCCCTGGAGAGGTCTCAGAGGGGGCCTCGAAGAGAGTCAGAACTTTCACAATTATCCAATGGTAATGAGGTCATTCCTGTTGCAGTGAACATGTGAAAATCAAAATTTAAAATGCAATACCATTTGTAAATGCTCAAAAAAAAACTGAACAAACAAAAAACACTTACTTAGGTGTAAATCTAGCAAAACGTGTATAGAGACATACCAGGTTCATCGATTAGAAGATTCAACATAATAAAGATGTCATTTCTCTCCTATTGATATACATGTTTAACACAATTCCTGTCAAAATCCCAGCAAGATTTTTTGTAGATCAAGACAAAATTATTCCAAGATTTATACGGACAGGTGAAGAAACTACAATAGCTAAAAAATTTTTTGAAGAATAAAGTGAGAGGAACCAACTACCTAATTTCTAGACATTATATAATGAAAGTAACCAAGACTATATGATATTGGAAGAGAGACAAACACATAGATCAATGGAAAAAAATAGAGAATCCAGAAATAGACCTACACAAATATGCCCAACTGTTTCTTGACAAAGGTGCAGAAACAATTCTATGGAGGAAAGATAGCAAAACAAATCATGCTGGAGCAAGTGGACATCCATAGGCCATAAATAAATAAATAAATAAATAAATAAATAAATAAAAGAGAAGAAAAGAAATTTGACAAAAGTCTTATGCCTTATACAAAAAATAACTCAAAATGGATAATGACTTAAATGTAAAATGTAAAGTGATAAAACTCTTAGGAAAAAAGCATAGGAGAAAATCTTTGGTATCTAGGACTTGGCAATATGTTCTTAGACTTGACACCAAAAGTATGATCTATATAAAACAAAAAAATTGATAAATTGGGCTTCATCAGAATTAAAAATTTTACTCTATAAAAGACCCTGGTAAGAGGATGAGAGAAAAGCTACAGACTGAGAGAAAATATTTGCAAGCCACATATCCAAACAAAGCACTAGTATGTACAATATGAAAAGAACTCTCGAACTCAAAAGTAAAAAAGCAGACAGTTCATTTAGAACATCAGCAAATACATGAAGAGAATTTTCACCAAATAATATAGAAATGGCAAATAAATACATGAAAAGATGTTGACATCATTAGCCATTAGGGAAATACAAATTAAAACTACAATGAGATATCACTACACACCTATTAGAATGACTAAAATAAAAATAACGACAACACCAAATGCTGACAAGGATGCGGGAAATGGATCACTCATACACCTTTGGTGAGAATGTAAAGTGGTACATTTACTCTGGAAAATGATTTGGCAGTTCCTTCAAAAGCTAAATGTGTAGCTACCATACAACCAAGTAATCCAACTCCTGGGTATCCCAGAGAAATGTAAAGTATGTTCACAAAAAAATAATTTTACATGAACATTTATTAGCAACTTCATACATAATAGCCCCAAACTGGAAACAACCCAAATGTCCTTCAACAGGTGAATAGTTAAACAGTGATAATCCATACCATGGAATATTACTCAGCAATAAAAAGAACAAGCTATTGGTACTCACAATATCCTGGATGAATCTCCAAAGAATTATGCTGAGTGAAAAAAGCCAATCCCAAGTTGCTACACATTATATGATTCCATTGAAATGACATATTTATAGAAGTGGATTACAGATTAGTGGTTGCCAGGAGTTAAGGAGGGGGTGGTATCAGGAGGAAAATGGATGTGTCTATAAAAGAAAACTTGAGGGATCCTTGTGCTCACAGAAATGATGGAAATGCTCTGTATCTTGACTGTTTCAATGTCAATATCCTGGTTGTGATTTTGTACTATGGTTTTGTAAGATATTGGCATTGGGAAGGAACTGAGTAAAGCGTTTTTCTTACAAATGCATGTGAGTCTACAATTATTTCAAAATAAAAGGTTTAATTAAAAGAAGTTATCATATATTATAATCTCTTCCATATTGTTTACTGTTTGTTCCAGGTAAGATTATCTTGGCTCCGTAGTAGATTTTAAACTACTGAGAGTAAGGACTATCTCACCAATCTGATCTCTGTCATGGTGTTTGGCACAAAATAGGTGTTCAGACAGCTGGGTGAATGAATACTGTTGAATGAATGCTCCGCTGTGCCTAAGATAGGTAGATATAGCATACGGCTTGAGCTCATTTGTCAAGCCAGATGGAGGGAATTGGGGGAACAGATGTACTTTTAGCACTGCCAACATCCATGTTACTACCAAGGATAAGACATAGGAAACAAAGCAACACAGAGCCATCACAATATCCATGCCCAGACAAACCCTCTTCAACACCACCCCATGCCCCATTGAAATGCTGAAGAAAGAGAAAATGAGCTAAATATCTCAGTAATCTTTCTCCTGCTCAGAGAAGCTGAGAAGAAAGTTGTAATAAAAATAATCCAGCAGAAAGTTCATAAAAACCCAATGTTCCAAGTTTCAGCAGAGAGTAACCAAGTAGAAGTTTCTCTGTTATTTCTTGCTGTGCTGTCTATGTGTTTTCCTGGTCTGGGTGCAGCCCCTTAAAGGGGCTAACTGAGCTGGATATAAACCAGAACGTTTTTAGGACATAATTAATAATACACCTTCTTTTGATTCATGTTTCTAAGGCTCAATTTAGGGAAAGCAGGTTTTGTTTCTTTTGTTGTTGTTTGTTGTTATTTTTTATCTCTTGTTGCTTAGCTTTTAGTTTTTTATGCATGTCCATATTAAATGTTAATATCTGTCTCAATACTGATAAGAGTAAAAATACTAATTGGGTCCTAAAAGACGTAACGACTAGTGACAATCAAATCAATAGAAATTCACCTACGTTGTGGCTAGCTGCATGGATGGCTAAATTAAGATATGATTAGATGGATATTTATAGGTTAGATATTAATTGGTCCTTCATTGAATGTTCCATATTGTAGAGCATTAATGAAGATGAATAAGACATAATTTTTTTTCCTTTGAAGAGCTCACAGACCAGAAGATAGACATATAAAAACAATTACAGCCCTGTAATAAAAGCTATAACAGTGGTGTATTCATGGTGTTAATGGAAAGATAGAGGAGAAACTAACTTAAACTGTATACAGTAGCTAGTTTCTAAGAGTCATAGAATCCTACGGTTTCCAAAAAAATCTGAGTTTGTTCCCCAGCTCCAAAATGGTCTCTTTACTTAACTGTGAGAAATTACAGGACACCATGTGGTTTAAAATTTAGGATCTGGCATTTCTAACATGTGTGCTATGCCTGAACCTGCCTGAGGTCCAACTGTTTCCAGGTACCGCCCGGAGAATCAGTGGGTGAAGGTAAGAGCCCAGAATTTGGAGCCAGACTCCTTGAATTGAAATCTCAGCACTGCTACTTATTAATGGCCAAGTCACTTAACCTATCTGGACTTTACTCTTCCCAGCTGTAAAGTGGAAGTAATAATGCTACACTTATCCCTCGCTAATTTCTGAAACCACCCATGAATTTAAATGGTACAGCATTTACCTCATTGCATTCTTATCCTATTACTTTCGAACATTTACATGACCTTTAGCTGTATAACAATAATAATACACTCAGCTGTATGATAATGGTGATCCACAATTTGTTTGATTCTCCATCCACTGTATAAGATAAATTTCAAGTTTCTCAAAATTTTCATGACAGTATGCAATTTTCTAAAACATATATACCTACATACACATTTGACCAGAAGCAAATAAACTGGAAGTTGTAGTAATTAGAACTCTGGCAGGAAATGGAGAGCATAATGCATGTGGGTAATTTGAGGGGAGTTTTTGAAAGGGACAGAGATATGAGGAGGGTGTAGGGAAACCACAGGGGACACTGTGGCCCCCAGGTGGAGTAATGGCAGGGAGCCATTGCCACTCTTAAACCTGAAGGGCAAGGGGAGGGAGCAGTTATCGGAATTCAGAGAAAGGCCATTCGACAGGAGCTATGACCTTTGATAGGCCCACGGCAACCCAGCAGAAAGCTATCTAGGGGAAAGATACCCTGATTTCCCTCTCCTCTCTCTGTGACCTTCTACCAGATTCTCCCTACCATTGGCCAAACCCAACAGAAAGCCAGCCAGCAAGGGGATCATTGAGGCCATGCATACAGGTCAGCTTCCCAGAGCACAGAGCAGGGCTGAGATGAATAGAGCATAGTTCTGGAAGGCAAATGATAGAAGCTAATGTAGAAGACTATTTTATGGTGAAATTCTATTGCAACAACAACAACAGCAAAATGAAACAAAAAACAAACTCAAGACTGGTTGACAACTGGTCCCTAACTGGCCTCTTAGCCAGAATTTAAACCTAGAGAAAGATTTTCAAAAGCTGAGAAACCTCTAGGAAGAACATCCTCCTAAATGCTCACGTCAGATGTGGCCACAAGAGACAGTAACTAGGGAATGTCTTCTCCAAATGTATAGCCATGGGGCAAAGGAAAATAAACAAAGAGGATTTCCCCAGAGGGCAGAGCCAGGGTCAGAGGAAAGAAACTCCATTGCCTAAGCACAAGGGCCTCATTCTTACTCTTACTGTCCAGCAGGATGTAATATGGACTGTGTGTTTCCCATCTGTACCTTCCCAAATGGGAGTTTTTAAAATTGTAGTTATCCTGTTTCTTCCTCCATCATCATATACTCGGTGTATTTGGATCAGATATCATTAATTTTAAACTTATGTTTACCAAGTCACAGGGAACTACAGCCAGAACTATTGAAAAGGACTGGATCTTACATAGAGATACTAGACTTTGACCTGAATGTAGTAACTAGAGTTATATTCCTTGGGAGAAGAAGTAGATGTATTCCACATAAAATGAATACATGAAAATAAGGAAATGTGTGAATTATGTGTAGCCAAGGGGGTAGACTGTGGTGGACACCCTGGATGGACTATCCAAGAGGCTTTCACAAACCCCCTTTTCCTTGCCTTTCTCTACTAAAGAGACTGAAAGCTAAAATACACATCTTTCAGACTCCCTTGCAGCTATAGATAACATAATTGTGGCTACTGAAATGTAGAGACTTCTTTCTAGAAGTCTGTAAGGCTGGGTTGCTGTTCTTTCTCCCTAGACTATAAACATGATGCCTAAAGTTGGAACAGTCATCTTCCGACCATTAGCATGAATTCCGTGTGCTAAAGATGATAGAGCAAAACAATAGATGAAGCCTCGTTTCCTGATTACTATTTAGCAAGAATTTTGGTCAATGTAATTAATACAGACTTACCTCACAAAATGACTATTCAGTTGGTGCTTTTTTACTATATAGCTCTTTAAAACTCATCCATTTTTGGGCAAAGACTCCTTTTGTTGTCTTCATGACTTTTTCACTCCAGATGCACTAAGTAGATATACTATAAGAAGTGATATTTTGACATTACAGCTTCAGGCAAAGACATACTCAAGTAAATCCTGACCATGAAGCTATTAGTCAGAGAATATCATATAGACCAAATATGAATTGTGCACCATATTGAGAGGGTTAAATTCATTAAAATAGGAAAAGCATTGAGAACAATGACTACTACATAACACAATCAGGGCCAGCTTCATAAGGCAGCTTCATGGGCAAGCAACCTGTGGAGTCACACAGGGCTCAGTGCTTAGAAAGATACCATGCTTGGTTTAATGCTCTGCTGCTACTGTCTTGATATTCTTAATAATTTTATCTTTGAATTTTTGTATTGTAAATAAACTCTGATGGAACAATAGAGCACACACAGGAGCAGAGGAGATACTTGCAAACTTGGGTGTCCTCCACTCCTTGCTGCCTCATTTGCATATTGTACCTGTGGTACACCATGAGCACAGAATGCTGGTGGTTGGGAGTTGAGCAAGACTCAAAGCAAGAACAAAGTAAGCATGCTACATCTACAACAGAGTAAATGATGGCATTGACAGCCCCAGGAGACCATGTTCTCTGTTTGAACCAAAATTTTCTTCAAATGCGGAAAGAAGGCAAAGGCATTCTAAGAAATAAGAACAACCAAGGAACTCTATCATATCCTTCTTATTTACCAATATTAGCCAACCTGCACTGAAAATTATGACATAGAAGAAAAGAGAAATATAGGGCAACCCATAGTTCCTTTTCCTTTCAGTCCTCCTTCCCTCAACAGAAGGCTTAGGTAGAGAATGTTAATAGAATATGTAGGTATCAAGAAGCAAAATAAAAACAGTTGAGTTAGTTTTGTGCAGTGTTCCACTGTTCAGGTAAGAACAAAATGCATATACATGTATAAGCTGCAAAATGCAAATGGTATAATTTCAGTAATCCCATATACAAGTTAAATGTTCTTGTATTTGCATTTAAAACCGGCATCACACAATATAAAAATGAATGGCAAAAATTCATGCTAATAATTTAAAATCTTAATTTTTCTTTACTTAGAATAAGTAGAAATTTATAAACATAGGGTAAGTTGAGAGAGAGCACACAGAAGAAAAGAAAAAGCTTTATATTGTAGTACCTTTAATAGTATTTTGTTTGTTTGTTTGTTTGTTTTGAACAAGGAGCGCTATATTTTCCTTTTGTTCTGGACTCTGCAAATTTTGTAGCTGGCCTTAAATGATACACATTTACACACAGAACATAAACTGTAACTATAAGCTAGCTATAGTAAACACTAATTAGACATCCAATTAATAATGCCCCAATAGGGCTTCCCTGGTGGCACAGTGGTTGAGAATCTGCCTGCCAATGTAGGGGACATGGGTTCGAGCCCTGGTCTGGGAGGATCCCACATGCCGCGGAGCAACTGGGCCCGTGAGCCACAATTGCTGAGCCTGCGCGTCTGGAGCCTGTGCTCCGCAGCAAGAGAGGCCGCGATGGTGAGGGGCCCGTGCACCGCGATGAAGAGTGGCCCCCGCTTGCCGCAACTGGAGAAAGCCTTCGCACAGAAACGAAGACCCAACACAGCCATAAATAAATAAATAAAACCAAAAAAAAAAAGTTATAAAAAAATAATAATGTCCCAATAAATGGCCTTTTAATAGAGGGGGAAGAAAACACAACTTTGCTAAGAGAGCTTATTCTATCTGTAAGTGTTTAGTCTAGCTTAAGACCCAGATCCTGTAATATTTGTGAAAAAACAAGTTCTCTCGCAAATCCAATGTCAGAGAAAAGTGGAGAGACAAGAGCCATAGGTAGGGATTAATACGGGACCCAGGACTTGACTCCCTGAGCTCTTCCATGCAGCTCCTGCCCTCTGCAACAGGGACGATCACTCTCACCGTGAATGTCACCTTGGATGTGGCTGCAGAGAAGGGGCAGATTAATGGTTTTTGCCTTACCTCTATTGTTTTAAATTGTCCTGGGGCAGAGGCCAAAGGGGTACCATAAAACTAGCATAGGCACCCAGGCCTATTGGTAGGCTAAAAATTTTTGAAGTCCAGGTTCTATATCCAAAGTCTATGACTCGCATAGATCTAAGGCATTGGTTAATAGTCCATGGGATGGAAGCCTACTATGTTTTTTTAAGGAGTATCATGGTCAGAAAACCCCTAAGCATGGTTCAACCTGCTCGAGCCTCTAGGACTCGCACCAATAGAAAGTGGTTTCAGAAAGACCTACAGCCACCAGAACAGCCCCAATTTCCATTGTTGTTCTGGGTTATTAGACGAGGGAGGTCTTCAGAAAGGAGAACGAGTGGTCAGGGAAATCTATGAGCCAAGGAGATGCCTCCCAAGATCAGAAGCTGGGGCAGCTGGTGGATAGATCAAGGACCACCAGGGCACGGAGTTCCTGCTATTCCTGTCCAGCAGGAGAGAATATACGCTATAGTCCAGGGACTGCTGTGTTCTCTCTTTTCCCAAATGAGAGATGTTATTGAAGTTATTCTCTTCTCTTTCCACTATTTTATATAGGGTTGCTTGACTTGGTTAAACATGAAGAGCTACATTTGAAGGGGGACTGGACAGCACTCAGAGAACCTGAACCTGGAGTTGCTTGAAGCACATAGAAGATACATGATTTAACTTCCGCTCGGGAGTTTGCAGGATCTGGCTTGTTAATATCCACTGCCACTGTCACAGAGGCTCACTGAGATTCTACTGATGTCCTGGCCGAGGGGGCTGTCTCCTGCCTCCAAAGCTGCCCGTGAATGGCTATGCTGCCCTCTTTGGGATGTTTTGTGTTCTGAAGGCACACTGTGGCCTGTGCCGGACTGGGGAGAAGGTGCTTCCCCCTTATCTGGGCATAGAAGCAGCACTGCCTACATCCTCGCGTCTCAGTGTCACACAGAGTCCCTTATATAAACAGCTCCTTCAGCCTCTGCCTGCAGCCACTCTCTCCATTGACTCAACCCCTGCCCATGGGGCTGGCCAAGGAGCATCACCGAAACTCTACCCCGTTCCCCCACATCACCTTCCCTCTGGGACTTGGGATCCTGCTTCTCTTCTTTTTCAACCAACAAAACAAAGCAGACCCTCTGGCAGGCCTGCCTTACCAAATCAGCAGACAAGTCTGGTCCCGTCTGAATCCCCGGTACGAATCACTGCAGAAAACAGACTGACCTGAATATTCGTATAGTCTATTTAAGAAAGTCTTAGTATCTTGGAGTGATTGAGCAGAAAACCAAAACTACTTGAAACTGACTTGCCATTTGATTTTTAGGGTAATCCACTGGAATTGAGCAGAGACAGTAGAGGAATATTATTTATTAACGAGCGAGGGGTATTGTGCATAACAGCAAAGAGGATTTTTCTTAATTTCAGTTGAGAACAAATTCATGGCAAGCGGACCCATGTTTTAAAGAGAGGTGCTAGACCATCTCTATAGGACTTGTTAAGAGGTGACTCCAAACTGGCTCTGCTGCCTCTTCCAGGTTTAGCGAAGGATTGAGAATGAGGCTTTCTTGGAAGTCTGCTGGGCGCTGAGCTCTGTGGCATGGCCCTCCCCTCCCACTGGGACAGAGATGGTGCTACCCTCTCCCACCTCCAGCCAAGTGAGGGGGCTCCTCCGTAAGCCCTTACAAAGCTATGGTCCTGGAATGGCCACTGGTGAGAGCGTTCACAGAAGACTGTGACACATGACTCCCAGCGTTTAGAGCATCTGGGGTCTGACTCCTGCCCGGAAACTTCTAAGGTTCGAGGTTCTCTGGACCTGCCCCTGAAGCAGGGCAAGGGGAGCAGCTGCAGTGAGGCAATGCTGGCTGTCCTTCCCTCGAGGAACAGTAGATTCCCTGGGCCGGAGTGGCCATCGTGGGACATTGCAATGGAAACAGGATTTGGGGAGGCGGGAACAAGTAGTCGTCTGGGGAGTGCACCACCCACATCAATGCACACATAGTGCTGGAGGTATTTGAGGGCAAAGAACCTCCCAAAAGAGAGCCAGCTTTGGTGCATCTGCCACGCAGGAGTCACAAGCACCACATTAGAACAGCACCCATTCAGTCATAACTGTTTACCTCCTTACCTGTCTATCTCCTCTCCCTGCCATCTCCTCCAACCCTGGAGGAGCCAAAGGGTGCACACTGAGTAGGAGAGGAAAAGTGGAGGAGCCACGTCGGGGAATTGTGAAAATATGGAGTAGATCAAGCCCCTTCCTCACTGCTAGTCTGTGGATGGTGGCAGGGAGAAGCTGGAGAGATCAAAGTTTTCATTTTATCCTACGGGATTTGTTAACATTGTGCCTGAAAGTAAAACCTTTTAATCTCTGAAAGGGACTGCAAATCTATAGGATCTGCTTAAGCTCTCATCCAGGGGCCAAGAAGGGAAACCAGATGGGAGATATCTGAAGATCAAAGTGGGAGAAAAATGAAGGTGCTTCCTGCCTGCATCCCCTGGAGTCCAACACATTCTACAAACATTTTACATCTGGGATACTGGGGAGAAACTGGAAGAAGTAGTTAACATGTATGGATTTCAAGTAAATGCCCTGCTGGAGATAAGTGGAATTGATGTTTGCAATGTTGTAGCTCACTATTAAATTTACAGCATTAGATTGGGAGGCATTAAATATGGCTCTTTCTCATCGTTTCTATCAATGACAACCAAAATTATTTCCCACCTCAGTAATTCATTCCTTTGGGAGAAAAAAATCTAAGAACTTGCTTTTTATACTTAACATTATATCATAACTATTTTCCATGTTATTTCATATTCTTTTGAGTGCAGTTTTAAATGACTTTATAACTACATCCTATAAAAAGACATTTTGATTACTAACAGTTTTTTTTTTTTTGATGAATAGCAAAGCATGTAGATAGGACTTTTCACATATTTTAAAGCTTAATTCCTTTGCTTATATTCCAAGAACCAATGGGACTCTTAAGTCTCATTATTATTTCATTTTCAATTTTTGACAATTCAAGGTATAATTGATTCCTATTAATTATGATTGAAAGTAGTTTTTGTTCTATGAATTTCATGGCCTTACTGGTTAGAAAAAGCAGTTTAGTCTAAAACTGATCACTTTTTAATTTTCTAAATCAAGTGCTCATAAATTAACAATTTATTTTTGGAGCCTTCAACTTCTGATTTTAGCAATAAATTATTTTGTGTTAAATGGCTTGTGTTTATTGTCCAAAAAATACTAGTTTATTTTAATCCTCATTTACATATTATATGTACTACATTAAGAGTAAATTATCTTTAAAAATATTTTGTGATTAAGAATTCTCACTTCGTAGAATAGCCATTTCCTTACTGTTGTCAGTTTGTGAGATTTTATCATAACATGCTTATAGCAAAAGACTCAGAGTTGTTTTAAGAATTCAAAGTAATTTGAATTCATTGGCTAGACAGTTCTGTGGAAATAAAGTAACTCATACTACATATGAGAAAGTTTGAGTGAAGTTATTACTTATTAAAATTCCCTTATATTTAATAATAAAATAATACTAAATACATTGTATGAACAGAATAAAGCATGTTCCACATTATTTTACTTATAAATGTAGTTTCATAAAACAAATAAGGTTTCAATTGTCCAAAAAGAGGAAAGAGAAGAGCAATGATAATAAACTATGCCTGATCTAACACAATGATGTGGAAATTTTAAACAATGTCCACACATATGACTAATATTTAAGGACCTGCATTTGGCATCGTTATTTTTAATGTGTGCAGGATAATATGCATAAAGGTAACGTAATTTTAAAGCTTCATTAGAATTTTTGGCCCTATGTCTTTCAGCAAACTAAACTGGACTCTTTCCCCAGTTGCCTTTGGCAATAAACACTACAGTGACTGATCTTCATGACCTCATCCTGGAATTTGGCTTGAGTGACCAGTTTTAATCAACCTGAAAATAATGCCTCTTTGTCTATTGGAAAACGAATGGCGACAGATTGGCTCTTTCTGCTATAACCATAGCTCATCTGACTAGCTTTGTCCATGAAAGCCTTAGAAAAGTATGAAATACAATTTGAGGAGTTAGTTGTGTGTGAAAATCTTAATGAACTCAGTCACCTTGTAATTTAATGGCCAAGAAGCAGCTGTCTGAACAGATTAGCCATTAAATCTCAGATGTGGGGCTGTTTGACCTGAATTTACATATTTTTAAAATCCAGTTTTGCAGGATGTGGTCGGCTCTCTGAGTCAAGTGGGGAGTCTCTGAGCAGTGCCTCACTCCTATCACGTAACAAGGCTACAGAGCAGAAGCTGAGCCAGTCACTAGTAGAAAAACAAAAGGTGACACTGCTTTCCTTTGTTTTACGTAGTTTTAGTAAATTAAAATGGTTTTATACAATTAGCATTCCCTCACCGGCCACTTGTGTTCTCTGAAAGGCTGAATTAACATTCAACTACAGCAATGGTGGGTAATAAGAACATCACTTATGTTGGTCTTTACAGTGTATTTATTTCTGAATACAGATATGACTGTTGTTGGGATAAGGAAAACTGAAAATAAAATAATGAAGACATTCAAATAGTGTCGCCAAAGGAAATTCCCAGAAGAACTGGGCAGGTGAAAAGTTGGGTTGTACGAGAGACTACTAATGGACCTCCAGGATTAGCAATAGAATCCTGCTCAGAACATACACTACACTTCTCAGGCTCCCTTGCAACTAGGTGAGGCCACGTGTTATGGACTGAATTGTGTCCTCCCAAATTCATATGTTGAAGCCTACCGCCCTCCACCCTCCCCATCACACCAGCACCATGTGACTGTATGTGGAGATAGGGCCTTTAGGAGGTAATTAAAGGTAAATGAGGTCATAAGTGCGGGCCCCTAATCCAATCGGACTGTGGCATTCTAAGAAGAGGATGAGATCTCTCTCTCTTTCTCTACCATGTGAGGACACAGTGACAAGGCTGCTGTCTGCAAGCCAAGAAGAGAGCTATCACTAGAAACCAAATCAGCCAGCACCTTGATCCGGGACTTCCCAGCCTCCAGAACTGTGAGAAAAAAAATTCTGTTATTTGCACTGCCTTGGTTATGGCAGCTTGAGAAGACTAAGATACCTTGTGATTAAGTTCTGGCCGATGTGGTATGAGCAGAAATGATAAGGGTAACTTCTGGGTTGTGCAATTATGGAGAATGCACACACCCTCCCCTTCTCCTTCTCTCTTTCTCATCAGCAGGAACCTGTTCCTGGTGGTAGTCAGCCATCTAGGACCACCCAGATGAGGACAATACCTTGGCTGAGCAACAACACAGAAGGGACCTGGGTCTCACACACAACAAGTCTGTCATCCTAGCTCTGTAATGCTTATGCTAGAATTATACTACATGAGAGAAAAAACAAAAGCATTCCATTTAAGTCACTGTTACTTTGGGTCTTTGTTTTAAGAGCAGAATCTATTTCTTAATTCACATAGTATATAAGTCAGTTGAAAGGAGGGGTTAAAGTCCTAAAAGCATAAAAATACAAGCTTTAGGAAATAATGTGCTTGCAAAAACAAAAGCAAACAAGAAATCTGTCTTAGGATAGATTGAACTAGTTTGCAGTTCTGGCTGTCATTTTTCAGTCTCTTTTCTGAAGCCCAGACTCAAGAATCCTTAGAAAGCTGCCACATCCCACCCTTTTCCAGGCTGTTCAAAGCATCCCTCTCACATAGCCTGACAAAGGTGATTCTGCCTGTCAATCCTTTATAAGATTTAGACCTAGGGGTGGGAGCATATAGTTTAGGTCCTTCATTATTGACTGGCTGATTAATTGTGAAGACAGGAAGTTGAAAACCAAGGACCATGGGTGTATGAGGTGCCAAAAGAAAAGGAGTTTGAGGATGGATTGGAGAGAAAGTACCCCTGGAGGGGATGGGCACAGGACCACCCCTTACTGTTGTGTAGATTGTGTATTGCACAACTGTAAGGGAGCCCATTCATGAAGAAGTCAGAGATTTGCATGTTCTGACAATCTCCCAACAAGTTTTAATGAAGTGCCTTGGAGCCAAGGCTCCCTTTGTCTAATTTGTACACTGTTGCAGTAAGGGCTGCATTAGCTATAGGGTGGGTGTGATATGCTGGCTGGAGCTGAAGACCAAGAGTGGGAGACTTTCTGGGAATATAGAGAGAGAAGGTGGCAATTGCCCCCGAAAGGAAAAAGTGACTTACCCTTTGTAAAAATCAGTGAGGTTTTGCAGTGCCAGGAGGGCCTGAGTTTCAGCATACACATCCACTATGTAGATCTTGAGACAGCCATGGGGGGAAAAAACCCACAAGAGGACCAATGAAGTGTGGGTGGTAAGGACACTTGATTAGAAAGGTTCCTATCTTTACAGTCATTTCATAGGAAATCCCAGGCACCCCAAATGGTGCTAGGGGATTGGGGTAGGGAGAGATTTCCAGTAACATATTCCAAACATTTAAAAAAACTTATTTTATGTCAACATATTGTAAGAGTAGCTGTTCCATGTTTTAGATATTTCCAAAAGTTGAGGGGAGAGGGAGAGGGAAATGGCAACGCTTTGTGAAATTCACTGCTTGTGTTTTAAATATTGTACTATACTATGTTCTATTGCAGAGGTTGTTATCTGGCTGCTCAGGTCGAATTTGGCCTTGCAGTCATATTTTGCTGACACAGTATTTTTTAAAAATTGTAATTAGTTGTCAGTTTTTAAACAGAAGAAATTTCTCAATAAAATTGGGATGCGAGGCTTTTTTAAAAACTGGAAAATGTGGCAATACTGAACTCATGCTCCCTTATGGTAATAACCAATGGAGCTGAATAAAGGCAGCCTCTTTTTTTTTTTTTTAATTGAAGTATAATTGATTTTCAATGTTGTGTTAGTTTCAGGTGTATGGCAAAGTGATTCAGTTATATATATATTCTTTCATATATATATATATGTATATATATATTCTTTTTCCATTATAGGTAATTACAAGATATTGAATATAGTTCCCTGTGCTATACAATAGGTCCTTGTTGTTTACCTATTTTATATATAGTAGTGTGTATGTTAATCCCAAACTTCTAATTTATCCCCCTCACCCCCTCTTCCCCTGTGGTAACCATAAATTTTTTTGTTTTTGTTCTGAGTCTGTTTTAATTTTGTAAATAAGTTCATTTGTATCACTTTTTAGATTCCACATATAAGTGATATCATATGATCTTTGTCTTCCTCTGTCAAGGCAGACTCTTTGCGATGGAGCCTCTACTCTTCAGGCCACCACAATTCCCAGTTCCCCCTAGCCTGCCTCATTTACGTTACCTGCCTGCTTCTATTGGCATTTGACTTGACTACCTCTGCTAGATTTCCAACAGGGACTGTTTTTCCCCACGAGGACCTAGTGTATTGCTGATGGAGTATGTGCTCGATAAAGCTTCATTGAATAATGAATGAGTGAATGAATTGATCCTGCTCAGGGTTCACTACAGTCTGACGTCAGTGATCATCCTCAGGCTAGAATAAGTTATGGACCAGTGTTTTGATCTTCCTGCCTGGACCTCTGCTTCCAGCCAGGAGACAGGTGAACCGTTGAAGCCAGATGTCATGAATCCATCTCCAGGGAGGCAGCTTTTGCAGTTATTCAGGATGAGTTTGTGGGACTTGGGGCTGCCCTTCATTTTTATTGAAAACTTTATTTTCTGACAGCCTACAGTCCTGTATTTAGGGTCTGACCTAAGTGATTTCTCAACCGAGGCCTTTCTGTTTGTGTGTCTTTGTAAAGCTGCGTTAGATTCTTTGGTCAAAAAAGATAACTTTTGCCTGGTGACCTGATTTTGCTTATCAGCTTATTCAACAATTCCGTGATTTCAGTTATTTCCTCAGGAAACTGTGTTTGATTCCGAGTGAAACACTGAAGTGCTTTATCTGCACGTAACACACAATGTGGCCCAAATGCACGGACTTTAATTTATGAGTCATTTAAGAGAAAGGTCTACTAAAGGAAAACTGGGGTGGAGGGTAGAGGGAGGGAAAGAGTAGACAAGAAAGGAGAGGTTGAGGTTGTTTTGTAGATTCAGCAGAAGGAACGGGGTGGGGATCTTGAAGGAATAAACTAATCTTGAATTACACTGGGGTATACAGGCATAAATTCAAGTGCAAAGCTCTTCTAAGATTGAAAGAAAACCATCCAATCCATGCGTTGGGGTGAAACCTCTCTGATTCTGGTTTAATATTTTTCGGCCATTCTACTTCGCCCAGTTGTTGTGGACTCTGCTCCTTTTGGTGGAAACAAGGAAGAAGTTCCTCTAGAGTTCTGCAGGCTGGTTGGTGCTTCATAAGCCAGGAAGGATTTTATAAACTCCTCCCAGAAGGATACAGTATATTAAAGAAATAACATTAAAATTTTAGTTGCCTCATTGCTAAGATCTTTTATATCCCTATGTGCTAGGCATATTATTTCCTGGTAACTAAAAATGGCTCCCTCCATACAATTCATGAAACAAGAAGCATTTCCTCTTCTCACCTTGAGTGTGTATTTCCCAAGTCCTTTTCCAAAGCTTAAAATTTAAGGCAGAGAAAGGCATTCTTCTCATTTTGAAAGCATTTATTAAGAGTCTCTGGTGTACTGTACTTATTACCTGGCCAAACAAGAGGCAGAGAGTGGTGGTTGGAAAGTGATAAAGGGGCGCAAGACAATACAGAGAAATCCTACGATGAACTAGCTCCTGATCAAAAAGCCAGTCTTTGGGGGCAAATAAAACTTACATATTTTATTCTTTCAATTCATTCACTCATTCATTTATCCATTTTTCTTTAAACATTTATTAATTTATACTTAGAAAACTGTAACATGAACAAAATCAAAGACCTAGAACTGACTGGGGAAACAGTGCCTGGCACATAAAAGCATTCAGTAATGGTTAGCTATTATGTTTACTAGAAAATTAAAAAGTTAGTATCACAGAGAGCTTCTACAAGTTAATGAGAAAAGGATAAACACTCAAAGAAAATTGAGCAAGGATTATGAAAAGGCAATTTATAGAGGAGGAAATCTTAATCTGTAATAAACATATAAAAATATGTCCAGCCTCATTAGAGGTCAGGGGAAAACATCGATTTAAACAACAATGAGATACTAGTTTCAGACATCAGGCTGGCAAAATTTTAAAAGGCTAGTGAGGATGGGGAGAAATAGTTGCTACAACTGTGGGAAAAGAAATCTAGTAGAATCTATTAGAAATAAAAGTACACATATCCTCCTTGGGCTATGGTTCATTTTGGCTAGAACTTGGTGAGTGTGTGTTTGTGGGGAAAAGTACACAGGATGAGAACTGGGTATGTGGTGGGGAGCTTGTATCTGCAGGGGGAACCCCTGGCAGAATTTTACCTGGGGAGTGGAACGATGAGATCTAGCAGGTGATGAAGATCAGATGTAGTGCTTCAAAAGGATGCTCTGGCCGCAGTGCAGGAAGAGTGATGGATAGTCACAGGGCTGGAGACAGGGAGACGAGTAAATGGCTGTGAAGAGAAGTCCGATGCAAGAAGATGAGGGTCTGGCACTAGGGCAGTGGCTGGAGAGGAGTGGGTACTATCAAAGCAAGCATTCAGGATGCGAAATCGACAGGCCACCTACATGAATACTGAAGGTCGGGGTGGTACAATGCAAGTGCCTCAGGAGGCAGAGGTGAGAACAGACTGAAGAGTCCAGGACACAAGACTACCCTAGACCAAACGGTGAAATAGCTCAAACGTACGTTAAGCTCTTCCTCTTACCTTTTGGTCTGAGCCCTCATGCCATCCTGGATTACCCAGAACTCTTGACCACAGGGTCTCCCACTGGCAGTGCTGCAGGCTTCAAAAGGCTCTAGGCATTAAGCTGTGAGCCACTGGAGGGCAGGGATTGCAACCCATTCGTTACTGTGTCCCACCCTCTAGCCTGTCTGTCACATTGTAGGTACTCAATAAGTATTTTCTTATTTTGCGCTTTCAATTAGTTATTGAGAGGATAATTAACTAAGTCATACCAAAATACGCAAGAGAGCAACTTAACATGTGACCTTCCTAGAGTCGGTTGTTAACCCAAAGGAATGTATTAGTGATGGTGAAATTTCTGGGAGATGGAGAGGTTTTGGAATCTGTGTCTTCCTGTCAAATCACACAACACAGGCTATCACCTAGATAAAATGTATTAACCTGGAATGGCAGGAGAAAGTCCTGATGCCATGGCTGGTTATGAGAATCCAATGAAATAATCTACCAAAAAATGTTTAGAAGACGGTAAAGTAGATCAGAGATTCAAGTTCTGTCACAATCCAATTCCTGCTCTACACAAAGTCACATATGGAATGGCAGAATCTGGGCATATTTGAGGGTTTTGATTTAGTTACATCAATCCGTGGTACCCAAACATGAAAGTTTACGTTAAGAGCTCTCTAGCTTGGTCTACAATTTCATATTGTCGCTGCTTTGGGCTTTCCACGATCCAAACTTGCCCTGGGCTGATGAATTGCTCATCTGATTCCACTGACTGTTTCTTTATTTACCCCTTAGTGTGTTCCCAGCTCCCCTGGGACCAGCGATGGGTCTCCTCTGGGTCCATACTGGTGTGTGTTAGTCTTTTCCCTGTGAGCAATAGAACCAACTCCTGGAAGGCAGAGGTCTGTTCTCATTAGTGTGTCTTCTACAAGGCACACAGTGGGAGCACAGTGGGAGCTCAATAAACGTTTGCAGATTTCAATTAGAATAAACCATGGACAAGGGCAGACTTTCAGCATCTTCTGATTAGGTTGAAAGGGAGCTGTATCTAGAGATAGAGCAGATCTATTGCTGGTCCCCAGAGAGGCCAGGCTCTTGCCTGCAAGGTACTCCACTTTTATATACCTCATTCATGTCACCTGCTCACAACTTCCTTGGTGGTCAATAGCCACAACGATATCATAATGTAGCCATTTATTGTTTATGGGTCAAGCAATATGCCTAGCATTCTTTGTATATATTAATTGTATTCTCACAACAACCCAGCAAGAGGAATTATTATTCTTGTTTGATCACTGAGTTAATACCAGAAAGGTTAGAAGACTTGCCCAAGGTCACTGGACTAGTAAGTGATGGAGTTTTTTGGTCTCCAGATAAAACCTGTGCTTGAGTCACAGCAAGGAGCTGTTCGTTTGCTTCTTCCCATCCCCATCTCCACTCACATTTATTTATCAGCGTGTCAGGCAGTTTCCTTGATACTGGAAAGGTAAAGGAGTGTAAGCAAATCATTTATAGTAAAGTGCTTAGTGCTCAGATAAAGCAATGTAGAAAGTGCTATGGAAACCAAGGCAGAGATACCGAAATCAGACTGGGGTCGGGAGTAGGGCAGTCTTCTCAGAGGAAGAAATCCATGAATATAGTTCTGAAAACAGTAGGAGTGTTATAGCTGGAGAAGGGAGATAAGACTTGTTTGGGGAACTGCTAAGCATTGGGTTTAAATCCTGATTTATTTCTGCACTAGCTCTGGGATCTTGAAAAAGTTACTTAAACTTTTTGAAGTCTCAATATATTCATCTTAAAATGAGGCAATGATTTGCCTTATGCAGGGCTCTGGTGAAAGCCAATGGGAAAACATAGGTAGAACACCTGGCTTATTGCCTGGTGTGCAGAAGGTGTTTGTAAATGGCAGTGATGGGGGATGGTTTTTATCAACATGATCGAAGGAGGAGGCTTGTGTGGAGCCCCTGGACAGGCGAGACTGGTGAGGGGGCTACTGAGTAACCAGAGGCAGGAATGATGAAGCCTGGACTCAGGCAACAGATGTGGGGAAGGAGAAGAGGGGCAGATTTGAGAGAGATTTCAGAGGTTGTAGGTGAAATAGGAATAATCTGGTGATTGTTTGGCTAGATTATGAATTGAGGGAGAGGGAGGAGACTTCTCCAAGTTAGTGGCTCAAGTGCAAGGGTGGGGGCAGCAGAATAGGGAGAAAAGATTTTAGCGCCTCCACTGTTTAGAGCCTACCACCCTTTAGGGTCAGGAGAGTCTTAAACCCAGTCACTTGGCATTTACACAGTGACTATGAGAAGGGGCTCAGCATGACCATAGGGGTTGGGAGGAAGATGGTGCTGCGTATTTCTAACCCCTAACCTCATGTCCCAGTTAAAATCTGTGATCTTGAAGAAATGTTAGCATGTTGAGACGGTAATCCCAAAATTACTTGGGATGACATTGTTTCCTTAGTTATAAAGCATCTTTTACTCTCAGGAAGATTCAGAATTAAATACAGAGACAAATTTAGGACATCAATAATTTTTGTCTTAAGGGACCTGTGCATATTTCATACTTTAAGTATTTGTTATATTTAAGGGAACTGAGCCTGTTAGAGTCAACAAGTAACCTTGTTTCTTATATAAATTTATAATTGAATAATTGATTTAAACCTGTGACTTTAAGTTGGAAAATATAAGGATATGTTAGTAAGTCTAAAAACAGGATTAGAAATCTTAAAACATTTAAAAAATATGCTTAATAGCCATGTATGAGTAATTTAGGTTCTTAAAAAGGGTTGGCTTGTTCTTTAGATAGTTGAAATACTTAAGATGGAAATAAAATGTATAAACGCTGTTTAAAATGTTTGAGGGTTTTTTTTTATGAACTCAGTTTGTATATTAATTTAATACATTAATCAAACCTTCCTTAAAAGTGACTGTTAAAATTTGTTAGTTGTATGAACAGAATAATAATATTTGTAAGTGAACTAAAAGCTCTAAAAAGACCTAGACTTCCCATATTTAATTTTAATACATAACTTATCAAAAAAATGAAGTTCCTCAATAATCTTTTCTATTTACAAAAGCCTCTCAAGGTACCAAAAAACACCAGTAACACACTGACATGATGTATGCCTAAATTAAAAAGAATATTATATAGAGTTTCTCAGATAATATATTGTATATAAAAATATTTCTATATATAAATATATATTAAATATATTATAAATATTATATATAGAGATATAAATAAATATATAAAAATAAATATAAACATATTTATATTTACTATATTACTAATAATGTATACTTCTGTACATAATAATATTGTCCAAATATATATTTGTGTGCATATGTTTGTGTATTCCTTTTTCCTCTCATAGAAGAAGCAATGGTATGCAAACATTGCACACTAAGGGTTGGATGGTCTTGTCTGAAAGCTGTTTGCCACAGCTCTGATATCCAGTAACCTAAGTAGAGAACAAAGGGGTTTTGCTCCATGAAGCTTAATTGCCTGCTGAATAAATAAATAAATAGATGAAGTGCTGCAGGCGTCAAATGAAGGTAAATATTGACCTGACACCATATGTTTGCTGGGGTGCCAGCTGAAGTGTGCTGGCAGGTTTGATCAGTCAGGGGGCCCGCCAGCCCAGCAAGCAGGGGCCTTGGTCATTCAGAAGCACAGTCTGGGAAGAGACTGAAATATCAACAAGGCTCTCCTGTTGGTACCTTAATCCACCCCCACGCCCAATTCTTTCACCAAAGTCCACTTGTGAAATCTGAAATCCAGAAAAGGAAAAATAGGATGGATATTGATTGCCTAACCTCAAGATGGTCCCATGGGAGGCTTTGTTAAATCAGACTGAGGAGAAGCATACCTTTGTTTTATTTCACCTTTACTTTAAAAAGGAGGAATTACTTGATTGGGTCAGACCCATGAGTGTGTAGGCAACTACAGCACGTCCAAGTGGAACAGACCCCCTCTCCCCACAACACCACTGGCTGGGGGAGTCCTATCACCTCTCTGAGCCCCAGTTTACTCAACCTTACAATGAGGATAATACTGGCCCTGTCTTTGTCACAGGGTGTAGAACCTCAAGTGAGGTTAATTATACAACAGGCCTGGGGAAAAGGGCTGTGGATTTTAAAAAGCTACTTAAAACGATTTCTGAGTAACAAGAAGTAACTCTGGAGTATCCCCTCACCCACCTTTGCTTTCTGCCCCCGTTCCCGTTTCCCAAGTCCAGAGTGGCCAAAGGAGGGGCAAGGATAGTCAGGCTGCTGCTGCAGGTGGCCATGGTGACTTCTACAGAGGAAGCAATCCCTTCTTTTCTCCTAATTTTTTCTGAATTAATTAAGAAGTCTGAGTAATAGATTTTCAAAGAAATGGAATTTACAAATTTTAAGGATATACAGAATCAGAGAAGTTAAATATTTTCCTTCAATCATAGACAAAACTTATTTTCAAGGAGTGGCAGAGAGCACATAAGTAAGTGGTCCTTAAAAAAAAAGGTGTGTAGGTTGTTTATTTAGTTCTTTGCTATCCTATACAGTTCGAAACACGGCTGTGGGTTTCACACAGGATTACATTTGGCCACCTGTAACAAAAAGGCAAAACAAACCCCAAACAACAAACAACAGGGGTTTGAACAGGTGGACGTTTCTTTCTTCCTTTCTCATAAAGAAGCCAAGACAGGCTGCCCCAGGCTAGTGTGGTCCTTCCATGTGTGCTGGGTGTAGGCTCCTTTCTTGTTCCCTGCCATTGTCTTGACCTGGCTGTTTGAGTTCCAGCCATCCATTCAAATGCCAGCCACCAGCAGGGATGACAGATGGTGTATGTCTCCTTTCTTCTTGTTAAAGACTTTTAGGAAGACTTTTAAAAGGCTCTCAGGAAGTGCCATTGAATACTTAACGCTTATACCTCACTGGCCAGGTCTGAGCCACATGGATGTATCTACTAGCAAGGGAATTTGGGGAAAATGCCCAGTTAAAAACTGGGGTTTAATTTCAGAAGCAGATTATATGCCATATTTTGCTTTGATATATAGGTAAGGGGAAGGTAAACTTTAACCTCAAGATATCATAAACTGCAAAATCAGAAGTATCTTTTGGATAAATACTCAGGAACTACTTCTTCCTCCCTAACTCTAATCCACTCCAGCCATGCATACTACTCGTTTGGAGTAGAGACTAAATTGATTCATTAAAAGCTGGGGATACATATGATGTGCCAGGCAGTACTTTAGGTGTTACAGGTAAGAAGCGGAATAAGGTGCGGCCTCTGCCTTCAAGCAGCTCATAGTCTAATAGGGAAGACAGGCCCATAAAAACATTTATAATTATAATACTGGAGTCAAAAATAATCTACTCAACCCCCAAAATTCACATAATGATCTTCTAGAGTCTTATTTGCACTTCTATCTTATACAATAGTGATCTAACTAAAGGAAGATTAATGCTTGCTAAGAACTATCATTCTGTGAGACTGCAAACTCCATGAGGGCAGAAACCATGTGCAGTTTGCTCATTGCTAAGCATGGTACACAGTGGGTTGTCAATGTCGTGATTGAGTAGTAAAATGAATGGAAATATGTGAGGAAAAGGGGAGTCTGAGTACCATTTTTTAAGTGTATATTTCATACAACATGGAAGCTTGGTACATGAAAATAGGTATTTGTCAAAGATATAAGGCAAAGGATGATTATTTATCTTGAACACATGGCCCTCATTTCCAAATATGATTTGTCAAGCAACCCTGTGTATTTAAATCATGATTTGGGTAGTGGACATTTGTTGGTTACTCCTACCTGCTTTCTATGCTTCAAATGCCTAATTATTCCTTTTCAGTGCCCCTATTTGGGGATACATGTGATTCCAGAGAAGCAAATGCTGCCTATCACTCGGGAGGTGACTTCTGACCTAGGCTAAGCCTTTCAGTACATTCTCCCTCTAGCCACAGTGATTGTTTCAGGGATGAGCAACACCATCATCATCATCACCACCACCACCACCACCACCATCACCATCACCATCATCATCATCATCATCAACATCATCATCACCATCATCATCACCACCACCACCACCACCACCATCACCATCACCATCCTCATCATCATCATCAACATCATCATCACCATCATCATCAAAAATACTTTCATAGGATGTACTAAGTGCCAGGCACTGTTCTAATGACTGCATTAGTCCATTTAACCCTCACAACAACTGCATGAGGTAGGTGCTATTATAACCCCCTCTTTGTGCTGCTCTGAGTCTCAGAGCTTGTAAAGAGTGAGCTGGGTTGGATTCTGAACTCAGGTGGTTTGGCTCTGGAATCTGTGCTCCTAATAACTCCACTGAACTGCGTGTGACTCAAGCTGGTCCATCAGAGTGAACCCCGGGCCTCCAACTAAGAAAGTTAGGATGGTTTACACCCTTTTCTCTGTGTGGTGTGGAGAACAGATGTGAGTATTGGAATTACTCCAGCATCTGATTGCTTCAAGAGAAAACAGGCTGAGTTAAAGACCAATACATGGAGGTGGTATAGGTAAAAGGTCACAGGGAATCAGAGTGAGTTCTTGGATGATGCTTGAAATTTGTAGTCAGCAAGGCAATAAACTCTATTTTAAAGATTGGTTTAAGTTGGGTTTTCAAAAGCATCCTCCTATCATTTGATTTACAAAAAAAATTACATACATGTATTTTTTCTTGTATACATGTTACATGAAAATACTTATATCTGTGTCCTTCACTTATATTTACCAATGAGCATGGTATAAATACAGAGACATTTGTAACATTAATCAGTTATTTTAGCAGAAAAGAGTAGTATAAACATGATCCTAATTATCATCATACTTTGTTAGTTTTCAAGATGACATTTTTTCCCACAGGTTAGTATTTCTGAAATTGGGATATCTCTCATAATTGATAGTGTCATCAATTAATTCTTTCTTTCTTGGTGGTAAAAAAATAAGTTACTAATGGAATCAGTGGCATCTTAGAGTCAATGAAATATTGTAATTTGATTATGGTTGGATATATACCCCCTCTTAAATATTGCTTTATCTTACCTACAACCTGGACTAAGCATATTCACTGTTCATATACACTATTGGTATATATAGTATATGTATACACAACAAAGCTTAACTTCATACTTTCCTAGAGTTTGGGGTGATGTTATATTGCATGTAATGGTAAATTATAAATGAAAAAATTAATTAATTAAGACTTAAGGAGAGGGAGATCAAGATGGTGGAGTAGGAGGACATGGAACTCCCCTCCCCCCACAAACACTTAAAAAAAATCTACATATGGAACACTGTCATGGAAAACTAACTGGAAACTGGTAGAAGAACTCCTATACAACAAAAGCTACAAGAAAGCTCTCAGTGCAAGTGGGTAGGATGGGAATAAAAGGCATCAGGTCAGGACCTGTGTCTCTAGGAAGGATCTATAAAAAGCAGAAGGTCCACATGGGTGGACCCTTGCCCTGGGGACTGAGCAGGATAAGCTATAAACTGGACATCTCAGTCCAGGGGTCATGCACAGAGACAGCCCCCTTGCCTGCTGGGAAATCTGCTGAGACAGATAGAAGGGCTGGAGAAGCTGAGGCTCTACTGAAGAGGAGTGCATATGTGCTGGCCTGCTAAAAATCAGGGCAGAGAGAGCCTTGCATTGGCAGCTGCAACCTTGTGATACCTACCTGACACTACATCCCCCCAAACCAGAATACACATTCTTTTCAAGCATGCATGGAATGTTCTCTAGGACAGACCACATACTAGGTCACAAAACAAGCCTCAACAAATTTAAGAGGATAGAAATCATTTTAAGCATCTTTTCTGACCACAAATATATGAAACTAGAAATCAACCACAGAAAGAAAAGTGAGAAAAGATGAACACATGGAGACTAAACAACATGCTATTAAAAAAAAAGTAATGGGTCAATGATGAAATCAAAGAAGAAATTAGAAAATACCTCAAGACAAATGGAAATGAAAAAAACCCCACAAAATTGATGAGATGCAGGAAAAGCAGTTCCAAGAGGGAAGTTCAAAGTGATACAGGCCTTCCTCAAGAAATAAGAAAAATCTCAAATAAACAACCTAAACCACCACCTAAAATAATTAGAAAAAGAAGAACAAACAAAACCCAAAGTCAGAAGAAGGAAGGATATAATAAAGATCAAAGAAGAAATAAATGAAATAGAGATTTAAAAAAATAGAAAAGATCAATAAGACCAAGAGCTATTTTTTTTAAAAGATAAACAAAATTGACAAACTTCTAGCCAGGCTTACCAAGAAGACAAGAGAGAGGACCCAAATAAACAAAATGAGAAATGAAAGAGGAGACATAACAACAGATACTACAGAAACACAAAAAAATCATAAGAGAATACTAAGAACAGTTACATGCCAACAAATTGGACAACCTAGAAGAAATAGACAACTTTCTAGAAACATACAGCTTGCCAAAACTGAATCGAGAAAAAACAGATTATTTGAACAGACTGATCATTAGTAAAATAGAACTTGTAAAAACAAAACAAAAACAAAAACAACTCTGTGCAAGCAGAAGTCCAGGACTAGATGGTTTCACTGGGGAATTGTGCCAAACATACAAAGAAGAACTTATACCTATCCTTCTCAAACTATTTCAAAAAACTGAAGAGGAGGGAACACTCCCAAATTCATTCGATGAAGCCACCATCACCCTGATGCCAAAACCAGACAAAGACATTACAAAAAAAGAAAATTACAGGCCAATACCTTTATGACTATAGATGCAAAAATCCTCAACAAAATATTAGCAAACCAAGTCCAACAATGCATGGAAAGCATCATACACCATGATCAAGTTGGATTCATTCCAGGGATGCAAGGATGGTTCAACATATGCAAATCAATCAATGTACACCACATTAACAAAAGTAAAGGTAAAACCACATGATCATCTAAATAGATGAAGAAAAAGCATTTGAAAAAATTCAACATCCCTTCCTGAAAAAAACTCTCCCCAAAGTGGATATAGAAGGAACATATATCAACATAATACAAGCCGTTTATGACAAATTCACAGCCAACATAATACTCACGGGTGAACAGCTGAAAGCCTTCCCACTAAATTGAGGAACAAAACAAGGATGTCCACTCTCACCACTTCTATTTAACATAGTATTGGAAGTCCTAGCCACAGCAATCAGACAAGAAAAGGAAATAAAAGGTTTACAAATTGGAAGGGAAGAGGTAAAACTGTCACTATTTGCAGATGACATGATACACTATATAGATAATCCTGAGGTCTCCACATGAAAACTATTAGAACTAATAAATAAATTCAGCAAGGTATCAGGATACAAGATTAATATACAGAGGGCTGTTGCATTTCTTTACACTAATAATGAACTATCATAAAGAGAAATTTAAAAAAATAAACCATTTAAAATCATATCGGGAATTCCCTGGCGATGCAGTGGTTAGGACTCCATGCTCTCACTGCTGACAGCCTGGGTACAATCCCTGGTCGTGGAACTAAGACCCCACAAGATGCACGGTGAGGCCAGAAAAAAATAAAAATAAAAGTCATGTCAAAAAATATTTGTAGGAATAAACTTAACCAAAGGTGTGAAAGACCTACATGCTGAAAACTACAAAACACTGATAAGGGAAATTGAAGATGATTCAAAGAAATGAAAAGATAACCCATGCTCTTGGGTTGGAAAAATTAATATTGTTAAAATGGCCATACTACAGATTTAATGCAATCAAAATAACCATGCCATTTTTCATAGAACTAGAACAAACAATCCTAAAATTTATATGTAACCAAAAAGGGCCCAGAATTGCCAAAGCAATCCTGAAGAAAAAGAACAAAGCTGGAGACATAAAACTTCCACACTTCCAAACAGCATGATATTAGTACAAAAACAAACATATAGATCAACTGAACAGAATGGATAGCCCAGAAATAAACCCACACACCTACAGTCAATTAATCTATAACAAAGGAGGCAGGAATATACAATGGAGAAAAGACAGTCTCTTCAACAAGTGGTTTTGGGAAAGCTGTACAGCTACATTTAAATCAATGAAATTAGAACACTCCCTCACACCATATACAAAAATAAACTCAAAATGGTTTAAAGACCTAAATATAATACATGAAACCATAAAAATCCTAGAAGAGAACACTGGCAAAACATTCCTGGACATAAATCGTAGCAATATTTTTTTAGATCAGTCTCCCAAGGCAAAAGAAATAAATGCAAAAATAAACAAATGGGACCTAATTAAACTTAAAGCTTTTGCATAACAAAAGAAACCATAAACAAGCGAAAAGACAACCTACAGACTGGGAGAAAATATTTGCAAATGATGTGACCGACACGGGGTTATTATCCAAAATATTAAAAGAGCTCATATAACTCAGTATCAAAAAACAAACAACCCAATCAAAAAATGGGCGGAAAACCTAAATAGACATATTTTTCCAAAGACGACATGCAGATGGCCAACAGGTACAGGAAAAGATGCTCAGCATCACTAATTATTAGAGAAATGCAAATCGAAACTTCAGTGAGGTAACACTTCACACTGGTCAGAATGGTTATCATCAAGACGTCTATAAATAATAAATGCTGGAGTGGGTGTGCAGAAAAGGAACCTTTCTACACTGTTGGTGGGAATGTAAATTGGTGCAGCCACAATGGAAAACAGTATGGAGGTTCCTTAAAAAACTAAAAATAGAGCTACCATTTGATCCAGCAATCCCATTCCTGGGTATATATTCAGAAAGGATGAGAACTAATTCAAAAAGATACATGCACCCCAATGTTCATAGCAGCACTATTTACAGTAGTCAAGGCATGGAAACAACCCAAGTGCCCATCACTAGACAATTGGTTTAAGAAGATGTGAAATACACACACACACACACACACACACACACAATGGAATACTACTCAGCCATAAAAAAATGAAATATTGCCATTTGCAGCAACATGGATGGACCTAGAGAATATTATATTTAGTGAAGTAAATCAGACAGAGAAAGACAAATTCTATATGATATCACTTATATGTGGAATCTAAAAACTAATACAAATGAATCTATATATAAAACAGAAACAGACTCACAGACATAGAAAACAAACACGGTTACCAAAGGGGAGAGGGAGGGAGGAAGGGACAAATTAGGAGCATGGGATTAACAAATATAAACTACCATACAGAAATAGATAAGCAACAAGGATTTACTGTATAGCACATGGAATTATATTCAATATCTTGTAATAACCTATAATGGAAAATAATCTCAAAAAATATATAATTGAATCACTTTGCTGTTCACCTGAAACTAACACAATATTGTAAATCAACTATACTTCATTTAAAAAAAAAAAATTAAGGGGCAGGAGTCCTGTGGTTAAATCCAACTCTGCCAAGAGTTAAACACTTCATCTCTTTGTGTCTCAATACATTCATCTGTAAAATAATTAAAAGGTAGGATTAGGTTATCATTAAAATTCCTTCCAGATTTCACATGCTATAGGTCTTACGTAATTATATTGCTTGTCGCTGTTTTATAATATTACCAACAACAACAACTCCAATCATAATATCAATACAGCATCCTCTAAACCCAGATTAAATGACTTATTAGGGACTTCCCTGGTGGTGCAGTGGTTAAGAATCTGCCTGCCAATGCAGGCGACACGAGTTCGATCCCTGGTCTGAGAAGATCCTACATGCTGTGGAGCAACTAAGCCTGCGCGCCACAACTACTGAGCCTGTGCTCTAGAGCCCGTGAGCCACAACTACTGAGCCCGCACGCCACAACTGCTGAAGCCCGCGCGCCTAGAGCCCATGCTCCGCAACAAGAGAAGCCACCGCAATGAGAAGCCTGCGCACCGCAACGAAGAGTAGCCAACGTTTGCCGCAACTACAGAAAGCCCGTGCGCAGCAACAAAGACCCAACCCAGCCAAAAAAAACCAAAAAACAAAAAAAACGCTTATTAGAGATTAATCCTCATTTTGGGGAACTCAACCAAGCTTTCTAAAGGAACAGATTATTGTAACTCTTTTATCAGTATCATCTTGGATATCAGCTCAACTGCAACTTCTAATAGTATTTGGTATTTATTTAATACACCTTGAGCATAAACTCTGGTCTGTAAGTTTGCACAAAGAAAGCCTGACGTTTTCACCACTGCCCTAATTGCTCATTCAGGTTACTTTCTATGGAAAATAAGGGGATATCTCACAACACTTCTGAGATCCAAGCGCCAACCACAAAACCCAGTAATACACAAGGCAATGAGAAGCCTCAAGGGTAAAGTGCACATTTCAATATATGACAAAGGTTGTATGCTTACTCCAACTCTTTATTACCACATCAATAAAAGCTGCTTTTGGTTGAGAATATAGATAGCTGGCAAAGTAAGAGTTTTTTTGCAAGGGAATCAAGTCCAGTTGAGGGTGCTCAAAAGAAATGTGCAGGTAGCATGCCACAGATGCAGCTTGTACAAGCGATCTCATTCATTCATTCAACACATATTTATTGAGAGTTTACTGTCAGTCAAGTACTGTGACAGGTGCTTGGGACATAACAGTGAACAAGCCAAACATGGCGAGATTTGAGGAACTACAGTCTAGTAAGGGGGTGGTAATAATGCAGATTAGATTGGGACCCAACACAGACCCAGGAGTCAAAGGAGTTTCCTGGAGGAGGGAGGGCAAAGTGGATACCTGAGCAGAGAGTGGACTTACTGAGCTGAAAATGGGGCAGTGGGTGGAGACTTTGAAAGAGGAGGATTTTAGGAAGAGGAGGGTTTTAAGCTAGGAAAACGGCTCATATTGTGAAAGGGGATGAGGACTGAGGGGCTGAAAGTCAGTGATTCCCAGGCCATACCCTGAGAGCATCACCTGAGAGCAGGTGATGTGGTTGCTAATAGAGATTGTGGAGATTGTGTGATAACTTCCCCCCTTGTTTTTTTTTTTTTTAATTTATTAATTTATTTATTTTTGGCTGTGTTGGGTCTTGGTTTCTGTGCGAGGGCTTTCTCTAGTTGCGGCGAGCAGGGGCCACTCTTCATTGCAGTGCGCGGGCCTCTCACTGTCGCGGCCTCTCTTGTTGCGGAGCACAGGCTCCAGATGCGCAGGCTCAGTAGTTGTGGCTCACAGACCCAGTTGCTCCGCGGCACGTGGGATCTTCCCAGACCAGGGCTCGAACCCATGTCCTCTGCATTGGCAGGCAGATTCTCAACCACCGCGCCACCAGGGAAGCCTTCTCCCCTTGTTCTGATGTGCTCATTTGGCCTCCTTTTGCTCTTTATTTCACATTTTTATTTTGTAAGATTAATGCTTAACATTAAAAAGATTTATCTGGCCACAGGGGTGATATTCATGGAAGAAAATTTACAAAAATAAATAAAATCATAGAAAAGAAAACAAAATTCGCTCACAGTTCTACCACAAAGAGATAATCACTGTTATTTTCACATATATAAATCCAATCCTTAATCTATCCGACCCATTTAAAAAGATGAGATCATAAACTCTACTTTGTCTTTTTAAAAGTGACTTTAAAATACTTATTTCTGTAGTGACTAAGTAACACATGCACAGAATGAGGCTACAAAACTCCAAATGTGTAAAAAGGAATATGGTAAACGTTGTCTCCGTTCTAGTCCTGTCCGCCAATCTCCCTCCCTGTAGAAAATGACTGTATTCAGTTTTTCTTGACAATTTCCTAATATCAGAATCAGAAGGTTAGACATGAGTACAGAGGCCATCTACTCCAGATGTTTCTTTGCCAGATGTTACACTGGGTTGTTCCTTTGGGAAACCTTTGTCATATATTGTTCCTTTTCCTTACAGAAAGAGCAATGTGTCGTTTCTAGAAGAGAGGGATGGGAAAGCAGCATGCTGGGCATGAAGATCAAGAGGCACCATAAGTCCCAGGTCCCTTATTTTATAAATGATGGGACTTCTCTAAGGTCACATGGCTCATCTAACGAAATCAAAATAGTTGCATGTAACTAAAAGCTAAATTCCTTATCCTTTTCCTCAAATTTGTTTAGGTGGATTAATACCTGTATCACTAAATTGATGTTAATAAAGTTAAATTGATATGCCTTATTCAGGGTGCAAACCAGAATATATGAACCAGGCAAAATAGTCAACACATTGTAGAGTCCAGGTTAGGACATAGAAAAGGCATTCATTCTTAAATGAAGGCCAGTTTCACTAACTGGTAATTTGACAATTATTCCATATAAAAATTGATTTTTGTTTTAAACTAATTCATGCTCATTGTAAAAAATCCAAACATTCTTTTAAAAACAAACAAAAATGGATGTTTCCGTTTGCACTATTATACAAGCTGCTCTTTTTTTACTTCACTGCTTACCTAAGAGAACTTCCATGTCAGTGCATATACATGACTCTCATCTTTTCTAACAACTGCTGGGTATTCTATTATATGCATACACGAAAATTAATTTAATAACTCCCTATTGTTGGGCACTTGGATTGTTTAAAAAGTTTTAATATTATAAACATGCTGTAGTAAATATCTTTTTACATACATCTGTGTCTATTATTTGATAAGGATAAATTCCTAGAAATTGAATTTCTGGGTCAGAGTGTATACATATTTAAATTATTGTATTTATGACATATTGCACTTCAGAAAGCCTGAATCAATCTATAATTCCACCAACAATATATCAAAATACCCATTTAACTCACACTTGCCAATCTTTGGAATCTCAATCCAACAGGCAAAGATGTTAATCTGTTGTTTAAAAAACTCAAAAAATATCCCCAAAGGAACTAGACTTATTGACTAGCTCCCTTGCTTCCATATTTTGCTAGTATATATTTGAACAGATAAGGGGAGACTACGGTATTTCAAAGTCAAGTTTCCAAACCTTTTATACCAAATACGAACCATACTGATGCATTCACCAACAAGGATTAAAAACTGTGCAAAAGGGACTTCCCTGGTGGCGCAGTGGTTAAGAATCTGCCCACCAATGCAGGGGACATGGGTTTGAGCCCTGGTCCGGGACGATCCCACATGCCGCAGAGCAACTAAGCCCGTGCACCACAAGTACTGAGCCTGCGTCTTAGAGCCATAACTACTGAGCCCGTGTGCCACAACTACTGAAGCCCGTGCACCTAGACCCTGTGCTCCGAAACAAGAGAAGCCACCACAATGAGAAGCCTGTGCACCGCAACGAAGAGTAGCCCCGGCTCGCTGCAACTAGAGAAAGCCTGTGCAGAGCAACGAAGACCCAACACAACCAAAAAAAAAAATCAAAACTGTGCAAAATTAGAATTTCCCCTAAACCCCAAAGAACATTTATATGGAGATCACAAGGATGAAGAAACAGCTTAGATAACTATCTTAGGACATGATTTCCCTTGAAATGTGAGTAACACCTTTGAGGCATTTCAACAAATGGGATCTAAAGCTTCACTACTTAGAAGAGAGGCTAGCTGGTTAATGACATTTATATGAAGTGAGTCAGAAGGCAGGATGGGCTTAAAAACTGGATGCGCCTGGGCACATACTATATGAGAAAGAAAAATGAGGAGGGTATCTGAATAGACTAGGCCATAATATGATGAAACTCAAACAGGGATATCTCCCTTCCTTAAAAACTACTCTTTGTGATGTAACCTACTTGGCAAGGTCTTCAATACTCTTTTCTTTGACAGGCATTATTTTGATGGATGAGGTAGAGTAAGAGGGAGGCTGCTGGTAAAGAATGAACTTTCCCCTTTTAAAATACTATTTGTAGGTAATTAGGAACAACTTTTATTATTTTTTTTGAGAGATAAGCTCTAAAGCAGTGGTTCTAAGTGTAGTTCCCAAGCAGCAGCAGCAGCATTCAGCTGGGAACTTGTTAGAAATGCAGATTCTCAGGCCCCATTCCAGACCTGCTGAATTCAAAAATCTGGGGATGGGGCCAGAATCTGTGCTTTAACAAGTCTTCCTGGTGATTCTACTGCATAGCCTTCAGGTATTGAAGTAATTAACTTATTTATGTCAATGTTTTAAAAGTGTTTTTTCTTTTTTCAAATTAGTTAACTTTCTGAAATTTGGAAAATATAAAATTATAAAAAGATGACAGAAGACATAGACTGTTTAAACACATCTTAAAGAGAATATGGTGCTTTAAACAGAATGCTGTGTCTGGCATTTTGAAGTGCATGTTTCAGCAAAGGGTAGGGGCCTGTTTTATGTAAAGTGAAACTGCTTCTTCCAGGATGAGATTCCTGCAGTCCTTCACAGATGGTCTACATATTTCCATTAAATTGTATCTACTCTGAATTTGTTTGTCATTTGACTCATCTACATGGGCTTATTACGACAAAATGTCATCTTGACCAAAGAAAATATTTTCTTAAAAATCTCTGAAGAGAGATCAAAGGTTTTGACACGAGGCTTTAAATAGACTGTATTATGTTATGCACATGTTGAAAAACTATATGATTTTCCTGGGGAGAAAATGTTTGAGTAGTACCTTGTTAATTTGTTTCTCTGGATAGGCAGAGAAAGTTTTCCTCCAAAATCCTGTGGATGGTTATATGTTCAACGTTTTGAGAAACTGTCAAAGTGTTATCCAAAGTGGTGGTACCATCTCACATTCACACCAGCAGTGTATGAGAACACAAATTGTTCCTCACCCTCACCAACACTTGGTATGGTGGTGTAGTAGCCATTCTATTAGGACTGTAGTGGTATCTTACGGTGATTTGAATCTGCACTTCCCTGATGACAAATAATTTTGAGCATCTTTTCACGTGCTTATTTGCCATTTGTCTATCTTCTAGTCCAATGATTCTATTCTTTTCTATTTCAAAAGAAATAAAAGCACATGTCCACACAAACACAAGGATCCTTGCTATGGACTGAACTGTGTCCCCTCCAAATTTATATGTTGAAGCTCTAACCCCTAAGGTGACTGTATTTGGAGACAGGGCCTATAAGGCAGTAATTAAGGTTAAAAGGATCATAAGGGTGGGGCCCTGACAGAATAGGTTTAGTGTTCTTATGAGAGAAGACACACAGAGCTCATGCTCTCCCTAATAGCTCCCAGCAAAGAGGAGATCATGGGAGCACGCAGTGGGATGGCAGCCACCTATAAGTCAGGAGAAGAGGTTTCAACAGAAAGGAACCATGCTGGCATCCTGATTAGACTTCCAGCATTCAGAACTGTGAGAAAATAAGTGCCTGTTGTTTAAGCCACCCAGTCTATGGCTTTTTGTTTTGGCGGCCGGAGCTCACTAGTATAGTCCTGGTAGCAGGATCTGTAATATTTATATTATTTGTAATAGTCAAAAACTTGAAACCACACAAATGAATGGATAAACAAATGGTGGTATACACATGTTCAAAGGAATATTACTGAATAATACGAATGAACAAACGATTGATATACACAACATGGATAAATATGACAATAATTACGCTAAATGAAATAAACCAGACCAAAAGAAAAGAGTTGGCACTATTATTCCATTTATATAAAACTCCAGAAAATGGTGATAACTGATAGTGACAGAAAGAAGGTCTGTGGTTGCTGGGGAGGTAAGGTGTGGTGAGGAGTGACAGGGAGCGATTACAAAGGTACCGGAGCAAACTCTAGGGGGTGATGGACAGGTTTACTAGCTTGACTGTGGTGATGGTTTCATGTATGCATAAGTCAAAACTTACAAACTGTCCTTCAAATATACACAGTTTACTGTGTGCCAGTTATAGTGTTCCTGAACCAAACTTGGGTCCGCTAGCCCACCCAAAGTAAAGCCAATCTCCCAACCGGGTTGTGGTGAATGAAAGTTCAGTGTTTATTGCAAGGCCCCCAACATAGGGCCAAGCAAGGAGAATGGGCAGCTCATGTTCACAAAGACCTGAACTCCCCGATGGCTCTCCTGGAAGGGTTTTTAAAGACAAGGTGAGGGAGAGGGTGGATATCCTTCTGAATGGTTGGTGGTGAGGTAACAGGGTGGTGTTTCAGAAGCTAACATCACCAACCTTCTGGTTTGAACTGGTCTGGGGTCTACATGCAGTTAACTTCTTCCACCTGGTGGGAATTTTAGCATCTTCAAAACAACTCAAGGATATGGCTCAGAACATTATGTATAAGCCCTTGAGGAGGAACTAAAGGTCCTTTGTTTTATGGCTAAACTATTATTATTTTGTCTTGCTTCACTGTTTTCCTCTGTTTCTGCATTTTCTCACTTCTCTGATTAAATTTTCCCTTTGGAACTTGGGGAAGGCCTAGGAGACTAAAGCTTTTCTATAATATAAACAAGAGGCGAGGGGACATGAGGGTGGGGTCTGTTCCCAGGAAGGCCCCACAGTGTCCTGCTTGGTTTCCATAGCTCAATAGGCTGTTTAACAACAACAACAACAAAACACCTGTGGAATTCCTATTTTCTCCAGGAAACTCTAATTTTGTGTTAAGTGGATTTTGTTTTCTCCATCCCAATAAAGACATGGAAAAGAAATGTGTCATCCAGAAAACGCTGTCATATGTACAGGACTCCATGGCTTTGTACTTTCCCTTGTGAGGAGCCTAGAACAGAATCCCTGCCCCAGCCCAAACCCCCAGCCTTTCCATTACCATTGGAGGTAAAGCGAAACAAAATCACAAAATCAAAGAACATAAAACAGGGGGCAGCAAAACTCAAAACTGGCAAGCAAATGATTACACTTGGGCCTTATCTTTTGTTTTTGTAAGCTTAGGTGGCTCTATTGGATATTGTGGTAAAGAATGAAAATCTGTTACGCAATCTTTCAGTCACATTTGGTAATTTGTGTGAGGAATTATATTACAGAAAAGAAAAGCTTCCCCAAGTAAAGACACTAAAATCTAGAATAATAAGATGTCAGCTCATGGGAAGCAAAACTTTGCCAGTGCAACCCAAAGTTGGACACAGAATTTGGTTAGAATTTCGAAACCTGCTTCAATTTCACAGTAAGTTTGAAAGATAAAGCAGGGTTTGATTCTTAGCTTTAGGTAAAGTTCATACCAAACATAGTGGGTTTATCACGCTTTGGGGGTTGTGCTAATTTATGTTAGATGGGGCTGAGACAACAGGGAAGGAGGCTTTCTACAGAAGGTCCTTTGTGGCAAACCACTATGGGAGGAAATTCCTTCTAAAGTTGGCATTGTGCATTTCCATTCTACTGTGCTGTGGATGCCAGGTGGGTTTTTTTAAATTAATTAATTAATTAATTAATTTATGGCTGTGTTGGGTCTTCGTTTCTGTGCTAGGGCTTTCTCTAGTTGTGGCAAGTGGGGGCCACTCTTCATCGCGGTGCGCGGGCCTCTCACTATCGCGGCCTCTCTTGTTGTGGAGCACAGGCTCCAGACGCGCAGGCTCAGTAATTGTGGCTCACGGGCCTAGTCGCTCCGCGGCATGTGGGATCTTCCCAGACCAGGGCTCGAACCCGTGTCCCCTGCATTGGCAGGCAGATTCTCAACCACTGTGCCACCAGGGAAGCCCAACCAGGTGGTTTTTGTTTTTTGTTTTTTTAAGTAGTAGCGTCCTAGGCTTTAAGCAAATTTTTCGCACTTGGGCTCCGTAGTTTAAAAGTGGTAGAGTGGAGAACTCAAAACCGTCTGAAACCCAAACTCTGGCTCTTTCTAATACTCAATGTAAAGTAGAGAAGATTTCTGGGAGGCCTACCGTCCACCCTGGCTCGCGTCCTCCCCTTGTGCCTCCTATTTCACTTGTATTAACTTGCTTCTGGTTCCCAGCTGGAGTGCACAAACTGCACCTGCTCCGAAGGCCAGCGGGGGCTTTGCCTCACCCGCTGCTCAGCCTCGGTTGCTTGCGCACGGACACGAGTTCCCACCAGGGGTCACTGCAGCCTCAGAGCTATTGTGCCCGCCAATCCTGGACACAGCCGGTGCCGCGGAGGGCGTGGGACTGGGAGCACAGAAAGCCAGGGTCCGACCCTCGCTGCGCCTGCCTTCCTAGAGCAAGCCTCCAGGTCTCCCCGGGAAACCGATACAGCGAGCCGGGCCAGGGCCCGCGACGGCGAGGCGGACCCGCTCCTGCGTAGCGCAGGTTCCTGTGCGGACCTCTCCGCACCTCGCCATTTGACCACCTCCGCTCCACCCTCCATCCCCGGCAGAGACCCCGCCCAGAAGGGGCGCCCCCTTCCCGGCCACTGGGTCCCCGCTTCGCTCCAGGGCCGTTTGCAGACGCCCGGCTCAGCTGCACCTGGGCTATTCCCGCCCGGGGCGCCATCCCTTGCACCGCCAAGAGAACTTTCCCGGGAGCCGCTGCGGCCTGGCGCGCCCAGGGCAAACCCCACCAGCCCGCCGGCCGCGTTCCCAGCCGGGGCGGCCGCTCCTCCGCCCGCAAGTTCCCCGACTGCCCGCTTCTCTGAATCTCCCGGGGAAGCAGCACTCCGCCGCCCGGGCAGAGGGTTCTCGGAGGGAAAGCTTCAACTTGGCCACACGTAGCCCCGTGATGAACTCGGGGATCCCCAGACGGGAGCTGCGCCCCGCGACGAGCTGACCTCCACTCGCCGGTCGCGGTAAGGAGTCCAAACCCCTTTCCGACCCTTTTCGGGCTTCTCGGTGCCCGCGGGTTGGGGAGGTGGAGGTGGAGGTAGCCGACTGAGTGACGACCCTCGCCCACTGCCCCTGCAGTGGGGCCGGGACGTCGTGGGTACCCCTGACACAAAGGAACAGCTGAGTGCTCCCCAGTCGGCGGACCGGACCCGGGGCTGCGGGGTGGGGTCGGAGCTGGAAGTGCGCGTCCGCTGGGGACCCCGGAGGCGGAGAGGAGGTCGGTGCGTTCTGTAGCGCTCCAGGCGGGCGTGGGTGGAGGCGGCTGCAGAGCTTCTAGGGGCTTCCAAGTAGGGGGACGGCCTAGAGCTCTCGTGTCTCCCTTTTCTTGCCTCTTGTCCCCTTTGACAGGCGATTTTTGTCGTCTCCAGGGCTGCGGTTGGGGCCGCGGCCCCCCCGCCTTCGGAGGAGCCGGAGCCGCAGGATGCGCGGGGACGCGCCGCCGCCCTCTGAGCCCAGTTCCTCCGGCGCTTCCCTGGCCGCTCGCGGGCGCTGACTCTCTCCCGGGCTTCCCCGCCCTCCTTACCTTACGTCCGCGCCGGGCGGCTGGTCCGCGCCGCGCTGGACCCCGCCGGGAACTGGTCCTCTCGCCCTCGCCGCGGTGCGGACAATAACTTAATGCCTCGCGCTTGAGGGGAGGGGGCGGCTCGGCGCCTGGGTCGCAGCTTTCTCCCCTGGCTGAGGCCGGTCACAGCCGACATGGGCTGTTTCTGCGCTGTTCCGGAAGAATTTTACTGCGAAGTTTTGCTTCTGAATGAATCCAAGTTAACCCTCACCACACAGCAGCAGGGCATCAAGGTAGGCGCGGGCCGGGGGCATGTTCGGGGTCGGGGGTGCGTAGCCGGGCAGGCTCGGGGGTTCCGCGGCTTTGTCCCAGGGCTGTCACCCGGGCGGGGCGGACGGCGGTGGCGTCTCTGCACGGTGGGAACGAACGGCAGCTGCCTCCCGCGCTCAGGTGGAGGGTGGACGTGTCAGGGTGAGTTAACTTTGAGTCCTTCATAAAGGAAAGTAAGTTTGACGCCTTGTAGGAGGGTCCATGCACCAGCTCTCAGCTGCAATCCACTGTCCTGCAGCTGAGACCCAAACTTCCCTACGTCGTTTTCCTCCAACAGCGTTTAAGGCCCCCGCAGCTCCCAAAGAGGCGCAGAATCGATTGTACGGGCAGCATACAGTGTTGAAGGCACGATCTCCCTCGGCTTTGTTGAAGACCTTTTTTCTTGATAGGATTATTGGGGAAGTAAAATAATTCACTCGTTGAAACACATTTATTGGGTGGTTGTGATTGTGTCGCCTGTATTTGTGGTTAGGTAATGCTACGTTTGGCCGGAAAATAATTTCCTTTTCCAAAAGCAACCTGGTTTATCCCAACATTTAAGTAAACATCTCTCCAAACGAGGTAATAACTTTGCGCCTCTTCGTAGGTCATTATAATGCAATTACTGGTATTAACCTAGAGAACCCAAACAAAAAGGCTGTGGGAGCTTACAGACATTCACTTCCTTAATTTTGGCGAGCTCTTATGTTTACGGTTGACAACCTGACCGACGCGCCTGCGCGCTAGTTTTTCTCTCGCAACAACGTAGCTACCTAGAGATGATCGGAATCCCGAGTGTTTTGTTTCCCTTTCTCCTTCAGTTTTAAATCATTTAGGCATTTTAGATACCTCAGCAGCTGAGTCTGATGAAGGGAAACTGTCCCCCTCCCCCCGCCAAGGAGGCTGTCTGAGAAATCAAGTTCAGGCTGCCAATTGTCTTGTCGTAGTCTTGTCATCTCAGAAGTTAATCCTAATGGCGTAGGCTCTGGGCATTTCCTTGTGTGAATCAGATTTTACATAGCTTTATGCACACTAGAGTAAATGTTCTTGGCCAAAAGCTTCAGCTTTGTTATTATCGTTCTTGGTGTATAGAATTTTAATTTTACAGCTGTCTTTTTTTTTTTTTTTTTTGCCGGAGAAAGAGGGCAAAAATGATCAATTAAAGCCACAAGATACAGTTAACCCTTTAGGAAATTGTTTTGAATATTGTTTCTCCTGTAATTGTAATAAGCAAAAGTCAATCAGATTCTCATTTAGTGTTTCCTTTCAAGGACAATAAAAGACTCTTTGGTGGGGAGAGTGTTCATTGTATATTTTTAGCTTTTTATGTTCCAACTCTCAATCCCCCCCACCCCTATGAAATCAGGAAAAGAACTTACTTTACAAGATGACGTAACATTCTTTGGAGTACTGTGAGCACAAAATAGACAAAAGTAAAAAAAATCATACATTTTTGATAATACAGAGATTCTCTTTGGCTTCGAAACAATTAGAGAAAGATAACTGATGATCTGATACTAAAAAAAAAACATAGAAATCTTTCTGAAGTCTAAAGTCATCTGGTGTGTGAGCTTCCTATTTAATCATGAAAGCCCTGCTCCTGTCAGTTGTGGAACATGTACATTATTCTGTCACGAGAGCAGCCAAGACTTGGAATCAAATGGAATAATTTTGTCAAAGAAACATGAATTAAAAATCCTGATCCATAATTACTTTTTATATCCTGATGGTGCTTATCTTGTTTTACAAATAGGTTGAAAATTGGTGAGGGATTCAAATGCAATAGCAACTTTATAATGCTGTTATTTTGGATATGTGCCATTTAACTGAACAATAATTCAAGCATGCTTTTGTTGGAAGTAATCATTTTGCAACAGGCTTGCCCTCTTTCAGTGTCACAAAAGCATGCCACAATTATTTTGATGGCCATATGTGTAACACAGATGTCTGCTGAAGTTAACCACATTATCTGTAACTACCATGCTACCATAAAATGCATGTGTTAAGCACCTATCTGCTTGTGGTATGTACTAAATTAAACACATATATATATTTACAAATGGTATAACGTATGAACAGCATCTTGCACGTAGATGGTATTCAAACATTGAATGAATGTATGTATATTATTGTTCTGTACATACTTGGCATTTTCTTTAACTCCTACTTTATTATTATTATTATTTTCTTTAACTCCTATTTTAGTTTGTAAATGAAATAGTAAGCAATTACTCCAAACTTAATAGCCAATAACTACTATTACAGTGTTTTTCCTCCCCAGGATAGTACTCTTGATAATTTTGATTATCACTAATTAAAGTCGAAGTTAAGCATGTGACATTTTTCCCTGAAATTAAAATAGAAAAATCTTTTTTCAAAAATATTTATTTTGAGATGACCCCTTTTCACATTTTATCTCCAATGAAGATATCTAATTTTGTGTTAAAATTATTCACAAATTTATCCCTTAATGGAAGGAATTTTACTGATTCCTAAATGGTTACTTAAGAATTTGCTGGCATTACTGTTATAATAATGCATTGTAGGTTAAAGAAGATTAACTGTAGTAAATTTAAGTAGAAAACATATGAGAGAAGCTTGGTAAAACATTTTTTTCTGTGTGCTATTTTGAAAAACACTCTCTGGATTTTTAACCACCAAATTGCTCATTGAAAAGTTAGTTATGAAGTGATTTTTCTGCAACTCAGATCAAAGTTTTTCATCGACTTTAAAAAAAAAATCAATGTGTTTGTTCCCATGGAAAGCATTTCAGCCTGAAGACAATAGTTACGCATCTTATGTGTTAAGATGAGTAGCATTTAAATGGAAAATAATTTTCTTTTTCAAAAATAATTAGAAAAATAAAACCCAGTGTCTGTATTCATACTAATGTGATGTAGCAGTTTGCCTTCTTAAATTGCTTTAGAGCTAACCTCACCTTGTCAAGCAGAAAGTCTTTTGCGTGCAGTTTGTAGTTTGAGCCCTATGCAAGATTTAAAAACCCAAGTTTATATAAACTGAATGTTATTGGTTGTGTGTGGAGCCACACAATAGCTTTTAGCTGTTTGTTCTCTGCTGCTATCTCTGTTGTTTATTTTAGTAAGAATTTCTGCTGTGGTTGGTCTCTTGGTTTTTTGAGCAGTGTTTGTTCAGGGAAACTTTTGTTATGTCCTGGGGGAGGTAGAGATCCTTCTTTTTGTTCTCTTAGAAAGCAAAACTTGAATGTGGCTCAGACTACTTTTATAAGTTGTCATTTGATTAGCAAAAGATTTTTAGGGAAAAAAATCACAAGGTTTGATGATTTAGTCCTCATAATTGCTGCTGCAAATGTGAACTAGATTAGTATTTTCATTTCAGCAAGATTTTAGTCCTCTGAGTAGTAATGTAATAAACACTGAGGTGCTTATTTTTCCCTCAATGTATTTGACTAAATTAATGAAACCAATATGACAGCAAGATGGAAATTCCATTAACTTTCTTAAAAAACTGCTTTATTGAGATATAGCATACAATTCACAAAGTTAAATTCATCCATTAACTTTTAAATGAAGTTATTTCCTAATCATCCTGAGGTTCCTGAGGGAATATTATGAGTCAGTTTTGATGTTTTGATCAGAAACTTCCTAATAAACTAGAAAAACAGAAGTTGGGGACTTAAATTATATGCGTCTCCCTTACCAAGAATTGTAATTTTCACTCCATTTGGACTGGTAAAGAAAACATCTGAGAAGATTTGGAAAAAGTGAAAAACAGTAGTTTTTCACAAATCATATTAAGTGTATATCTATATCTTTTAATATCAGCTACATAAGATACACATTCAAGGACCTTATAAACATAGGTTGAAGCAAGTAATCATACACCAACATTTCTGTTAATATAAGATTGGCTGTGGGTCTTGACTGGTTAGTAAATTAGATGTGACTGGGATAGAAGTACCCCTCTTCCACACTGCATCTAGGTTTCTAAAATTCAGATATGATATCCATGTTGTGACTGTTTAAGATCAGCTACTGTATAAATGCTCCTTCATATTTTTTTGTTTTTAAAAAATGAAAGTATTTTTTTCAGCTGTATTGAGGTATAATTGAAAATGAAACTGTAATATATTTAAAGTGTGCAACGTGATGATATAATATACATATATATTGTGAAAGGATTCCCACCATCCCACCATTGAGTTAATTAACATGTCCATCACCTCACATATTTACCTTTTTTTGTTGTTGAGAACAGTTCAGTTCTATTCTCTTAGCAAATTTCAATTATACAATACAGCCTTATCACCTATAAATACCATGTTATACATTACATCCTCAGACTTAAATGCCCCCTCAATTTTACAAGAAGTTTTTCTTGAAAAAAAATTTTTAAAAATGTCATTTATCATTTATGGCTTAAAAGTGATTTAAAAACAATATAATGGGGAAAGAATTGTTTGTTACCTCTAGCAAGTAATGGCTAGCTATCCTTTTATAGGGACTTATACTTTTCTTGGTTGATGGTGAATCACACTTTTTGCAGCACCATTAATATAATTGTCCTTGAATTCTGCAATGTTAAGGTTAAACGAACTTTGAACTAAACTTAAACTAATGCAGAGCTTTTGTTTCTTTTGAGCATGGGTGGTGTCTTAGTCTGTTCAGGCTGCTGTAAGAAAATACCACAGGCTTGGTGGCTTATAAACAAGAGAAATTTATTTCTCATAGTTCTAGTGTCTGGAAGTCTGAGATCAGGGTGCCAACATTGTTGGGTGACGGCCGTCTTCCAGGTTGAAAACTTGTATCCTCATGTGGCAAAAGGGCCTAGGGAGCTCTTTTGGCCTTTTTTAAAAATAAGGGCGCTAATCTCAAAGGCCCCACCCCCTAAAAAACATTACCTTGGGAGTTAAGTTTCTGATATATGAATTTCAGGAGGGCACAAATGTTCAGACCGTAGCACATGGCGGTAGAGTTAAACCTAAGTTGCAGGGTCAGAAGTCCAGACTTGACTGTCCATTAGCTGTATGGACAATGGTTGGTTATTTTTATTAAAAAACAAGATGGGAAACTCATCTTTTCTTCAGTGGTTTGTGTCAGGTTGTATCTTAGTCCGGCCAGACAGTTCTTTGTTGTGGGATGCTGTCTGCTCCATGTCAGGATAATTAGCAGTATTTGTAGCCTCTGCCCATGAGATGCCAGTAGCACCTCTTGCCTAGTTCTAACAACCAAAAATATGCCTAGATGTTGCCAAATGTCCCCTGATGGGCAAAATCACCCTCATTTGAGAACCACTGCTGTGGAGGGTAGCAGTTTCCTTTATTCTTCTTTATTTGGTACACATTGGATGCAAACTGACTTTTGGATGCCTTCTTGTTTCTCTTTTGGAGGAGTGAGTCATGTGCCTTATAGGTCAGTGAAAACAATATGAAATGTGTATCTTTAACTTGCTTAATATTCTTAGACTAGGAGCAATATACTGAAGTGATGAAAAGCATGGGCTGTAGCATCAGACCACCTGGATTTACATTTTGGCTCCACTGATTACGTATTAGCTGTGGGGCCTCCAGAAAGATACTTTTCTTCTCTGAATCTCAATTTCCCCATCTGTAAAATAGGAACAAAGTCATACCCACTTCATAAGTTCAAGGTGCCTTGCATGTGGTAAGCCCTCAGAAAATGTTGGTCTAGGTTCTTTCTCCTCCGTTCCTCATCCTCTCCTTCTTCTTTTAGTGCTTCATTCCTGTCTGCATATAAAGTCCACCCTTCACTGTCTGATTTGCCACCCTACCTGCTCTAGACCTTCAGCAGTTCTGTGTGCCTACCCAAATGACTTGCTCTATATGGGCATGCACAACTGCTCAGTCTCCCAAACATACCAGACTTGCTTGTGCCTTACGCTTGGGATTCCCACTGAGTGGTACTGTTTTGTGTTTCCCTAAGCACACGCTCATCTGAGCTCATCCTTTAAGACTTGAACCGAGTGTCCCATCCGCTAGAAAGCCTTAGACCCAGCGTGCCCTCGCAAAGTTAAGTGCTTGTCAGTGTCTTGCGGGCTTCTTGTTATAGCCCTTACCACGCTGCAGGCATTATTTCTGGACACGTCTGTCTCCCCCAGAAGCCTGAAAGCCCTTGCCCGTGATCCCCAGCAGCTAGAGCTGTACACCACATGTAATAGATGCTTATTCACTGTAATTTGAATAGAAGAATGAATGGAGTGTTACCGTTGGAATAGGCCATAGTGAAAATCTTCTGGATAATGAGGTTCCTTTGCCATTTTATTTTTACTCGAAAAGACCTAGAATAAAGAGAATCTCACTGTGAAAAATCTGTTGCCAAGATACTCTAATTTTTATATTGATAATGGGTAGAAAATGAGATGGTGCAGTGGACTGAGTGCATGTAGCGCATTGAAGAGCTGACTAGCAGCCAGTTTAGAAAACATGAGTTACCAACATCTTTGTAGTGTGGAAGTAACTACTGAATCCTTCCCTCTCTCTCTCTTTTTAAAAAGTGTAACTTTCCCCTTATAGCTTGAGAGTCTTTTGGAAGAAGGGCGTATCTCACGAATGGATAATAGATCCTCACACTTTGCTTTTCTTCCTTGTCTCCTATTCTGTAAACCATTGGAGAACAGTATCAGTTGGTTTCACAGTGTGGGTTTACACCATCGGGGACCATTGGTATAATTTTTAATCTTGCTGTACCACCCATTTTACTCCTGAACCTCGTCTGACACTGCTCTAAGGCATGATGGAAAACACAGGGTCAAGAAGTTAAATACTGGGTTTTTATGACAAATGTTAAGTTTTTCATTCCGATGCACAATGGATTTTTCTGCAGGCCTGTTATAAACAGGGCACATCAGACATCAGATTTGTCATAACCCTTCAGCTTCTCTGGGGTTGACTGCTTTGACCGAGCTTTGTCTCTGATATTTTAGCCACGCGTACAGCTTATACATAATGCTCCTGGATAGCCTGCTTTGGGTGGTAAGAGTAACTGACGTTTGCTCCTGCGTAGCAAGATTTGTTTCTAAGTCTCACATGTTAAGTTGAACCAGGCCTCTGTTATCACTTGTTTGGGTCTCGACTAGGTGTGTTAAGGTCAGGAACCAGCCAGTTTAGTTTGTGACTCAAAAAGCCTGTTACCACACTTGGGAGAGTCTGTAGCATTCTCAGAAATGTGGATTGCATTCCTGTGCCCTCTGAACCATGATTTCCTGTTTTGTTTTGTTTTTCTTTTTTTTTTTTTTTTTAAAGTGAAACCGTCACTTTTCCTTAGTGCCGCCTATTGTTAATCCATTTCTCTGTAACTAAACACTCTTGCTGTATCCCCAGAGGCTGAGATGGCTCTCTGCAGAGGCTCTCCCAGTAATCGCTGAAGTCATGAGAGGGCCTGGCAGTGGCTTCCAAAGGGGTAAGAAGTTTGTTTTCAAGGATACTGACATGCCAAGTGGAAGTTAAAACAAGGGAGAGCGAGGCAGGCAGGGAAACCCGAGAGGTGCTGAGTGCTAGCCCCCATGGTCAGTGACCAAAAGTTCAGACGGCAGAGGAGGAATCAGCCGACTGAGGCCAAGGAGGGAACCAAATATGGCAGCAGATCGTCGAGAAATGCCACGTTCTGAGCACGTGAGGAAGCGCAGTTAGTGATGCTGAGCGCTACCAACTCTGTGGGCACAGCGTCCCGGAAGTTGGGTAGAAAGTACCTTGTGTAGAATACAGCTTTCCGTAGGAACAGTGACGTGACTGGGGGTCAAGTTCCTGAGCTAGCCCACGGAGACCTTGAGCTTTTAAACCACTCACGTCCCACTTTGCCCTTCATTCAGAGCCGTGTTTGAGAAGCGGTCTTGGAGCCTCTGCTGCCTTAATTATCACTTGTCAAAATTGGTTTTTATCCACCATCCTCACTGCTCCCACTTTGCACCAACCAGCCTCCTAACTGGGGCGCTGTGTGGTCATCTTCAATCTCTCCCCTTCCCCTATCCTGCCCTGTGTTTAAATCCTGGTTTACCATGAAATTATTGGTCTTGGGATGGACCCCAGGACTCTTCTTTGAACTAGCCTCCCTTTCCTCATTTGTAAGCTGAGGAGTGTGATAACTGCCTCATGGGATGACTGTGCAAATCTGAGAAAAGAATTTTAGGCATATAGGATAAAAGGTGCTCAATAAATGATAGGTATCATTATGTGTGATCTATTATTTGCTAATAATTTTTTTTCTGAATTCCAATTTGGGATATCTAATCCCCCACGCCTGCCCAAAGTGACACTGGCTCCCTGAGAGACATGGGTGGTTGTTAGAAGTGGGGGGACAGTGGTGGTTCGATATCCATAGATACCAGTGACTTTTCAGATCTCTGTATTTTTATTCACATTGCCTCAGCTACCACTGGGATGCTGAAACTTCGCATCTGTACCCCTAGTCCAGACTTCCTCACTCTTATCTGACTTGTATTTCTGATTGCCTACTGGAGGTCACACTAGATGTCTAAGCCCTGCTATTCACTCCAGACTCTCTCTCCTTGTGCTGCCTAGTTTGGTGAATGAGGCCACACTCCGTCTTCATCAGTTAAGATGCTTTGATTCTCGGTTGCAGAGATTCCATTGCAGATTCTCTTAACGTGAGGAAGTTTGTTTGTTCACATCAGGTTCCCAGCTTCTCTCCATCTCTTCTGGGCTCTGTCATCTTGGGAGACAGGGTCATATGCCAGATGGGTAATGGTTCTAGAGATGATATTTGCACATGGCAATATGTGAGTTGGGAACAGAGACAGGCTCTTCTTTAGAAAGGAGAGAAGACTCCTTCTCCCCAAGTTCCCCATCAGACTTTCCCTTGTGTCTTTTAGCAGAACAAGTCTTGTGGCCATTCTTGAGCTATAATGGCAATGGGATCACCTTTAAGGCAACAGATTCTCCCTGGGACTGGGTGGGGGTGGAATCCATTTTCCCAAGGCAACTGGCAACTGGGGGAGGGGTTCAGTCAGGAGGAAAGGTAGGAGTTGTGGGTGCTATTGGCCCTCTGCCCCTCTGGTCAGGATTCTGGCACCTGGGCTCTCCTTAAATTTCCACAACCTTCCAGGTGTTGTAATTCCACCTCTTAAATATATTCCAGATTCATCTCTTCTCCCCTCCTCTGATTGCTCCTGCCCTGATCTGGACCACTCTCAGTTCTCAGCTGGACACCTGGAGTAGCCACCAGCATGATCCCCTGTGACTGCCTCTAGCGTGGCCTTTCTCACCCTGGCTTGGATACTCCCACGGCTTCTCAACCTCCGTGGCTTAGTTTATATTCCTGAGCATGATGGCCCTTCATGATCGGACCCCCCCCCCCCCAATCTGACCTTCCTCCCACTGCTACCATATACCTCTCACGCATTCTAGCCAGACTGAGCTGCTTTCTAGTCTGAATTCTCCACATTCCCTCTCACCCTGGTCTTTTTCTGCCCGGAAAGCCCCACCCCACCTCATCTTGTTTGAGTGAAGTCCCAGCTCTCATCAAGCAGGGTTTTGCTCAAATGCCACCTTCTCTGAAGACTTCTCCTTGGTGAAGCACTGGAGAGGCCCTCTGCTGATCTGAATCAGGCCTGCATTTCATTGCAGGAGTTTCCGTACTTTCCTGCCCACCTTGCCCTGGGAGCAGTGTAGTAAGATGAAGAGAGAATGGGTCTAGGTCGTAGATAAATCTGGCTTCAGGTCTCCTTTCCATGTGTTAGTGCTGTAAATGTGGCCAAGTCACTTACCCTCAGAGTCACCTTCCTCATCTGTAAAATTAGGGTCAGGCTCTCCAGCTTATCCTGAGATACTGCACGTGAAACCCTGAGCCCTATGCCTATTGAGAGGGAGCTGTTGTTACTAGAGATGGAAAGCCTTGAGGGAGGGGACTATATCTTTTTTATGGGATCCCCAAGTCAAGCCAAGTTCCTAAGGAATCAATGAACGATTGTTGACTGGGTGAATTAATCTGAATAAGAAAAGTACTTCCAGCTCGACATAAGCAATGAATCTGAGAAAGAAAAGACATCTTTCACCTCTTTACTTTCTAGGTTCCCTGGTACAAGTAGTGTACCTCCTTGACTCCTTAATTTCTCATTAAATTTTTAAAAACAGGTTTATTGAGATATAACTCACATACCATACGATTCAGCCATTTAAGGTGTGCAATTCAATGGTTTTTCATATATTCACAGAGTTGTGCAACCACCATCACAATCAATTTTAGAACATTTCATTACTCCACAAAGAAGCCTTATACTTATTAGCAGTCACTCCTCATTTCCTCCCAACCCTCTTACCTGCTCCTGCTAGGCAAACACTAATCTTTCTGCCTCTATAGATTTGCATATTCTGGACATTTCATATAAATGGATTTGTATAATATATGGTCTTTTGTGACTGGCTTCACTTTGCATAATGTTTTCAAGGTTCATTCATAATGTATGTATCAGTATTTCAGCCATTTTTTTGCTGAATAATAGTCCATAGCATGGATATACCATGTTTGTCCATTCATCAGTTGATGGACTTTGGCTATTATAAATAATTTTGCTATGAAGATTCATGTGTAAGTTTTTATGTGGACATGTGTTTTAATTTCTCTTGCATATGTACCTAGGAGTGGAATTGCTGGGACATAGGTTTAACAGTTTGAGGAACTTGCAAACTGTTTTCCACAGTGGCTGCACCATTTTACATCCCCACTAGCAATGTCTAAGGGCTTCAATTTCCCCACATTCTCACCAACACTTGTTTTAATCTTTTTGATTATAACTACCCTTTTGGATGTGAAGTGGTATCTCATTGTCATTATTTTTTTAAATTAATTAATTAATTAATTAATTTATGGCTGTGTTGGGTCTTTCGTTTCTGTGCGAGGTCTTCCTCTAGTTGCGGCAAGTGGGGGCCACTCTTCATCGCGGTGCGCGGGCCTCTCACCGTCGCGGCCTCTCTCGCTGCGGAGCACAGGCTCCAGACGCGCAGGCTCAGTAACTGTGACTCATGGGCCCAGTTGCTCCGCGGCATGTGGGATCCTCCCAGACCAGAGCTCGAACCCCTGTCCCCTGCATTAGCAGGTGGACTCTCAACCACTGCGCCACCAGGGAAGCCCTCATTGTCATTTTGATTTGCATTTTCCTGAAGAATAGTGACGTTGAGCATCTTTTCATGTCCTTATTGGCCATTTGTATATCTTCTTTGGAGAAATATCTATTCTTTGCCAATTAAAAAAATTGGGTTATTTTTCTTTTTATCAGTGAGTATAAGTGTTTAAAAAAATCTATCTATATATATATATTCTGTATACAAGTTTTTTGTCAGATACTTGATTTGAAAATGTTTTCTCCTATGTGTTGTTTTTTTTTACTTTCTTGACAGTGTCCTTTCATGTACAAAAGTTTTAAATTTTGATGGAGTCCAATTTATCCTTTTGTTTCCTGTGCTTTTGGAGTCATATCTGAGCAGCCATTGCCTACGCCAAGGTTATGGAGATTTACTTGTATATTTTTAAAGAGTTTTTTGGCTTTAGCTCTTACATTTAGGTCTATGATCCATTCTTCGTTCTTTTGCGTGTGGATATCCAGTGGTCCCAGCTCATTTGTTGAAAAAACTATTTTTTCCCATTGAATTGTCTTGGCACTGTTATCAAAAATCAATTGACAATAAATATGAAGGTTAATTTCTGGACTCCCAATTCTGTTCCATTGATTGACATGCCTATCTATGCATCTTGTTTAGTTTTACTAATTCCTTGGTAGGGTAGGTGTGTGTAATTCAGCAGAGAAAACACTCCCAGTTAAAACAAATTTGACATTTAATATTTTGAGCAAAATTTCCTGTAAACTTCCTGGTGGCAGTTAAGTATTGTATATTTTATTCACTTTTAAATCCCTGAGAGCCTAGAAGAGTGGCGGGCACATGGTGGTGCTCAGTAAATATTTGTCATATTTGAAGAGAGACTGATAGAAGGATTGTTTTAGTCATGCTGCTGTTGCTTTTGTAACTTGAAACCTTGGTTGTTGAATATTTAGATCTCCAAAATCTTTTCTGTATAAGCTTTTGAGTGTTGCTGTTTATGTTGTGTAAAGGATTTGCCTTTGGTCCTTCCAGGCTCTTTCTGTAAATCACTTGATGGAGGGCTGGAAAGGAGTATTAGCATATGTTTTATGAATAACTTTCTTTGTTAGTTTTGGTAGGTGAAGATGTAGCATGTTCAAAAAGTTAATGTCACTTAAGTAGGTATGTGGATTTCATCTATTACTTGGCAACACACTGAATTTGCTAGAGATTTGTCCTGAGAGTGCAATGTGCAGTGTTCTCCTCCTGGGAAAATAATGTAGGTGGCTAGAAGACCACTTCTGAATGCACACATCCTCCCCAATCCCCATGACTTCCTTTCAACCTTGAACTTCCAGGATTTCTAGTGTGATTGCAGGTTAAAGCCTGGGGAGCAACTGTGGCTTCATGGAATTGAATTCCCTATGACTGAGGGAAATGGTAGCAAATCTTAGTGGTATTGAAAGTGGCCTAATAGAAGCTTTACAGCTTTTGTCTGGATTGTGCATTTTAAAATTGGTAGTATTCAAACACTTGACAAATCCCAGTACATATGCAGGCTACAGGCAGTTTCCTCTGTGAAGAAAATTTCAAACATCTAGAATCTAGATAATGCCACAGCTGTGTGTGTCAAAATCTTTCACACAAATTGGTTTCTACTTGTCATTGCTTTTTTTTTTTGCCAGCCACTCATTCTTTGCCCAGTAGTTCAACTGTCTGGTTCTCTGCACCAAATCTGAGTGTGGTCACACGTCCTTAGTTAATTCAGCCCTGTGATGCTGCTCCAAAATGCAGCAGACACCCGGGGAGAACGTGGAAGAGATGACATGAGTGACAACAGACTGGCTTTCACTTACCGCAGAAAGCTAGACTAGGCATGGGCATTTAGAATCATCTAATCCTGTCCTCCTATTCCACAGCTGTGGGAACAGGGACCCAGGGAGGGGCAGTGATTTGCCAGAGCCCAGCACATGGTCCTAGAACCCTGTCTCTTGGTTTCCTGTCTGGTAATTTCTCAGTGCTCACCCACCCTCAGTTTCTTTGAAGTCTGCAAGGGAGGAAGGGCTGAGAGCTGATTATAGGGGAAGAGGTCAGAATTTATTGAAAATCATCTAGGTTTATTGCCAATCCCATCTCTTCCATGCTCCCAACCCTTCCCCGTTTCCTTCCTCCCCCCCCCCCGCCCCCCTTAAATTAAGTCCTTCTAGGCCTACATCTGGCTTGATTGCCTTCTGCAGTCTTGGCATTTGGATTTGTGGAACTCTTTCTGGGTAGATTTTATGAGGGAGAGACTCTTTCGTCCTAAAGAATCTTTTTTTTTCCCCCCTCCCAATTTGGAAAAGAGTTTGCTTATGTGGAATTTCTTTTCAGAATGATACCAACTGCATTGCATTTTAATTTTTTGGCTTTTTTGAAAATGCTTATTTATTTAAAAGGCCTAGAATAATTTATGGTTATGGCCATGGTTTTAGAGCTCGTATCACTCAGAGTTTTTCCTTGGTCTTTATTTGTAAAGTCTTTATCCTGAATTCTTATAGCTCCATTCTGGTATCTCTCCAGGAAAGAGAATTAAAAACTGATTAGTGACCCTTCTTATTGCCTGAGGGAGGGTGCAAGAGAGGAAAGGTAAAATTGCTCTTTTGCTGAAAGGTTTCAGATGGGCCAGTCATCAGGAGGCTAATAGATCTTTCCCCCGATAATGATTATTTCATGCATCTGCTGCTGTTTACAAGGGCACTTGGAGGATGTGCAAATTTTCCAGAATTCCTCAGAGAGCCAGCTTCTTTTTCTTTCAGACGCTGTTTTTACATAATGATCTGTGGTAGTTATATGAAGATAAATAGGTTTTGAGTGTGAGGGTGTATGGGGGTCTGGACCAGTGCTGTGTGTCTGTAAGTGTAGGTATTGCTTTGTGAACTCACTTTTAGGAGATTTTATTCAGAGCTTGTGTACCCAGTAGCACCCAGGATTTCTGGTAGGGATGATGAAATAGAGGGAACACTCTTGCCTTTTTTTTTTTTCTTTTTCCTTCAAACATAAGTATGGGTATATTTAATTCTTTCAAGTGCATACAAGACAGTATTACACAGCAACAAATCTTTTGTTCAACAGTGATTTGATTCATAGGTATTTGAGTGAAATTTACATAACTTCACATCCAGACTCTTGCATTTTTAAGTACTCTAAGTAAAAAAGCTCCCCAAATAACCAATTCTTATATTTCCTACTTATCCCTCTCTATATCCACACTTTAAAAAGTTACAAACTGAACATTATACAGAACATATAAGTCATGTTTAAAAACTTGAGGTTATAAAATCATTGTACTCCAGTACAACTCAAAAGAGTCCCCATGCTAACAAATGCAGTCCTAGGTGGTAAAATAAATTGGAGGAGGGGAAGAAAGAAGAGACAGACACAAGTTTGCTGTCTTAATATTTTCCTAATCCTGTCAGTTAAAAATGGTGATGTCATGAGAAATGACAGTTTAGGTTTAATATGAGGAATGGAGTTTGCCTCACAATTAAAAGAAGTTTAAAAAGTTAAAAGAAATTTAACTTTTAGGTGGAAAGACAAATATTTACTTATAAAACGACAGAATTCAATACAGTTCATAATCAAGTACTGGGTTATATGGTGGAGATTCTAAGAGGTATAGACATTCTTATAAGAAATGATGTTTCTTATATGCCGAGGTGGGATTAATCAGGAAAGGAGTTTTAGAAAAAGTGAATATAGGTTTGCAGTGCCTTATCTGAAACCCTTGGGGTAGGTGTGTTTGAAGATTCAAAATTTTTCAGATTCCAGCAAGGTAATATGGTATATAGACCATCCGTTATGCAACATCCCTGGCCAGGTTTGGGGTGATATCTCATAAAACAAGCACAGTAATACTTGCACAGCTTATCATTTGGATATTCACAATAAGTGGGGTAAATAGAGACTATAAGTTGCCTTCTGCCAGTTTATAATAGATTTTGTCCCTGTATTTAGTTATCTATTGCTGTGTGCCACGTTACATCCAAAACTTAGCAGCTTAAAAGAACAAACATTTATCCCAAACAGATTCTGTGGGTCCGGAATCCAGGAGTAGTTTCGCTGAATGATTCTGGTTCAGGGTCTCTCTGAGGCTGCACTCAGACTGTGCCTGAGGCATTGGTGATCTGGGGACGGTGGGTCTGCTTCCAAGCCCACTCGCGGGCATGTTGGCAGGCCGTGGTTCCTCACACCACATGAGCCTCTTCATAGGCTCCTGAGTGTCCTCACAACGTGGCAACTGGCTTCCCTCCGAAGCAAGCGATTTTAGAGAGAGAGAAAGCCCAAGATGGAAGCCACAGCCGTATATAATATCCTGTTACTTCTGCGGTATTTTGTGGGTCACACCAGCTAACCTTGGAGTGAGAGGGCGCTGGATAAGGGTGTGAGTACTGGGAGGCGGGGATCACTGAGAGCCGTCTTGAAGATGGACTGCCATAGTCATCAAGTGAGTTTTGGCGTCAAACGTAAAGCTTTCAGCTTTCATATCTTTTTGGGTTCTGGATTGAGGATTTATGTAGACTCTGGCCTCCTCAAAGTGATGACTTGAGAGGATGAACCGTGGCTCTGAAGGGGGTCAAGGACTGCAGGGTAGCGTGAACATAGAGAAGTGAGTTTGGTGGAGGAAGATGAGCGTCTGGGGAGTACGCAGTCTCATAGTGTGCTCTGTGCCAGGCACTGTACCTGACGTCGGGGGGTAAAAAGGTGAATTAGATACATTTTTAACCATCTGGAGCTAGAATTATGCTTTGAGAAGTCTAGAGTTTTGTTTTGAAAATACTTGTATTGAGGAGTTACAGTGAGAAAGAAAGCCTGCATAGTGAGAGAAGCAGAGAATATAGACTCAGAAAATCTGGATTCCTTTGCCAGTTCCTTCATTTCCTACCTTGCAAAAGTCAAAGTTTTGGAGCCTTAGTTTTTCCATTTGTAAAATTAAACTGATGCTTATGTTATTCCATCAATATCAAAGTATTGTGAGACCCAAAGGAAGATAATGGCTGAAAAACCTCTTGCAAAAGTTTAAAGTGCTTTGGAGTGTTAATAATTATTATCCTGTGGCTCTGTCATTTACTAACTAGTGACCTTTTGCCTCAGTCTCATCATCAGTGAAACGAGGATAATACTACTATCTACTTCATAGATTGCTATGAGGTTTGAATGAAATAATACACGTAAGGGCTGAGAATAGTACCTGGCACATGATAACATGAGAAATAACAAATATTAGCTGTTATTATTATGTCATCATATAGTGCTAAACCTTATGAGGAATTAAAAGAAAAGTGAAATGATGACTTAGAATGTCCTTAGAAAGTTTTAAACAATGAGAAAAAAACCCAGTTTTCCTTAAAAGGCCTTTTATTATTTGTATTTGCATTTGCTGACTAGAAAACTGATTTATTTGGTTGGACAGAGATTATTTTGAAAACAGCTACCAGCTTCCTCCCTCCTCCTTTTCTTCTCTCTCTCTCTCTCTCTCTTTCTTTTTTGATGTTGACCTTCACGTACAGCTTTTCAAATTTTTAAAGGTCATAACTGAAAATAAATCCCTTTGCACTTCCGGTAGCATAGTAGTCAGCTTGCCTGTCCAAGCAGAAAGAGCTAAGTTCAATTTAGATAATCCTCATCACTTGATAAAGATGTGTTTCAAAAATGAAGCTTAGATTTGGAAGCCTGGCAGGATTTACTCATTAAAATTCCTTGTTGGAGTAAATTATGAGTCAGAAATGAAGACTTGCAATTCTTTTGTTGAGTTCTGTGATGAAGACATTTAGTTTATTATGATTTAGCCTTTGTAAGAATCTGAATAGCCATTTTTTGAGGATCATGAGAACTTCAACAAATCATTATTTTCTAAAATCTTTGTCTGGCAAACCCTGAAGAACTTTCCCTTAGAATGTCTTTATGCCATTACATGCACCCAGGGATAGCAGGCTGTGACAATGTCATGGAAACATCAGTATTGACACAGCCATTATGGTGACTACCAAAGAACAGCTATAAAGGAAACCAGACCCCAGGCTGACAGCAGATCAATCCCCTTAAGTCACGAATTTCCTTTGTGAATGGTGGTGAAAAAACTTGAGCTTCTTGTGTGTTTTCAGGTTAAAAATTCTTGAGATTTCCTTCTGCTTGAAAATGCTGAACTGTGTGTGTGTGTGTGTGTGTGCGCGCACGCGCACGTGCCAGAGGGAGAAAGATAAGTGACCTTGTGTTTAACTACCATTTTAATATTTGGGTAGTTGTGTTTAAGAGTAAATGTATGTAGAGAACAGACTTGTAGTTGCCAAGGGGGAGGGGATGTGGGAGTTTGGGATTAGCAGATGCAGACTATTACATATAGAATGGATAAACAAGGTCCTATGTATAGCACAGGGAACTATATTCAATATCCTTAAATAAACCATAAATAAAAGACTATGAAGAAGAATATATATGTGCATGTATAATCACTTTGCTGTACAGCAGAGACTAACACAACATTGTAAGTCAACTATATTTCAATAAAATAAATTTTTAAAAAAGTAAATGTATGACTGCTCTCTAGGAAACCATTTTTCTTGCTTTTAAATGTTGTTTTCAAAAGATGAGCAGTATTTATGTTCTGAAACAACATTTTCTTCAAGTGTGAGCATTGGGGCTACTGAAAACAGGTGTGCATATTCAACAAGATGTACCTTGCTTTACTTAAAAAAACTATTATTTTGAAAAGTTTCATTGTGAATTGATTCTTGTTTTAAAATGCTTCCCATCTGGTATAATTGAAAAGTTGAAAACGACACAGAGATTTTTTTTCCCAAGGGAAGGGTGGTGATTTTGTGTCAACTTGCTTACAGATCACTGGGTCCTCCTTGTGCTTTTCCGTTTGCTTCAGTTAGTGCTGAGTTGAGCAAAGCCAAGTTCCTGACAGAGACTGCTGTGGTTTTCAGCACAGGCCTACCTCTGTGTTGGCTTTACCAGTGTATGTTTCCACTTTTGTCCTCAAATGGTTAGATAATTTTGTGCTTTCTGCCTGAGGTTGGGATAGCAAAGTGACAACAAAATGTACCATTTCTCCCTACATTTAATAAATTCTGCTGCTCTGAGTGGAACCCATGGCTTATTAGACATGTCAAGTTGCTAGTTTTCTAAGCACGTTCAGCTAAAAATGATGAACAAAATGGCTTAAACTGGAATATTTTGGGTCTCTCTGCATGTATAATATTTGTCAAAGAGTTTGGCTCTAGTTTATTGGCCAATCTCTTCACGGAAGATTCATTGACACCACTTGGGTCAATTTGGCTGCCATTTCTTGTGTTAGGTTGTGTTAGAGTCCTCTTGCAGGAAAAAAAAGGAGTAAGAGCCAGTAAGAACCCAAATATTTATTATTTTTAAAAATTTATTTATTTTATTTTTATTTTTGGCTGTGTTGGGTCTTCATTGCTGCATGCGGGCTTTCTCTAGTTGCGGCGGGCGGGGGCTACTCTTCGTTGCAGTGCGTGGGCTTCTCACTGCGGTGGCTTCTCTTGTGGCAGAGCACGGGCTCTGGGCGTGTGGGCTTCAGTAGTTGTGGCACGACGGCTCAGTAGTTGTGGCTCATGGGCTTAGCTGCTCTGAGGCATGTGGGATCTTCCTGGACCAGGGACTAAACCCATGTCCCCTACACTGGCAGGTGGATTCTTAACCACTGCGCCACCAGGGAAGTCCCAGAACCCAAATATTTAGAAACATCTGTAATTTTTATACCGATTACTAATAGATTTTCCACTTCCCCATAAATTAAAACTTTTGGGCTGAGAATAAAGCATATACAATCCACATGTATATTTGTTATTACATGAATCTGGTATTTCTGGTTGTGTCAGTGCATGCACGGATAATGTTTAAAAAAAGATCTTCAAAATTAATGAGACAACCTTGACTGAGAAATAGTTTCCTTACACAGGAACTTTTAGCTCTTAACTGAGTGAAGTGTGAGGAAAGGATTCTGCAGACCCTGGGTAGTGAATACGTTAATTGTATGTTTGACACAAGCATTTGACCATCAGAATAAATAGCTGAGCTTCCTTCTAGCTCTGAAAGTCTGATGGGTTGTGTCTAAGGTGGCTGTGATGACAGGTGCAAGTTTTCATATCTGGAGGTCGTGTCTGTGGTTTATCTAGTCTGGAGCCACAATCAGCTTTTCATTACTCAGGTTTCACAGATTACGGTGGCTTGTTCAGCTCCCCACATAGAGTGGACAGGGCCCAGGAAAAACAATTAGATTTCCTGTTTTGAGCAACCTGAATGATTGATTTGGTAGTAGGGAAAGGAGAGTGAAGCTGCCTCTTCTTTCTCAGACTCATGAGCATTTTGGATTTTTGGTTACTCCATTTTTTGGCGGGGTGGGGGCATTATTATTTTCTTCTTTAAGGCTGCTTCATAGAGTAAGCGCATATGCCGTTAAAGGCTGCCCATAAGAAAATGTGAGCCAGTCAATTCAATGGATGTTTTAGCAGTACTTACCATGCACGTGGATATTTTATACCACATGAAATGTCTAATACCCAGTGATGTTCAGTAAATGTGACCTTTTCCTTCTTTTTGACACTAGTCAGCCTGTTATGGGTGATACAAAATGAACATAAGTGAAATTTTAAGAGAACAGTTAAATCTATACTAGGGCTGGAAGTATGATATTGACGTGTGGGACATGAAGGGTCTCATGGAGAAGTGTGTCTTGAATGTAACTTCTAAGGATAAGTGGGCTTTAGATACACAGAAAGTGAAGGGTTGCCCAGTAGAACTCCTGGGACACTGAGGCTGGCTGAACCTGGAAGCAAAGGGGAAAACCAGATGGCATCCAGTTGGTGTTATTCAGTAAGGGAAGGACTTGAAAACCATGAAAAGGAGTTAAGACCCTGCTGAGTGATAAGTCAAAGCAGAGGAGAGTCCTGGTGGTATTTTAGGAAGATAAGTTGACAGGTAACAACTACAGACTGGACTGGAGCGAGAGGAGCCTGGAATCTGGGAAAGCAGTCAGTGGTGAGGTGATGAGAGCTGGGATTCCACTGTGGAGTGGAGTAAAAAAAAAAAAAGATAGTAAGGATGTTTTGGATAGTCATTCACAGAACAAATATATTTGGAGAACCTTCCAGGTGTCAGGCACTGGGCTGGGCCCTGGATGCAGTGATGAGGCCGACTCACACAGTCTTGACCTGCATGGAGCTTATAGCTTAGCAGGGGAGCAGGTGTGTGAGCGCCCAGGTGTGTGAGCACCCAGGTGTGTGAGTGGCCAGGTGTATGAGTGCCCAGGTGTGTGAGCACCCAGGTGTGTGAGTGGCCAGGTGTATGAGCACCCAGGTGTGTGAGTGGCCAGGTGTATGAGCGCCCAGGTGTGTGAGCACCCAGGTGTGTGAGTGGCCAGGTGTATGAGCACCCAGGTGTGTGAGTGGCCAGGTGTATGAGCGCCCAGGTGTGTGAGCACCCAGGTGTGTGAGTGGCCAGGTGTATGAACGCCCAGGTGTGTGAGTGGCCAGGTGTATGAGCGCCCAGGTGTGTGAGCACCGAGGTGTGTGAGTGGCCAGGTGTATGAGTGCCCAGGTGAGTGAGCGCCCAGGTGTGTGAGTGGCCAGGTGTATGAGCGCCCAGGTGTGTGAGCTCCCAGGTGTGTGAGCGCCCAGGTGTGGGGAGGAAACATTGGCAGTGACACGAGAGTGTACAACAGGGACTCTGATGGAATGGGAGGGAAGTTTCCTGAGGGAGTCATACTTGGGTTGAGTAGGAGTGATAGGGAAGCAGAAGTTCTAGGCAGAGCGAACAGCTGGTGCAAAGGCCCTGAAGCAGAAACAGAAAGAACCCAGTGTGTCTGGAGTACAGTCAGGAGGATAAATGAAAGAGATGGTGATATGTTACTATCCGAAGTGAGGGAGGGTGTTTAGAGAAGAATATTGATGGAAAATGAGTGGCTTGGAAGGTTTGATTTGGGTAGGGGTGAGAGTATCTGGTAGGGGAGGTGGGGAGAGGATGGATTCAGAATTCCATTTCTGCTGATTGACTGCTTCTTGCTTCCCTCCTCTCACCTGTATACTGGTCTCCCTCTAGAACCCCACCTACATGCTAAAGCTCATTTCCTGGGATGACTGATTTGTCTAATTATAATTTTACCTTCAGCAGGTGTCTTACTGAATGTGACCTACCTGAGATCAAGGTCACAGCAGTTTTATTTAGGTGTGCTCGTTAATGGGTGTCCATTTTCTCGAGAAACGTGCCCTCAAAACGCTGTGTTTTGTGTTTTTGGATGGCTGCTTTAAGCATGAAAGGCTTTAGGTTTACTTTTAAAGAGAATTCTTAAAAGACAGGAACTTCCCTGGCGGTCCAGTGGTAAAGAATCCGCCTTCCAATGCAGGGGATGGGGGTTCGATCCCTGGTCGGGGAACTAAGATCCCACATGATGCAGGGCAACTAAGCCCGCGCACCACAACTACTGAGCTTGCGCGCCTCAACTAGAGCCCGCTTGCCTCAAACTGCAGAGCCCACACACCCTGGAGCCCGAGCACCACAACTAGAGGAGCAAAAACCTGCACGCCACTACTAGAGAGAAGCCCGTGCACTACAGTGAAAGATCGCGCACACCTCAACGAAGATCCCACCTGCTGCAACTAAGACCTGACGCAGCCAAAAATAAACAAATAAATAATAAAGACATCTTAAAAAAAAAGAGAATTCTTAAAAGACAGTAAAATAATTAATGTTAAGTACTCTGAGTTCTAAGGCTTAAGAGTCATGAAGATGTTAGGAGTAAAGTCTACTTGTTTCTCATACACGCAGCTGGTCTCTGCCTTCGGGCCTTAGCTCCTGCTGTTCCTTCTGCTGGGAATGCTTTTCCCTAGAATTCTGCCTGTCTTACCCTCATCCCTTCAGGTCTCTGCTCAAGTGTCTCCTTTCTGAGACCTTCCTTGAGCCCTCTGCATACACTTTCCCTAAGCCCCTTCTGCTTTATTTCTCTTCATCATACCTACCACCTTCTAACGTAGTGTATAATTTACTTACTGATTTTGTTTGTTGCCTGTCCTCTCCACTAGAATATATACTTCATGAGGGCAGGAGTTTTTTTAGGATTTGTCCACTGAGATCTGCTCAACATTGACTACAGTGTCTGGCACATAGTGGGCTCACAGTAAATACTTATTGAATGAACACCTCTTTTTTTTTTATGCTTTCATTTTTTACATTTATTTAAAAATTTTTTTATTGAAGTATAGTTGATTTACAATGCTGTGCCAATCTCTGCTGTACAGCAAAGTGACTCAGTTTTACACATATAGACATTCTTTTTAAAATATTCTTTTCCATTATGGTTTATCCCAAGAGATTGGATATATTTCCCTGTGCTCTACAGTAGGACCTCGTTGTTTATCCATTCTAAGTGTAATAGTTTGCATCTACCAACCCCAGCCTCCCAGTCCATCCCTTGGGAGCCACAAGTCTGATCTCTATGTGAGTTTGTTTCTGTTTTGTAGATAGGTTCATTTGTGTTATATTTTAGATTCCACAGATAAGTGATATCATGTGATATTTGTCTTTCCCTTTCTGACTTAATTCACTTAGTATGATAATCTCTAGCTGCATCCATGTTGCTGCATATGGCATTATTTCATTCTTTTTTTATGGCTGAGTAATATTCCATTGTATATATATACCACATCTTCTTTATCCATTCATCTGTCGATGGACATTTAGGTTGTTTCCATGTTGGCTATTGTGAATAGTGCTGCTATGAACATAGGGGTGCATGTATCTTTTTGAATTATAGTTTTGTATGGGTATATGCCCAGGAGTGGGATTGTTGGATCATACGGTAATGCTATGTTTAGTTTTCTGAGGAACCTCCATACTGTTCTCCCTAGTGGCTGCACCAACTTACATTCCTACCAGAAGTGTAGAAGGGTTCCCTTTTCTCCACACCCTCTCCAGCATTTATTTGTAGACTTTTTAATGATGGCCATTCTGAGTGGTGGAACACCTCTTTTTAACGTGGGCTAAACACATTTCTCTTCTGGCTCTAGTCAAGATGTACTGGAAACCGCACCCACCCCTCCACCCCTTTTTTAAGGCTAGGCTCACAATAGCTTCTTCCTTTCAGAAAACACCCTGACAGTAAGGAAAAAAAGTCTCAGAGGTACTGGATGAGCCACTTAGAAGCCTATGTTTTAAAGCCCATGTACGTTTTACTCCGAGCCTATGAACTCAAATCAGCAACAGTCACACAAGTTAGTTGTAATTTCTGACTCTATAGCAAAGACAGGCCTCCTGGGAGGACCATATGTGAAAGAAAGAAAACCCAAGTTCTAAAAATGCATTTATTTTGGGGCTGTTTATTATAGAGGCTGATAGACCTTCCCTCCCATTAAACTCCTGAGTTTGGAAATTGGGCAGTCCTAGGAAAAAGTAAGGAAAGGCCATTTTTTTTTAAAAGAGTCCCCCATGTCTCCCCACATTGGGGAAAAAAAGTTAGATTTTTTTTCATATTGAATAATCATCCCTGTACAGTGAATGGGTTGGACTAAGTAATCTCTAAAGCTGCCTTCCGTCTTGAAAACTGTATGATCCTGTTCTAAATATTCCACTCTGGCCAGTTTATTTTATACACCACTGTATGAACATGCTGCATGCATTCCTTAGCTTAGTGGCTTAGTTTATGATTGTCTCCAGCCTGAGTACTCTAGAAGGGGGATTTCTGGATCCAAGTGCTTGGAGATTTTTGAGGCTCTTGTTTCATAGGGCCAAATATTTTCTAGATAGGCTGCACTTTAGGGTAAGGTTTAATGTTTAGGATATTGAGTTAGCACAGCTGTGGTCAGCCCTGGCCATGTGCAGAGTTTACCAGATCCCTTTGCCAGCCATGTGCAGAGTTTACCAGATCCCTTTCTCTTCATTTCTTTCATACCTTCCTTATAGGATAGTGATGAAGATTAACTGAGAATGCACCCTGGCTGCTATTATTATTATCATTATTATTTTATTTTGTACTCTTAGAGTTTTCACAAGCATAGAATATTAGCATATAAAATATGCTTGTCAATTTGTTAAGGAAAATGTGAAGTTTTTATATTTTTGATTACTTTTGAGTGTTTTTTCATGTTCATTGGTTATTTACATTTTTTTTAATTAAAAAAAAATTTCGACTTCATTTTGGTCACAATTCCTTTCTCTAAGTTTAAATCCTTATTACACCCATCACTCAGTTTACATGCATCTGGTGTTCTTAAGATCACCAAACATAGCAGGAAGAATGCACAGGTGGTGTTCAGGAGATACTGTATACATTTTTTAAACATATAAGATATGTGTATAATATGTGAAGATTATTTTGTTTTGGTAAAAATTGTTTTTTGATCAAGTCTATCGATAGCTTATTAAATAAATGAATATATATTTGGTTTTAGAAGAAAATCCCTTGCCAGTGGCCTGGTGAGTGAGCCATTTTGGAATTTAGTCTGTTGACCCATTCAAGCCTTCAGTGGACTGCAACCGTGGCTGATAATCTGACTACAGCCTCATCAAGAGACCATGAGGCAGAACCACCCAGTTTATTAAAAATGCCAGTACAAATCTATCCCCATACAGGGAAGTAATTTTGGATGAAATATATTTCTCATATTAGAAAATGTTAGTTTTGCTTTTTAAATTATTGTACTTTCTTTTGTTTTTTTACCCCCACTCTTGTGCTCTGAACCTCCTGCTAAGCCCCAGACATTTGGGTTTTTTCATGTCCAACAGTTCTCTTCTGGGATGAGAAGTTACTTTAGCATAAGTTCACAGCTCATTAATTTAAGAAGCAACTGCTTCAGAGACCCGCAAACCTATAATTTACTCTTAAGTGTGTGTTTATGTCTGAGAACTCGTAGCAGGGGGCTAAAAGGGGAGAGTAATGAGCCTGGAAACTCCCTGCTCAGCTGGCTCACCAGACCCCTCACCGGCAGTGTTTCCACAGTCCCTCTCTGTTTTCTGGGTTCCCACTAAGATGCCCTTTGGAAGATTACAGACAGTTGTTCTGCATGGCACTTAACGATAGAGCAACAGAGCAAAGAGAGAGAAGAGCTTGGAGCTGACCCTGCACACAGAAATGGACCAGGTGGATGTATGGCTGGGCCAGGCCTTAGAGAGAGCCTTCTGCTGCCCAAGTGGGCACGGAACAGCCTTATGTCAGGGCAGCCTGTGGACTTGAGGTTTTTTGAACGCAGGTTTTCTGTTCCTGCCTTCCAGTTTCCTTTTTCACTCCTTCTCAGGCCAGTGGGGCTGACCCCTGATTGCACAATAGTCACTTGGGGGAGCCTTGAAAACAACTGGAGAGGTTCTGATTCAAGTGGTCTGGGTGGGATCTGGGCTTGGATAAAGTTAAAAAACCTCCCGCTAGTGATTCAGATGCACTCCAGGACGTGAGAGCCAGGAACCCAAGCCAGGTTGGTCCACTGATCTGTTTCCAGACTTAGCCTTTCCAGCTCCTCCCCTACCATTTGCCTTCCTTAAATCTGCTCTAGCAACAGCTCTGCCCTGCACTTTCAAACTTCGACCTTCGGCTGCTTGCCCTTTTAAATGATGGGAAGGAAGGAGATTGGTGAAAATTCGCAGGTTGTAATCAGGTAAGGGTAAGTTGTTAGTTTGCTACCCTGTTGGGTTTTGAATTAATTTAATGATCTGTGAATTTCTGCTGAAACAACTAGAATATCTAAGTCTCCTTTGTGGCAAAGCCCCTAGTGAGAAACTCTTGGGTTTGGTGTCTTAAAACTTCTCTCTGCTGGTCCTCATGTGCTGGTAGAAGATTCAGGTGGTTTATTTCCTTTTCCCTTTATTATTGTTGTTATAAATTGGGCACACAACTTTTAGATTTCTTCTTAATGCAGTGAAGGTGGAACATTAAGAATGTGTTTCATGAGTTTTGAATCAATCTCTTAGGGTTAATCTGAATTTCTAAGTTTTCTCTTTAATGTGATTGTACAGGAATGCCTCAGCGTTCTAATGAAACCTATAATCTGCAGAACTGTTTCATATAAAATCTCATTTATAGATAATGTATATTTGATGATGTAGAAACTTTCCAAATCTACAGTTCGGAGGACTTTGTGATAAATGTTATATTATTTGGCAACTCAAAGGAAATTTTGCAAATTATTTAACACAGTTTCATTAAAACATAGCCACTTAGTAAGAAACTGTTATTAGCCCATTCTAGGCAAAGTTTGACACTTATGTTCTAGTGGTGGTTCATTACCTTTGAGATACTTAAAGTGATGGGAAGGCTTTGGAGCCCTGATGGAAGCTGGGGTGTCCTGTGGGGATGGTGGTCGAGGTGGGCTCAGGGAGGGCCCCTGTGTTGGACATGGTCAGCCTCAGGTACCCAGACTTCATGCAGCTAGCTTAATCTCTTGTTGCATCTGGATCTGGCCAAAGTCTGCAGCCATGTGAGTCAGCCTAGGGACTTTTTTGAGCAGAGTTTGAGGGTTGAGACCATCGAGGGTCTCCAATTCAGTGAGCTTCATCCACAGTAGCGCAGGACCCTGAATCAGTCCCTTGGGGCACTTGCTGACAAAGCTGAAGGGCAAGCAGCCTTCAGGCCTTCCTCCCCCGTGTCTGAATGGCTAAGTCTTTGCAAGTCAGTGCTTTTATGCTGTAGTTAGTCCCAGTGGGAAGGTAATTCTCTTCTCTGGGCTTTAATTTTCTGTATCAGGTGTGAGGCCCATGTCTCTTGGGGTAGATGTGGGCCCTCCATGTGGACACACACACTTAAGGGATCCAGGTGGCAATTTGCTCTTATTTTCATTTTTTTTTTTTCTCTTCCTTTAATCTTTTTAGCTAAAGTGGGGACCCACTGGTAGGCTCTCTTAATGGTAAGGTCAGTGTCAAGTAGGGTGGTGGAAGGGAAAAGGGTCTACCACCAGTGTTTGTCGTCTCTTAACTCACTTGCTTCTGCTTTCTCCGTTTCCACTGAGCCTCTCCATCTATTCAGTCTTCCAGTGTCATGTGTATAGTATCTTCCTTTACTGTCCAATCAAAGTAACTGGAATCTATAACCTCAATTTTGAGATGTGTCCTATATTTATGATCCTAAATATGGGATTAAAAAGAAAGTTGATATCAGAGATTTGTTTTATGTTTTATTTTTTAATTTTTATCAATTTATTTATTTATTTTTGGCTGCGTTGGGTCTTTGTTGCTGCACACCGGCTTTCTCTAGTTGCAGTGAGTGGGGGCTGTTCTTCATTGCGGTGCGCATGCTTCTCATTGCGGTGGCTTCTCTTGTTGTGGAGCACGGGCTGTAGTCACACGGGCTCAGTAGTTGTGGCTTGTGGGCTCTAGAGTGTAGGCTCAGTAGCTGTGGCACACGGGCTTAGTTGCTCCGTGGCATGTGGGATCTTCCCGGACCAGGGCTCAAACCTGTGTCTCCTGCATTGGCAGGTGGATTCTTAACCACTGTTCCACCAGGGAAGTCCCAGAGATTTGTTTTAAAACTTTATTTCTACAATCTGTCCTGAAGTTAGAGCTCAGTCCAATTTTTTATATCTTTCACAGATCAGAGCCTGACAGTTAAATTCAACAATCATTTATTAGATTAAAACAACCTGGAAAATTCAATTACCCAGAAAACCCATTCCCTGAGCATCCTTTTAAATCAATATTGGGCCATATAGATGAACTGGGAAGTCTCTGTATTCCTTAAAATAATTACTGTGGATGTGTAAGCCTTTTAGAATCTATCAAAATCAAGTGTTAATTTTTAAGCTAATAAAATGTATTACTGAAGGTTTGATGTCCCATTGGAAATAGTTTAGGATCAGACAGGAGTAATTTGCTGTAAGGATATTCTACATAAGGCTTCAGCAATTTCATGGAATGGGTTATGAGGCTGGTGCTTCAGGGGCTGTTTCTTCACTGTATGTTTGCAGGGTTTAACATATGATGCCCATTCGTGGGTGATAGTGCCTTCGTTAGGTCTTAGTGCAAACAGCTGTGCTTCATAAAGACAGGCCTCACAGCTGAGAGGATGCACGGCATTTCTTCATCCCATTATGCCTTTTAAAAATATAAAGCGCTGGGGCTGAATTCTTTATTAAAGTAGCTAGAAGTAAGTGTAACTGAAAGGACTAATTAAGCCATATTAAAAAAGTTAATTTGGCTAACAGTGAGCTCACAACTTTATTTCTGAGACAGTAAAGCTTAGGGGGAGGAAGGAGTAATGTTCTAGTGACAAAGAAATCAATACATGGTGCTCACATTGTTTTCAGAAATTCTACCAATTTGAACACCTACCACAAGCTTGTGAGGCTGAAATCTCCTCTGAGTGATATATAGTATTTGAAGATTTGAGAAATACAAATTTGCATCTTAAAAGTTCATTGGTGAGGTTAGGTATTACCCATTTGTTTCCCTCTGTTGAGGTTTCTGTCCTTTGGTCCAATGGAGTCTCTCTTAACATCTTCTGGGTTTGGGGCTGCCTCATCTCTGTCACTTAGACTATAATTTTAATTCTTTTAATCTCAGTGAGGAGATAATTTCAGTGAATGAAAAAACAGAGACTGGTCAACGGATTTTATTTTTTAATTGATTGTATTTTGGCTTTAGGTAACAGGTTTATTTTTCTCTGGAGGCAGGCAGTTCAGGATTGGTTCAAGGTTAACAGCTCTGGATTGGCTTTTCTGTGTTTCTTGGCTTTTTTCATGGTTGTCTGTGGTGGTTACAAGTTTGTTACCAACTGTGGGATAATGCACTCTCTAATGGTTTTCTGTACCGTACCAATACTCTACAATACCCTTTGTTAGACTTTCCCAAATTATACAACCTGAGTCCACGCTGTGTTTCTTCCAGGGACCCTGACTGAGACAGGTACATCTCTTTTCATAAGAGGGGAGCATTTTCCCCAGAAGCAGCACAGCCCCATCAGACTTCCTTTTCTGCAGGTTCCATTGGCTGGGACAGCTCACACTGTCAAGCTGTAGGCTGTCGGGGGGAGTACCTGGCAGAGTTCAGAGGAAGGTAGCTTCTGCTGACAAGGGCTTCTCCAGGTCTTTATAAAAGGTAGAGATGAATCCATATCCCAGGATCATATGTGCTATTTACAGCTTCTTCCTGAAGGTGGGAAGCTTCAGTGGATTGAAGGGTCATGAGGTCATGGAATGATCAAGACTGACCACAGAGGCAGTTTCAGAGATACTACCCTAGCAAATGGATGGGTTTGTTCTTTGTATTATTTTTCCCAGCATATATTGAGTCCTAGGGAAAAATTTATTTACCGCTCATGCTGAAATGTCTTCAAACCCAGGCAAAATCCCATCAGGACTTTTGTTTTGCCTTTTTAAAAGAAATTTAGATAAAGCCGCTTCAGTCAGGGTTTTGACAAATTACTCATTCTTCTTTAGTTTGATATCTAGGAAGTATATACCTTCTACACCCATCTGCTTCCATAAGAAGGAAAAATTCATGTATGTGTGTGGCAGAAATTTGGCTGTAGTCGAAGGTTCTCAGCCTCTAAATGGGCATTTTACTGATAGTCCGCTTCACAACAGGATCATATTTTTATTATTATTTTTTTAATAGTAAAGTTAGCCTTGGTTTGCCATGTTAATTGCAACACGTTTACCATTATTTTGCCTTTAAACTCAGGTTAAAGAAGTTGTAATTTTTTTTTGTTGAGGTATAATTGATGCATAACGTTATATTAGTTTCAGGTGTACAACATAAGGATTTGATATATGTATATATTGTGAAATTATCTCTACAATATTAGCATCCATCACGCATAGTTACACTTTATTTTTTCTCATGATGAGAATTTTAAGACCTCTCTTAGCAACTTCCAAATGTGCAATAAATATTAGCTATACTCACCACACTGTGCATTATATACCTGTGGCTTACTTATTTTAAAACTGGAAGTTTGTACCTTTTGATCACCTTTACCTGTCTTACCCATGTGCTACCCCTGCCTTTGGCAACCACCAATCTGTTCTCTGTATCTGTGAATTTGTTTATTTGTTTTGTTTTAGATTCCATGTGTAAGTGAGATCATGGAGTACTTGTTTTTCTCTTTCTGAATTATTTCACTTAGCATAATGCCCTCGAGGTCCATTCATGTTGTTACACATGACAGGATTTCCTTTTTTAGTGTTGAATTACACACACACCCCACACCTTCTTTGTCCATTCATATATTGACGGACACTTAGGTTATTTCCATGTCTTGGCTATTGCAAATAATGCTGCAGTAAACATGGAGGTGCAGATATCTTTCGAGATAGTGTTTCCGTTTCCTTCGGATAAATACCCAGAAATAGATTATAAGGTAGTGCTGGATCATAAGGTAGTTCTCTTTTTAATTTTTTTGAGGAACCATCATGCTGTTTTCCATAGTGGATGCACCAGTTACATTCCCACCAACAGTGTGTGAGGGTTCCCTTTTTTCCACATCTTTGCCAATACTTGTTATCTGTTGTCTTCTTGATGATAGCCATTCAAACAGGTGTGGAGCTATATTCATTGTCGTTTCAATTTACTCTTCCCTGGTGATGAGGAGTGTTGAGTGCCTTTTCACGTGCCTGTTAGCCATCTGTATGTGATAGAAAAATGTCTATTCAGATCCTCTGCTGATATTTTAATTGGATTGTAATTTTGCTGTTGAGTTGTATGAGTCCTTTATATATTTTGGGTCTTAACCCCTTATCAGATATATGATTTACACATATTTTCTCCTGGTTGGTAGGTTGCCTTTTCATTTTGTTGATGGCTTCCTTTGCTCTGCAGAAGTTTTTAGTTTGATGTGATCTCACTTGTTTGTTTTTGCTTTTGAGTTGTTTGTTTTTGGTGTCAAATCCACAAAAACATTGAATAGACTGCTGTCAAGGAACATATCGCCTACGTTTTCTTCTAGGAGTTTTATGGTTTAAGGCCCTGTATTCAAGTGTTCAATCCATTTTGAATTAGTTTTAGTGTATAGTGTAATATAGTGGTCCAGTTTCATTCTTTTGCATATTGCTGTCCAGTTTCCCCAACATCATTTTTTGAAAAGACTGTCCTTTCCCATTGTATATTTTTGGCCCTTTTGTTGTAAATTGATTGTAAATGTGTGAGCTTATTTCTGGGCTCTGTTCTGTTCCATTGATCTATGTGTCTTTTTTATGCCAGTACCATACTGTTTTGATTAGTATAGCTTTGTAATGGAATTTGAAATCAGGAAGTGTGATGCCTCTGGCTTCTTCTTTCTCAGGATTGCTTTGGCTATTTGGGGTTATTTGTGGTTCCATACATACTTCAGGGTGTGTTTTTTTTTTCCCTCTATGTCTGTGAAAAATGCCATTGGAATTTTGATAGGGATTGCATTCAATCTATATAGATGGCTTTGGGTAGTATGGGCATTTTAATAATATTCTTCTGATCCATGAATAGAGGGTATCTTTATACGTGTCTTCTTCAATGTCTTTCATCAAGGTTTTGTAGTTTTCAGTGCACAGATCTTTCACTTCCGTAGTTAAATTTATTCCTAAGTATTGTTTTTGATGCTGTTGTCAATGGGATCATTTTCTTTATTTTTCAGATATTTCATTAGCATATAGAAACAAAATTGATTTTTTGTGTTAATTTTATATTGTGCAACTTTATTATATTCTCTGCAAAGGAAGACAATTTTGCTTCTTCCTTTCTGACTTGGATGCCTTTTATTTATTTATTTTCTTGTCTGATTGTCCTGGTTAAGGACTTCTAACACTGTTGACTAGGAGTGAGTGAGGAGAGTGGGCACACTTGTCTTGGTTTTGGAGGGAAAGCTTTCAACCTTTAACTGTTGAATATCATGTTAGGTGTGGACTTTATATGGATCGCCTTTATTATGTTAAAGTATGTTCCTTCTTTACTCAACTTACCGAGCAACTTTATCATAAAAGAATGTTTGTCAAACGTTTTTCTGTGTCGATTGAGATGATCATATTTTATGATATCATAAAAATGAAAGATTTTTATCTTTCTATTAATGTGTATCACATTTATTTGAGTGTGTTGAACCATTCTTGCATCCCAGGGATAAATCCACTTGATCATGGTATATGATCCATTTAGTGCTGTTGAATTCAGTTTGCTAGTATTTTGTTGAGAATTTTTGCACCTATATTCACTAGGGATATTGGTCTATAGTTTTCTTGTTTTGTGTTGTCCTTATTTGGCTTTGGTATCATAGGAATTCTGGCCCCATAAAATGAGTTTTGAAGTGTTCCCTCCTCTTCAATATTTTGAAAGAGTTTGAGAAGGACTGACATTAAATCTTCTTTATACGTTAGGTGGAATTCACCGGGGAAACTATCTGGTCCTGGAGATGGACTTGTCTGGATTGGCATGTGTCAGCTCTTGCTCTGGACTTTTCTTTCCAGCTTCTCCATGGGTCACTTCTAGCTCTTCAGACTGCTTTGTCATGCTTCTGCAAGTCTCTGTCCAGAGCATTTCCCCCTCTGCACTGAGCTACTTCTAATTCAAGTCTGGATTGGTTGTAGTTCTTTTAAAAATATTTTTTATTCAGGATAATAGTAATATATTTTTTATATATAAGCATATTATATTATATATAAATATACAATATTTTTTAAATTGAGGATAACCTAAAAGAATTAGAACGCAGGTGAGGAAATTTGACAACTTTGTATCAGACACACCTGTTCCTATAAGCTGTTTCTTTTAGCTGCAGATGAGAATCCCCTCTCCTTTCCTCTGTTGAATCCCTGGGCACCAATCAAGTTTCATATGCTCAGAAGAAACCCAAACATTCAAAAGATGTCATAATTATTCTTAAAGAGATTTTCCTGCATTATAAAATGGAATATTTAACGCCCAGCCTGAATAACTGCATTTGAATTACTTCACCGGGTCAGAATTTCCCCAAGAATAGCCAAGTACTTGACTTCCACAGACAGGATTCTTTCAAGGGTAGATTTTAGCCTCTGTGCTGGGTTGCAGACTTCATCCTCCTTACAGGTATACAGTGTCCTATCATTTGCCAAATAATGACGGTTTGCTTTCTACTTTCTGGCAGTTGTAGCCCTTCTCTTCTGACAACTATTGGTTAGAACTTTTGAATGACATGGAGAAATGGTGGTGAGTGATTAAAATGTTTTTGTCTTGGTTTTTCAAATATGATTAAATTGAAGTGAAGAACATCAGGTTAATGAAAGAGCTTTCTCTTCCTAACTTACTAGAGTTTAAAAATCAAGAATGGATGTTACATTATATCAAATATTTTTTAAAACACCAATTGATTTATTTATTTAAATTTGACTAATGTGAATTATCCTATCATAAATTTCTTAAAATTAAAACAATTTTATTTCTGAAGAAGTCCTACTTTATTGCATGCCATTGAGTATGATTTGCACATATTTTATTTAGAATGACCACACTGTTCTCCCCACACCTTTTAGGGGGAGGTTGCCCGTCTCCTGACACTCCTTCACTTTGGGAAGAGCCCTTTTTTGGTGTGGACTTGATGAGACATGCTGCCTTTCACATTATGAAAGCATGGAGGCAGCTGGCTGAAGCTTAACCAAAGTGCTGGGACTTTGAATCTGCCAAGACAGAGAGACAGGTTAGAAAGTTTTCATAGCTGTGCCTGGTTGTCTAGAGTCCAGCAGCAGTAGTGATGTGTGTCCTGCCATGGCAGGGTAAAGACAGCAGTAGAGGTGAAGATGTCCATAGCAGTATCCTAATTTCAGGACTTGATGTTGGTTGTGGCTTCTGCAGCTTAGCCTTCCTTAACTTGTGTTCACTTGATGAGCTTGGTTCTCCAGGTTTCCCATCTATTCTGTAAGCTATCAATATGCTTTCAGAACATTGCTTCTCTGCTTAGATTTGCTAGAGTTACTTTCTATAGCTTGCAATCAAGAACCTGACTATCGGACTTCCCTGGCGGTCCAGTGGTTAAGACCCCATGCTCCCAATGCGGGGGTGGAGGGGCACGGGTCCGATCCCTGATTGGGGAGCTAAGATCCTGGAAGCCTCATGGCGTGACCAAAAAAAAAAAAAACAAATGTGACTATATAACAGCATGGTGGATGGACTTGGTGCAAGTCCTGTGCATGGTGGAAGGACAGATCTTGATTCAAGTCCTAGTTATTTCATAACCGGCTTTGGGCAAGTCGCTTAATCTCTCTGAACCTCATTTGTAAAACCTTGCTGAGTGGTAGAAAGAGTTATTTGCCAAGTGCATCATCCCTCAGAATAGGCATTTGATGAATTATCGGTAATTAACATTATTATTTATAGAATGTTCTGTAACAGGTCAATAATCCCTTCTCCACAATTCTGAAATCCAAAAAGTTCTGAAAACTTTTAAATAACTCATTTGAGGGACTTTCCTGGTGGCACAGTGGATAAGACTCCACGCTCCCAATGCAGGGGCCCCGGGTTGGTTCCCTGGTCAGGGAACTAGATCCCACATGCATGCCGCAACTGAGAGTTCACATGCCACAACTAAGGAGCCTGCCTGCTGCAACTAAGACCTGGCGCAACCAAATAAATTAAAAAAAAAAATTAAAAAAAAATAACTCATTTGGTTGTAAAACCTGACCTGACTTGCGAGTATTTAAAGACCTGACTATGATGTGAGGCAATTTAAAGTTTTTTATTTATCACATTATTGTAAACATTCCCTTTTGCTGCAGAAATACTGTAGCTGCCCCAGGCCCTCTGAAGGGTGAGAAATATATTGCATATGCCCCATAGTGTCTTCCCGGGAAGTTTTTGAATCTTGAAACGTATCTGGCCCCATGAGTTTTGGATAAGAGATTTGTGAAGGATTGTTGACTTATACTGATTCTCAATCAGGGAGAGTGTCAGAATGGTCTGGGGGAGTTTTTAATTTTATTTATTTATTTATTTAAAAATATTTATTTATTTATTTGGCTGCACTGGGTCTTAGTTGCGGCATGCAAACTCTTAGTTGTGGCATGTGGGATCTAGTTCCCTGACCAGGGATGGAACCTGGGCCCGCTGCATTGGGAGCGCAGAGTCTTAGCCACTGCACCACCAGGGAGTACCCTGTGAGAGTTTTTTAAAGCATCGGTGTCCTCTGGGCAAATGAGACAGGTACTTTCCTTTCCCTTTGGCTGAGTTGTGTGTACACGTATCTGTACGTGTAGGGCGATGGTTTCTCTGGCTGTTTTGGTACCGAGGTTCTGCCAGCATAAGAAAATTAATCGGTGACATTTCAGTCTTTCTCACATGCTTTGTAATACATTGTATAATGAGAAACTTACTGTCTTAGTGTATGTTAAACTATCTGAAACTAGAGGGTTTTTTATTTGTTTTTTTTTTTTTTTTCTGTTTTTGAGGTTATTCTCTGGGAACTTACTTGAGTATGCCAATTATTAGGGAGGATTTTTTTTTTTTTTTGGTCAGTTCCCATAAATTCATCCATTGGTCAAAGAATTTTCAGGTGGTCACATTATGGATGAGAAAAAGTAAGTATCTGTGGTCAATTTCTATCTTTATAGTTATTTTAACATTATTTTACAGAACATCATGAGTAAAGTTATAACAACTAAGTAATATTTTGCTAAAATATAAAACAAGTAGGGAGAGAGGAAGCATTATATTTAAATATAGGTAAGTACGTACTCTGGGAGAGTTTTCTTACTGATCCTTAGTTGTTTTCAGTCACTTCTTAATCTAACTGTGGTTTTTCCTCAGGATTCGGTAGCATAGAGTGATGCTGTTTTCTAATTTGGCATGAGACCCTTTTAACTACTCCTTTATGGTTCCTGCTCCCTGGGACCAGGGCTGAGCTCTCTGCTAGTGGGGACACTTTTGATTATATAGCCCTTCTCCTTCAGGTAATGATGATTAATCTGCCGGGAAGAGTAGATTCCATTTTGATCCGAAGATCATCAAATAGAGAAATTCTATGGCTTTTAATTTCCTTAAAACAGTCATCTCAACATCTACTGGGTCGGTGCTCTGAGCAAAAGGCACCTCAAGTGGCATCTCCCTGGCCTTGTAGAATTTCAGTAACTAATCGTATGTTGGCAAAAGTGATTGGTTCTAGATTTGGACTGATTCCATTATGCAGCAATCTTGACAACTCTCCTGTGAAATACTGGAGAAGGTATTGTGCCTTTGGGTGAGCCTGAGATCAAGGCTCTCTAGGTTAGTATGGGAAATGCTGCCCCATAGCTTTTCAGAATGGCTGAGTTTCATCTCAGAGTAGATGGTCTTTCCATGCAGTTTGCGACTGGCGAGATCTCTTGCTCCCTTTAGATGAGAAAGTAGGCGTGATGAGGCTCATGAACATTCCAGTGTTCCTCCCTTACTCTCGTTTATGGGCAGACTCCCGGGATGGTGGCAGAGTGTGGTCTTAGACTCGGTTCCTGATGCCAGCTCTCCTCCTCTTCCTGACATTTCTTCAGCCTGGTTTTTGTGTTCTTCACCTCTTTGTTTCATCAAAACCAGTCCTTAAAAAAGGCAATTTTAGGGCTTCCCTGGTGGCACAGTGGTTGAGAATCTGCCTGCCAATGCAAGGGACACGGGTTCGAGCCCTGGTCTGGGAAGATCCCACATGCCGCAGAGCAACTAGGCCCGTGAGCCACAACTACTGAGCCTGCGCGTCTGGAGCCTGAGCTCCGCAACAAGAGAGGCCACGATAATGAGAGGCCCGTGCACCGCGATGAAGAGTGGCCCCCGCTTGCCACAACTAGAGAAAGCCCTCGCACAGAAACGAAGACCCAACACAGCCATAAAAAAAAAAAAGAAAAAAAAGGCAATTTTAAACTTTCATACTCTTTCGAAAAGTATTTTGATATTATGCCCTAACTTTATTTATGGAACACAAGTCCTTTTTTTTTTTTTTTTTTTTTTTAATAATGAAGAAATTTTAGGTGTTCAGAATATGTGGGGGAAATATTTTGGCACTGCCAATTGCTTTTTAGGTTTATTACATAAAAGGAAGTGCTCAACAAACTTCTAATTGTTTTAAGAAGAACTTTCCAAATGTTTGAGGGGAGATATATATGTTCTTTTGCCTCCATTCATGTCCACTGAAAGCTGGGGGCTGCCTTGGCTTCCCCAGTGTACTGGCCCCTCAGAGAATGAGTATCTGCAGAGACAGTGAGGAAGCGCTGGTTTGGTGCTGGCCTGGTGTGCTCTCCACTTGTGTAAAGGTGTTCATGGATGCTCACACCTGCACACACCCAAGCCACAGTAGGACAGGTAAGGATTTACAGGGAGCACATCACAGTGGAATGGTTTCCATATTTAGCCCTTGACGTAAAATAAGACTTAATTTTAAGTCAAAATTAGACTTAAAAAATACCTTTAGAAAGGTTCCCCCCTGGAAACTGCCCTACCGGCCGTTAAACACGGCCCGTGTTTCCTCTTGCTTTGGAACTATTACTGTATGTTCAATTGCGCATCAGACAAATGAAGAAGGAAGCTTGTGTTTAGAGGCTTTGTGTTGTTAAAAAAAAAAAGAATGCACCTGAACCACTAAGATCAGACTCTGTTTCAAAGCACACCTGAGAGAGGCGTCGGGGAACTGAAGCTGCAGGAACGGGAACGGCCCCTGGAATTTCCTTGTCTTTCAGATTGATCTAGTTCAATGTGCGTAAGTCAAATGCTGAGTACTCTCTGACCCAGCCAACCTGGCATTCTTAGGAGTGGCTAACATTGTGTGAAAACGAATTCCTCCGGTCATGAGAGGGAACAGACACAATTTTTACCAAGATGTGATGCAGAAGATAGCATGGCTTCACAAATGAAGGTTGTGAAGTATCAGAATAAGCAGTGGAATGAATTGTAGATATTCCCTCTCTGGAGTGTTTTAAATTCAGGGTAAGTTTTCACTTTCCCATGTTGAAATAAGTTACTCCCTGTGGATGAGGTACATGGATTCTTATGTCTTGGAAAGTTTTAATGACTATCCTTGTAGGTAAAAAGTGAAGGTGGCAGTTTTTTGTATTTGGACCCAATAATTGTGGATTCAGAATCCTCCAAATGTGAAAATAGATGAATTCTTGTTGTCCTAAATACACTGTAGAGTAATATCCTTTTTGGTTTCCCCTGAGAATTGGGTTTGTGATAGGAAAGATGAAGCATTAGGAGTAGTGACTTTTTTTCCAGTTCATATGAAAATGTTATTCTGAAAGACCGGACTGGAAAGGTCATAGTACTGGACAGATGGGCAATTTGGCATCTTTCACTGAAGAGATGGAAGAGAACAAAGCAAGTAGCAGCATAGAAAATGGTCACTAGAGGCTGTGTGTGTCATAGGCTTGATAGCTAATATTATGTTGAATGTCACCAAGGAAATATTAGTCTTGGCAAGGCTATGGGGTCCCCTCCTTTACTGAATAAAATTAGTTAGGTTGCTGGGACTCATGAATCATGGATGAAATGTTAGAGCTAAAAATGGCCCATAAATAACAATCTTGAATATACATAAAGGTCCCTTCCAGGTACTTGCTGTTCGCTGTATGTTGCAGTTAATGTTCAGTGGGCCAGTAGCCTTTTTTTTTTTTTTTTAAACTTTTTATTATGAGAGAATTCACATGCAGTTGTAAGAAATACTACACAGAGGGCTTCCCTGGTGGCGCAGTGGTTGAGAATCTGCCTGCCAATGCAGGGGACACAGGTTCGAGCCCTGGTCTGGGAAGATCCCACATGCCGCGGAGCAACTAGGCCCGTGAGCCACAACTACTGAGCCTGCGCGTCTGGAGCTTGTGCTCCGCAACAAGTGAGGCCGCGATAGTGAGAGGTCCGCGCACCACGATGAAGAGTGGCCCCCGCTTGCCGCAACTAGAGAAAGCCCTTGCACAGAAACGAAGACCCAACACAGCCAAAAATAAATAAATAAATAAATAATAAAAATAAAGGGAATTCCTTTAAAAAAAAAAAAAAAAGAAAGAAAGAAATACTACACAGAGAGAACCTGTGTCCCTTTATTCAGTTTCCCCTGATGGTAACTTCTTGCAAAACTGTAGTCCAGTATCACAGCCAGGGTATTGACATAGATGCAGTCAAGATCCAGAGCATTCCCATCACCACAAAGCTTCCTCATAGTGCTCTTTTACAGCCACATCCACGTCTCTGCCACTTCTACCTCTCCTTAAGCTCGCTACCACTAATCTCTTCTCTCTTTCTATAGTCTTATCATTTCAAGAACGTTCTGTCAGTGGGGCCATTTGGAAAGGCTTTTTTCATGCAGCATACGTCTCTGGAGATTCATCCAGGTTTTGCGTGTATTCCATGGTTTGGATGCAACCACAGTTTGCTTAACTATCCACCTGCTGCAGGACACTGAGTTGTTCACAATTTTTGGCTTTATGAATAAAGCTGCTACAAATATTCATACATACATTTTATGTATGAAAATAAAAATTTCATTCCCCTGGGATAAATGCTGAAGAGTACAATCACTGGGTCATGTGGCAGGTGCATGTTTAGTTTTTTAAAAAGCTGCCAAACTGTTTTCCATAGTGGCTATACCATTTTATAGTCCCACTAGCAATATGTGAGCGACCCAATTTCTCTGCATCCTCGCCAGCATTTGGTGGTGTCACTATTTTTATTCAGCTGTCCTGTTTGGTATGTAGTGATATCTCATAGTAGTTTTTTGTTTGTTTGTTTGTTTTGTTGTTGTTGAACAGAGAATTGCTCATTGTAGTTTTAATTTGCGTTTCCCTAGTAGCTAAATATGTGGAATATCTTTTCATGTGCTACCTGTATATCCTCTTTGGTGAAGTGTCTCCTTCTGTCTTTGCTGACTTTCTAAATGGATTGTTTGTTTTCCTACTGTCGAATTTTTCGAGTGCTTTGTGTATTCTAGGTATTAGTCCTTTCTTTGGATATGTAGTTTGCAAATATTTTCTCTCAGTCTGTAGCTTGTCTTTTTATCCTCTTTACTGGATATTTTGCTAAATAGAAATTATTAATTTTGATGAAATCCATAGCAGTTTCTACTTTCATTCTTACTTTCTGTGTCTAGTCAAAGCCAGCCCCTGGGGTCAGTCCTCTTGTCCCTTCTTCACATCTGAAGCCTTTGGAGACACAGACACTGTCAGTCAGTCCCCAGGGGGGTAGCTCCCCTCAGTGGTCCTCATCTTTGACTCATTCAGCAGTCTCATTCAGAAAGTCAGATTAGATCCATTAAGACAAAGGCAACTTGGTCCCTGGTGGCGCAGTGGCTAAGAATCTGCCTGCCAGTGCAGGGGACACAGGTTCGAGCCCTGGTCCGGGAAGATCCCACATGCCACGGAGCAACTAAGCCCGTGAGCCACAATCACTGAGCCTGCGCTCTAGAGCCCGCGAGCCACAACTACTGAGCCCACGTGCCACAACTACTGAAGCCTGTGCACCTAGAGTCCGTGCTCTGCAAAAAGAGAAGCCACCACAATGAGAAGCCCGTGCACCGCAACAAAGAGTAGCCCCCGCTCGCCACAACTAGAGAAAGCCTGCACGCAGCAACGAAGACCCAACGCAGCCAAAAATAAATAAATAAAATAAATAAATTTATTAAAAAAAAAAGACAAAGGCAACTTACAGTGAACAGGCCCTAGGAGACCACAGGCCAGTGTACAGCTGGGATGGAGTCCCATGGGATCCTTCCCCCAAAGAAGCTTCCCAGCCTATACCAGCCCACACCTGTACAGTTCTGTCTGGGCTAGCGATGAACGTACTTCAAGGACCTGAAGAACGTGGTAGCATTTCCCTCAGTTTATCTAGCGTCTTCATAATGGCTTCTTGAAGAATTTTTATCGTGGCTACGTAAAAATCTTTGTCAGATAATTCCAACATCTCTGTCATCTTGATGTGGAAATCTGTTGTTTTGTCTTTTTTCATTCTGTTGGAGATCTTCTTCGTTCTTGGTGTGATGAGTGATTCTTGAACAAAACCTGGACATTTTTGTATTACGTTATGAGATTTTGGATCTCATTTCAACCCTCTGGTTTTGATCCCACTTGAAAGGGGAAGGGGGGAAGTTGTCACCTAATTACTATCTGTGTCTCCAAGGGGTTCTTAGGAAGAAGGGGCAAGAGGATTGACCCCAGGGCTTGGCTTTAGTGGTCCACCATCACTCTGGGGCCTTGCTATTTCTTTAGTATCCTCTATTCAGTGGTTCTCAACCCTGTCTACCCGTTAAAGTCCCCCGGTGGAGCTGAAAGCAGCAACTATACATGATGGTCCCTTCTTCTACCCTGAGATTTTGATTCAGTTGATCTGGAGTGGACCTTAGGCAGTGGTATTTTTATAAAGCTCCCCAGGTAATTGTAATGTGCAGCTGGAGTTGAGAGCTGCCATTCTGCAGACAAGAAGAACCTGAATATTGACCATCACATTATGGATTCTTAAATTTTTTAAAAGCCTTGGCCTTAAACTCAAAGTTTTGTTTATATCCATTCTCAGTGGCAGGGATGGGGGGTGGGGGAAGATGTGAAAAGTCACAGGATAAACTTGACCCATCTTCCTGGAGTGCCAGTTCTGCCCGATAGAAAAATCATGTTTTAAATTACCTTGCAAAAACGGGCAAGAAAATCAAAGCAGATCTTTTTTTAGAGTAGAATGTAAAGTTTGCATGCATTTTTAAAGAAAAAAACCAAACTAGGTAGGACTCTAGAGAAAGCTCACGTTAGTGGTAAGCCCCAGCGCCCAGGGATGGGTGTTAGGGCTCTCTTACTGGTGGAATTGTTTTGAGATGCACCATGAAGGCCTGGAAGGCAAAATACCGCTGTCTGTGAGTGATGTTTATAACTCCTATTGTTAGGTAACCTAGGTGACTGGACTAATGCGATGCTTTATAGTATGAATCATGTTTATTTAGAAGACTTTACCCCTTTTCATCATCTTTAACTGTCAAAAGTATTCATCCCCCTGAATACTGATATTTCATACACACACACACACACACACATATATATATATTTTTTTTTGGTCTGGAGCTCTGGGTGATAAGAATCCCATGGTTCTGAATTCTAAATTTAGGAAACACTTCTGCTCATTCTTAGAGGGTTAAAGCAGGGGGCTGTTGGATAATGAGAATATTCTCGGGCTTTTGTTTCCAGCCCCCATCACTGTCAGCGTGGATGAGCTCCTTCTGTATGGCCATAGCTTGTAACACCAGCTGAACAGTCTTGTTGGGGGCCTGTGCTCTTCCGTGTGGAGGCTTCTGACATTTGAAGAATGCCATTTATTTCTGAACTGAGCACTCATTCCACACTAATAATTCTCTTTGTGGGACGTTCTCACAGAACATGGGTGCTTCCTCCCTGCAGACTTGCGCTCTGGCAGAACTGACAAGTACGTGCCTGCGTTGCTCTCTTTACCACATACTCAGTGAAAAATGAATGTTTTCTCTTCTTCCCCTATTAACCTGATTTTCTGGAAGTGATCCAGAACTTGATGGAAACAAACTCACGTAATTTCAGCACTATAGAAACCATATAAACATTCACCTCTACATTTCCCCATTAAAATATACAAGTTGGATACTCCCTCTTTCCATTGAATCATGGACCTTTCGGTGGTTGACTGCGGTTGTTTCAGTTTATTCCTGAAGAATGAGTAACTAAAATGAGGCTTTGAAGAGGCAGCTCAAGTGGTTAAGAGCCTGGGGACCATGGGCAGACTGGCTAGTTCTAATCCTGCCTCTGTTGCTTGCTAGTTACTTAGCTTTTTAGTTTTTCGGTGTCCCCTTCTATAAAATGGGAATAGAATTTTTCTGAGGATGACATTAGTTAATACATTGAAAGCTCTAAAACAGTTCAAGGTGTGGATGAAAAATGTCGCCTGACATATCAGTAAACAAAGGATGTTGTGACCACCCAGCCAGCAGGTACTGCAGCCATCCCCAGCTGTGTGCACCCTGAGGGGATTCAGGATGGAGAAGAGTAGGATACTGGCCCTAGATAGTTAAGGTGTATATCAAAGGAATGATTTCAATTAGCCCAGCCTCTTGCATCTACCCAAACATAGAAAAGCGCTAAATTCATTAATTTGAGGAGGTGTCTGGTTTTCTTTAATTAACAGTGGTATTTTGATGTTCGATTACCTGGTTTTTGTTGCAAAACTCCTATTCCTGGTTCTTCCTTCACCTCTTTGAAGCAGTCCCTCAGAGCTGTCTGAGAGACTGTCTTCTGGGCTTAAGTCCTCAGTTTTGTCAGCCAAATAAAACATAATTCTCAACTTTCAGGTTGTATAATGTTTTTTTAGTCGACAGTGGCATATGACAGCAAATGCTCAATAAATTAGCTCTTTGTATTGTTTAAATGGACATGAAATATGGGTGGCTACCAGTTTCTGCACGTTTGACATATATGTGAAAAAAATTCCAATTCCAAATTGGGCGGCAGGTGACTTTGTACCTGTAGCTTCCTACACTTGGGACGTTCTCCTCGTCTCATGACTAGTGCACACTCAGCTCAGATATCCCCTCATGGAAGGGCCTTCCTTATCATTTTGCTCATTTCCTTCCTAATAATACCGCTGTTGATAGTTACTTATTTACTTGCTGTTATCCATCTCTTCTACTAGAATATAAACTCCACGAGGTCCGTGTTGCAGGCTGACTTAAGTCAGTCTGTCCTTCCAGCCTTGTTGGGTTCTTTTGTTTAATATTGGAGACCTCCAAAATCTAGAAATAAGTGGGTGCTCTACAACCCTCTCTCCAGGCTTTGGCTTCCAGCTGGGAAATTACAACGAAAGCAGTTTCTCATCTTAATTCTGCCAGGCTTACAGTCATTTATGAGAAAGCAGTGCCAGCAGGTCCAGAGCCACATACCATCTGGTCACTCTGGATGAGTCCCCACACTGTCCTTGGGCGCTGAGGTTCCTCCGGTACAAGTGCAGTGATGATTTTCTGATGACGAGGCTGGCGAGCTGTGACTCAAGTCAAGCAAGAGAGTCTCCTGAGGGGTGGAGAGAAGCGGGACAAAGGTTCCAGATCTTGAGCTGCACATTACAGGTGTCAGATTTTTGGCCTTGCCAGAGTTTTGATGTCTTGGCCTTGCAGAGATGGTGGAGTCCGTATAATCTTAACCAACCACATATCTCGGACACCACTCATTTCACAAATCAAACTTACTTCTCATTCCTTCACACAGTTTGCTAATTAACAAACCTTTTGTTGTATTTTAAAATAATGATACTTAAAGCGCTAAGCAGGAGTGTGAACTCCTGATAACAGAACTTGAAACACTAACTAACGACTGCTAGGGTGTCCCTAAGTCATTATGTAAATATACAATACACACAGTGCTCGTTGTTTTTACCAAAGTTTTCCTAAATTACAGGAATTGTAATAGATGGGGACCTTCTCTGTTTTATTTCCTACAGTATCTCCATCACTTAAAACAGTACTTTGTACATGATAGGTGTTGCGTGAATGAATAAAATTATTGCTGATAGGAAAAAAAAAAAATCTATGTTCTAAACGACCAGTTTACAGACTTTTGGAGCATAACTGACTTTTGAGGATTTGTAACTTGAAAAATTAATCTTTTTAAAGAAATCCATGAATATTTTTATTTAATCTAGACCAAGTCGATGATTTGGTTATCAATCAAATATCTAAATTGATTAGGAGGCCATTTTATGAATATGGGAAACACATCCATTACCATCCATATGCTTAAAAATGCTGTGAAAATGACAGAAAAAATACTTTTTGAAGAGAAAAAATCTGGGAATTCCCTGGCGGTCTATTGGTTAGGACTCGGCACTTTCACTGTGGGGACCTGGGTTCGATCCCTGGTCGGGGAACTAAGATCCTGCAAGCCTCACAGCACGGCCAAAAAAAATATAAATGAATAAAAATTTTAAAAAGGAGAGAGAAAAAATCTGTAAAATTCAAGAAAGGTATAGAATGCCACTGACAGATGAAAACTATGGAGTAATTCCTGAAAGATGGAAAAGTTACCAGTTCTGTAGAGGAGCAAAAGTGATTAAAAGGAGCCAAGGATTGCTACAGAGTAGAAACAGTTCTGCAGACCTACATCCCAGAGTAGGGAAGCAGCAGAAGCAGGTAAGCAACCCCGGGTGTTCATCAGAGATTAATGCAGAGCTTAGAGGCCAGGGAGCCTTCCCCAAGTTTCAGTACCTTTTGCTCCAGGCTAAGTGGACCAAGGGGTCTGTGCCCAGGTGTCCTCTTGTCCCATCAGAAAGCTCAGGACTCCCAGAGGATAAGCTGCCCCACCTCCCTGACAGCATTTCTGCTGCCTCCCAGCAATTTCCGGTGGCACGCCGGTTATTTCTCAACATTTCTTCAGTTACACAATAGAGATAAAACAACTATCTTAAGAATTTGGAAAATATTAAATAAATGAATGAAAAAAACCAGCATAGCACGTGGTGCTCATTATATTATATAAAGATCCCCAAGTTTGTAAGCGGTCTGTATTCAGTGCTGTGTAGAAACACTTAATGTAGTATGAGGACATTGGCCTTTCTCAAGTAGTGGAACACATGTGGATGAATTAATTTAGGTTTTTTGGAAATCATTTCATGAGCCATGTTTCTTAACATTAAACTAGGATCATGTTGTCATAAATCATCATTTAATATAAGCAAAGCATTTGAAAATAAAGTCACAAGATTTATGGCTGCTGCAGATAAACTCAAATACATTCCTAAGTTTTTCTAATTCATTCATTAAAAAAACATCATATCTAGATCTGATTATGCAGCTGTTTCTTCAAGTCCCTGAACAGAAGAATGACTACAAGAGAAATAAGTCTCCTTTGAAAATCTATTGCAATAGAAACAATGAACTGTGCTGGTCTGATTTTTGGTATTGTTTTGTTTGCAGTTATAATGAAGGAAAAGATAGTGTTCTCAGGGCTCACCAAAGCTTTTACCTCCAAGAATTTTTCTTTAAGTCCTCTTTATTTACCAGTAATTTGATCCAAATCTAAATGATATTCAAAATACCCCTCAGATGTTTTTAATCATACTAACTTTTGCTTCAAGTCCAATTACCTTCATTAAGGCTCTTTGATTCAGTAAACATTTCTTGTGCCTCTGTGCTATGCTATGCCCTGAGAATACACCACTAAGTAGGACAGGGTCCCTACCCTCTGGAGGCAGCACACAAACAGGTGAATTTAATTAGTGAGGCCAAGAAGGCTACCTAGAGGAGATGTCACCTGAGACCAGAAGAATGAATATGACTTTTTCAGGGAAGGGAGGGTATGAGGAGAATTCCACAGAAGATCAAATAGCATGAACAGAGACACAGAGCCATGGCATAGCCCTGGGGAACACAGGCAGGTGACAGCAGTCAGTTCTGTATTGCTAGAACATGAAACCAAGTAGAGACTAGGTGGGACATAAAGCTGGGGAAGTAGGTGGGCCTGGAACGGGAGTACCTTTATGCTGTACGTGCAGAGTTAATGGAAGGTCCTCTTAAGGGTTTTGACTGGGCTGCTAAGAGACATTTGTGTTTTCAGTAGATCTGGCAGGGCTGTGTCAGGGAAGTGAAATGAAGGAGGTTCAGAATTAAGGAGAGCCGGGTTCAAAATAAGGAGAACCAGGAAGCTCTGTTAGAGACTTTGCAGTGGTCCAGGTGAGACAGTAAGAACCTAAATTAGTATTGGGAAGTCTGTGTGGAAAGGAAGGTGGGGGGATGGGTTTAAAAATACTTAGGAGGTAAGACTTGCAAGATTTGGAAAATGAGGAAGAGGTTAGGATGATTCCAGATCCCTGGCTTGCCAGACTAATGGCGACTAGACTACCCTTGGGTATTCATGTTGAGTCTGAAACACTGTAGGCATCAAAGCTGCCATCTAAGTATATTTCTGTAGCTGGAGAAAGGACTTAGGGAGCCTTTAGTGAAAGGTGAGAGTTAGAACCGTGGAAGTGGATACAACTGTCTACTCCAAGGAGAGCTTGGAAAGAGTGAGGAGTGGGCAAGGCAGTGGGAGGGATGAAAGAGAATTGTTGACAGAGGGGTGAGAAGGCAGAGAAAAAGACAGAGGCAGTATCAAAAGAGAACCATTAGGGACAGTAATGTTTAAGGAGTGGGCAGAGAAACACCGAGAAAGCACAGTAAGCAGGAATGGTTAGAGAACTCCAGAACAACCAGAAATGAAAAAATTGCATTATAGTAGTCACGGGAAGGAGATGTCAGTGGTATCAAACATGGCAGAGACGGCCAGCAAGACACAGGCTGAAATGTATTCAGTGGGTTTGGCATCTACAAGAAATTGGTGGCCTTTGGGAGAGCAGATGCAGTAGCATGATGGTGTCTGGCCTTGGCTCAAGAAAAGGAGGGGCATGAAGTAAAGATGCAGGAGGCCAGAGCACCAATAGTCTTTCAAGTGAGAAGGAGGAAAGCAATGGCAGCAACTGGAGGGACTTACATACGGGCCAGGGAGATTATTATTGGTTATTTTTTCATTTTCATTTTATTTATTTATTTTAATTTTTTGGCTGCGCCACGCGGCATGTGAAATTGAACCCGCACCCCCTGCGTTGGAAGCGCAGAGCCTTAACCCCTGGACTGCCAGAGAAGTCCCTATTGGTTATTATTATTTTTTTAAAGGATTTGAGTGACTAAGGGGTATATATGAGCCATAAAGAAAGTGTGAGTCAATGGGGACAAGATGGTGATAGAAGGGAGGGGACAACAGATGGCCAGAGGAGATGAGAGAATGGTGTCAACCATAGTATGGAAGGAATGGTGTCCAAGAAGAGACAATCCATGCTCTTAGATCAATGATGAGGAGGGAATAGAAGTATTTTACAAGTGAAGGCAGAGAGATGAGATAGGTATGAAGACGTTCCGTTAGAAGGCCAATCTGTTCTGAAAGTTTACTCCTCATATCTTTAAAAATGATAATTGAGTAATAAGATTAATAAAAGACTTAAAAGCTACAAAAATTATTTATTGTTGGCTGCTTTTAAATTATTTTATATCATAAGCCTTATGAGCTATTTTTTCCTACCAAGTAGTCTCTGTACAAACCCATTTTGATAAATTAAATGCAATTATTGATCATCTCCTTTTAGAAAGAACAATATTAAATCATCTGCTTTGTATTCCTGGTAAGGTGAACATAATAGCTCGTTGCCACACCACTGCAGAGATTTGATTGTGGGTGATGGTATTTGGTGTTCTTTGTTTGATGGCGCAGGCTGTTCATGGTTTGCTAAAATAGCGACTTGGAACTTTATTGACGGCACGATCGTAATGAAATGTAAACGTCATTCCTGTGGTCCTTCAACCTTTCATATTTTCATTGCATTTCTGAAAAGAGGAACGGGTGTTTTTATTAAATGCAAAGGCATTTGTGCACAGCACATTGAGCGCATGAATTCCTTAGGCACTTACTGTGTTGCCTAGTACAGTGCTGGTCTGCAAGGAAGTCAGAAGAAATAAGGAGGCATCTACTTATCCTGGAAGGAGCTGCCAGGTAGGGAATGTGGAGTGGAAAGTACCACCGCGAAAGATGGCAAGGGTCCCAAGGCAGGAGGGCAGGGGAAGGATGGGGAGGGCGTTGCAGGGCCTTTATTCAGGGAGCTTTATGCAAGTAGTGGGTGATAAGGGAAGTCTGCTGTTTATATAAACATAGAAGGTCTAGTACCTCATTAAAAGTCTCCAGACAACTGGTTTTATAGGCTCTTAAGCAAGACAAATTATTTGGAGAAGTGGAGTGAAATGTAAATGAAGTTTTATTTTGTTCTCAGTCTATCAAGTGTAGATTCAAGGTCCAGCCCTGGAGCTTATGAAGTATTGGGCAGGATGATCCAGTGGTTAGGTTCTTCCTTGTTAGAACATAGGTGCTGGCCTGGGACCACAGGTGCAGACTCAGTTCTGTATTGACATGGGGTGTGGGGCAGAGCTGAGCGGTCAGTCTGGGTGCTTGTGAGCCTTCCCTGCAGCAGAATCATGCTGTCGTGGACCCAAGTTCCATCCTGACTAGTAGATGAGATGGGTATATTGCATCTCTCCTTTCAGATAGACCTCCATGGCCTACTAGGAGGTTTGTGTTGGACCTAAGATTATTTCTGTAAATCCCCGTCTTCCAGGAGTTCACAGTACAGTAGTGGTGATACGACAGACGAACAAATATCAAAACGCAAATAGCTATCTGAAGGGTGCCTTCCTTCCGAACTGCCTGTCTTTTATTGGCCCCTCCAGATCCTTCCCCATCCTAATCCACTCTGTTCTGTGCTCTGGGATGCTGACCTATGTAGTCAACTCGTTTGCCTTCTGGTCTCCTTGGTTCTGGCCGATGGAAGGCTCTAGCAGGGTGGGAGGACAGGAGAGTGAGGTGGGAAAGTCTGTTCCCTGAAGCTCCTGTCAAGTAGCCCTTCCCCAGTCACTATTCTCCCAGGATTTTAGCATTTCCTTTCTTTCCTTGTTATTTCAAACTCGGTGTGGAGCAGCTTCCCATGGTTGCATACCCCAGGGTACTGTACCGTCTCAGGTTGGTTTCTCTGCCCGCATCTCTGTAGATGCTCCTTGATTAATCTCAGTTACTCTGTTGGTAATGCTCTTTCCTGCTGGGACCTGACCACTTTCTCTTCTTTCTCTGAAAATGATTAGAGACAGCTTACAAAGAAGGACAGGCTGCAATGAATAGCTGCGGGAGAGTGGGGCAAAGGTAGGTAGTGGCAGGGGGGCAACAGTCATTACAGTTCCTGTAGTTGAACTCTAGCTTCAGAGTGATGCCTGGGGCACAGTAGGTGCCAGGTGAGTTTTCTCCCAGCTCTCCCGAAATGTTTCCTTGGCTCTTAGTCTTTCTCAGTCTCACTTTCTCTAGGTTTCTTGTGATTTGTCCCCCAGCAACACTCTTCAGCTTAATTTCCTATTGCTTAAGTTCTCTACCTGCAGTCTGGAATTTAAAGCTGTAGTTGGCTTCGTCCCAGAATAGTGCATTTTTCATTGAATAAATGGGGAGATAAAGGACAAAATGTTTGCTTTGTACTTTGTCCTGTCAGAAATCTTTGAGTTGAATATTTTGAAATTTGATGTTTGCAAAACCAAAGCCTTCTAGGAAAAACATAAGACAAATCCAAATTGAGGGACATTCCTCAACTCAGTACTTCTCAAAATTGTCAAGGTTATCAAACTTAAGGCAAGTCTGAGAAACTGTCACAGACCAAAAGCTAAGGAAATGTGATCACTAAATGTAATATGGTGTTCTGGATAGAGTCTCAGACATTAGGGAAGAACTAGTGAAATTCGGATAATGTCTGGAAGTTTGTTCATAGAAATGTACCAGTGTTGGTTCTTTAGTTGTAACAAATGTACCATAATAATGTCAGATGTTAACGGTAGAGGAAACGGGGTGCCAGGTTTATGGGAACTCTACGTCATCTTTGCAACTTTTCTATAAGTTTAAAACTATTTTAAAATAAAAGTTCACTTAAAAAATCAGTCTTTCAGAGAGAGAAAAGCAAGTATCGTATAATAATGCATATATGTGGAATCTAGAAAAATGGTGTAGATGATCTTATTTGCAAAGCAGAAGTAGAGACGCAGACGTAGAGAACAAATGTATGGATACCAAGGGGGAAGGGGTGGGGTGGGAGGAATTGGGAGACTGGGATTGACACATATACATTATTGATACTATGTATAAAATAGACAACTGATGGGAACATACTGTATAGCACAGGGAACTCTACCTAATGTACTGTGGTAACCTAAATGGGAGGGAAGTCCAAAAGGGAGGGGTTATCTGTATATGTATGGCTGATTCATTTTGTTGTGCAGTGGTGGCTAACACAACATTGTAAAACAACCATACTCCAATAAAAATTAATTAAAAAAATCAGTCTTTAATATCTAAATAACCTCAGTGGAATTGATATTAATGGTAAACTGAGGTCAGTGTTTTGCTTGACTTTTAAAATTAATGGTCTGCTTGTTTTATAAACTTAATAGTCTAATGATACACAAGCCCATTTGGTTTAGTATAGTAAATAACCTAAGAATTTAAAAGTTTGCCTTAATGGCCTGGCTTATCAAGAAAGAAGAAAAAAAAATGTCAACATAATAAAACATTTTTAGAATTGGATTTGCTTATTTTCCTTAATTACTTTTGTTACCCTAAAACTGAGTTTCCTCTTGGTGGGTGTTGAGCCAAAAGACACAAGCAAGCCAAAGATGGGGAGAAGGAAGGATTTATTATTTGCAGCAAGTAAGGAGAACACCAGGAATCTCTCCCAAAGCAGTGTCTCCCCATCAGCAGAACTGGGGAAGTTTTAAGCTAAGGGTACATGCATATTCATGAAGGGGCTTGGGTGGTAGGCAGAGTCCAAGCTTTAGTTGATTGAAGTCATGAGGGTCAGAAAAGGTCGACATCATCATCCCTTAGATTTCAGTTGATCTGGTGAGTGAGCCCCCAAGGGGGGGGGTGGTGATTTAAATTCTGCAGAACAGCTCAGACAGTGCTTTAGTCTCATCTTTACCACTGATACAGAATTGGGAGTCTTTACAACTGATTTGCTATCTTTGCTATTGTTACTTCTCTTGCCTGATAAGGTTGTTTCTGCATTCTTTTGTTCCCATGAGATCGTTGTTACTGAGACCTGTTCAAGGACAAGCTTTGTGGCCAGGCTTAAATCACACTGGCTTAGGCCAAAAATGACTTCTCTTATGTCAAGAAAGCCATGCCTGGTTCTCTTTCTCCGGGGACGCCGCTACCCTATCTGGTTACATTTTTACAAATGTATTGGATTTCTATTGGATCTAGTCTGGACAAGAGTTTTTTTAACAAAATGTAATTTTAAGTAATTACAGAGTTCAAATATATACTTTGAAATTTGAAACATAGTATGTTGAGATAGAAAGGGAAGATGGTGTATCATAATAAGGCTAACATTTTAAAACATAGTGATACATGACATATTTAACACAAACTCATCAAGGCTTTCAAGGACTTTTTTCCTACTTATCCTTGAAACTGAAGCAGCAAGTAAGTTGTTTCAAATTTGAAACTCAATCATTGTTATTCCAACCACATTAAGATTAGAGAGCATAAGGAAGTGAAAGCTTTTGAAATCAGCTATAGTAGATAATTGGCTGCCTCTGGCTATGTAGAGAGACAGAAGTTTCTCTAAGTAAGCACTAGGCTGAAAATTTGAATATCTCTGGCTTTCGTTATCTTTGTTGGACCTATTAGAGAACCTGGAAAAAAAAAAAAACCTCTGGATTCTCTTCTAAGAATATGTACATATACATAAATCTTTTAAGAACAATTTTATGAGGGTATAACATACAGTAAAGTACACAAATCTTAAGTATATAGCTGGATAAATTTTTACATATAAATACAATTGTATAAACACTGTCCAGATCAAGATGCAGAATATTTTCAGTTCCCAAGGAGGATCCCTTGTGTACCTTTTCAAACAGTACCTCTCTCCCCCTTTCACTGACCCACCCAGAGGTAAACCGCTATTCTGACTTTCAGCTCTGTACCTTAATTTAGTCTGTTTTTGACACTGCATAAGTGGAATAATAAAATATGTACTCTTTTGTGTGCTGCTTCTTTCACTTAGCATTATGCTTTGGGATTCTTTCATGTTATTGCCTGTAGCAGAAGTTCTTTGCTTTTTTCTTTTCAATTTCTGTGTGGTATTCCATTATATGAGTATAATACAATTTATCCATTCTGTTGACAGTATTTAGCTGTTATATATAAAGCTATTCTGAACATTCTTATACATGTCTTTTGGTGGATATGTGCACTCACTCATCTTATGTGTATAGCTAAGAAGTAGAATTACTGGGTCGCAGAGTACGTGTATGTGCAGCTGATAGTTTTCCAAAGTGGATATACCAATTTATGCTCCAAATTGCAATATATGAGAATTCCGGTTGCTCCACGTGCTTGTCAAACCTTGGTATTATCAGTCTGATAAATGTTTGCTATTCTAATGTGTGTTTTTTCCCCCCCATATGATTGCAGGGGGATTTTAGGTTTCCTAATGATTAATCATGTACTCACATCAGGATTTCAGATTAAGAACTTCATAGTTGGGTGATAGTTAACAGTATCTGTCTCTGGGTGTGGTTATGATCTCTTCTAATTTATTCACAATTTCATGGAATATTCTGTAATCTAGAAACTAAACTGTAAAGTTCACCACCATGGCGAATCCTTCTTAAAAAGGATAGAGAAAGAAGTGAGGAAAAGCAAATAACATGGTGTATATGTGTATATGTGTGTGTGTGTGTGTATAAGTTGGACAGAAACAGGACAAATCATTACCTGCTCCTTGATGGAAAGGGTCCAGTGTAATCCATCTTCCACCCAGTGGCTGCCTCATCCTTCAGGGGAAGGGGGACTTCCCTTGGGGAAGTCTTGGGGACTGAGGATTGGTTTCTTCTATTGGCAAGTTAGGTACTCACTGTTGGCAGGAGCCAGGTTAGCCTTTGTGAGAAGTCCTTGTGTGGAATCCATGCGTAGCCTCTGCTACGGTCACCATGGCCACTTCTAGTCAGTCTGTTGAGGATGTCCTGGGGGTGGCTGGTGACAGAGGCTAACTGACAGCCAGAGATTTGTAATTTTGTTTACTTGATTATTGAGAGGCCCCTCTGCGGTGGATGCCCTTCAGTGTACATCCACACGGGAGAAAAACATTTGTCACATACTGTGATCATCCTGAGAGGTCCCTCCATATATACCTCTTTCTAGATCTTCTTGTACCCTCTCTCCCAATACTGTTTTTTCCCAAGTTCTTGACCATCCAAGGTAACCATTAGCACTTGCCCATGATTCGGTGTAGATCCATAATTCTGGCCATTTCTCAGTGTTGATCAAGTGGACAAGCGAAAGTAGTGGTCGCAGTTGTGTCTGCTAGGATGATTTCTCTTCACAAAGTGTTTCAGGGATGCTGTTCATTGGAGATGTGAGGCTGCAACAGTCCTCTTTTGCTTGGTGCCAGATACCGTACAAACTATCTCTTAACCAGGCCCAAGTTTCCTTCTCAGTCAGCTGATCATAAGGAATTCTCCATGAAGCTCTAGGTGTGGTAATATAATAGGAGTAGGCATTAGAGGTGTCTGAGCCATCTGCTTATGTGATTTCTTGTGCCCCGTAGACCTGCTTTAGCCCAGTCTCTTTTACACCATTCACTTTTGATGGTTGATTGCTTCTGCACAGGCCCAACCTTACAGTCTGGTGGGTCAGATAACATTCAGATCATTATAGGCACCTCAGGTCACAAGTCACTTGATATCTTTTCATCAGGCTCTGCCAAAGGCTAGTTGCAAGCCAGGAGTCTTTTCTTAAAAAGACAGTTATCTGCAGAAGAGGGCATGGCTTTGTTCAAGAACCTTAGAGGTTTGTGCTGTGATTCTCTGGATTTTATTGGACGCAACTAATTGGACCTGCTGCATCTTAAGACCCAAGTGGCATAGCAGTTGGTACTGCAGACCAGACATGCTGCATAACCACCTCTTGCTCTGGGCCCTACTCACCACTGGTGATCTTTAAGGTTACCTAGTAAAGGTAACCTATAAGTGTGTATAAATGTATTGTCTTTAAAATGTAAAGAGGCTCATGAAGTGTTGTGCCTCTTTTTCAATAGTAAGCGGTTCCAGGTTCAGCAACTTGCCTTTCACTTTGGAGGGGATGTTCCAACATGTTCTAGACCACTGTATCTCCAGAAACTTTACTGACGTTGCAGCCCTTGAATTTTCATGGTGTTTTTTTCACCATCAAGCTTGGATGCATTATACTAAGACACCAAGGAATTTATGTCCTGTTCAACAAGTCTAGTCTGCATGGTGTAATCAATGCAGCAGACCAGTGTGATGGTCTGTAGGATGTGAAGACAAGCAAGGTCTCTGTAGACTAAGTATGGCAGAGAGGAGAGTTGTTAAAACCCCGAGGCAAGAATGTTGAAACTGTATTCTTGACCTTGACCTGAAATAAAAGTAAATGGTTTCTTGTGTTCCTTGCATATTGGTAGAGCATTTTCCAGATGAGTAGCTTCCTATCAGGTGTCAGGAGCTGGATTTACTCCAGAGAATGTACCTCATCTGGTAAAGCCAGCCACATTGGAGCCACTGCTTGAGCCATTCTCTAAGATCTGTCTGTTCTCTGCACGGACCAAAGAGGTGAATGTGATCCTTGAAAATTTCAAGTTTTTGGTGGTGGTATTAATGTCTACAGTTTTCCCATGGATGTAAAATTTCCTTTGGTTTACTATCCTAGTAGGGAGGTCACTTTGTCATTCCTATCATAATAGCCCATACCCAGTGGTCATGGAGCCATTGTGGGAAGTCTATCAGTGGTCGAGCATGTTTACTCAATAACACATTCAGAAACTGAAAAATAACCATAGGGTGGGTCCATGGATTTATTGGACCCACTGTGCGATGCAGGAGGCCAAAATATGATTCACCTGACTACAATAAACTTGACTTTGACTGTTAGTGTGGTGTTTTAGGTCCCTAGGATTTAGTGGAGCTCTAACTTTTCAAAAGTGGAAGGGGAAGGATTGCTGTCTGAGGGAATCAAAGCAAGTGGAACGTGGTTTGTTATGCTTTTGTTTCCAGCTCCAAGATCACTCAGTATACCTGTAAGAAGGGCAACCCTAGGAGTCGGTAAGGGCCAGCAGGTGAAGGAGTGGAATTCTTCGTGGGTGGTGGTCTGTTGCAAAAGGTAGTTCCTGCGGAGCTTGTAGTTGTGTTAGGAGAAAGCTTGAAAGAGCGTGTTTGTTTTCAAACATTCTTAATGCTCTCAGACCAGCTCCTAATGAGGAACCAGAAGTGACCTTCATCATATTGGAAATTGAGTTTCCGTTGTGAAACTCAATTTGTGCTGTACATAAACACATGTAGCACTCCACAGCCAGTGAAATATCAGTTTGAAGTGTGAAACATGCTTGTAGAAAAGAGGTGGTTAGGTGTTTCTTTTTCTGATGAGGAATAACTAGTTGTAAAGAAATTTCAGACTTACTATTTTTTTATTCAGGCAGTAATCTAAACGCAGTGGATTCATTTGAAACACTTGAGCTCCGGGCATTGCATTGCTTGAATTCAACCACTTTAGTTGCGTAGAAACTGTCTTTGAAATAGCTTTTGACTTCCAGTAACTTATCTTACTAGTTGCAAATAAATGTGAATACTTTTTAGCTTCTTTTCTTTTGCAAGTTGATGAAATAGATTATCTGGTAGTGACAATGAAATTTGAGTATAAATTTGTGTTCATTAAATTAATGTCTCTATGTGAAATTCTAGGGAAAAAGAAAAAGAACCTGCGCCCTAAGGCATTTGTTGGTGGTCAGATTTCCCTTCCTCCTACTTCTCTCCTTCTATTTTAGGGTTTTCCCTCTTTCTTCTGTTTGTTGTGTTACCTGTTCTTAAATCAAATTAAAAAAGAAAACACAAAGCTGCTTTCTTTAGTCATGAGTAATAGTTTTTCTTACCTGATGGTAATATGCTATGCTTATTAATGGCATTAGTGTTCTCTGAGACTTATAAAAGACATAGTTAAAAATGAAGATAAAACAGGTTTGCTAGTAGCGTCTTGGCATATATTTTGCAAAGACTTCAGCATCCATAAGCCATGTTTGAACTAGACCAACTATGAATCATGAAGTATTTATTGTTCACTTGTGCAGAGGCGGCTGTTTGTTTTGGAGTCCTAATCAGAAAATGGGATTTTCATCAATCAGAAGCCTTTCCTGGATATTTTTTGTACAGGGTAACTATATGGCAGGGAAAAACAAACAATACAAAAAGCGGTACTTGGCTGATAGTTAACTTATGTTCACTTTTTTAGGGGAGTGGGTGGGGTTTTGTCAAACTGAATTAAATGTTTCTTCCATGTCCTTCCTTACCTTGCCTCACATTTGGCTTTCTCCTGACATGCCTCTCCCCATCCTCCCTTGCCCGATGGTAGTATATCACTTAGCCAGGGAGTGCGGTCTGCTTTTACTTGCCTTATCACTGCCCCTTCCAGGTTGTTTCTCTTCCCTTCGTTTAGTGTCCTCTCTTGCTTTCTCCTTATCTTCAACTCAGTCTATTCCTGACATGTGGGTTCCTCCTCAACACAGATTTAGGTGGTCGGCAGCTCACACCCACTGTTTTCCCTGTAGCTGTCAGCCTAGGTGACTCCAACAGCCACCTGGAATCATAATAACTAACATTGAATGAGTTCTTGTTATGTGCCAGGCACTGTTTTTATTTTTTTTTAATTTTATTTATTTTATTTAATTTTTTTGGCCTCACTACACGGCATGTGGGATCTAGTTCCCCGACCAGGGATCGAACCCATGCCCCCTGGGTTGGAAGCATGGAGTCTTAGCCACTGGACCACCAGGGTAGTCCCCAGGCACTATTTTTATTTTTTTTAATTTTATTTATTTTTATTTTTTTGGCCTCGCTAAGCAGCATGTGGGATCTAGTTCCCTGACCGGGGATCGAACCCGCGCCCCCTGCATTGGAAGCACCGAGTCTTAGCCACTGGACCACCAGGGAAGTCCCCAGGCACTATTTTTAAAGCACGTTTATATAAAAGTCAATCCTCAGAATAGCCCTCTGAGGTAGGTACTGTCATTATTCCCATTACACAGATGAGGTTATTTGCTTGAAGTCACAAAACTCAACCAGCAGGTGTGGGTTTTGAACTCAGGTAATCTGATTCCAGAGTCCATGTTCTTAACCAGTGTATCCTGGGAGCTTTAAAAAGGGCTGATGCTTAAGGCACATGCCTGAAACTAATAAGAATCTCTTAGGAGCAGGACCCAGGTAGCTGTACTTAAGTCTCCCCAGGTGATTCCACCGTGCAGTTAAAGTTGAGAACCATTGCTCTACATCTGCACTACTTAGTATGGTAGTTTCTAGCTGATTGTGTTTATTTAAATTTAAATAAATTAAGGTTGGGGGCTTCCCTGGTGACGCAGTGGTTGAGAATCTGCCTGCCAATGCAGGGGACACGGGTTCGAGCCCTGGTCTGGGAAGATCCCACATGCCGCGGAGCAACTGAGCCCGTGAGCCACAACTACTGAGCCTGCGCATCTGGAGCCTGTGCTCCGCAACGGGAGAGGCCGCGACAGTGAGAGGCCCGCGCACCGCGATGAAGAGTGGCCCCCACTCGCCGCAACTGGAGAAAGCCCTCGCACAGAAACGAAGACCCAACACAGCCAAAAATAAATAAATAAATGAATGAATGAATGAATGAATGTTGAAATAAGTAAAAACTCAGTCCTTCAGTCTGCTTGGCACATCTCAAGTGCTCCGTTGCCCCCTGTGGCTAGTGACGGCTGTATTGGACCAGGTAGATACAGAATATTTCTGTCCTGGCAGCAGTTCTGTTGGACAGTGCTAGCTATACTATGACGCCTTCCATCCCTCACACTGTCTGCTTCCTTGACCCCATGAGCTTCACTGTTCCTTATAGCACTGACGTGGCTTAACCCTGGCCTTGTCATCACTTGGAACTTGTCTGCTTTGCAAAACCTTTAACTCATAAATCCCTCTTTAACCAGAGCCTCCTATTCTGTCTTCTCTCTAGCTCATTTACTTAGTCAGCCTCTCCGCCTACCCATTTTCCCCGTCAGCTTCCTCCAGGCTTTCACTCTTTTTTTCCATTCAGTTTTGGACTCCAGGATCGGTAACGTCCTGGACATTTCCTCTGTGTCTTCTGTTTTCTCTTTCTTTTCCTGCTGTGCCCACAGTGGCCAGCTCTGATGCTGGATGTGGAGGTGTTGACGTTCCTTGCTACCCCTGGCTCCAGTGCTGCTAGAGAAAATCATCTGTCTTCAAATAGATGTTGCCTTAATTTTTCAGTCTCATTTGGAAACTCATATCTGCACAGCAGTCCTTTAAGTCAGCGGTCCCCAACCTTTTTGGCACCAGGGACCGCTTTCATGGAAGACAGTTTTTCCACGGACTAGGGGTGAGGGGGTGGGGGGATGGTTTCGGGATGATTCAAGCACATTACATTTATTGTACACTTTATTTCTGTTATTATTACATTGTAATATATTATGAAATAATTAGGCAACTCACCATAATGCAGAATCAGTGGGAGCCCTGAGCTTGTTTTCAGTTGCCACTTGCTGATAGGGTTTTGATATGAGTCTGCAAACAATTGATTTATTATGGTGTCTGTGCAGTCAAACCTCTCTGCTAATGATAATCTGTATCTGCAGCCGCTCCCCAGCACTTGCATCACTGCCTTAGCTCCACCTCAGATCATCAGGCATTAGATTCTCATAAGAAGCGCGCAACCTAGATCCCTTGCATGTGCAGTTCACAGTAGGGTTCGTGCTCCTATGAGAATCTAATGCTGTGGCTGATCTGACAGGAGGCGGGGCTCAGGCGATAACCCGAGCCATGGGGAGCGGCTGTAAATACAGAGGAAGCTTCGCTTGCTTGCCCACTGCTCACCTCCCACCTCCTGCTGTGCGGCCCTGTTCCTGACAGACCACGGACCATTACTGGTTCTTGGCCCAGGGGTTGGGGACCCCTGCTTTAAGTCACACTTATACAGCTCTCTCTTTTCCCCCATAGTGGCTGCTGCAGACCTTTCCACCCCTGGCAGCCCGATCTCCCACCTCTGCCAGCCTCAGCAAATGCCCCCACCTCTCACCTGGAGGCAGTGCAGTGTAAACTCCTGTGCTTCCCTCCCCTCCACCTTCACACACCTCAGGAGCAGCGCCCACTCTTCGTTCCTTCCCTCATCTCAGAAGAGAAGCCCCACTCCTTTCTAAGGCTCACCTCTCCAGCAGGTCACCCAAGCCCCATCTTCCTATACTGGGGCTTTGCCAAGTCTCTCCTATCCTCTCCAAAAAAGTGAAAACAATGATACAAATGATCTTATTTACAAAACAGAAACAGACTCACAGACTTAGTAACATTATTGAACAGGGTGAGGCTCTAGGATGATTCTGTACTGGGAATACATAGCTTGCTTGGAGATAACTTGAAACATTCTTGATTTGCACATGTGTGCTTCTGAACGGACAGATGGAGTCCCTAATAGATGTTTGGGGGCTCACTGTCGAGGTTCACTTTCTCTGTCCATAGAACACCTGACCGCTTCATTAACACCACTGTCACATCACTCGTCACGTGCTGTCTCACTTTGCAGGTCTGCCTTGATCTCAGCCCCCTGCCCCCCACACACCTGCCTCACACACCTGCCTCCCCACTGTCCCTGCAGAGGGACTCATGGGACTTCCCAGATGTTTTAGGTTTTGTCTGCAGCTAAGAAACATTGAGGACTATTGTGTTTTTACATCACATTTTCTAATAAAATGGCTTTTCATGAAATAGGATTTGGGCCCGTTATTATTGATATCTGAAAATGATTATTTAGCAGTTTAGGAGGACTATCTTTGTTCTTAGAGATATAAAGAGAAATAAATAAAACATGAAAGCCATGGCTTTTGGGGTGATTATAAGCTATTAGGAAAAGAATATATGTGTACCATTGATTCTAATACAGGCACAAGGTGATAAGTGGACAGAGGTGGGGCATTTTATAGAAAGTTTCATGAAGGAGGTGGTTTGAGGAGAACCTTGAAGGACAGGTAAGAATTTCAGTGGGCAGAGACTAGAGTGAGGCTGAAGCAATCCAGGTAGAGGGACACCGTGAGTCGTGGTGGTAAGAAGTGTGGCACATGCTGGCTTATGTTGGATATTTCAGTTTGATTGATGCAAAGGTGTATTGGGATATTCACACAGAAGGATAATTTGAGTCACAGAATGGGGTGCCAGCCTATATAGTGCCGATGTGGTAAGTGGTAGGGAGCCTTTCAGGGCTTTTGTCAGAGGAAAAGTGTGAAGATGGGGTGCTGGGAAGATGCTCTGGCAGCAAGAAGGAAGTTGGAGGGTTTATGGGAGGGTTTGAGGCTGGGCATCTGTGGCTGGGTGAGGAGCCCAGGGAGGTGATGGTACTGGGACTCCTTTATTTTTCTGCTGGAGTGTGGGAGGCACAGGCTAGCCCTTGTCTGTGCCCCACTCCGATCTGACATTGAAACTATGGCCTTTGGATGCTCAGCTTCTCAAACTTAAGCTTTTCTCCAAATTTCTGCTAGTTCAGTCTTTCTGTCACCACTCTGCTCCACAAGTATTCAGTTATATTTTAAATGGATGCTCAAGGGTCAAGCAGTGAAAAGGGGGAAGAAGAGAAGCCACTTATAAAATGGATAATTAAAAGGAGCATGAATGGCTTTCATGGTGGCGCAGTGGATAAGAATCTGCCTGCCAATACAGGGGATACGGGTTCAAGCCCTGGTCCAGGAAGATCCCACATGCCGCGGAGCAACTAAGCCCGTGCGCCACAACTACTGAGCCTGTGCTCTAGAGCCCGTGAGCCACAACTACTGAATCCCACATGCCTAGAGCCCATGCTCTGCAACAAGAGAAGCCACTGCAATGAGAAGACCGCACACCGCAACGCAGAGTAGCCCTCGCTCGCCGCAACTAGAGAAAACCTGTGTACAGCAACAAAAACCCAATACAGCCAAAAATAAATAAATAAATAAATAAATAAATAAATTTTAAAAAAAGGTGCGTGAAGGTCCAAACGCATGTTTTTAAAAAAATATTTATTTATTTATTTATTTATTTATTGAAATATAGTTGATTTACAGTGATTCAGGTATACAGCACAGTGATTCAGTTTTATATATATATATATTCTTTTTCAGATTCTTTTCCATTATAGCAAACAGAAACATTTTTGAGAACAGAGGATAGAAATAAAATTATATACTTTTTGAGATATTTATTGTCTAACAAATTGGTTTATTATTATGGTGAACCTAAAAAATAACATATCTGATATAATGAAGTTTTTTAAAAAAATGTTTATTTATTTATTTATTTATTTTCTTATTAGTCATCCATTTTATACACATTAGTGTACACATGTCAATCCCAATCTCCCAATTCATCCCACCCCCCCACCCCCACTTCCCCCCTTGGTGTCCATACGTTTGTTCTCTACATCTGTGTCTCAATTTTGATATGAACAGAGCAAACACATGCTCTTAGCTGAAGCAAGTTAATGGCTCCAAGATGCTTGCAAAGTCATGCCTGTAGGCGATGGAATTGGGGGAGTGGAGAATCTGTAATTAAAGTATTAGTACTTACCTAAATTCTGCACTTTAATAAGCAGATATGAATTATCTACACCACTTGGTGAATTGCCAGCGTTGCTCAGTTTTTAAAAATTCAACTGATTCCTTCTGTATTTTTTTCATCTTTTTACCCACCATTGCTTTTCCACCATCAGTGCAGGTGTCAACACAGTGAAAGAGGCAGATAATGTGGGCCCTCTTAATGGATCACACTTTGAAGATGTTGGTGTGTGTGTATGTGTGTGTATCTAACCATCTTTTGGTTATTCCAGCTCACTTTTGTGGCTAGATGCTGCTACTCGTAGCTTTCACTTGCTTTGCTATTTGCTTATTGTTTCCTTACAGAACTATTTGTAGACCTCAGTGGTTCTATCCATACTGTGGCTCAGGGCACTGTTGGTTTACTGGTTTTGTGCCCAACTTTGGTTTGGGATTAGGGTCAGACATACAGCTGGCTATTCAGGCTGTAACTGTCAAAATGCCAAATGTTGGGCATTCACTCTCAGGTCTTCTGGCTTGGTGTTAAAAAGCTGTAAAGAGCACTGGGGATTTAAGAATTCATCTGGATGTAGCTCTCCTTTTAAAGCTGTGGCCTGAGAAGTCTCAGAGAGGATTTCTGTGCCTAAAACTTGTGTTCTCTGATGGAACAGGGAAATGATGATTTGCAAGTTTTGTTTCACTAACATTTATTTTTGGTTATGACTATAAAATAACATTATAAAGTGTTGATAGGCTTGTACATGGTATACAGGCCTATATATAGTATGCTGGGCTGCCATACCGTAGTATGGTGTACGGCTGCCATATTTCTGTTTATAGTGTGGTGCAGGGCTATAGTATGGTGGGCGGCTGCCCTGTTTCTGTTTATGAACCTCTATGGATAACATATTTTTATGAAAACCATAAGGCAGTATCTATTCTCACAGTTTAACTTCTTTCAATTTCTATTTATTAAGCTTTAGGCATCGTACAAGTTCTTTCGGGTTTTTTTGTTAGGTGAAAAGTATCTAATTTATCTAACTTTGAAGATCTTTTCTATCAGATATTTGATGAAAATATAACATATAGTTATATCTGTGTGAATAAATGATGAGGCATTCCAAATTACTGGAAATCTTGGAAAGAGAACGCAAAAATAATTGTGGATTCTTGTGACTAACAGTCTTGTTCCCAGTGTTTCTAGTAACCTAAGATTTCTGTGCAAATGAGTTGATCTCCCTTGTCCTTGTCAGTGAAATCAGAGAACTGTCTATCAACTCAACTCTACAAAATAGCTTCACAGCGACACCTAGATAAGTGATTGAAAAACTGGGGACTGTAGACCGGCCATGTTGACTCATAAAGGTGTGACCGTCACACAGAATATGTTAATGAACTGCGCTCATGTGCCCTCATTTCCCCCTGCAACGACCAGAAACCACTTTTACCTCACCCACACCTTCATCCACTTCTCCCCTCCCTATTTTATTTTGAGGCGGATCCCAGTCACCATACCATTTCATCCACAAATGATTCAGTAGGTATGTATTTCTAGCCCAGTGCCGTCCAACAGAATTTTCTGCTATGACAGAAGTATTTATTCTATATCTGTAGCCACTAGCTACATGTAGCTATTGAGCAGTTGGAATGTGGCTAGTGAGACTGAGAAAATAAAATTTTACTTGTGTTTAATTTTAATTAATTGAGAGTTAAACAGCCACAGGTGGTTAGTGGCTATGGTACTGGAGACCATGGCTTAAGAAGGTAAGAGCTCTTTTCATATAACATAATCCTGTTATCTTGCCAAGAATTTAATAGTTATTCCTTAATATTATCAAATATCCAGTCAGTATTAACATTTCCACTTTTTTCATAAGTGTGATAAAGTATGTATTTTTTAATAGTTTGGGTCAGACAACAAAGAGAAAGTACCTTGCAATTGGTAGGTGTGTGTGTTTTCAAAACTGTAGGTTCTCTTTCTCTGATTTACTAGTTATTTGTTGAAAATGTTGGGTGATTATCCTTTTTAGATACTGTATCCTACTCGTTTTATAGATGACACGGTCACGGGTCGGTTGTGTAAGCTGGGCTCAAAGCCAGGTTTGTCTCCAAATTAAGGTTCAAAGTGGGGCTGTCTGGATCCAGAGTTTGAATTCTTTTTTTTTTTTTAATTAATTTATTTATTTAATTAATTTATTTTTGGCTGCTTTGGGTCTTTGTTGCTGCACACGGGCTTTCTCTAGTTGTGGTGAGCAGGGGCTACTCTTCATTGCAGTGTGCGGGCTTCTCATTGTGGTGGCTTCTCTTGTTGCGGAGCATAGGCTCTAGGCGCGTGGGCTTCAGTAGTTGTGGCACGTGGGCTCAGTAGTTGTGGCTCACGGGCTCTAGAGCTCAGGCTCAGTAGTTGTGGCACACGGGCTTAGTTGCTCCGCGGCATGTGGGATCTTCCTGGACCAGGGATCAAACCCGTGTCCCCTGCGTTGGCAGGCAGATTCTTAACCACTGCAGCACCAGGGAAGCCCCAGAGTTTGAATTCTTAATCACTATGCTGCATGCTATATTTCCCCTTAAACACAGGGATGAGAAATTAATCTTGGTTGCCTCTTAGGAACCTCAACATGTTTGAAATTATGAAGCCAAATTTTACTGAGGACTTTCCAAGGCTATTGGGAGAATGAAACCAGTTAATGCTTGAAAGCACTTGAGGACCCTTAATGTAAAAGACTGTTACAGAAAGTGTTTACTTGTCTGTGAAGTCAACTGCCTACTATTCCCAGATTCCTATTTGTGTTTTGTATGTCAGTTGCTTTAAAATGGAATCTGTTCCTACAGGCCGCATTCTGAATATGACATTTTTATTTTAAATCGCTTAAACGTTATAGAAATCCTCTAAGAAACCTGTTTAGAAACTCTTCTGTTTGAAGTGCCTTGTGCATTTTCTAGATTGTTTTTCTCTCCTGGGTTAGGAGAGATTTGTTTGTGTCCATAAGGTGGAATGCTAAAATGCACTCTTGGGACTGAAAGCCTCTGAAGTTTAGCAACTTGACACAAAACCTGAGTGTCTACGTGTGCTGGAATTTTCCTATTTTGTATGCCCATCTGCTAGCTGGAAGCCTGCAAGCTAATCCCCGTGAGTCTTAGTGGCCGCCCTTCCCGCAAGACCACCCCTTCCTTCCTCAACCCAAGTGGCCGTGGAGCCTGCTGCAGCTCAACATGCCAAAGAGGAGGAGACGCCTCCAGCTCTAATTCCTTTCACGTGTATTGGATTAAACTGGTACCTAACGCAGCACACGGGGACATTGCCTGGCTGATAAACGGGTCTGGAACATGTGCCTGGTGCAGTTGCTACTCTATGAAACCCCCTGTCAGCCCACCCACTCAGGACTGCCGGGCATCTCAAACCCACCCCACTGGATTGGGCTGATCACAGTTTCTAGAAATACATGGCAGTCAATGCTTTAGAAAAGTTATCTGGAGGTACCAGTGATAAGATAAGGTATATTTCATATGTCTACAATTCAATGGAAAGAGAGATAGAAGGAGAACGAATAGTGAAAAGGAACGAAGAAATGGAAGGAAAAGAAATTGACAAGCCAGCTGGGACAACATTTATTGTGTCCAGGAAACATGGTTGTCTTCCTGCACACTGTATGTGGTATTTCTCTTTGTTGCCCACTATCTTTAAGGAAATGGTCTTTAATGGAAAGGGTTACTTTACTGATTAACCTCTCTTTTTAAAAAGTAAAGTTTTTAACAGTTCTTATTTAAGTGTCTCCCAAGAATATATTTCTCTGACAATTTATAGTTTCCAATTGCAGATAACTTTGCATGGTGTTTTATGAATTATTTTGGTCCGTTCTATAAGATGGAATTGATATTTGGCTTTAAATAAAGATATTTGAAGGAATTTTGACATAATTAATTGCACATTCAATCCTGTTATACTGTCTTCCCTAAGCTGATATACAGAATTTTAGATTACTGTCCAGAAATATTTTTCAGTATTTTTTTTAGATACAGGATTCTGTCTTTAGAGTGCCCTACTTTTCAAGGCATGTAGTTAAGGATGAACAATATAGCTTTTAATATTTAAAATGACTTCCTTTCAGATAGTTGGATGTGAGCCATCAACAAAGATGTTTATAATAGTTTACATGCTTTGTTCATTTGTGAGGTTATGAAAGAGGTATTAGAGCATCCTACTACCATGATATGACATGACATGACAACTAAAGCGTCAGAGCTACATTTGATGACCTCTGGTATTAAAATCATTGTCTGTATGCACACAGAAAATATGTATTTTTGTAAACTTATTTCTTGAAGAATTGGTTGTGAGGGAGGTAAGCAACATTTGTATTAGTTTCAAGTAGGAAGTTTAATGCATTATAATTGAACACAATGAATTATATGTGGGATTTTTGGAATCTGATAAGGATTTATTCAATAAATTCAACTAAAATTTATGAAGTGCGGTATCTGCCAGGCTCAGGGGACAGAGTAATGAACTAAAACAAAGTCCCTATTCCATCTGGCAAGAGGAGACCTATTACAGAATGAAAAAATTATATACAATAAGTGTTAAGAAGAAGAATAAAGTTGGGTGAAGGGGCTAAGAGTGATGGGATGTGGGGAGGATTGCTGTTTTAGAGCAGTAGTTGGGGACTTTTGATGAGATAACATTTGACCAGAAACTTGAATGAAGGGAGAAAACCATCTGGCTATTTGTTAGAAAGAAATATTCTTGCACAGTGAACAGTAGGTGTGAAGGTCCTTGTGTATATGTAAATGGATACTTATTTATGAACAATACTTAAGTTTATATTAGGGCTGAATGAATGCTATGGGCTTGCTGTCTAATTTGGATCTTTATCCAGGGAGTACATACAGGAGTAAGATAAACTGTACATCATTTTAAGTGGATCATTTGTAAGCAAAATTCACATCACAAAATAAAATTGGCAGACATGCATATATAGTTGTATGAGAACTAGTAAAGGTGAAAGGTAAAAATAAAACCTTAATATGTTGTTATTTAGCATTGAAAAAATTTATTATATTCAGAGCAGGGATCTGTTTTTGTTACTATTTAATCTTTATATGAGAACTGGAAAATCATATTGAAGGAAGCAATCTAAGACAGATTCCCTGTTAGGCGTTGGAATGGGTTGAATTGTGTCTCCCCGAAAGATACTGAAGTCCTAACCCCCAGTACCTGTGAATGTGACCTTCATTGGGAATAGGGTCTTTGCAGATGATCTAGTTAAGATGAGGTCATTAGGGTGGGTCCTTATCCAGTATGGCTGTGCCCTTATAAAAAGAAGGAAGATGATGTGAACACAAGGAGAATGCCATCTACAAGTCAAGGAAAGCCTGAGGCTATGAGAATCTAAGAGAGAGACATGGAATAAATTTTCCCTGTAACCCTCAGGAGGAACCAAGCCTGATCTAGGACTTCTGGCTTCCAGAACTGTGAGACAATCAGTCTCTGTTCTTTAAGTCATCCAGTTTGTGGTACTTTGTTATGTCAACTCTAGGAAACGAAAACCAGCATTAAGAAATATTTCGTTTTCTTCTCAGGCTGTCAAAAATGAGAAGATAAACCTTAAGATGCTTTCTGTATCTTGGCACCTTGACAGTTAGGCGTATAGTAGGGCAAATATAAATGCCTGCAAACCCCAACTGGATCAGAGCCTTTGCCCGTTCACTGTCTCCCTACATGTGACGGATACTTCGTACTTGGTTATTGATTTCTTTATCTAAAATGGGTAATGTGATTTTTGGTAACGTGGCAGCCACATAAAACGTATAACAGTTGAAGAATCCTCAAGAGAAGTGTAATACTTTTCCAGGAATTCTGTCTCTCTATTATGTATTTACCATTTTCTGCTTGTTAGTAGTGCTTTGCAAGACTACTGCTCTACACACGGTGTCCTCCTGGCCACTATTATAGGTTCAGGAGTGAGTACATACATCCTGAATTGGCTCAATCTGACTGCAGAGGTGGACTTTTCTTTCCAGGGCTGGAGGAGAGTGTTTCTCCCTCTGCCTCTTTCTCCCTTACCCCCTCCCTCGCTGTTGATTGGCAACAAGAAAGCATGGTGCCCCACGTGCCACTGACAATGCCTTACGACCACATGAAGAAAGCAGTCCAAGAACACAACTCATACACCAATGGTGGTAGAGCAGAGAGAGAGAGAATGAACCTGAACTTTATGATCGAGCTACTGGATCGACCAAACCTGAAACACATCTTACTGCTAAACTTATTACATGAGATAAATAAATGCCCTAGTTCTATGTTAAAAAAAAAAAAAAAAAAGACTGCTGCTCTGTTATAACACATGAGAAAAATGAACTGAATAAACTTTCTTCTCACTGAGAAACTGAAACAAGCACATGGTCGTGCCTTCAGAAGAGGCCAAATTTTGCCTTTCGGAGGGAGGGAAGGGAAGTGGTAAGTTGAAGTTTTCTTAAGAAACAAAACTTGAAGATGCATGGTCCTTTTTTTATACTGGGAAATAAAGGCCTGAGGATGGAGGCTGGGATCATTGCTGGATGTGGTCAGGCAGCTTTAGAATGCTTGTGACTTGGGATCATTGAAATCTGGTTGTACGTTTGTATGAGGAGGTGTATAGTTAGGAGCACGGGCTCTGAATGACATGGCTTGTGTTTGAATCCTGGCTTCATGGCTTGTTGGCTGTGTGACCTTGAGCAAGTTGTTTGACTTCTCTGTGTCTCAGTTTTTCCTCCTCTGAAAACTGGGATAACAGTATTTCCAACCTCAAAGGGTTGTTGTGGAAATAAAATGAGATGATCCCTGTAAAGTGCTCTAGAATAGTGTCACATTAAGTTCTCAGTAATTTATGGCCATTATTAGTAGGAGGAGGAATAGAAAATCAAGTTAGAAGGCAAAATGTAATAAGATGGAAAGATAGGGCAGATGAGGCAGATCTGTGAGGAAGAGGCATAGATGCATTGGCCAGAGGAGCTCTAGGGAGGAGATGGCTCTAGCCAGCCCCTGGTGACTCCCCAGGGAGTGGGGACCTCAACGATGCTGAAGAATGGAGGCCTTAGTTGGTTCTAAATCCTGTTTGGAAGAAGTAGGATTTGTAACAGTCCTCACTGACTCTCCCAGGTTTCTGGAGCTGGCTTTAGTCTTCGTGATAGGATAGCGGGGGACGGGGCACGGGGCACGTCCAGGCTCCACAGGGGCATCCTGACCTTAGCAGATCCATGAGAGCGGTGACAGTGACAGCTAGCATGGAGGACACCTTAACGATGAAGCAGCACGTGCCAGCCACGCACAGTACAGGATCTTGTCATTTAATTCTCAAAGCCATCCTCTGAGGCAGTTCTTATTACCAGTTGTATTTTTTTATTTTTTTTATTTTTTTTGGCTGCGTTGGGTCTTCGTTGCTGCACAGCCTTCTCTAGTTGCGGCGAGCGGGGGCTACTCTTCGTTGCGGTGTGAGGGCTTCTCATTGCGGTGGCTTCTTGTTGCAGAGCATGGGCTCTAGGCGCGCAGGCTTCAGTAGTTGTGGCACGTGGGCTCAGTAGTTGTGGCTCGTGGGCTCTAGAGCGCAGGCTCAGTAGTTGTGACACACGGGCTTAGTTGCTCCGCGGCATGTGGGATCTTCCCGGAGCAGGGCTTGAACCCGTGTCCCCTGCATTGGCAGGCGGATTCTTAACCACTGCACCACCAGGGACGTCCCTACCAGTTGTATTTTTAAAATGGGAAATCTTGTGCTTTGGAAGGTTGCTTTTCTAAAGTTACACGTTAAGGAAGTGGTGGAGCTGGGTTTCGAACGAGGTCTGTCTGATTATAGAGCCGGAGCTTCCAGCCAATTTCTCCCCCTCCCCAGCATCTGGTTCACCAATGAAGATCTTTTCTTCCTGAGGCAGGGACCTGATGACCTAGATTTAGTGCCGCAACACTGTTGGTTTCATGGGAGGATTATAACAAGAGGAAGGTGATGGCGAGTCAGTCTCTATCATCTGTTCTTTTCCATATGTATACATACATACATACACAGAATATATATATTCTGTGTGTGTGTGTGCGTGTATATATATATATACACGCACACACACACACACACATAATTTTTGTTTGATGACTTAGACCTCAATCTTGCAGTTATAAAATCGAGAAGACCAATTTTAAGAATATCATAACTTATGTATCTATGCATATTTTTCAGCAGACTTTGTACATATAATAATGGTACTCCCACTATTGCTTAAAGAAATCAGTCTTACTTTCAATGTATTTCTTGTTTTTTAACTAAGAAATATCGTGTTATTCAGTGTACTCAACTCCTTTACTAAGACTGGTCTTCAGATAATTTTTTGGACTTTTCCCAACTTACAGCCACCCTCAAATGGCCATTTGCAAAAGTTGAGGATATTTAAAGAATGTGCTACATTCTCACCAGGCAATTCTAGAGGAAGCACTAAACTGTTTTGACAGTTTGTCTGCCCTATTGGCAAAACAGCATAATAATCACAGGAGTTGTTTGGAGGTAGACAGCGCTCATTTTGAGACATTCATCCTGACACACTTGCAAAATTATTCATTGCTTGACCTCTAGAGCACTGGGCTTGTCACTAATGTCTGGATAGATTCTGTGCCCTTCTGTCTGCTCAGACGTCTGCCATTCTTTCCTGTCCCCACCTTCTGTGCTCCCTCACTAAGAGTGGCTCTTTCCTCTGATGTGTTGTGAACAAGCTCAGGTTCTTTCATCTTCCTTGAACTTACAGTTGCCACTGCCCTGTTTCCCCTCTTCTTTTCATAGACAGACTTCTCAAACTGGTGGCCAAAGAGAGAGGTGAAGATCCAGGTGAGAGAGGAGTCAGGAAAGCCACAGGACGGGTCAAGGTCAAATGCTGCCACAGTGGTTCCCAGAGTGTGATCTCTGGACCTGCCGCATTAGCATCACCTGGGAACTTGTTAAAAGTGCACTTGGGCCCACCCCAGACCAACTGAAGAGGAAACTCTGGGGTGGGCCAGCCATCTGTTTTAACCAGGGCACCAGTTGATTGTGATGCAGCCTAAATTTTGAGAACCACTGTGCTATAGGAAGGTCAAGTGAAAGGTGGGCCAGAAGTCCCCATTGGCGTTCCTCATTGGACAGTTCTTTGTTTCCCTCATTTGCTCCCTCAGTCCTGTGCAGTCTTGCTTCTGTCCCCAGTGCTTCAATGAAAGTGCTGGAAGTCGGCAGGACCTCCCTCCTGACTCCTCGTGCTGCTGTGAGCACTGATGATGGGAAGAGCCCCGGGCCCCTCGGCAAGAGTTCTGGGTTCTATTCCAGCCTCCTCCTCTTAACCAGCTGGGTGACTTAACCAGTCTGGGTCCTAGTTTCTCATTTGTTAACCCAGAGAGTAAGATTTGCTAATCATTAAAGGATCTCCTCCATCAGGTCTAAGGTTTTCTATTTGCTTATAAACATTTACGCATTTAAAATTTATAAATTGGCTTATATGTATTTACTTGTTACTCTGTTGTTAGCCGTTCAAATTTAAGCATGTTATCTCTGGTTACCAAAACTTTGAATCTCCAGTATATATTTCAATCCCATAATAATGGAGCCAGTTTGTTAATAGGGGCTGTGCTGTGGGGCATTGACCGACCTTGCCAAGGAGCCTGACACCTTCATTTCACACCCATCAATGGGGAGACAGCCAGCCCTGATGCAGAACTTGTGTTTGTGGCTTGATTAGAACCTCGTCCTTTGACTAAGGAACACAGCCAAGTTCGAAATCCTTCTGTTGCGTGATTCCTTCTCTTTTTGCTGGCAACTGCCCGCAGTCACCAGGCCTGTTGATTTCCCCTCCGGCCTCTCTTGCATCCATTTACTCCTTTCCTTTCACACTTCCCCCTCCATCTCCCTGTCTTCCATTTAACAAATGGTTTCTGAGTGCCTGCTGCTTGCTAGGTAATGCAACAGTAGGTCTGGAGGTAAACTGTGAGCACAGAGGGAGAGAGAGGCAGATTGCTTGACACTCGAGAGCATGGCTGGCAAACCTTTTCTGTAAAGGATCAGGTAGGAAATATTTTAGACTTTGTGGGTCATGAGGTCCCAACTATTCGACTCTGCCATAGCAGTATGGAAAATAATGGGGTGCCTTTGTTCTAATCAAAGCCTAGGCGGTGGGCCAGATTTGGCCCATGCATTATAGTCTGCCAGCCCTATTGTGGAGATTGAGGTAGGCCTTAAAAAATACACAATAAAAAATGTGTGTGTGTCTTTCTGTGTGTATATCAAGTTGTGATAAATGCTACGAAGAAAATAAAGCAGTGTGAAGGGAATGAGGCAGGCTGGGGTATGTGTGTAGGGGGTGTTCTTTTTTACATAGGCTGCAAGAGGAAGCCCCTTCATCTGGAGAAAGTGTGGGAACAACTGCAGAACATGTGGTGGGAGAGGTTTTCTGGTGCTGGGAAGCCAGTGCAGTGCCCCTGGCATGGCCACGTGGTAGGCTCGTTCAGGGAACAGCAGGGAGGCCGGACTGGCTGAGGTGAGCCAGGGCGAGGGTGGGCAGCGGCTCTGGGACAGCTGCCAGGGGAAGGGCTGGTAGGAGTTCACCAACAGACGAGAGAGGAAGGCCTTCCAGAGAGAGGAGGTAGCCTGTGGGAGGGTCTGGGGCGTGAGAGAGGACAGTCTGCTTAGGGGAAGGAAGAGATTTGGTTTGGCTGGGGAACAGGTTAGATGGGATATTTGGGAGTGAGAGGCGCGGAGACATTGGTAACTTGGCTTTGAATATCATACCAAGAAGGTTTGACTTTATTTGTGGGCAGGTTTTTCGGGAGAGGAACACTGTCAGCGTGTGTATTAGAAAAGGGGACAAGGGGGCAAGAGGCGGGGACGTGGGCTGGAGGAAGGATGAGGGCGTGACCTGAGACCGAGGGGATGGAGAAGAGGTGATGTGTTCAGGAGGGACCTTGCACTCGGCCCAGTGGAGTCCTTTTCTGTCTCTTTATGTGCCCCGTGCCTTCCTACAGTGGTGTCTTTGTTCCTGCTGTTTCCTCCTGCAGGAATGCCTGATCTTGACCTTCACTTCCAAGGAGTGGCCCAAAGGCTTCCTTCTCTGAAGAGCCTGCCCTGATTATGCTAATGAAACAGTCCACTTCCTCCTCCCAATTCTGATAACATCTTCTTGCTGGCAGTTTTTAAAAATTAATAAATAAATAAATAAATAAATTTATTTATTTATTTATGGCTGCGTTGGGTCTTTGTTGCTGTGTGTGGGCTTTCTCTAGTTGCAGTGAGTGGGGGCTACTCTTCGTTGTGGTGCACGGGCTTCTCATTGCGGTGGCTTCTCTTGTTGAGGAGCATGGGCTCTAGGTGCACGGGCTCAGTAGTTGTGGCTCGTGGGCTCTAGAGCGCAGCCTCAGTAGTTGTGGTGCACGGGCTTAGTTGTTCCGCTGCAGGTGGCATCTTCCTGGACCAGGGATCCAACCCGTGTCCCCTGCATTGGCAGGTGGATTCTTAACCACTGCACCACCACGGAAGTCCCCTGGTAGTTTTCTTACAGTACAGGTCAGAGAAGGCTATTTGTTTACATGCTTTCACCACTTCTTAGGTATTTTCACATTCTTGAGGGCAAGGGATACTTTACTGATATTAGGATCTTAGGATATAGTATAGTGGGGAATATGAACTCAGGAGGTTTGCTGTCCCACCACGTACTGTGGCACTGTATGTGAATGGCTTTGCTTCTCTAAGCCTGCAGTTTCTCATTGGTGAAAGGAGGTAGGAGTATTATGAGTCTCACAAGCCTCCTGTGATAACTGAGATACTGCATGGAAGCACTTAAAACAGAGTCTGCTCATTTTAAGTGTTCAGTAAATGTGTCAGTTATTAGTAGCGTTACTGTTACGTTACATTAGTACTTAACACAGTGCCTTGAATAAAGTAAATGCTCAAAAAACATTGGTCGACGGAGGGAATGTGGTCCAGATAGAGTCTGTGCTAGATGGATACAGACCAACCCAAATTGTGGCAAAGCTGACTAAAACGGATCAGTTAGGTCTCTATTAAGATCAAATTATAGGCTTTAAGAGAAACTTAAATATAGTTAGATATCTTAGAAAGTTATAACAGAGGAAAAGCAATAAATTCTAATTCCTATGTGAGTGAAAAATCTCAGTATACATGCATCATCAGTATTAATGATCAAATGTTCTTGCATCTTACAAAATCTGCATGTGACAGGTTTGAAAGACAAATATTGAGGGATAATAATGTCGTCAATGCATACTGCTTCCGGGTTGAGAGAGCTAGCTTCTGTGCTTGGGCAGGAGACCAGCTAGGAGGCAGCTGCGGTAGTCTAGATGGCTCGGACTGGGTGGTGGTGGTGGAGATGGAGAGCCACAAACAGATTTGCGTCAGGAGATCTTGTCCTGATCATCACAGTGTCTGGCTGGTATAATGGGGTAAAATGAACCATCTGAGAAATGCCAATTTGTGGGCCTGGGTTAATAGACTTGAATATCTGGAAGCATCCAAACCTATTTGAGTGATTTTATCATATTCCTCATTTCCTTTGGTTGTATAGATCTGTTTTTTTTTTAAAAAAGACAAGTTTCAAACAAAAAGTAGTGGTGATATTTTTCTGCCTATAAATCTATATTATGTTTACCTTTTCCTGGTTAAAGACAATAGATTAATTCTTTATAAGACTGAAAAGATTTCTAACTGCTGAGGAAGGAGTGTCCTTCTGTGAGTTTGGTGCTTGGGTGGATTCATACTCTAGTGGAGGTGCCTTTGGTTTTCTGCCTTTCAGTGATGGAGATCTTACCCCTGCTCTCAGGTCCACCGTGCAGGGCCTTGGTCGGGTCCAAACAAGGCATCCCGTGTCCAGGCCTCTTGTGCCCAATCAGTGCAAAGCCACCCTGGCTTTTTTTTCTGATGACAGAGTAGTTCTTGTGCTACTTAAACTTAATGGAAATGAAAAATCCCATTCTAGGCCAGAATTTAGTAGTATGTTTCCTAAGGTTGTCACAAATGTTTTTTGCAGTTCTTTTCCCTTTCAGAATTTAATGTTTGGCTTTGCCCAGTGGGGTGTCTGTGAAACACTCACACCCCTCATCTCTTACTTTTCATTTTCTTAGACTCACTGTTAATCATGCTTTGTGGTCCTTGAGATGACCTGAAGTGGGTGCTGAGTAAGCTGTTTATGTATACCTACAGGGGAAACCGATGGTAACATCACGGAGTGTGCACATAGAATAATTCAATGTGATACCCCTCCTGGCTAATCAGGGGCCCCGGCAGGCAGCTAGGCTGCCAGAGAAGCATTTATGCAAAAGCCGAGCTGGTGACATGTGTCCTGGAAAGAGTGGGATCAGAATTGCTGTCAGTATGTAGCAGTCAGAGAGAGACTCTCTTAACAGCGTGTATGTGGAGGAGAGAGTGGGGGAAGCCAAGAGGACCAGAGGAAGTCAAGCAATTTGGGGAAGATACATCTTCCCCTTGTGGCCAAGCTATCCATTTCTGAGAACAGGGAGTGCAAACATAGCGTCTTGGATCATCTCTGCTTTGTCTTGTCTGTGTGTGTTTGTTTAATATTCATCAACACCCCGTCTCCTGGGGTTTGGTGTCACAACCATTATCCTTCCGTCTGAGGCTGGCTGCAGCTTCCCGTGGAGACCAGCAGTGAGGCTCCTTAGTCGGCTGGTGGGGTCAGCAGAGCTGACATGCACATTCCTATCATTTTCCCATCCCCCCTGCTCGACGTCTCCCCCCACCACCATATGTTTCCTAGAGGGGAGGACCCAGCAGAACCAGGAGGAGTTAGGGGTCTTGCCTGGGAAATGAAACCTGCTCAGGGATGTAGCTCCTTAGCGAGAGGCTCATTCCCAAAGTGATATACTTTAAGCTTTTCAGGGATGCCTCCATTTTATTATTATTATTATTATTATTTATTATTATTATTTTGAAGTGTCGTTGATTTGCAGTATTGTGTTAGTTTCAGGCATTAAGCTGATGGAGGGAAAAACAGTCCTGCAGTTAGGGCTCCTGCTCAGCAAAGCGGCTACTAATGATTTCAGTATTCTTAGCATTTGCAGGTGTTGGGAACTCTATAGTATTAAGAACAAACATGAGTTATGCTTACATATCAGTACCCACCATCTCCCTGTTCTTCCTCTACCACATGCTGTGAATGATCTGAGTCTGTGAAGAACCTTTCCCCAAACCTTGAACACTAGTCTCTTGATTGGTATGTTGTGTTGCTTTTAAAACAGTAAAGGAAGAAAGCCTTCCACTGTTCGTAAAGAGCCACAAAGTACATAAGCAAAAGTACAAAAATAATCATGTGCTTTTTAAAAATTAGGTCAATTTTTAAAAAGCTATAGTTCTACCATATCTGTGTATGTTTTCAATTCCTAACGTTAACTGTACTATTGGTAATCCATGTTGTTCTGAGAGCTATCAGTGGGGCTTAAAATATAGCTTGGGTTGTCAGTCAAATATAAGACTTATTAGGAAAGAAAGAATGCACAAAGAAAGAGAGAAATGAAAGACAACCAGAAGTGGAAAAAGAGTGCCTGGACTGGGGAGTGGAAGGGTGATTTCAGAGAGGGCCTGGTGTCATTCAGGAGCAGCAGTGCCCACATCTCTTGTAGTGCAGAGTTTTATTACAGATGTTATATTTATTGATTGATTGATTGATTGATTGAAGTATAGTTGATTTACAATGTTGTGTTAATTTCTGTTATACAGCGAAGTGATTCAGTTATACATATACATACATTCTTTTTTTAATTTAATTTAATTTATTTATTTATTTTTGGCTGCATTGGGTCTTCGCTGCTGTGCACAGGCTTTCTCTAGTTGCGGAGAGAGGGGGCTACTCTTCGTTGCTGCGCGTGGGCTTCTCATTGCGGTGGCTTCTCTTGTTGCTCTAGAGCGCAGGCTCAGTAGTTGTGGCTCATGGGCTTAGTTGCTCGGTGGCATGTGGGATCTTCCTGCACCAGGGCTCGAACCTGTGTCCCCTGCATTGGCAGGCGGATTTTTTTTTTTTTTTTTTTTTAAATTTTTATTTATTTATTTATTTATTTATTCATTTATGGTTGTGTTGGGTCTTCGTTTCTGTGCGAGGGCTTCCTCTAGTTGTGGCAAGTGGGGGCCACTCTTCATCGCGGTGCGCGGGCCTCTCACTATTGCAGGCTCTCCTGTTGCGGAGCACAGGCTGCAGACGCGCAGGCTCAGTAATTGTGGCTCACGGGCCCAGCCGCTCCGCGGCATGTGGGATCTTCCCAGACCAGGGCTCGAACCCGTGTCCCCCGCATTGGCAGGCAGATTCTCAACCACTGCGCCACCAGGGAAGCCCCAGGCGGATTCTTAACCACTGCGCCACCAGGGAAGCCCATTCTTTTTTATATTCTTTTCCATTATGGTTTATCACAGGATATTGAATATAGTTCCCTGTGCTATACAGTAGGACCTTGTTGCTTATCCATTCCATATAAAATAGTTTGCATCTGCTAACGCCAAACTCCCAGTCCATCCCTTCCCCCCCTTCCCCCCCTTCCCCCTTGGTAACCACAAGTCTGTTCTCTATGTCTGTGAGTCTGGTACAGACTTAAAAAAATAAAAACCCATAAGCAGTTATTTCATGGCAGACCTTGTCACACTGAAATGGTCCTGGGTGGTCCCTAAGCCAGATGATTACTCCAAATAACAGAAGTGGTACCACCCCACCTAAGGCTGTGTGTCAGCAAGAATGGTTCAAGAGTAAAATAAGTTGATGAGATCGTTTTGGATTCGAGAGCTAAAACCAAGAAGACTGTTTTACTTTTCACCTTCTTAAGATTTTGGAATTAGAGCTTCAGAGGCAGAACTCTTGTAATGTTGTGCCCGCCTCCTTGGGGATAGAAGTGGAGCTCACGCATGTCTTTGCTTTCATTCCTGCTCCCACAGACCAGATCCCTTAGGTTTCTTCAGTTTCTGTTCCCAGTTCACCTGTTTGGAGAGGGAGCTGCTTGGTAGCATCCTGTTCCTTAATAAGAAATACTTGCTGTGATTCTAATGCCTGTCTGCCCATTGGCAGTTGCCTGGACGGCTCAGGGTTGGAGGTGAGGGATCAGTATTTTGCAAAAGCAATCCAGGCCGTTCTCACATGCACCCAGAAGCAGGCACCCCTTGGGTACCATGGACAGCAGATCCTCTGTTGAGTTAGCTGCCCCCCAGCTGCTGCTGCCCACATTGGTTGGGGGACTGGTGGGTGCTTATTCCTGGGGGCTGAGACCCCTTGCCTGCCAACTCCTGTGGCTGTGCTTGTGAAGATCTGCTGACCCTACGCCAGAGTGGAGGCTGACAGCTTTGCTCTGATGAGACTTATCAGGATGCAGCAGCAGTACCCAGAGGGCCCTGGATTCCCAGTATTTCTTTGGTTCAGCACCCCAGTGGGAAGCAGGACGTACCAGCCCTCTGAAACCCCAGGGAACCCTCACTTCTCCAATGCTGGGGGATCCTGAGCGCATGTGTCCACTGCCTATTATAAATAAGGAAACCAGGAAGCAGAGTTAACCTCCAGTTTGGGGCCATTTGTCTGGTGCAGCAGGTCAACACATCTCACTGTTTTATGTGTAAAACCAGCAGATCTGAGTAGTTATAAAGGGGGATGGAGCGGAAGTAATATTCTTCAGCGATGGCTGGGCACCAATTTGGGACCGGATTCTTGGCATGCATTGATCTTCACAGCAAGCCTGTGAGGAAGGTGGAGTTTTTTCCTTGTAGAAGAAGCAGCTGAGCACAGAGGGCTAAGGAAGTTCTCCAAATGTCCATGAGTATTAAGTAGTGGGAATTGGAATTTGGGCTTGGGTTTGTTGACGCAGAGTCAATGGCTTTCCTGCTATGTTGGTTTAAGGATTTGTAAGAATAGAAAGGTAGCTCCTTAGCGTGTTGAAAGATGACTTCCCTTACTTAAAATAGTCTGTGGACATAAACAAGGTGCACAAGGTCAGAAGCTTGAACCAGCACAGGAGTTTATAGAATGAAGAGTAACAGCCTCTCACCCTGTGCACACCCCATCCTGCTAACTGCTCTCTCTGAAGGTAATCACTATTAATAATTTCTTCCAAATCTATATAAAATATGCATATGTTGACACTTAACTGATACATAGACGCATAAGTATTAGGCCTTTTTATTTCTACCAAGAGAGTATACTCTGCACGTTGGCAGCAGGTGTGAGCATGGACTGCATAGCCAGGTGGCCTGGGGTCAAGTCTTGTTTCTTCCTACCACATATAAGGCATAGTTACTCTCTACACTTTAGTTTCCTCATCTCTAACATAAGTTGTTCTGATCAAATCTGATAATATTAAGAATGTGGAACAATTCCTGGTGCATAGTAAATGCGGGATGAAGGTAAGCTGTTTATTACTTGGCATCGTCCTGTTTTTTTTTTTAAACTTAAAAAATAAGAGATCTACATCTATTCTTTTTTTCACCTAAAAAATAAATGAATTTAGCCAAGTATCAAACTGTGCCCTTATTATCTTACAGTGCCGCAGAGCCCGGTTAGCGCGGAACACGCTGTGATTGTGCACAGGCTAGCATTTTATGAAAGGAGTGAGACCGTGACTGTGTATGTGGTGCTTTGTGCCTTTCAACAGCTTCCAGAGAGGTTTTATTTGATCTTCCAAACCAGCCCATGATGTGGGTTGGGCAGGTGTTATTAATACGTTTTGCTGGTGAGGAAACTGAGTGTGACCATGATTCATCAGACTTGCCTTAGGTCACACAGCCTTGCCTGGAGCTCTGAAGATGCCCAGTACTTTGCCTCCCTTTGATGTTGCAAATAGTCCCGTGGGCCACCCACTGTGGGAAAGTCCTCTCACTTTCAGCTGAGGAGGGGGTCGGGGTGCTGAAAATATCCCCCGTGGTGGGATAGGTCTGCTCAGTTTCATCTACACTCTCCTTTTCCTGTAGAGTGACACCCATTTTCAGGCCGGTCCCTGGGATTGGAGATGCAGTGTGGGGTCACTGAACAGATAAAATCAGGAAAGCGGTGTGATGCAGTTGTGCAGTGAAAGGAACAATGAACTGGAAGGCAGGAAATGTGGTCTCAGTGTCTTCATTGTTTAAAATGATGCCTTGGTATTAGTTCTCCAGGTTTACAGATGAGGATTTAGGGCTGGAGAGGTTAAGGGGCAGCTTTGGGTCACCCACCTAGTTAAGATCAGAGCCAGGACTAGATAGGGAGGGTCTGTCATAAAAGAATTAGTTATCAGGACTGTCAGAACCCTTTGGCCAACCCAGGGAACCAGCTGTCAGCAATTGTGTTCCTTTATCAAGAAAAGCTTCAGTATAGTGCTGTCCAAAAAAAATATAATGTGAAATACATCGATAATTTAAAATTTTCTAGTAGGTACATTTAAAAAGTTAATTTTAATAACGCTTTATTTCATATAACTAATATATCTAACCAATATATCTAAAGTATTATTTTGACATATAGTTAATATAAAAATTATTCTGTTTTTATATTGTCTTCAAAATCCAGTGTGTATTTTATACTTACGGCACCTCTCAATTTGGACCAGACACATTTATTCAATCGCCACATGTGGCTGGCGGCTACCCTATTGGGTGCATAGCTCTCAGGGGATAGGGGCTGCTTAAGTGCACATTGTTCAAGTTGCTTTGAAACAGAGACCATGCCTCTTGGCCCTTGTCAACATTTCCCTGTGCATTTTCGTTAAACTCCCTTAGAATGGAGAAATTGGATGAACTGTGCTTTAATAAGTGCCACAGAAAAATTTATCTGTAAGACCTGTGATTTAGGAGTTGGTGGTTCACATTCTTTTTATACATTTGTATTTCCTTCTAATGTATTAACTGTTTTACCACCTGCCCCCCCCCGCCCCAAAATCCAAGGAATTGAGAAGTTTTATTAGGTGCTTTGCTACTTGGGGATTAATGAGTTAAGTATTAAAATTTCAGGGCTTCCCTGGTAGCGCAGTGGTTGAGAGTCTGCCTGCTAATGCGGGGTACACGGGTTCGGGCCCTGGTCTGGGAGGATCCCGCATGCCGCGGAGCAACTAGGCCCGTGAGCCACAATTGCTGAGCCTGCGCGTCTGGAGCCTGTGCCCCGCAATGGGAGGGGCCGCGATAGTGAGAGGCCCCGCGCACTGCGATGAAGAGTGGCCCCCGCTTGCCGCAGCTGGAGAAAGCCCTCGCATGGAAACGAAGACCCAACGCAGCTAAAAATAAATAAATAAAGCTATAAAAAAAAAATTTTTTTTTCAGAAAAAAGTCAATGGTACAATATAGTTTGAATGATGAAAATTTGATTTTCTTGAAACTTTTTAGGGCAATATTGGTTGCTTACAAAGTGTTTACAAAGTGACCAACATTTTAAATGAGCGGGATATACATTGAGCAGTTAGGAGAATTGGATTCCAGTCTCAACTCTGGTTATTACTCAATTCTGGGGCATTCTTAAGTTAGCTCTATTTCATTAGTTTACAACAAAATCCAAAATCACTTCATTAAAAAAAAAAAACAGTTTAGATACAACCATTAAAATAGTTATCAGATACACAACCCTTTTCTGCACAAGGACTATCAGATACATAACCTTTTCTGCAGTAAACAACTCTTTATTCACAATATTATTTCTTTGGGAAACTTGAATTCAACTAAGATTATTTTGATTCATAGGATCTTTCTCTCCTAATGTTTTACAGCATCTTTTTAAAGGACTATAACTTGCCCAAATATTAGAAATAAAATGAAGATATGAAGAAGAAATAAAATAAACTGATAGTGGAGACTGCACGTAATTAAAAGTTGTAGAACTGCAATGACCATGAAGGGTGGATTGACTGGACAACCAGACCCCACTTCGAATCCAATGCTTGTCTGTCCTCCTTTCATTTCCTATCTTTCTTTCTGTATCCAAGAGTAGTTATTGAGTGTTCACTATATTCAAAGTGCTTCTATTTACAGCTGAAGTTTGTAGCTTACAATTTCTATTAAATAGAAAAATGTCTTACTGAGTAGGTACAGATAGTTTTGACATTTTCTATCCTTAAAAGGAGCTTTAGAAGATATTTATTTCTTAGAATCATTAAATTTAAACATGGAGGGTCCTTCTGTAAAAAAACCATGTTTACTCCATAATGTGTTGAATTTCTTTTCTTTAAGGAAGCCTTTTCTAATTGTTCTAGCCAGAAATACTGTCTGCTCTTCTGAACCTTAACATCATGTTCCGGAAGGACCATGACCATGAGCCCTTCCTCAGGTGAATATCTCAGCTTCAGCACTTAACTGGTTCCATGGCTTTGGCAAGTCACTCAGCTGACCTTCCTGAGCCTTAGTTTCCCCATATGTAAAATTGAGGTTACTACTGACTTATGCACTTGTTGTGAGGGTTAAATGAGCTATTGAAAGTCTCTAGCACAGTGTATGGTAGATGCTCAGTGAATGTTTGTTCAGTGAATAGATGATTGATTCTGTGATCCTGTTAGTGCCCTATTGCCTCTGAAGGTTTTTGGTTGACTGTAGAACTTACATGGTGTAGGTGTGTAAGTGGCTTTAGTCATTTGGTTGATTCTTAAAAGTGGAGAGCAGGGACAAGAAAAAGGAAGTAGGGATGAAAACAAAGGAGACAGGGTGAGTTGAGAGCACCAGCCTTTGCACTGTGAACTGCTGTACATCGCATACTGTTCAGGAGTGCTGAGGTAAGAACACTAAATGAAATAACAGGGCACTGGAACAAGACCCTGTCTTTAGAGGCGTGGTGAGTAGAAAGCTTTCAATGACTAAAGCCAATTTGTAAAACTTTTTGTTTTTTCTTTTTTTTTACTTCTGTTCTGATAGTACTCCCCTACCCCCTTTTTTTTTATATATCTTTTTCAGAAATTTGAGACGAAAAGAAACATAATTATTTTGAATTACCCCTTGGCCAGTAATACCAAGGGGTATTGCCGCTTCTATGAAACTGGGAGGACCCTGTTTGACGAAGGGACTCCAGTGAACAGTTTCTGTGCTGTCTCTGTGTGGATCTGGCTGTTCTCTTGATCACCCCCTCGTGGAATTTCCTTCTGGTTGGGGATTAGGCACGGCTTTCAGGTGGACTGGTGACACTCACCCTTGCCTAGATTTTGGATGAGTGTAAGTTCACAGAGAAAGAGGCCGACAGTGTGGGTTTCCAGAGGATTCAGTCTACAGCTTTTGTTACATATTCATTGACTGCCAGAGCCGGAAAGGATCTTTATTCAGTTCAGTGATCCCATTTCGCAAATGAAGAAACTGGGACCCTGCGTGGTTAAGCAGCCTGCCTGAGGTTCAGTGAGCCAGGAGCAGAGCTGGATAAAAGCCAGGTCCCTGATTCACCTTCAGCTGCCTCTGAACACTGATCTGTGCTGTTCTCTTGCCAAGGAGTGACCTCCCTACCACCTTTTCTTTTCTTTTTCTTAGATGGTTTTGAAGTTACAAAATTTGAAATTGCAAAAGTAAAACATACTGTTCTAATAAATTAAAAAAATGTAGAGATGCATAGAGAAAAACTTAATTCCTCATCACCCACTTAAAACACAACTCTGCTTTTATAAGTAAAATATCTTATGAATATCACTTCAACTTAGCACATATTTATTCAGCCCTTTTTAAAAAAAATTAATTAATTTGTTTATTTTTGGCTGTGTTGGGTCTTCGTTTCTGTGCGAGGGCTTTCTCTAGTTGCGATGAGTGGGGGCCACTCTTCATCGCGGTGCGCGGGCCTCTCACTGTCGCGGCCTCTCTTGTTGTGGAGCACAGGCTCCAGACGCGCAGGCTCAGTAGTTGTGGCTCACGGGCCCAGTTGCTCCGCGGCATGTGGGATCCTCCCAGACCAGGGCGCGAACCCGCGTCCCCTGCATTGGCAGGCAGACTCAACCACTGCGCCACCAGGGAAGCCAGTTCAGCCCTTTTTAATTGTTGCATAATTTCTCATTTTGAATGACTATTGTTTATTCAGTAATTCTTCTGTTGGTGGCCATGCAGGTTGGGGGATTTTATTTTGCCACTCGCAGTGCTGCAGTAAACATCCTTGACTATATAGCTGGTGCTTTTCATTTCCATAAAATAGATCCCCCAGAGTCAGATAGCTTGTTCTAAGGGTACCTGTGATAGCTACTGTCTGGTTACTTTTCAAAAGGTTGTCACTCCTTCACCACCATGTGATTTTATTCTTGCCATCTATTTTTTTTTTTTTTAAGATTTATTGATTGATTGATTGATTGATTGCTATGTTGGGTCTTCGTTTTTGTGCTACGGCTTTCTCTAGCTGCGGCAAGTGGGGGCCCCTCTTCATCGCGGTGCGCGGGCCTCTCACTGTCGCGGCCTCTCTTGTTGTGGAGCACAGGCTCCAGACGCGCAGGCTCAGCAGTTGTGGTTCACGGGCCCAGTTGCTCCACGGCATGTGGGATCCTCCCAGACCAGGGCTTGAACCCGTGTCCCCTGCATTAGCAGGCAGATTCTCAACCACTGCGCCACCAGGGAAGCCCCCCATCTATTTTTAATTTATCATTTATTATACTTTGTTGTTGTTTGCTCTTCTTTTCCTTTCTTTTGCTCCATGGTCACATTTCTGCTCAGTTCTCTACCAAACTCATCATTAACATGGACATTCTTTGCTTGTTCATCCTTTTAATGGTTCCTTTCCCACTGGATACTTCCAGAGCAGCTACAATTAAAAATTCTATATTAACATACAAAAATTAAATAATAAATATCCCCCCACCTTGGGTTTTACCTAGACAGGTTAGAATTTTTTATTCTCATCTGTTAAGTTTCTTCTTATTGTATGTCTCTTAATAAACATTTAAATTATAAACTATAAATTCCAAGTCATAGTAGCTTCATCCCGTTACATTGTGCCACTTCCCCCCTCTTCTTTGTCTTGCCCATCTTGAGGTCTCTGTCTAGTTAGAGCACATCTTCCAAGATCTCCTCAGGTTGCGTTCATTGGTTAAGTAGCTTCTTACTTTGCCATATTCAAGAAAGGCTTTTTGTCTTCCCTGACAGGTGAAGAACAGCTTGGTTGGGCTTTTTCTCTCAGTAGTCACTCTTTAAGTGTGCTCTAGTTTTCAGTATTGCAGTTGAGAAATCTGATGCTAATCTGATCCTTCTTCCTCTGTTAAGTCCTCTGTTCAACTTGTTTGAGTGACTATATGATTTCCTCTTAATCTTGAGTCTCTGACTGCTGACTCTGAAAAGGCTGCAGAATAACCTATAGATAAAGAAAAGCCAAGTTTATTGCTTACTGCAGTGAGGGGGACCATGCCACTGACTGAGTGTTTCAGAGGAGGGAGGACAGAGATGGGGGATTTATGAGGTTCGTTAGGGTCTGGTTTGAGGCAGGCTGTTCAGTGCAAGGACATAGAATTAGACCAAGTTTTTGATAAAACAGTTTAAGAGTGGTGGGCTAAGTAAGGGGTATTTACTCTAATAAGGATTAGTTGAGCTGTCTATTATTTAAATAAATGGGTTTTGGAAAGTTCCTGAAACAATAAAATTATTTATAACTTCATCTTTCTGGGTAAGGGTTTCTTGAAATAGTAAAGTCATGTTAATGAACACGGTAAGATGTGTGGTTGCAGATGATTTTCCTTCTCGGTTTAAGTATTTCACAAGCCTAGGCATGTGTCTTTTTTATTCCTCATTAATGCTGCCTGAGCTTTCTGTGAGCCCTCTCGGTCTAGAGAATTATCCCTTCTTTCAGTTCAGGGAGGTTTTCTTTTGTTTTGTCCTCTCCCACTTTCCCTTCCAATTTATTTCTTTTTTGTTTGTTACTGTTTCTCCTCCTCCAGGAAAACCTGTTTTCTGCATGTTCTGTCTTCTGGTTATGTCTTCCATTTCTCTAGTGTTTTCACTTATGCTTGTCTGATCTTTCAGAACACTGAATGTTCTCAGTACTGATCATGCCCTTTTCCACTGTGTCTTTTGAAATTTTAATTTGATTTTAAAAGGCCTTTTTTGGTGTGTTCTAATAGTATCTCCTTGAAAATCCCCATTGCCTTTTCTCCCTTATTTTCTTTGGTCTTTTTATAGACACTGTTCTAGTTGTTCATCTTGGTCTCCCTCACTCAAGTGGCTTGAGACTTCTTACTTGGGCTGTAATTTTTCTTTGTCTTTTAGTGGATGCCTTGTCCTCAGACAGGCTAAGAGGACTCTTGGGCCATGGTAAATCAAGTACTGGAAGATAAAAGTGTGTGTGTGTGTGTGTGTGTGTGTGTGTGTGTGTGTGTGTGATAATGGATGAGTATAAGCCATCAAACTGGGACCCATCAACTGAGGTATTTGGAGGAGATGATTTGGTCCTTGAGTGGTTTAAGTCACCAGTACAGTGACCCTTGATGTCTGCTGGCATCAGTAGGGTGAGACAGCCCCTCCGAGGACCAGTCACAGTGTCTTTCCAAGTAGAACCAACTTAGATTTCTGGCCAGGTCATTTTAGGGAGCTTTAAAATCTGTGGTTAATCCAGGTGGGTCCTTTGGCTCTGACACAGATTTTAAGAAACTTTCCCTAGGAGTTTTGAGAGAATTCTGGCCTCACACCTCTTCTTCAGCTTTCTCAGTACAGTGTGAGGGCGTTTTGGAGCACAGGTTCTAGAGCCAGACAGCCTAGGTTTTAATCCTGGCTCTGTCATTTACTGTTTGTGTGCTCTTACTTAACCTATGGGTTCTAATGATCTTATCTGTAAAGTGAGGATAATAATAACGTCTATTTCCTTGAGTTGCTATGAGGATTAAATGAGTTTGCCCTTTATGGAAAGATGTGGTGTTCTTAGAACAGTGCCCCAGTGCATGGCCGATAGCAAGTGTCGGCTACAGTATCATCTCCAACTCACAGGGCGGCTGTGAGCATTGAGTTAGTATATGTAAAGTACTAGTATGTGCCAATAAGAATTAGTGTTAGCAGTTTTGTTGTTTTATGTGATTTTGGCTTATATGACTTTGAATTATTATGACATAATAAAATATTACCAAAGCTTCACTTTATCTTTTAAATTTGGAATTTCCCCCAAATTAAACAAATTTCATAAAAAATCATATAATCTTAAAGTTGGGAGGCTGAGTGAATTCTAAACAGTGTAAATTCAATTACCCCTCACCCATAGATGCAGTTATCATTTTACCACATAGGTTTTATCATTACTTTTTCTCTCTCTTACTGAACCATTTGTAAGTTGAAAACATGACTTTTTACCCCTGAATGCCTTAGTGCAAATTACCTACAAACAAGGACTCTCTACTACATAATTGTGGCACAACTGTCAGCATCAGGAAATGAGATACAGTCTGGCTACTTAATCCAAGGCCTCGTTCAAATTTTGTCAGTTATCCCAATATTGTCCCCTTTAGAACAAAATAATCCAGTCCAGATTATTCATGGTATCTTGCTAACATGTTGTTTAACTCTCCTTCAGTCTGGAATGGTTACTCAGTACTTCCATGACCTTATTATTTTTGAAGAGACTAGGCCAAGTGTTTCGTACAGTATCCCTCAATTTGGGCTTGTCTGATGTTTCCTCAATATTAAATTCAGCTTAAGTATCTTTGGCAGGAAAAACACAGAAGTGGTGCTATGTTTGTTGCATCCTTTCAGGTGGTTCATGGTGTCAATTTGTCCCACTATTGGTAAAAATAACTTTGTTGGTTTGACTGCCAGGTTTTTTTTTCACTGTAAAGTTTCTCTTTTATAATAAATAATTTTTTGGGGAGATATTCTGAGACCTTGTGAAATATTCCATTCCTCCTCTGACTTTTCACCCATTCATTTTAGCATTGCTGATGATTCTTGACTGAATCAGTTATAACTGATGGTCATTTTCTAATTCTGTCATTCCTTCTGCATTTATAAGTTGGCATTTTATTATAAAAAACATTTTCTCTTCTGTTTATTCATTAATATGTTTGTATTTCACATGGACTCAGGGATTCCTCTCAGAGTATTATAATCTGATGTTTTCCCTTATATTGATGTTCAAATTGCCCCAGATTTGACCAGTAAGAGTCCCTTCAAGCTAACACCTCTATTCATTTGAAAGGACCCCATCATTCTTTGAGCACTCCATTCCTTTCTGGTAATAAAAAAACATTTTAGGCCTTTTACTTCCCTGTCCCAGTCTTGAATCAGTCTGTTTTCAGAGGAGTAGAGGATGATATTTAGAAACCAAAGATCTAGGCACCAGGTTGGTCCTTGCTATCCGGGTGTCACTGCTCCCATGCCATCTCAGGGGGCAGATCTAGAGGAGTGGGGTGTGTACACATACACACCTATATTAACCTGACCATACTAAGTCATGTACTCATATTGGTACCTCCATGTCCACAGTTTTGTTTTCTCGTTTTTGTAACTCCCTTCTCGAACAGAAGAAACCTGGCTCCTATTTTTCACCGTATACTTAGGTATTGCTTAATTCCTCTGTGTGTAACCGGCCTGCCAACTCTGGCCGCTGCCTTCCTCAGCGGCCATCCCTACTCAGACAACTGTCTGGCTCAACGTCCAGCCGCACCAGATAACCACTACGTATCCCTAACAAGCATTGAGGAAGGGACCCTAGTGGCTTTTCAATGGAATGTTTCAGTTATTCAGGAAGGAAGGGAGAAGAGGAGGAACTAATTTCTTCCACCCCTGTAAGTGTTTGAGACATGAAAGTAAAAGTCATCATTCATTTTGGGGTTATGCATTTTAAATCTGATACCACTTTGTGATTGTACTGTGGAGTCACAGCTGCATGTATGGCTCAGTTATAATGGAAATGTAGGTTATATGACAGTTGTGCAATGTGAATAGAATAAAATAAATGCATGTAAAATAGAAAAAAAAAACCTACAAAAAGTACAAAAGCCTAATCTACTTTCTAATACCAGATAAGAGCTAAGTTACAAAAAAAGAACAGTATAGTAAGTTACAAGAAGAGTTTGGGTGTCCTGTACAAGTCATACTGCCTGTCACGTGATGTATTTAAAGCTGATGGAAGAAAGGTGATCTGCTCTATCCAAACATATATAGGTGTACCTTGGAGATATTGTGTGTTGGGTTCCAGACTACCACAATAGAGAGAATATTACAACAAAGTGAGTCATGTGAATTTTTTGGTTTCCCATTGCATATAAAAGTTATGTTTACACTATACCATAGTCTATTAAATGTCCAATAGCATAAAGTCTTAAAAAAAGGACATACCTTAATTAAAAAATTCTTTATTGCTGAAAAATGCTAACCATCATCTGAACCTTCATCAAGTCATAATCTTTTTGCCGTATAACATCGAAGATCACTAGGACAAATATAATAATAATAAAAAAGTTTGAAATATTCTGAGAATTACCAAAATGTGACCAGAGGCATGAAGTGAGCAAATGCTGTAGGAAAAATGGTGCCGATAGACGTGCTTGATGCAAGGTTGCTGCAAACCTCCAAATTGTAAAAGACTCAGAATCTGCAAAGCACAATAAAGGGAAGTACATTAAAATGAGGTATGCCTGTAATTTGAAACATTACAGTGAAGATGAGTTCAGCAGAGGAAAAAAAAGAATATAACAGGTACAGAGAGAGATCAGGAAGTGAAATATGGTAGATTGTCTACAAAGATGACCACCAGCAATTCTTCCAGTCACTCCCTGTGCGTTCATGTCATTCCTCCTTTCAAGAGATGGAGTCTCTTTCCCTTCCCTTTCCACCTGGGCTGCCCCTGTGACTGACTCTGACAGATAGGGTGTAACAAGAGTGACGCTCTGCTGGGCCTGGGCCTTGAGAAACTGGGCAGTGTCTCTTCTTGCTCTCTCAGAGCCCCCAGGCAACATGTAATGAAGTCGGACTGCCTTGCTGGGAGAAAGGCCTTGGAGCAGGAGAGACTGTGAGGTCGGGGAGAGAGGCCCCACCAGCCCCCAGCCATATCCAGTCACCTGAGGTGAGATGTCACTATTGAATGAAGCTATCTCAGGTACTTGAGCCCATGGGAACCTCTTTAGCCAACAGCAGACAGAGCAGACACTAGCTGTCCCTTCTGAGCCCTGCCCACATGGCATAATCATGAGCTAATTGTGGTGGTGGCTTGAAGCCACTAAGTTTGGAGGTGTTGGTTACACAGCAATAGATAGAAACATTAAAGTCTGAGAAAAGTTCATCAGTGTGAACGAGCTTTTATGTATGAAAACCATAGGTAGTACCTTGAAAAATAAACACATTTTAATTCCTTCACCTAAAGTGAAGGTAACTCATAGTCAAAAACATTCAGATGGGGACTTCCCTGGTGGCACAGTGGTTAAGAATCCGCCTGCCATTGCAGGGGACACAGGTTCGAGCCCTGGTCCGGGAAGATCCCACATGCCACAGAGCAACTAAGCCTGTGCACCACAACTACTGAGCCCACGAACCACAACTACTGAGCCCGCGTGCCACAACTGCTGAGCCTGCGTGCCACAGCTACTGAAGCCTGTGCGCCTAGAGCCTGTGCTCCGCAAGAAGAGAAGCCACTGCAGTGAGAAACCTGCGTACCACAACGAAGAGTAGCCCCTGCTCACCGCAACTAGAGAAAGCCTGCGCGCAGCAAGGAAGACCCAACGCAGCCAAAAATAAATAAACTAATTAAAAAAACAAAAAACCTTCAGATGGTGGTTAACAGTACTTGGTCTGAGAAGCAATTACCATTGGTGCCTGAGGAGTGTCTCCTCCATTGCCCCTGCTTTACCTTATCCTAACGGGCCTGAGCTAAAAAAAAAAAAAAAAAAAAAAAAAAAAAAAAAATATATATATATATATATATATATATATATATATATATATATATAACGTCGTTTCTGCTTTCCCAGAGAAACTGAAATCTATTATGTCAAAAATATTAAATAAAAGTATAGTGAATTTTTATAGGCTTAACATTAAAGAATTTTTCGAAGGGTTCATTTCCCCTTTGTGAAGCAGTAAGCTGTTTGTGTGGAACGTAATAGTTATCATTCTGTGCAGCTGGTAAAAACCTGCCTTTCTGGTTTGTAATGTCATGTTAATTTGCAAAGGTGTTGTTACTCATTTGAAGAATCCTTTGTTCTGGTTGAAAGCCTCACGGATGGTATTTTCAAATAAACTTACCCTGCCTGGGAGTCTTTCTCTGTGATTATAAGGCTCTTGTAGCTCCATTCTTTCCAGAATGTTGCTAGGATGTCAGTAATGAAAGTAATCTATTTCTCTATTTGCTGAGCTTTAAGTGGCATATAATTTACCATCCAGAAATATGTCACAGGCATTTATTTACTTTCATTTGAAATGTAAATTAATAAATTGTAACATTTAAATGAAGTTTTTCTGAATGGAGTTATAAAAAGTCAGAAGCTTCCTTTATTTCTTTATTTTCTTCTTAACTGCCTCATATCAAATCTTTTTTGTTTTCCTGATGATGGAAATCCAAATTCTTGTCAGATTGATTTTATTGCATAAAGAAAACTGTGTATCTTCATATTTTATGTATAAAAATTGAATATCAGGCCTCTAATTTTTTTGTATCTTACAAATTTCAAATGTAAGATACTTATACCAACGTCATAGTCTATTGAGTCTTTTGAGATTATATTAACACTGAAACAAATGTATGTTTTTCAAATTAAACATAAACTAAGTAGCTTTGAATCAGTGATTATACTGAGGTCAGCAGGATAACTGAATCCATCCATCTTTCTTCACTGTCATAGGTTTGATTGGTCAAGAAAAAAGGAAATCTTCGTTGAGAGACAGGAAGAGAAGTTTAATTCACAGGCCACCACGTTTCCAATACTGCATCTTTCTCTTCCTTGTTTCTTGGCCCTTAGTATTTATTCAGTGAACTTTCGGGAGGTCTTACTGTGTATGGGTTATCGGACTGACATGGAAAGGAAGTGGTGTGTAACGTTCAGCACCTGCTTTCAAAATGTCTAAATATTGGTGGCAAAGTTAAGAGAAGTATCAAGTGTCTTTAATAAAGGCAGAATAGTGTGAGTCTCAGAGAAGGACAAAAGTACGACACTTTGTAGGTCCAATGGAGGCCGAGGTCATAATGAGGTTAAGGGAATATGGACAGGCTTTATGGAGAAGGTGGTATTTGCACTTGGTCCTGAAGGATAAGTGGGGCTTTGATGAGGACAGAGAGGAGGGAAGATGTTCCACAAAAAGGGAACAGTACAGACAAGCCAAGATGCGGGGAGACCTCATGAAATTCTTTTTCTATTATTTGTGTTGGCACTCAACTCATTCTCTCAAAAGTCTCATTAGTGGATGTTCCTTATCTGTCTATGACAATATTTTATTCATTTTCCAGAAAATCCTTGGGCATGTTGCCAAGTGCTTTGGTTATAGTTATGTCTTATTTTATAGCATCTTGTTGATTTTCTCATTTTGGCAGAGATTTCTTCTAGAAATGGTCAGAAAGACTTGGAATGGTGCTAAATACAATCACATTCATGAGTTTCCTTTGCCAAACACTGAAAGAAGTAAAGTTAAGAAATAAGTTTATATTAAACTTAAGGTGAAATGAACCATCTCTCTTGGAAGTGAAGCCCGTGTCTCAGCGTTTCAAGGACTGGGGGCACTTGGCCTCCACACTGGTATATGATGGCCTAGAATAGTTAGGTCTGCCTGCTCAAAGGGCTTGGGAAGAATTCAGATTAAAAAGTCTTAAAGTCACTGTTTTGAAGGATAGGAGCGTGAATTGTTGGTGTAAACGTGGTCAGAATGTTGACAGCTCACCATCATAGTGCTATCTTCTCTCTCCGCATTTTCCGTACTTAATACCTCATAGCACATGAGCCAAATCTACAAAATAACTATAGCTGTGAGCAAGAAAAAGATAACGACGAGTTCCTACTTGGCATATTTTTGCTTTAAAAATTGTTTTTACTCAAATAGGACGTGCATAGTTACTAGACAAATGTACAAAAAAGCTTCTGAAAACCAAGTCCTTCCTTGTCTCACTTTCTAGAAGTTTCTTATTGCTCCATAGCCCCCCCGGCTTCTCCAGGGTTCTGATAGGGCAGTCACCTGCTTCTTCCATCAAGGTTCTTGGTATTATATTCCAGGTGCGTCTGACTCTCCTACGGCAGTCTTTTTTTTTTTTTTTTTTTTAATTTTTTATTATTATTAAAAAACTTTTAAAAAAAATTTTGGCTGCATTGGGTCTTCATTGCTGCACGTGGGCTTTCTCTAGTTGTGGCGGGCGGGGGCTACTCTTCGTTGTGGTGCGTCGGCTTCTCATTGCGGTGGCTTCTTTTGTTGTGGAGCGTGGGCGCGGGCTTCAGTAGCTGCAGCACGCAGGCTCTGTAGTTGCGGCACGCAGGCCACAGGTTGTGTGGGCTTCAGTAGTTGTGGCATGCAGGCTCAGTAGTTGTGGCACATGGGCTAAGTTGCTCCACAGTATGTGGGATCTTCCCGGACCAGGGATCAAACCCGTGTCCCTTGCATTGGCAGGCAGATTCTTAACCACTGAGCCGCCAAGGAAGTCCCTCCTCTGGCATTCTTATTAGTGTACTTTTTCCATCTTATAGATATTAATCACTTGCTGGCATGTAAGAGGTACTCAATAAATGTTTGAATGAAGTCATGTTTCTTTCATAATATCCTTGATGATATTTTCTTTTCCTTTTCTAGTAATAAATCCTGGACTGGCCTGTTCCTTGCCCAGTGTGTTTCTAGTTTGTTCTTTGGCTCTCATGTCAGTTCTCTATCAGTTCTTAATTTCTTTATTCAAGGATGATTTCTTCAGAAACTGAAGACTTTCAACTCAAACTGCAACATATAGCCCACAGGCAGTCTCTGTGAAGAACCCATGTGAAGAATGAAATTATCCGTAAGTGTAAAAGCAGAAGACATCCCAATGGAATACAACTGAGGAGGAAGGGGACTGAAAGGGGTCAGTTAGTGTAGGATGGGCAGAAGTGTGAGCTGGTGGTGTCACCCTGCCCCAGTAGCTGATGTATTGCTGGCATGCAAGCTTTCTGAGTCTTGTCATATTGCAGTATGACAGATGAGAAGTTAAGCAGTTTTCATGTACATGTTTGCTTGAAGAAGTGACAGAAATATAGTATTTCCGAGGTCCACCTGGCTCTGTTCCAGGCATGTGTGCAGACACACCTGTAACATACAGAAAGCTGTAGAGGGAATCATGAAACATCATGTTTTTTTCTTAGGTCAGCTCTGGATTCATTGCATAACAATGCATGCTTTCCTTGTGGTTTCTCTGTAGAGGATAACATATGCTAAAGGCTAATATTTGTAAAGTATTTTCAGCACCAGATTCTATATAAATGCAAAACTGTCACAGAGGATCAACAGACTTACGTTCTGGTATTTTTCCAATGATAGTTTTGGAGACGGTGATTCTTGCATGACATTTTTGCAATCTCCATAGACTTTCCAAACTTCTAAGCTGGTTTTCCAAGCTTGCCTTTGTGTATTTTCTTCATAAGCAGGGCATTTTTTCTTTTTTTATGCTTTTTGAGTAGATGATATGTGTGAAAAGGCTAACATTTCTTGTGGAAATAGAGGTATAAAATGTTTTTGTATAAAGACAGCCTTGATTTAGATGTATATTTTTAAAAATCTTCCCCGTTTCAGTGCTGTAATTTCAAGCATAATTCATTCCTCTTTTTTTCGTGAAGCACTTTTTTACCTGCTTGGGACAGAAGGATTAGGTGGAGTTCTGTGGCTCTACCTGTTCCTGTCTGTGCCTGGATAGGAGAACGGACCCAGAGGGGAAATGAGATCAAGGTGGAACACTGGCTGGTATGCCAGCCTTCCAGAACTATTTTGAATAGGAAAGATACAGGTGCATTTTCCAGAACCACCTGAAAAATAGGCTGGTCTCAGTTGGCCAAAAATTGTTTGAGAAAAATTCCTGAGACGAAAAGGCAAATGTAAAACAATTGAAGGTGAAAACCGTAGCCCAGAACATGGGCAGGAGAACCATGGGAGGGCGTATTGATGGATTAAGGATTGCTTCAGGTTTAGTGGCTGTGGATATTAGGATGAAGAGAAGACCCAAGCAACTGTCAGGTGGTATCTGTAGAGCCTGCAGGGGAGAAAATCAGTTGCTTTCCAATAGATTAACAATAGCCAGTCAGAAAGTATAATGTAACAGTAAAACTATAAAAAAGCTAAGAATAAGCCTGTATTAGTTTTCTATTGCTGCATAACGAATTACCACTAATTAGTGGTTTAAACGTACTCCTGTTGGTTATCTCACCATTCTGAAGGTCTGAAGTCCAGGACTGCATGAGTGGGTTCTTTTCTCAGACTCACAAGGCTGAAATCAAGGTGCTGGTCAGCTGGTCTCTTATCTGAAGGCCCTGGGGAAGAATATACTCTCAAAGTCTTCCAGGTTGTTAGCAAAATCCAGTTCTAGTGGTTGCAAGCCTGAGATTCCCATTTCCTTACTGGCTATCAGCTGGGGATTACTCTCAGCTCCTTAAGGCTGCTTAACATGGCCCCCTCCATCTTTCAAGTGGCAAGAACCTATGGAGTTGTTCTCATGCTTTAAATATCTCTGACTTCCCTTCTGCCTTCCTCTTTTGCTGTAGAAAGTGCTTTGCTTACAAGGACCCAAGCGATTAGGTCTGACGCACTCCAATATTCTTCCTATTTTAATGTCAAAATTGTGACACATAACACAATAAGAGGGCTGATATTTTAACATACTCACTGGTTCCAGGGATTAGAGCAGGACATTTCTTTTGGGGGGAGGGGGCATTTTGTAACTTTTGCCTACCACAAAGCCTAAGTAGAATTTTGTAAGACCGACATGAAAAAAGTATAAAATTTCCTTGATGAATATAAAAGAAAACCATATAGGTTTCACTTTGTAAATATCATATCATTACCTCCCAAGTTGTCCAGTCTGTCAATTCAATTTAATTTCAGTCAAATTCTTAACAGAATTGTTTATTAAATTGGCAAGCTGGTTCTAAACTTCCTGTAGCAGAGAAAAATGTCTAAGAATTGGCAGAGACAAATTGGAAAGAGAATGATAGATATCAACAAACTATATTAAACTAAAGTTAATAAAATCTTGGAGGATTAGTCCAGGAATAATCCATGGAATAGAATGAGGATTCATTTAGTAGATGATAAAGTTGCTTCAATCAAAAGGGAAATGATGGCCTTTTAGGTAAATGGTGGTGTAGTTGTCTATCCATTTGGAAACAAAATTAGGCCCTTATCCCAAGCACAGAAATAGTTTCCAGATGGAGTGAAGAACTAAATATACTAAGTGAAATTGTACAAGTATTAGAAGTATTAAAGAGAATTTGCTTATAAACTTTGGGTTAGAGAATAACTAACCAAAATGCTAGGAATTGGTTAGTCAGCACATGATAGAGCACTTACTTCTATCAGTGTTAGGAAAATGCAAATTAAAATAATTACCCCCTCCCCTCTTTTTTGCTCAGTCAGATTGGAAAAATTTTGCTCAATCCAAATGCTGGCAAGGGTATTGAGACATGTACTCTCATTGAATGAATTGTAATGATCTTTTTGACAGTACCCATTGTAATTTTAAGTAGGCCTATCCTTCGAATAAAAATTTCACCAACAGATTTTTACCTTAGTTAAAGACATAGGTACATGAGCACAAAGAGACATTTTCTGGATGTGGCATTGTTATTATAGCAGAAAATGTCTAAGAACCTGAAGATTTATCATGGAAGGGCTTTTTGTTTATATATTATCTAATGGATTTTGAATAAAGGACCAATTAAGTTTAACCAAGGTAATTTAGAGTAAAACGAAATATCTGTGGGATTTTTAACAAGAATTGTCTTCTCACAGTGTGTGCTTTTATCACCTCTTATCACCCATTTCATTATATATTTAATCAAAAACATTTCCCTTATATTACAATACATTTTCTAAAAACAGTGCAGTGTTCTTATCATACGTGACTAAGTGTGTAATGGTAATTCTTTGAGGAAAGTGCAGCTGAACGAAGCCCTGCTTCATTAACATAATGTGTGACATCTTGGGGATTTCTTTTACAACCCTGTTGTACCTGTCATTGATGGGAAAAAAGAAAGGAAAATCTGTATCTGTACATACACCATCAAAATGGATTCTTTTCAAGATTAATGTGTATATGGAGTAATGTTTGCTGATTAAATGTTTATCTTATGTGTGAATAACATTTAATGTATTAGATGATAATCTTCATTTAAAGACGATGTAGTGAGAGGGGGAGAAGAGAGATTAGATTTTTTAGACAGGTATTAGCATTTACCAAGCAGATAAGGGAAATATTTTCCTTATGTCTGTGCTTATGTGAAAGAGATAAAGTCAAATATCTTCACAAGGGCTTTTCAGAACGTTAACTTTGGTGGTTTTTATCTTTAGGTTTATTAGTTAAGGATTGAAAATAAAAGCTTTGGTGATAGTGGCCAAGATGGTAGAGTAGGAAGACGCTGAGCTCACCTCTTCCCATGGGCACATCAAATTACAACCATTTACAGAGCAACTACCTCTGGGAACAACCTGAAGAGTTGCAAAAAAGATTTTCCACAAGCAAAGATAAAAAGAAGGAACCACAATGAGATGGGTAGGAGGGATTCATTACAGTCAAGTCCTACACCACTGGGAAGGTGACCCACAAATGGGAGGATAACCACCATTGCAGAAGTTTTCCCTAAAGAGCAAGGGGTCCAGGTCCCACATTGGGTTCCCCAGCCCAAGGGGTTTGCATTGGGAAGACAAGCCCCCAGAATGTCTGGCTTTGAAGGCCAGTGGGGCTTACATATGGGAGAGCTGGAGGGCTGTAGGAGACAGAGACTCTACTCTTAAAGGGTGAATGCAAAACCTCATATGCTTTGAGTCCCAGCACAGAGCCAGTAATTTGAAAAAAGCCTGGGTCAGACCCACTTGCTGATCTCAGAGTGTCTCCTGGAGAGGCAGGAAGCAACTGGGACTCCCTTTGGTGACATAGATGCTGCAGCAGCCATTTTTGTTCTACCATGAAGACACAGGTGCTGGCAAGGGACATTTTGGAGTTTTCCCTCTAGCCTGTTAGTGCCAGGTGTTTACTTGCTCACCAGCAGGCCAGCACCAGTTCCAGAACCCTCAGGGCCACAAAGCCACCTATGCTGGGACCCAACTCTGCCCAATGTTGGGCTGGCAACCACAGCACAAGGCAGGACCTGGCAGCCAACTGAGCTGGAGGCCAGTCTTGCCTATTACTGCACCCACAGTAGTTGGACCCACCACCAGAGAAGGGCAATGTACAGGAGAACCCTAGAGCAAATTGCTCTGGTGACTAGAGGGGACTATGCTGCTGGGACCCACAGGATGTCTCCTATATAAAGCTACTTATTCAAGACTGGGAAACATAATCGACCTACCTAATAAATAGGAATAAACACAGAGAATTAGGCAAAATGAGGAGACAGGTGAATATATTCCAAATGAAGGAACAAGGCAAAACCTCAGAAAAAGAACTAAATGAAGTGGAGTTAAACAATCTACCTGATAGAGTTCAAGGTACTGATCACAAAGACGCTCAATGAACTTGAGGGAAAAATGGATGAACACAGTGAGAAGTTTAACCAAGAGTTAGAAAATATAAAGACCCAAGCAGAGCTCTGAAGAATAAAGTAACATGAAAAATACATTAGAAAAAAAAAATACATTAGAAGGAATCAACAGTAGATTAGATGATACAGAGGACCAGATCAGCAACCTAGAAGACAAAGTAGTGGAAATCACCCAAACTGAATAGAAAAAAAACAAAAAAGAAAGAAAGAAAGAAAGAAAAATGAGGATAGTTTAAGACACCTCTGAGACAACATCAGTTGTACTAGCGTTTTGCTTTATAGGGGTCCCAGAAAGAGAAGAGAGAGAGAAAGGGGCAGAAAATTTACTTGAAGAAATAATACCTGAAAACTTCCCTAACCGGAGAAAAGAAACAGACATCCAGGTCTGTGAAGCACAGAGTCCAAGCAGGAAGAATCCAAAGAGGTCCACACGAAAAAATATTTTAATTAAAATGGCAGAAATTAAAGATGAAGAGAGAATGTTAAAAGCAGCAAGAGAAAAACAACTAGTCATATTCAAGGGACCTCCTGTAAGACTGTGAGCTGACTTTTCAGCAGAAACTCTGCAGACCAGGAGGGAGTGGCATGATACATTCAAAGTGATGAAAGGAAGAAACCTACAACTGAGACTATTCTACCCAGCAAGGCTATCATTCAGATCTTTTTTTTTTTTTAAATAGGAAAGCATTATAATGTGCTTATTCTTTACTTGACACATGAAATTTCATTATTTTAACTATTTTTAGAAACTATTAACTAATTAATCCCTGTACAGTGTTTTAATCAACACATCCCTCTTTCTTCCAAGCTCAGATTCATTTCAGTTAAGAAAGTTTAGAGTATTTGTTGTTTTAATGCAGCTAATACCTGTGTTTTTTTTTAAATGTTTATTTATTTATTTTCTTATTAGTCATCCATTTGATACACATCAGTGTACACATGTCAATCCCAATCTCCCAATTCATCACACCACCCCCTCCATCCCCCACCGCTTTCCCCCCTTGGTGTCCATACGTTTGTTCTCTACATCTGTGTCTAAATTTCTGCTCTGCAAACCAGTTCATCTGTACCATTTTCTAGGTTCCACATATATGTGTTAATATATGATATTTGTTATTCTCTTTCTGACTTACTTCACTCTGTATGACAGTCTCTAGATGCATCCACATCTCTACAAATGACCCAATTTCGTTCCTTTTCATGGCTGAGTAATATTCCACTGTATATATGTACCACAACTTCTTTATCCATTTGTCTGTCAATGGGCATTTCAGTTGCTTCCATGACCTGGCTATTGTAAATAGGGCTGCAATGAACATTGGGGTGCATGTGTCTTTTTGAATTATGGTTTTCTCTGGGTATATGCCCAGTAGTGGGATTGCTGGATCATATGGTAATTCTATTTTTAGTTCTTTAAGGAACCTCCATACTGTTCTCCATAGTGGCTGTATCAATTTACATTCCCACCAACAGTGCAAGAGGGTTCCCTTTTCTCCACACCCTCTCCAGCATTTGTTGTTTGTAGATTTTCTGATGATGCCCATTCTGACTGGTGTGAGGTGATACCTCATTGTAGTTTTGATTTGCATTCCTCTAATAATTAGTGATGTTGAGCAGCTTTTCATGTGCTTCTTGGCCATCTGTATGTCTTCTTTGGAGAAATGTCTATTTAGGTCTTCTGCCCATTTTTGGATTGGGTTGTTTGCTTTTTTAATATTGAGCTGCATGAGCTGTTTATATATTTTGGAGATTAATCCTTTGTCCGATGATTCATTTGCAAATATTTTCTCCCATTCTGAGGGTTGTCTTTTCATCTTGTTTATGGTTTCTTTTGCTGTGCAAAAGCTTTGAAGTTTCATTAGGTCCCATTTGTTTATTTTTGTTTTTATTTCCATTACTCTAGGAGGTGGATCAAAAAAGATCTTGCTGTGATTTATGTCAAAGAGTGTTCTTCCTATGTTTTCCTCTAAGAGTTTTATAGTGCCTGGTCTTATATTTAGGTCTCTAATCCATTTTGAGTTTATTTTTGTGTATGGTGTTAGGGAGTGTTCTAATTTCATTCTTTTACATATAGCCGTCCAGTTTTCCCAGCACCACTTATTGAAAAGACTGTCTTTTCTCCATTGTATATCCTTGCCTCCTTTGTCATAGATTAGTTGACCATAGGTGTGTGGGTTTATCTCTGGGCTTTCTATCCTGTTCCATTGATCTATATTTCTGTTTTTGTGCCACTACCATATTGTCTTGATTACTGTAGCTTTGTAGTATAGTCTGAAGTCAGGGAGTCTGATTCCTCCAGCTCTGTTTTTTTCCCTCAAGACTGCTTTGGCTATTCGGGGTCTTTTGTGTCTCCATAAAAATTTTAAGATTTTTTGTTCTAGTTCTGTAAAAAATGCCATTGGTAGCTTGATAAGGATTGCATTGAATCTGTAGATTGCTTTGGGTAGTATAGTCATTTTCACAATATTGATACTTCCAATCCAAGAACATGGTATATCTCTCCATCTGTTGGTATCATCTTTAATTTCTTTCATCAGTGTCTTATAGTTTTCTGCATACAGCTCTTTTGTCTCCCTAGGTAGGTTTATTCCTAGGTATTTTATTCTTTTTGTTGCAGTGGTAAATGGGAGTGTTTCCTTCATTTATCTTTCAGATTTTTCATCATTAGTGTATAGGAATGCAAGAGATTTCTGTGCATTAATTTTGTATCCTGCAACTTTACCAAATTCACTGATTAGCTCTAGTAGTTTTCTCGTGTCATCTTTAGGATTCTCTATGTATAGTATCACGTCATCTGCAAACAGTGACAGTTTTACTTCTTCTTTTCCAATTTGGATTCCTTTTATTTCTTTTTCTTCCCTGATTGCCATGGCTAGGACTTCCAAAACTCTGTTGAATAATAGTGGTGAGAGTGGACATCCTTGTCTCGTTCCTGATCTTAGAGGAAATGCTTTCAGTTGTTCACCATTGAGAATGATGTTTGCTGTGGGTTTGTCATATATGGCCTTTATTATGTTGAGGTAGGTTCCCTCTGTGCCCACTTTCTGGAGAATTTTTATCATAAATGGGTGTTGAATTTTGTCGAAAGCTTTTTCTGCATCTATTGAGATGATCATATGGTTTTTATTCTTCAATTTGTTAATATGGTGTATCACATTGATTGATTTGCATATATTGAAGAATTCTTGCATCCCTGGGATAAATCCCACTTGATCATGGTGTATGATCCTTTTAATGTGTTGTTGGATTCTGTTCACTAGTATTTTCTTGAGGATTTTTGCATCTATATTCATCAGTGATATTGATCTGTAATTTTCTTTTTTTGTAGTATCTTTGTCTGGTTTTGGTATCAGGGTGATGGTGACCTCACAGAATGAGTTTGGGAGTGTTCCTTCCTCTGCAATGTTTTGGAAGAGTTTGAGAAGGATGGGTGTTAGCTCTTCTCTAAATGTTTGATAGAATTCACCTGTGAAGCCATCTGGTCCTGGACTTTTGTTTGTTGGAAGATTTTTAATCACAGTTTCAGTTTCATTCCTTGTGATTGGTCTGTTCATATTTTCTATTTCTTCCTGGTTCAGTCTTGGAAGGTTATACCTTTCTAAAAATTTGTCCATTTCTTCCAGGTTGTCCATTTTATTGACATAGAGTTGCTTGTAGTTGTCTCTTAGGATGCTTTGTGTTTCTGCGGTGTCTGTCGTAACTTCTCCTTTTTCATTTCTAATTTTATTGATTTGAGTTCTCTCCCTCTTTTTCTTGATGAGTCTGGCTAATGGTTTATCCATTTTGTTTATCTTCTCAAAGAACCAGCTTTTAGTTTTATTGATCTTTGCTATTGTTTTCTTTGTTTCTATTTCATTCATTTCTGCTCTGATCTTTATGATTTCTTCTGCTAACTTTGGGTTTTGTTTGTTCTTCTTTCTCTAGTTTCTTTAAGTGTAAGGTTAGATTGTTTATTTGAGATGTTTCTTGTTTCTTGAGGTAGGCTTGTATAGCTATAAACTTCCCTCTTAGAACTGCTTTTGCTACATCCCATAGGTTTTGGGCCGTCATGTTTTCATTGTCATTTGTCTTTAGGTATTTTTTTATTTATTCTTTGATTTCTTCAGTGATCTCTTGGCTATTTAATAATGTATTGTTTAGCCTCCGTGTGTTTGTGTTTTTTACGTTCTTTTCCCCTGTAATTCATTTCTAATCTCATAGCGTTGTGGTCAGAAAAGATGCTTGGTATGATTTCAGTTTTCTTAAATTTTCTGAGACTTGATGAATGTTCCGTGTGCACTTGAGAAGAAAGTGTAATCTGCTGTTTTTGGATCGAATGTCCTATAAATATCAATCAAATCTATCTGGTCTGTTGTCTCCTCTAAAGCTTGTGTTTCCTTATTAATTTTCTGTTTGGGTGATCTGTCCATTGGTGTAAGTGAGGTGTTACAGTCCCCCACTATTATTGTGTTACTGACGATTTCCTCTTTTAGAGCTGTTAGCAATTGCCTTATGTATTGAGGTGCTCCTATGTTGGGTGCATATATATTTATAATTGTTATATCTTCTTCTTGGATTGATCCCTTGATCATTATGTAGTGTCCTTCCTTGTCTCTTGTAACATTCTTTATTTTAAAGTCTATTTTATCTGATATGAGTATTGCTACTTCAGCTTTCTTTTGATTTCCATTTGCATGGAATATCTTTTTCCGTCCCCTCACTTTCAGTCTGTATGTGTCCCTAGGTCTGAAGTGTGTCTCTTGTAGGCAGCATATGTATGGGTCTTGTTTTTGTATCCATTTAGCGAGCCTATGTGTTTTAGTTGTAACATTTAATCCATTCACGTTTAAGGTAATTATCAATATGTATTTTCCTATTACCATTTTCTTAATTGTTATGTGTTTGTTTTTGTAGGTCCTTTTTTTTCTCTTGTGTTTCCCTCTTAGAGAAGTTCCTTTAGCATTTGTTGTAGAGCTGGTTTGGTGGTGCTGAATTCTCTTAGTTTTTGCTTGTCTGTAAAGCTTTTGATTTCTCCATCGGATCTGAATGATGTCCTTGCCAGGTAGAGTAATCTTGGTTGTAGGTTCTTCCCTTTCATCACTTTAAGTATATCATGCCACTCCCTTCTGGCTTGTAGAGTTTCTGCTGAGAAATCAGCCGTTAGCCTTATGGGAGTTCCCTTGTATATTATTTGTTGTTTTTCCCTTGCTGCTTTCAGTAATTTTTCTTTGTCTTTATTTTTTGCCAATTTAATTACTATGTGTCTCGGTATGTTTCTCCTTGGGTTTATCCTGTATGGGACTCTCTGTGCTTCCTGAACTTGGTTGGCTATTTCCTTTCCCATGTTAGGGAAGTTTTCGACCATAATCTCTTCAAATATTTTCTCGGGTCCTTTCTCTCTCTCTTCTCCCTCTGGGACCCCTATAATGCGAACGTTGTTGTGTTTATTGTTATCCCAAAGGCCTCTTAGACCGTCTTCATTTCTTTTCATTCTTTTTTCTTTATTCTGTTCCACAGCCCCGTGAATTTCACCATTCTGTCTTCCACGTCACTTATCTGTTCTTCTGCCTCAGTTATTCTGCTGTTGATTCCTTCTAGTGTAGTTTTCATTTCAGTAGTTTTATTGTTCATCTGTGTTTGTTTGTTCTTTAATTCTTCTAGATCTTTGTTAAACATTTCTTGCATCTTCCCGATCTTTGCCTCCATTCTTTTTCCGAGGTCCTGGATCATCTTCACTATCATTATTCTGAATTCTTTGTCTGGAAGATGGCTTATCTCCATTTCATTTAGTTGTTTTTCTGGGGTTTTATCTTGTTCCTTCATCTGGTACATAGCCCTCTGCCTTTTCATCTTGTATATCTTTCTGTGAATGTGGTTTTTGTTCCACAGGCTGCAGGATTGTAGTTCTTCTTGCTTCTGCTGTTTTCCCTCTGGTGGATGAGGCTATCTTAGAGGCTTGTGGAAGTTTTCTGATGGGAGGGACTGGTGGTGGTTAGATCTGGCTGTTGCTCTGGTGGTCAGAGCTCATTAAAACTTTAATCCGCTTGACTGCTGATGGGTGGGGCTGGGTTTCCTCCCTTCTGGTTGTTTGGCCTGAGGCGACCCAACACTGGAGCCTACCCAGGCTCTTTGGTGGGGCTAATGGCAGACTCTGGGAGGGCTCAAGCCAAGGAGTACTTCCCAGAACTTCTGCTGCCCGTGTCCTTGTCCTCACGGTGAGCTACAGCCACCCCCCACCTCTGCAGGAGACCCTCCAACACTAGCAGGTAGGTCTGGTTCAGTCTCCTATTGGGTCACTGCTCCTTCCCCTGGGTTCTGATGCACACACTACTTTGTGTGTGCCCTCCAAGAGTGGACTCTCTGCTTCCCCCAGTCCTGCCAAAGTCCTGCAATCAAATCCCACTAGCCTTCAAAGTCTGATTCTCTAGGAATTCTTCCTCCTGTTGCCAGACCCCCAGGTTGGGAAGCCTGACGTGTGGCTCAGAACCTTCACTGCAGTGGGTGGACTTCTGTGGTAAGTGTTCTCCAGTTTGTGAGTCACCCACACGGCAGTTATAGGATTTGATTTTATTGTGATAGAGCCCCTCCTACCATCTCATTGCAGCTTCTCCTTTGTCTTTGCATGTGTGGTATCTTTTTTGGTGAGTTCCAGTGTCTTCCTGTCGATGATTGTTCAGCAGTTGTGATTTTGGTGTTCTCGAAAGAGGGAGTGAGAGCATGTCCTTCTACTCCGCCATCTTGAACCAATCTCCTAATCCAGATTTTTTAAAAAAAATAAATTTATTTATTATTTATTTTTGTCTGCATTAGGTGTTCCTTGCTGAGTGCGGGCTTTCTCTAGTTGCGGCGAGTGGGGGCTACTCTTTGTTGCGGTGCGCGGGCTTCTCATTGCTGTGGCTTCTGTTGTTGCAGAGCATGGGGTCTAGGCGCGTTGGCTTCAGTAGTTGTGGCACGTCGGGTCTAGAGTGCAGGCTCAGTAGTTGTGGCGCATGGGCCTAGTTGCTCTGTGGCATGTGGGATCTTCCCAGACCAATGCTCAAACCCGTGTCCCCTTCATTGGCTGGCAGATTCTTAACCACTGTGCCACCAGGAAAGTCCCTATCATTCAGATTTGAAGGAGAGAGAAAAATTTTTACAGACAAGGAAAAGCTAAAAGAGTTCAGTACCTCAAAACCAGCTTTGTAAGAAGTGTTAAAGGGGCTACTCTAAGCAGAAAAGAAAAAAGACCACAAATAGAAATAGGAAAATTATGAAAGGAAAAATCTAATTGGTAAAGGCAAACATAAAGTAAAGGTAGTTGACCAACCACTTATAAAGCTAGTAGAAAGGCTAGAAGATATAGAAAATTATCTATATCCACAAGAAGTAGGTAAGAGATACACAGAACAAAAAGATATAAAATATAATGTCAAACACAGTAAACAGTGGGGGGGGGAGAAAAATGTTAGAATGTGTTCAAACTTGAAATCATCACGTTAAAATAATCATGTGTATATAGGTTGTTAAATATGAACCTTATGGTAACTGCAAACCAAAAATCTATCATAGGAGAAAGGAAGAAAAAAGAACTACAAAAACAACCAGAAAACTTAACAAAATGGCAATAAGTACATACCTATCAATTACTTTAAATCTAAATGCTCTAGTCAAAAGACAGCTTGGCTGAATGGATAAAGAACAAGACCCATGTATATGCTGCCTACAAGAGACTTAATTGAGATCTAAGACACACAGACTGAAAGTAAGAGGATGGAATAAAGTATTCTATGCAGAGGGAAATGAAAAGATAGCTGGGGGGTAGCAATGCTTGTATCAGGCAAAATATACTTTAAAAGAAAGACTGTAACAAGACAAAGAAGGACAGTATATAATGATCTAAGGGATCAATTCAAGAAGAAAGAAAATACAACAATTGTAAATATATATGCACCCAACATAGGCACACCTAAATACATGCAGCAAATATTAACAAACATAAAGGGGGAAATTGACAGTAACACATTAATAGTAGGGGACTTTCACATCCCACTTTCAGGGAATTCCCTGTTGCTCCAGTGGTTAGGACTCCACTCTTTCACGGTAGGGGGCATGAGTTCGATCCCTGGTTAGGGAGCTAAGTTCTCACATGCCGCTGGGCACAGGCAAAACAAAAACCAAAACAACACCCCACTTACATCAATGGACAGATCATCCAGACTAAAAATCAATAAGGAAACAGTGGCTTTAAAAAACACATTAGATCAGAGAGACTTAATAGATACAGTTAGAACATTCCATCCAAAAGCAGCAGAATACATTCTTTTCAAATGAACATGGAACATTCTCCAGGATAGATCACATGCTAGGATACAAAACAAGTCTCCATAAATCTAAGAAGATTGAAATCATATCAAACATCTTTTTCAGCCTCACTGGTGTTAGACTAGAAATTAACTACAAGAAGAAAACTGCAAAAAACACAAAGACCTGCAGACTAACCACTATGCTGCTAAACAGCCAATGAGTCACTCAAAAAAATCAAAGAGAAAATTAAAAAATCTGGAGACAAATGAAAATGGAAGCATAACAATCCAAAATCTATGGGATGCAGCATAAACAGTTCTAAGAAGGAAGTTTATAGCAGTACAAGCCTACCTCAGAAAACACAAAAAATGTCAAACAATCTATCCTTATACCTAAAAGATCTAGAAAAAGAACAAACAAAGCCCAAAATTAACAGAAGGAAAGAAATCATAAAGACCAGAGTAGAAATAAATGAAATAGAGACTGAAAAAACAGTCGAAAAGATCAATGAAACTAAGTGCTGGTTCTTTGAAAATATAAACAAAATTGACAAACCTTTAGCCAGACTTATCAAGAAAAAAAGAGAGGGCCCAAATAAATAAAATCAGAGATGAAAGAGAATTTACACCTTACACCACAGAGCTACAAAGGATCCTAAGAGATTACTGTGAACAATTATACACCAATAGAATGGACAACTTAGAAGAAATGGATAAGTTCCTAGAAACATGCAGTGTTTCAAGACTGAATCAGGGAGAAATTGAAATATGAACAGACCAATCACCAGTAATGAAATTGAATCAGTAATTTAAAAAAAACTCCCAGTAAATAAAAGTCCAGTACCAGATGGCTTCACCGGTGAATACTACCAAACATTTAAATAAGAGTTAAGGGCTTCCCTGGTGGCACAGTGGTTAAGAATCCGCCTGCCAATGCAGGGAACACGGGTTCGAGCCCTGGTCTGGGAAGATCCCACATGCTGTGGAGCAACTAAGCCCCTGCGCCACAACTACTGAGCCTGTGCTCTAGAGACCGTGAGCCACAACTACTAAGCCCTCATGCTACAACTACTGAAGCCCGCACGCCTAGAGCCTGTGATCTGCAACAAATGAATCCACCGCAAAGAGACGTCCATGCACAGCAAAGAAGAATAGCCCCCGCTCGCCACAGCTAGAGAAAGCGCACACACAGCAACGAAAACCCAAAGCGGCCAACAAACAAACAAACAAATAAATAAATAAAATTTAAAAAAAAAAGAGTTAACATGGGTCCTCAAAGTATTCCAAAAAATTTCAAAGGAAGGAATGCTTCCAAACTCATTGTACAAGGGTAGCACCATCCTGATACAAAACCAGACAAGGACCCCACAAAAAGAATTAGAGGCCAATATCACTGATGAATATAGATGCAAAAATCATCAATAAAATATTAGCAAACCAAATTCAACAATACATTAAAAAGATCATATACCATGATTAAGAGGGATTTATCTCAGGGATGCAAGAATGGTTCAATATCAGCACATCAATCGATGTAACATACCACATTAACAGATTGAAGAATAAAAGTCATATAGTTATCTCGATAGATGCAGGAAAAGCTTTTGACAAAATTCAACCTCAGTTTATGATTAAAAAGAAAACTCTTCACAAAGTGGTTATGTAGGAAACATATCTCAACAAAATAAAGGCCATATATGACAAACCTACAGCCAACATCATACTCAATTGTGAAAAGCTAAAAACATTTCCTCTGAGATCAGGAACAAGACAAGGAAGCCCACTCTTGCTGCTTTATTCAACATAGTATTGGCAGTCCTTGCCACAGCAATTAGATAGGACAAAGAAATAAAAGGAATCCAGTTTGGAAAGGAAGAAGTAAAACTGTCACTATCTGCAGATGACATTATACTGTATATAGAAAATCCTAAAGATGTCATCAGAAATCTATTAGAACTAATAAATGAATTCAGTAAAGTTGCAAGATACAAAATTAACATACAGAAATCTGTTGCAGTTCTATACACTAACAATGAACTATTGGAAAGGGAAATTAAGAAAATAGAAAACAGTCTCACAGTTATATCAAAAGAGTAAAATAGGTATAGGCCTAACCACAGAAGTAAGACTTGTACTTGGAAAACTATAAGACTTTGATGAAAGAAATTGAAGATGACACAAATAGATGAAAATATATACTGTGGGACTTCCCTGGTGGCACAGTGGTTAAGAATCCACCTGCCAATGCAGGGGACATGGGTTTGATCCCTGGTCTGGGGAGATCCCACATGCTGCGGAGCAGCTAACCCCGTGTGCCACCACTACTGAGCCTGTGCTCTAGAGCCCATGAGCCACAACTACTGAGCCCTCGTGCCACAACTACTGAAGCCTGCGCACATAGAGCCCTTGTTCCGCAACAAAAGAAGCCACTGCAATGAGAAGCCCGTGCACCACAACGAAGAATAGCCCCCACTCGCTGCAACTAGAGAAAGCCTGCATACAGCAATGAAGACCCAATGCAGCCAAAAATAAATAAATAAAATAAATTTATTTAAAAAAAGAAAATATATACTGTACTTATGTACAGAAAGAATTAATATGGTTAGAATGACCATACTCCCCGAGGCAATCTATAGATTTATCACAATCTCTATCAAAATACTAGTGGAATTTTTCATAGAACTAGAACAAATAATTCTAAAATGTGTATCAAAATACAAAAGACCCCAAATAGCCAAAGAAGTCTTGAGAAGGAAGAACAAAGCTGGAGGAATCACATTCCATGGTTTCAAGCTATACTACAGAGCTACAGTAATCAAAACAATATGGTACTGGCACAAAAACAGACATATAGATCAATGGAACAGAACAGAAAGCCTAGAAG